>NC_142471.1:84954000-85581666 GCF_049115385.1 Moschus berezovskii
TTTTTTCTTAGGACAGCACTGATTTTTCAGGCAGACCCAAGGGCACTCAGGTAAAAGACTCATTTCCCTGCCTCCTGCGCAGCTAGGAGAGACATGTGACTGAATTGCCAAGAGATATGAGCAGAGGAATTGTAAAGAATGACTTAAAGAAGACTTCCTGGGTGGTCCAAAAGTTAAGAATCTGCCTGCCAATGCAGGGGACACAGGTTCGATCCCTGGTCCAGGAAGATTCCACATGCCAGGGGGAAACTAAGTCCACGCGTCACAATTGCTGAGCCCGTGCTCTAGAGCCTGTGCCCCACACCTCGAGAAGCCAGCACAATGAGAAGCCTGAGCACCACAGCTAGAGAGGAGCTCCTTCTTGCTGCAACTGGAGAAAGTGTGCACACAGCAACAAAGACACAGTGCAGCCAAAAACAAATAAAAATAAGTTAGTCAGCAAAAAAGAGTGACTTAGAGGTGAACCTAAGACTTAAACCCTAAGGCTGATGAGTTTTGCTGGGTCCTCGAGTCCTGATGGGTCGGGGGTTACCGGGCAGAGTCAGCCGGTGGGGTTGAGTGGCACAGAAATAAGGAACCTGAAGGTGACGACTTCAGGAACAGGCAATCCCCAGCCTCTAGAGCCAGGAAGCCCTATCTGTGTTCCAGCACTTTAGCTGGAAGCTCCTCTGAAAATGAGATTTGGGCCTGGAGGTCCTGGAACCTCCTGGACTCCTGGAGGTGGGAATCCATATGGGGAAGCTGGACTCCCCATCCCTTCCTATCTGGGCAGTCTGTAGGCTGCCTTCAGGAGTCTCTGACCGGTTGCCTTAAAGGTGACTTCGTTCAGATAGGCTCAGGGCCCAGTTTGTTTCCTCCCACAGCCCTTTGTTTAGCCTGTCATCTAATAACCAAAAATCCCGGACTGTGCAGCCAGCCATTTCTAACCAGGGCTAGAGCCCTCCTGAAACCTACAAAAATATCTAGAATTTGGTGGGGGGACAGCACTCACTAGAAAGCATGGTGTGTTTTCCTGGTGCTGGGCTCTATGCCTTGCTAGTCCCAAAAAAGAGATGGGAGGAGGTGGTTTTTCTCTGCCCAAATACATCTGGGAAATACTCCATGCTCTACACTCATTTAGGAATTCCATACTTCATATTAACAGAGTAAGTTCAGTTCAGTCACTTAGTCATGTCCGACTCTTTGTGACCCCATGAACCACAGCACGCCAGGCCTCCCTGTCCATCTCCAACTCCCGGAGTTCACTCAAACTCATGTCCACAGAGTCGCTGATGCCATCCAGCCATCTCATTCTCTGCCATCCCCGTCTCCTCCTACCCCCAATCCCTCCTAGCATCAGACTCTTTTCCAGTGAGTCAACTCGTCACATGAGGTGCCCAAAGTATTGCAGTTTCAGCTTTAGCATCAGTCCTTCCAATGAACACCCAGGACTGATCTCTTTTAGAATGGACTGGTTGGATTTCTTTGCAGTCCAAGGGACTCTCAAGAGTCTTCAGCACCACAGTTCAAAAGCATCAATTCTTCAGCGCTCAGCTTTCTTCACAGTCCAACTCTCACATGCATACAGGACCATAGGAAAAACCATAGCCTTGACTAGACGGACCTTGGTTGGCAAAGTAATGACTCTGCTTTTTAATATGCTATCTAGGCTGGTCATAACTTTCCTTCCAAGGAGTAAGCGTCTTTTAATTTCATGGCTGCAATCAGCATCCGAAGTGATTTTGGAGCCGCAAAAAATAAAGTCTGACACTGTTTCCACTGTTTCCCCATCTATTTCCCATGAAGTGATGGGACCAGATGCCATGATCTTTGTTTTCTGAATGTTGAGCTTCAAGCCAACCTTTTCACTCTCCTCTTTCACTTTCATCAAGAGGCCTTTGAGTTCCTCTTCACTTTCTGCCATAAGGGTAGTGTCATCTGTATATCTGAGGTTATTGATATTTCTCCCAGCAATCTTGATTCTGGCTTGTGCTTCTTCCAGCCCAGCATTCCTCATGATGTACTCTGTATATAAGTTAAATAAGCAGGGTGACAATATACAATCTTGACGTACTCCTTTTCCTATTTGGAACCAGTCTGTTGTTCCATGTCCAGTTCTGACTGTTGCTTCCTGACCTGCATACAGGTTTCTCAAGAGGCAGGTCAGGTGGTCTGGGATTCCCATCTCTTTCAGAATGTTCCACAGTTTATTGTGATCCACACAGTCAAAGGCTTTGGCATAGTCAATGAAGCAGAAATAGATGTTTTTCTGGAACTCTCTTGCTTTCTCCGTGATCCAGCGGATGTTGGCAATTTGATCTCTGGTGCCTCTGCCTTTACTAAAACCTGCTTGAACATCTGGAAGTTCACGATTCACATATTGCTGAAGCCTAGCTTGGAGAATTTTGAGCATGACTTTACTAGCGTGTGAGATGAGTGCAATTGTGTGGTAGTTTAAACATTCTTTGGCATTGCCTTTCTTTGGGATTGGAATGAAGACTGACGTTTTCCAGTCCTGTGGCCATTGCTGAGTTTTCCAAATTTGCTGGCATATTGAGTGCAGCACTTTCACAGCATCATCTTTCAGGAGTTGAAATAGCTCAACTGGAATTCCATCACCTCCACTAGCTTTGTTCGTCGTGATGCTCTCTAAGGCCCACTTGACTTCACATTCCAAGATGTCTGGTTCCAGGTGAGTGATCACGCCATCGTGATTATCTTCGTTGTGAAGATCTTTTTGTACAGTTCTTCTGTGTATTCTTGCCACCTATTCTTAATATCTTCTGCTTCTGTTAGGTCTATACCATTTCTGTCCTTTATCGAGCCCATCTTTGCATGAAATGTTCCCTTGATATCTTTAATTTTCTTGAAAAGATCTCTTGTTTTTCCTATTCTGTTGTTTTCCTCTATTTCTTTGCATTGATCACTGAGGAAGGCTTTCTTATCTCTTCTTGCTATTCTTTGGAACTCTGCATTCAGATGCTTATATCTTTCCTTTCCTCCTTTGCTTTTTGCTTCTCTTCTTTTCACAGCTATTTGTAAGGCCTCCTCAGACAGCCATTTTGCTTTTTTGCATTTCTTTTCCATGGGGATGGTCTTGGTCCCTGTCTCCTGTACAATGTCATGAACCTCCATCCAGAGTTCATCAGACACTCTATCTATCAGATCTAGACCCTTAAATCTATTTCTTACTTCCACTGTATAATCATAAGGGATTTGATTTAGGTCATATCTGAATGGTCTAATGGTTTTCCCTACTTTCTTCAATTTAAGTCTGAATTTGGCAATAAGCAGTTCATGATCTGAGCCACAGTCAGCTCCTGGTCTTGTTTTTGCTAACTGTATAGAGCGTCTCCATCTTTGGCTGCAAAGAATATAATCAGTCTGATTTTGGTGTTGACCATCTGGTGATGTCCATGTGTAGAGTCTTCTCTTGTGTTGTTGGAAGAGGGTGTTTGCTATGACCAGTGCGTTCTCTTGGCAAAACTCTATTAGCCTTTGCCCTGCTTCATTCCATGCTCCAAGGCCAAATTTGCCTGTTACTCCAGGTGTTTCTTGACTTCCTACTTTTGCATTCCAGTCCCCTATGATGAAAAGGACATCTTTTTTGGATGTTAGTTCTAAAAGGTCTTTAACAGAGTAAAGGCTCTAGAAATTCCTGCTGCAAAGAAAACTTTAATACTTGAATATTTTTCCAAATTGTTTGACCAGAAACTCTTTTTTCACAGAACACCTATTAATATTAACTGCTTTTAGAACACACACAATTGGAAATGCTATCCTAGATGTTTGAAAAATATCTTTGCTCCCTAATTACATAAAGGCTACATCTATTGGGATAACCAATGAGGTTTGTCATTATTACTATTTCTGGAATGACTAGTTACTGATCTTGGAGGGAATTCCCTTTTGACTGAAAAAACTGCATAGTTTATTGCATTGCAGAGCCAAGAAGCATCTTTCTTGGAATATTCTATCACCTTCTTTTCTGATTTCTTTAGTGTGGTTTGTATACTATTATTTGCACCTGAACTATTTAGCCAATTTTAGCTGGAAGGGATTCCAAGTTCAGACTAGTTCATGCATCATTTATTTACCAGACAGTTATTAAGCCTCTACTGTATGCCAGCACTGTGCTGGGCACTTTACACAAGTATTTCAAGTTCTCACAACATTGAAGGGAACTATTATTATACCCATTTCACAGGTGTTAAACTGAGGTTAGCTAAAACTGAGTTACTCATCCAAGACCACAGAGGGATCAGAGCAGGAGCTGCATGGCTTGCCTGGTCTGGGAGCCTACACCCTTCCTCCTTGTCCTGTGTCCCAGGGCTCTCAATCACCTGACCTGCAGCTTCTCTGGTGGTTCAGACAATAAAGAATCTGCCTGCAATGCAGGAGACCTGTGTTTGATCCCTGGGTCTGGAAGATCCCCTGAAGAAGGGAACGGCTACCCACTCCAGTATTCTTGCTTGGAGCATTCCATGGACAGAGGAGCCTGGCGGGCGACAGTCCATGGGGTTGCAGTGAGTCAGACACGATTTAACAACTAACACACACACACTGCATTTTTGATGCTGCGTGGGTCTCAATTTGGTGTCCCTAATTGGAATCAAATATTTGTGACTCTGGAGATAAATACTGTTAACCAGTAGTTCATGCATAGAATAAATGAGTGTGCATCATGAAGAAAGCATTAGGAAGGAGCTGGGAGAAGAGGAAGCAGATTCCAGCCACACAGAGGCCCTGTGACGGCTCCACCTGAACTAAAGCAGGGCTTGGGCAGGTGAAGAACTGAGCAGGGCACCTGGGACCTGGAGAGGGCGGGCCTGGGAAAAGGCCGGCTGTCCCTCTTACCGGCCTATTGCAGACCACCAGGGTCAGATCTGACTGTCCAAGAGAAAGCAGAATCTCTACATTTGGTGAAATCTGTAAGACTTCATCATTGGCAACTGTAGTGGGTTGACTGCTGCTGCTGCTGCTGCTAAGTCACTTCAGTCGTGTCCGACTCTGTGCGACCCCATAGACGGCAGCCCACCAGGTTCCCTCCATCCCTGGGATTCTCCTGGCAAGAACACTGGAGTGGGTTGCCATTGCCTTCACTGCTGCTGCTAAATCACTTCAGTCGTGTCTGACTCTGTGCAACCCCATAGACAGCAGCCCACCAGGCTCCCCCATCCCTGGGATTCTCCTGGCAAGAACACTGGAGTGGGTTGCCATTTCCTTCTCCAGTGCATGAAAGGGAAAAGTGAAAGTGAAGTCGCTCAGTCGTGTCCGACTCTTCACGACCCCATGGACTGCAGCCCACCAGGCTCCTCCATCCATGGGATTTTCCAGGCAAGAGTACTGGAGTGGGTTGCCATTGCCTTCACTCCTGCTGCTAAATCACTTCAGTCGTGTCTGACTCTGTGCAACCCCATAGATGGCAGCCCACCAGGCTCCCCCATCCTTGGGATTCTCCAGGCAAGAACACTGGAGTGGGTTGCCATTTCCTTCTCCAGTGCATGAAAGTGAAAAGTGAAAGTGAAGATGTTCAGTCGTGTCCGACTCTTAGCGACCCCATGGACCGCAGGCTACCAGGCTCCTCCATCCATGGGATTGTCCAGGCAAGAGCACTGGAGTGGGTTGCCATTGCCTTCTCCATTGCCTTCACTGCTGCTGCTGCTGCTGCTGCGTCACTTCAGTCATGTCCGACTCTGTGTGACCCCATAGACGGAAGCCTACCAGGCTCCCCTGTCCCTGGGATTCTCCAGGCAAGAACACTGGAGTGGGTTGCCATTTCCTTCTCCAATGTGTAGCCGCCTCCAAAAATTCGTAACTACATAGGAACTCAAAATGTGACCTTCTCTTGAAATAGGGTCCCTGCAGAGGTAATTAAGGATGAAGATGAGATGGTGCTGAATTGGGGTGGCCCCCAAAACCAGTGAGAATGTCCTTGTAAGAGACATACTTTTTAGTGTTAACTAATCTGATTTAATACTCTGTCTTCGAAGATCAAAGATTAAATGTGATTTAATACTCTGTACTCAAAAAATCAGTTGTGAATCCCCCTTCTCCAAGAAGGCTCCCCAGATGCCCCGGGTAGAATCCATCTCTTCCTCCCACGCATTGTCCTGGCACTTTGTTTCTGCCTCTGCTCTGGCACTTGGACTGTCTGCTAGTTCTCAAGCGACCTCGGGGGCTGAGACCCTGCTGACCGAGAGCCGCCTGGAGGACTGGCTGTCTTCTGGCTTTGGGTGCCCTGGGGTGCCTGAGCCAGGGCAGCAAATACTGAATTCCCATATGCTGAAATGTGTGTTGGGTTTTACTTCACTCCATCAACCTGAATCCAATGGTCTAACGACTGCACCTTCTGCCAATTACCAGATTTCTGCGAATGGTGTTGCATGGGTGGTATGCATGGTAAGTCGCTTCAGTCTGGTCCTATTCTTTGCACCCCTATGGACTGCAGGCCACCAGGCTCCTCTGTCCATGGGGATTCTCCAGGCAAGAATACCGAAGTGGGTTGCCATGCCCTTCTTCAGGGGATCTTCCCGACCCAGGGATCAAACCGGTGTCTCTTGCGGCTCCTGCATCAGGGTAGGGGGGCGGGGAGGAAGAGGGCAGGGAGGTTACAACAGTGAAGTTGCCCAGAGCCAGGGCCACAGTTCACAGAACCCCACCCTTTGAACTGAGCATCACACCCCACAGATTAGCCTCAGGTCTTTCCTCTGGCCCAGCTCCAAAAAAGCGAGAGACTAGATCCAGAAAGGACTGAGGGCAGCAAGCTCCCAGCCCTGGGAAGGAGGTCCTCTTTCAGTGGGAAAACCCCTAGAAGCATTCCCCTGTGGGGTGGCGGTGCCAAGCGGTGTTTGGTTGTTTTCAGGTGGGTGATTGTTTGCACTTGACTCTGCTTGGTGCCTCCGGCACATTAGAGCCACAATTACACTGTGACATAACAGGATTCGTCATGCACAGTCAATCCTAAAGGAAATCAACCCTGAATATTCATTGGAAGGACTGATGCTGAAGCTGAAGCTCCAATACTTTGGTCACCGGATGCCAAAAGGCGACTCACTGGAAAAGTCCCTGATGCTGGGAAAGACTGAGGGCAGGAGAATGGGGCGACAGAGGATGAGATGGGTGGATGGCATCATCAGCTCAATGGACATGATTTGAGCGAAGTCTGGAAGATGGTGAAGGACAGGGAAGCCTGGCATGCTGCAGACCACGGGGTCACAGAGAGCCGGACACGACTGAGCGACTGAACGGTAACAGCCACGTGCATCCCATGCACAAGTTTCTCACTCGCCTATAAAAGGAATCACAGGTCTGGGGCTGGCAGAGGAGGCCAGAGAACTACCTCTTCGCCTCCTTGGATCCCCCAGACACAGGAAGACAGATTTCACATAGGACGCCCAGTTAAATTTGCATTTCAGATAAGCAATGGATAACTTCAGCATATTTCATGAAATATTTGGGGCATAATTACGCTTTAAAAAGTATTCAAATTTGAAAGTGTTCACATTTAATTCAAATTTAATGCATCCTGCATTTCTGTTTGATAAATATGGTAAAGCTACTCAAGCAGGGTCTTAAAATGCTTAAGCCCAGAAGCTCTGAACTGCTTCCAGGGAGGGTCATTATAAATGAGGAGAGAAAGATCAGAAAAACCATACTGTGGAATCATTTCAGCTGTGAGGCTGGCAAATGAATATCCAAATATATGGCACAAAAAAGCCTAATCAGGCACTTGATGCAAATTATACAAAACATTTTTCAAGGGTATATTAGTTTGGATAAAGCCCATTAGCACACTTAAATTAATTCTGTACTTGGCATAATAACACATTCACTCTCCCTTACTTGTTTTTCCCAGGGGAAATATTCGACCACTTCCTCCAGTCACCTGCTAGAATGCCCCGGTATCCCAACTGCCTGACAGTTATTGACTTTTGATGAATGACATAGTTCTCTCTTCTAGGCTATCACTGCTTTGTTTTCAAACCTCACTTAATCGTTCGATGATTTCTGATGTGGGGTTTTTTTTTTCCCTTTCCAGAGAAATAAATGCAAAGTGTTTATTCTCCAAAGGCCGTAAACAGAGCTTGCGGGTCTGGTTTCTATGACAACCCCACTTGATACAGCAAACCTAGATTATCTCTAATGACAGACATGAAGTTTAAATTGCACATTCTGAACAAACAGTGCTCTGCTGACCTTTTATTGAAAAATGGAATACAGGATGATTAGCATAATGTGTTATATAAAAAGGAAAAACGTTGTATTTGCGGGCATTATGCACCAGCGATTAGCTGCACTGCTAGTCTTTAACAAACTGCTTGCCAGTATGGAGAGCTTGGGAAATTAAGATTTGCCATCTATCATTTTCAAATTCAGTAAAGTCTGCAGAGGTAATTGCACTAAACAGTTTTCAAATAACACATGCTGCTGTTTCTCTTACTTATTCAATTGAGTGGTTTAGCAAGGGAGTAAGAATAGAGAGAGAAATTTTACCCATTGCACCAAAAAAAAATAATAATTGTTGGCTCCAATAGCTATTCTGAAACATTCTCTGCCTCTTAAGCCTTTAATGTAATTCCTGTAGGAAACCTGGGGTCTTGTGTTTCCTGGCAGCAACTGACTAGAAACTGCTCATTAGTGGTGTGGTGCGGTGGGGGGCCTGGGTTGGTTAACCAGAGAGGGGGTCCAGGGATGGCCTGCCCGCTGGATACCTGGGACCAAGTTCTCTGCCACCATCAGCTGCAAAAGGAAAGGCTGGAACGTTTGGACACTGGAGTAAGCCACCTGGCTCCAATCCTGGCTTGGCCTCTTACCTCCTTGGAAACTCGGACAAATCACCTGGCCTCTCCAAGACTTGGTCCTTTTGCTGCACAATGGGAATTATATTCAGTGGGAATTGGGTTCTGGTCATAGGACCCACTTCATGGGATCATTACGAGGATTAAAGAAAGCAGCATTGTAATAGGTCTGGGGCCAGGTCTCAGTGACCATCAGGTGCCTTCATTGCTCAGGGTTCAGGTTCTGCTTGTTTCTGTGGGAGTGTGTCCGTAACAGGACTTCTGCAAATAGCACTTCGGGCTCTAATGGGACACTGTGGAATATGGGAACAGCATTCGCTTCTTCCTTCAACCACACCAGCTGAGCATCGGCTATTCAGGGATATGTTGCTTATTATGACACAAACAGAATCTGACCCTGATGCGCAGCTGTGAGACTGTGCCTGTCATTCAGCCTCAGAGAAGAAATCACATTTCTGTCACTCCATCCCCATAACGGCTTCCTAGATGGCTCCTGCCAATGCAGGAGGCACAAGAGACACGGGTTCAATCCCTGGGTTGGGAAGATTCCCCTGGAGAAGGAAATGGCAACCCACTCCAGTATTCTTGCCTGGACAATCCCCATGGACCAAGGAGCCTGGTGGCCTATAGTCCATGGGGTCACAAAAGAGTCGGACACGACTGAGTGACTGAACACTCACACACACACACTCAGAGATATCCTTGTAACAATCCTGGGGGAAGAGAGCATTCCCATCATCTCCATTTCACATGTGTGAAAACTGAGGCTCAGAGTGATGACAAGGTGGCTGGGTGTGGCGCACTGGAGCTTGTCACAACACTTCGAGTGCTGTGACAATGCCTGTCCCTGGTGCTCTCTCCTGCCCCCCAGTCTTAAGAAGTAGGTGTTATAAAAGCCCAGTGTCCTCGACCATCCCTGCAGGTCCATCTGGGGGCCCCGTGACCACTGAGCCTGCATCTTACCAGCTCAAGTCCACCACCCTCAGGATCTCAGCCTCCTTGGCCCTTGTTCCAGATATTCCTGGGGCTCCCATGGGCTCAGGCATGATCTCTGCTCACGTTCCTCTATTCCAGACTCTTCAGTGCTGCCCACAAGCCCCTCTGGGGACACATCCCACCCTGCCCTGGCGCTGGTGTTCAGACACCATCTCCCAGGGCAGGAAATCTTCCAGGTACCCGTGGTGTTCCCCCAGCCCTGGCAGTATCCAGGCTCAAATGGCCCAGGGGCCCTCCTGGGGCCCAAGCAGCACCACTTGAGCCCCACATCTTGCAAAGTTTCCCCAAGGCAGCCACTTCTGTTTCCTGCTTCACGGGACTCAGAGCCAGTCCTTTGGGCAAAGGTGAGGGAGGCAAACGGGGTCCTCCCCACCACCCTAGTATCCTTCTCAGCCCCAGGCACACAGCACCCAAATCTTGTTTCTCCTTCTTGGGCCAAGCAGAAAATAGCTCTCATGCAAATATGTATTTTTAATTTCCTGCCTGCCTAATGACCTCAAATCCAAACAGCCCCTGAGCTGCAAAACACAATGGCAGCACTATTATTATCCCCATTTCTCAGAGGAGACACCAGGTTCCAGAGGCCAGGTGGCTTGCCCGAGGTCACCCCAAGCTAATGGAGGGTGCAGCCAAGGCCTGCATCTCACAAGGCTGACACCAAGTCCAAACCCAGCGTCTTCCCAGCCTGTCCCTGGATGCCAGGAGGAGCTAAAGTGCTCAAATTCCATACATGCACAGGAATCGGACAAACTTCCGAGTTTTCTGGGTCACCAACCATGCTTATTTTTATAGGCTCGGCCTCCTTTCAAAGCACAGGGTCTTACTTGCTCCAGCAATGGATTATCCCTCAGAACATAATTGCCAACAAGACCCAAACGACTGAATCTACAAAATGTTTTGATTCCAGAGAGCAGCTGCAGGTCAGTAGAGACCCTGGCAGACCAGCTGTCACCAGCAGCTCGGACCAGAGCTGGTGTCCTCCCCAATTCTGTGAGCCTCACTCTAAGGCCACCAGGAGATCCTCCATCTCCTTCTTTGCAGTAGAGACATCCATCTCCTCCCAATAGGTGAGAGGCACCGCTGGCCTCCTAGTCCTGCTTTTGCAAGCAAACCCTCCTTACTGCCCTGGAGAAAACCCTCCTTGTCGCAGAGAAAACACCCGGTTTCTCCAGGAAGCTGGAGCAGAGCCATACCTGGCGTTGGCCCAAGTTTACCAATTAGAATCCAGATGTACACAGCTAGAGCCCCAAACCAGCCACCTCTGAAGCACAGTGGTCCTTTGACCCAGCAGACGGGATGGCCCTAAGATTCTGAAGCTGGAGAAGAAGCCATCACTGGCCTTTCTGGAGAGTGAAGGGGGCTGGGATACGCAGCACCAGCCTCCACTCTGGCAGGTGTAAGAAGAGGCCTGGTCCCAGAGGAGGGAGAACCCAGGAGGACAGAGAGGGTGCCTGCTCCCCATTTCCAGGATAAAGCTTGTCCAAAGCCAGGAATCCCAAATAGAGTGTGGAAAAGGGGGAAATATGAACCTTACGGCAGAGAGCCCGGCGGGCAGCACAGTGGAAAATCACATTGGTACCCTGAGCCCGTGGGTACGATGCACCGATAAGACTTCACCTCTTTGGTCTTCGTTCCCAAATCCGTGAGCTTAGAGTCCTCAGGAGAAAACGTCAGGTACTCCGACGCTGAGGGATGTTCTATGAAACAGCTGATAGCTCCTCTCGAGTTTGTCCAGGTAATGAAAGGGAGAGAAAGATGGCAAAAGCAGTCACAGGCTGGAGGAGACACATGACTATAAATAAAAGCATGCGATGACTGAAAGCAAACTAGGACCCTGGACTGGATCCTAGAAAGGAAAAATGGACTCAGTGGGTAAAACTGAGGAAATCTGAGTGAAGTCTGTAGTTTCATCAATAGTAACACGATTTCTTAGGTTTGGTAAATGCACTGTGGGCACATAAGCTGTTCACACAAGACTGAATGGGAACACACAACAAAGTTGTATTATCTTTCTAGATCTTGGGTAAATCTAAAACCACTTCCAAATTAAAAGTTCTGAAAATAAAACCCCCTCGGGACTTCCCTGGTGGTCCAGTGGTTAAGAATCCACCTTCTTTCAGAAATCAAGAAAAGCCACGAAATGGAAAAGAAATCCCTTGAGGATTTGCTTTACAAGAAGCAGGAATCACTGGAGAAACAAAATCAATGATCTGAAGAGTGAAAATGATGCTTTAAATGAAAAGTCGAAATCGGAAGAACAGAAAAGAATATCAAGAGAGAAAGCAAATTTTAAAAAAACCCCAGATCATGTATCTGGAGCAAGAGTTAGAAAGCCTGAAAGCTGTGCTGGAGATCGAGAATCAGAGGCTGCGCCAGGGGGACATCAAGTGAATGAAGATGGAGACAGTGGCGGACAATAACACAGCACTGGTGGACAAGCCTGAGGATTTAAAAGCTCGGCTGGACAAGCACGTGGCAGTTTCCAGGCAACTTTCCATGGAGCAGGCGGTCCTGCAGGAGTCGCTGGAGAAGCGCCTCTCCCTGGAGGACGAGTAGCTGCTCTGGAAGCTCCACAATGGGACCCTGTACAGCCCCAAGAGGTCTCCCAAGATCCCCGTCATCCCCTTCCAGTCACCTCGGAACTCTGGCTCCTTCCCCAGCCCCAGCGAGTCTCACTCAGATGACCTTCCTGGGAGCCAGAGACAGATTGACGGAGTCTCTACAGGACTGACCCCGCCCGCAATTGCACACCACCTGCCCTAGAAGTGGGAAGTCATGGCTTCCCAAACTGGCTCTTCATACATGAGACTGGACTCCGGAGGAAGGCTTCCGACCCGGTCCAAAGATACTATGGGAACGGATCTACACGGACACTGTTGCACAAAGCACTTATGGAACGGGAAAACCTTGGTCATTGCCTTTTTCACCTACGGGTAAAGAGAAAACTCTCAGGGCCTGTTAAGATAAAGATTTATATAACTTTTGTAATTTATATAACCTTCACCACACACACAAAAGAAAGAATCCGCCTTCCAATGCAGGGGATGCAGACTCAATCTCTGGTCAGGGATCTAAGCTCCTACACGCCGCAGAGCAACTAAGCCAGCGTGCACAACTAGGGCGTCCTGAGCTCTGCAAGAAAGTCACCGAAATTCTCCCCTTTCCCCCTGCCTTCCTCTCCCAGCTGTTCTGTTCTTTGTCCCTCACCAACCCAGCCCACCCATCTTCATCTGTTGACTCCACTTTCCTGTTCATTCTTCCATAGAGAATGGAGCCCATCTTTTCAGGGAGAGACAAGGCCCCCCATCTTAGGAGGCTGAGCTCACTCCCCAGGGTGGGAGGTCAGTCATCCCCTCCACCTGGCTTCAAGCATTGGTTCAGACTTTGGTCTTTCACGGGACTTTAGTGAGTGAGAGTTGGGGCTGGGACATTCCCTAAAATTACTGAAGGAAAGGCAGACTCTTTCTAATGGGGTTGTTAAGCTAGCAGAGTATAAACCTGGGGCTAGAGAAAAGCCGCCCTTCCAGAATGAAACCAATCACAAGTGAAGCAGGTGAGCCACGGAGAGAGAACTGCTGACTTGGTTTGAGCTCCTGGGCTCAGCCCTGTCTCAGGATAGTGCCATCATCAGACTAGTGCCATCATCAGAGTTTTTCAGCTCTGTAAGTCAATATTGTGGGCTTCCCTGGCTGGCTCAGACGGTAAAGAACCCGCCTGTAATACAGGAGATCTGGGTTCGATCCCTGGGTCAGGAAGATCCCCTGGAGAAGGGAACGGCTACCCACTCCAGTATTCTTGCCTAGAGAATTCCATGGACATAGGAGCCTGGTTTGGATTAAACTAGTTAGAATGGAGTTTCTGTTGCTCACAACCTACAATGCTAAGCCTTCCCTGGGGGCAAACTCTGCAAGCCTCTCCTCCCTTCCCCAGAGGCTCACACTCACCTCCCCCATACCCTGGGACCAACTGTGCTTGAAGCCAGAGGGATGAGATGTTTCCACCAGCCCTCTGGGGTGCTGACCTAACATTGGAGTTTGGGTTGCCCCAGCAGCAACCTCTGAGATAAGGATGAGAGTGCCAGGAGTTGATCTGGGAGGTGGTCCCTGGAAGCTCAGGTAGGGGAGCAAGGGAAAGAGAGAGGGAAAGGTGTGTTCCCAAGATCATTGCCATGGGCAACTGGAGTTGGGTCCTGGTGAGGACCTCTAGGGAGGGTGCAGACCACTGATCAGAGTTGCCCACCTAAGGACCAAACAAGCTGGGGGTTTGTCCACTAAATCTCACCCATCCTGCATTGAGGTCTGCTCCTGAAGCCAGTAGTTAATTAATTAGCATTTCCGGACTGCCCCATGCACAGGGCAAGCCCATACAAAGTACGAGATGCTTCCAGGAAGAATCCATTGGCATCCTCGGAAGGTGAGTGCTGGGGTGGGGTGGGGCAGGGGGGCGGGGGTGTGTGCAGGACACAGCAGTGGAGGCTGCATCCATGGCCAGCATCAAGAAAACTGGACTCCTGGGCTCCTGCTGCTTTCCAGCCTCTGAGGAATCCCTCTGACCTGTCTCCTCAAGTCCCAGGCCATGTGCCTCTGCCTTCTCATCAACACCCCAGACGGCCACTCCTCTGGGACCACACCCTGTGGACAAGGGCACGCTGCACCCACACAGGGTTCCCTGTCCCAGGAGTGCTGGCCCCACCGCAGCTGGAAGCTCTGGTTCCGGGGTGGCTCCCCCAAGGGTGACAGGGGAGCACCTGACATTGTTCAGCTCTCTGACCCCATAACCTCTTATCCTCAGTCAAACCCTTCAGACCTCAACTCCTTTCCCTTCTTCCACAGGCTCCTCCCTCATCAAAGCACCTCATCCCAACACTCCTGCAGTTCCCAAAACCATACCTCCTCCATAACAGCTTCCCAGCCTTGTCCTCCCTGGAGAAAATTCAACAGGAGCGAGTGGAAATTCAATGGGAAAGGATAGCTTAACAGATGGTGCTAGCCCAAGTGGGTATCTTTCTGGATGAAAATAATGTCGGATCCCTACCTCAGACTCTTAAGTTCTGCTGGCAAAAGTAAGTTCCAGCTGGAATAAATGTTTACATGCAAAAAAGTAAAACAAGAAAAATGATTTAATTTAGGAGACGAGAAAATATGAAGTCTGTATTGGTGAATCTTTTTTCATAGAGATAGGAAATTCAAAGCATACAAAAGAAAATAAAGACATCTTGGCAAAAACATATTGAATTCTTGAATAGTAAAACATATAATAAATTAAGGAGACAAACTGTGAAGTGGGAAAATATTTACATTTGAGAGAGAAAGTGTTAGTAGCTGTCCTAGATAAAGAGTTCTCACAAACTGGGGCTTCCCTGGCGGCTCAGTGGTAAAGAATCTGCCTGTCAGCGCAGGAGACTCAGGTTCGATCCCTGATCCGGGAAGATCCCACATGCCTCAGGGCAACTAAGCCCGTGAGATACAACTACTGAGCCTCAACTAGAGAGTAGTCACCACTCCCTGCAACTAGAGAAAGCCCACACAGAAACAAAATCCCAGCACAGCCAAAAGTAAATAAAATTACAAAAAAAAAAAAAAGTTCTCACAAACTGATAATAGGAAGACAAAGGGAAAGCATGCAAAGGGTAGAGACATCAATTCAACATAAATTCACTACATGTCAAATCTAAATGGCCAATTAACATATGAAGGCCCAAAAAAAGTGAGCACACGGAAGAAGCATCTGGGAGACAAGGGGACTTGATCTGAGGCCAGCTATTGATTCCCACCAGAAACTGCACAACAGAGAACATAAAAGCCAGGATGGTGCCAACACAGAGAACCGGCTTCAGACTCCATTTCACCTGTGGTGAGGTGCAGCGAGATGCTGTTTGTATTCATAACAGACTCTGCACAGTGACCGGCAGGCAGTAACTGCACATGACAACATCATTGCCAAGGTCTCGGAAGATGGAGAAAGCACCTTTCTGGATGGTTGCAGTGAATTCCCAGCCCAGAACCACCTGCTGCAAACGCGTTGTATTATGGGTTGGATTGTGTCCCCCATAAAGATATACTGAAGTCAACTCCCAACACCTGAAAATGTGACCTGGTGTGAAACCAGGGTCCTTTCAGATGTGCTTGGCTAAGATGAGGTCACGCTGAGATCCTAATCCAATCCAGCTGGCTTTTCATTTTCCTTTTATGAATTGCTCCAGGTCTTAGTTGCAACAGGCAGGATCTTCTTATCTTGGTTGCAACATGCAAACTCTTAGTTGTAGCATGTGGGATCTGGTTCCCTGAACAGGGGTCCCAGGCTCCCTGCATTGGAGTGTGGAGTCTTAGACACTGGACAGGAAGTCCCTGGCATTCTTATAAGAAGGGAAGAGACACAGAGACAGCCCACAGAGGGAAGATGGTCATGTAAACACAGAGGAAGAGATGCATGATTCTGCCACGAGGCAGCATCCACCAGAAGCTACCAGAGACCAGGATGGAGCCTGCCCTACAGGCATCAGAGGGAGCCAGACCACGGCGACAGGCTTCTGGCCTCCAGAATTCTGAGACAACAGAGGTTGTTTGAAACCACCCTGTTTATAGAACCTATTACAGCAGCCCTGAGAAACTAAGATAGATTTTAACTGACTTTTCATTTTGAAGTTTGCAAATAAAAGTCAGTTCAATCACAATGCTATGAACAGTGTACCGGTCCCCTTCCAGGAAAGGGGTTCCTAGAAATACATGAAGTGGGGGTAATATGTGAAATCAAGCCTGAATATTCATTGGAAAGATTGAAGCTGAAGCTCCAACATTTTGGCCACCTGATGGGAAGAGCTGACTCACAGGAAAAGATCCTGATGCTGGGAAAGATTGAGGGCAGGAGGAGAAGGGGGCGACAGAGGATGAGATGGTTGGATGGCATCACCGACGTAATGGACACGAGTTTGAGCAAGCTCCAGGAGATGGTGAAGCTGGGAAGCCTGGCGTGCTGCAGTCCATGGGGTCACAAAGAGTCGGTCACGACTTAGTGACTGAACAATAACAACATGTGAAAAGACGCTGTGATGAGGGTTCCCTGGTCAAACAGTCAGGGAAACACTGGACTAAATGTTCGGAGGACTTCTCGATTGCAGGACTCTATGAGGCTCTTCCCATGTGAACATTCTTCATGATTACCCCAGAGGGGACACAGGAGTGGGCTCATGTATGTGACCACAGAACTCTCTTCTCAGAGCTGTTGGTGGGACTCGTTTGTACAGAGTGGAATTTGGAAAAGTCTACAAGAGACAATATCGAGGTGAAGGAGGAAAGGACCTTCCCCTTAGGGTTCCAGCCGCACTGTATCCCTGTGGCGGCAACCTCAGGGTGTCCTCAGAGCTCAGGGTCTGGGGGCTGTGGCATCCACAGAACTGTAGCCATGAGCACTGCCTCCAGTCTCATTTCTTTTTTTTTGTTTTTTCTCCTAGGTTCCTTTTTTTTTTTTTGGATTTTTTAAAAATATGCTGCTAAGTCACTTCAGTCGTGTTCGACTCTGTGCGACCCCATAGATGGAAGCCCACCAGGCTCCCCTGTCCCTGGGATTCTCCAGGCAAGAACACTGGAGTGGGTTGCCATTTCCTTCTCCAATTTTAAAAATATAAATCCATTTATTTTAATTGGAGGCTAATTACTTTACAACATTGTATTGGTTTTGCCATACACTGACATGAATCCTCCATGGGTGTACATATGTTCCCCATCCTGAACCCCCCTCCCACCTCCCTCTTCCCCTTATCCTCCCTCTGGGTCATCCCCATGCACCAGCCCCGAGCATCCTGTATCATGCATCGAACCTGGACTGGTGATTCGTTTCACATATGATAATATACATGTTTCAATGTCATTCCCCCAGACCATCCCACCCTCGCCCTCTCCCCCAGAGCCCCAAAGACTGCTCCATACAGCTGTGTCCCTTTGGCTGTCTCGCATGCCAGGCCTGTTTCTGACCCCAGTCCCTGCATCTCCTGCCTCAGCCCCTCCTCACCTCCCCTCGTTCTCACGCCCACCTCGTATTTTCTGTCCTCCTTGCCACGTAGTCTCTTGGTTTTACCAGGACAATCTTCTGACTGTCCACCCCACCCCACCCATCAGCAGGCATTTGACCTCGCCCAATATCTTCAGTTTGATGGGGGAATGATGTGGCTCCTTAAAAAAGAAGCTAGATTTCCAAATGCTGAGTCACTCATCCCAGGGAGCACGCCTGAGGGAGAAGTAGGTCAGCCTGGGGCGAGCCTCCCTGCCCACCCCCAGGAGGAGAAGCGCCGCCAGAATACGGCCAGCTCACGGAGGGGGGGTGCTGGGGGGGCTGGGGGGTGGGCAGGGCTGTTCTGAGGGCTTCATGAGGGCTCCCTTGTTTACACTGCGAACCTCTCAATCTTTCATATGAAATCAAGGCACAGGGAGGTGAGAAGGAGTGGAAACCCAGCAACCAGGCTGCCCTGCTGACAAGATACTGTAGCAAGAGACTCAGGTTACCACTCATTCACCCATTTATTCATTCATCAAACATCTGAGAGCCGGCCCACCCCGAAGATGCTTGCACTACTAGAGGAGTTGGACAAACAGAACCCTACTTAGGACGATGGGGGTCAACGTCTGCTGGGAGGAAGCCCAGGGTGCCATGAGACCACCTGGAGGGGCATCCAGCCTGGACTTCAGGAGTAGTCAGGGAGAGCTTCCTGGAGGAGATGGTCACTGAGCCAAATCTTAAGAAGTGAGACATGGCCAAGTGGAAGGGTGTGTCAGCTCAAGGAAGCACATGTGGGGGGAGTTTAGAGAACAGAAGACAACGAGGGCCTTTGGGGGCACTTGGGCAGAAGGAGGGGCAGCAAGAGACTAAAGCCAATTAGAGTCAAGAAAGCTCTCTGACCCACAGGCACACCTTAAGCTGGAAAGTCTGGATTTGGACCCTGACTCTATTTCTAGCTGTGTCACCTTGGGCAAGTTAAAGAGCCTTTCTGGGCTTCAGTTTACACATCTGGAACTTGCAGAATGGAGCAGTACCTTCCACAGACAGCTGCTGGGAGGGAGAAATGACCTACCAGGTGTCAAGCACTTCACCTGGACAGAGGAAGCCCTGCCCAGTGGTGTCACCACTATCAGCTGGCGAGAGTCAGCCACACAGCTGACAAAGGACTGGGTTACTCAGCCCCGCAGACAGGGTCCATCAGAGCACGAAGGTGGGCTTGGGGCTCCCACAGAGGGGGAGAAGAACAAGTCTTCAAGCCAGCGAGACCCCAGGAAAACCCACCCTCCCACCATTGACAGTGAACTTTCAGGTGACTTAGCAGCAGCAGCAGCAGCCTCCTTCCTAAGATAAGACTATGCCAATAAATTCCACTGAGATTCCAAGATAGTTCACTTTGAGTTTCTCCCAGTCCTAACTAGAAACACACAACACGCATGCACACACACAGCACAAAGGAAACCCAGAAGCCCACCGACATGGAAAACATCACAATGCCTGCCTCTTATCTGGCCAGGTGTGTGTGGGCAAGATGGCAGGAGGTGGACGTGGCACTCTCCCCACCCCCACAGTGGAGTGGTCTGAGGGCAGAGGGGGCTGTGACAGGGGTCATCTCTCCCCGAGCCTGGAGTATTTGGAAAGGATGCAGTTGGTTCAACCCGTAATAACATCCAGACAGATCCTGGCTAGGGCTGCATCGTTTCCCGCAAAGACTCCGGTCATCTCCCTGGAGAACTTTAAGGGTACAGTGAGCCAGCCAAGGCTAGTGCCTCGATCCTTTAACACAGGCTCCCAGAACTGATCATGTCCACTCTGGATGAGACATGCCAACCGATGCAGGAGCTGCAGCTCGTGACCTGTGACCTCAGTGTCCCCTCTGCCTTTCAGACTCAGTCATCAGGGGCTCTTGTGTAAGTACCGGCCCCCACGAAGAGAAAGCACACATTGTTCTGATTTATAGAACACTCTGGAGCCCCTGCTTCCAAGCACCGATCCTTTAAAATGACCCTGATCACACTAAATCATATAAAAGAAACTTTGCACTTTACCAAAAAAAAAAAAGTTTTAATATTCTTTGATGAAATAAAACAGCTTGCTGACTCATGAATGTCACCAACTACATTTGGAAGTACCTTGTTTTGGCATCGTGCCTCTCTATCAGAAGGGAAGGGCGGGCTGCTGAGCTGAAAGGTGAGACGTGTCTAGACTGGGTCCCTGAGCCCCTCAGGCTGGACTCTGTTGCCCCAACCAGGCTTGTTCCTGCCTCTGGCATCTGTCCCATCCAGTGATGATGAAGCTCACTGCATGCTCACCCCGTTTGCCTGCCAGCCCCTGCATCTCCTCAACCTTGAGGAGCCCTGGGACGAGTCATATCTGTCTCCTGTCTGCCTCAAAGCCCCCCTTGCCTGGCCTCACCCAGCAGCTCTTCTCTAATCCATCGTTGAGACTAGCGCCTATGAAATGAGGGACGTTCACCACCCTAGCTCACGCCTTACGCTGGAACCCAGCGTATCTGCTCCAGGGACCATCACTGCCACTCCCCTGTCTCACAGTGCTCTGGGGACAGGGCTGAGCCCTTTAGGTAAATTTCCTAATTTATCCTCAAGCCATTTCATGGAGCGGATACTATTATTCCCATTTTCCAGATGAGGAAGTAGAGGCTCAGAGGGGTTAAGTCACAGATACAAGGCCATATGCCATAGTAAGGGTCCAAGAGCTGCAACACAGGATACCCCCAAACCCACTGTTCTCTCCATGTTCCCTGAGCCAAATGAGCAGCCCCTGCCCCAGACTGCTCTTTTTCTGATGGTCTGGAAGGGTTCCCTCCTTCATTTTTGCCTCGTCCCATCACGGTCCCTTTAGCACTCACCTCCCTGGGCTGGGCTTTTGTTATGAAATGAATTATGATCCCCCAACTCAAAGTCCTAACTCCCGATGTGACTATATTTGGACAAAGGACCTGTAAAGAAATCTTTCAAGTTAAATAAGGTCAAGCAGGTGGGGCCCTAATCTAATAGGACTCGTGTCCTTACAAGAAGAGGAAGAGACACCAGAGTCCTCTTTGCCTGCCCCCTTCTCCGTCCCTCCATCTCTCCTCTCCTACCCTCCTCTCCCTCCCTCCTTCCCTCTCTCTGCAAACCTACTGAGTGAAGTCCACAGAAGGACACAGCGAGGTGGTGGCTGCCTCAGTTCAGTTCAGTCCATCAGTCGTGTCCGACTCTTTGAGACCCCATGGACTGCAGCACGCCAGGCTTCCCTGTCCATCACCAACTCCAGGAGCTTGCTCAAACTCATGTCCATTGCGTCGGTGGCTGACTACAAACCAGGAAAAGAGACCTCACCAGAAACGATCCCTGTCGACACCTCAATCTCAGATTTCCAGCCTGCAGAAAAATGGAGCCTCTGGGGTTGAATCCTCCGGGTCTGCAGAGTTCTGCTGTGGCAGCCAGAGCTGACTAACAGCAGACAAAGCGGGGAACGCGAGGACACCTTGCTCCCTCACTTACTGCCGCCCTTTCACCCAGACAGCTCAGGATGGAGTGCAAATCAATGAGGAACAAATGAGCGTATTCATGAACAGTAGAGCCCTGCAAACCTGAAGATCTCTGGGGCTTTCTTTGCCCGTGTCTGCCCTGGGGTCTGTGACGGCAGATCAGTATTCTGAGACCACCTCATTTTTGTGAGTCTTTGAGATTACTGGGTTTTGTTCGAGGGACTTCTGTTGCTGTTACTTTTCCCTCCAAAAAATATCCCAGCTGTTCCTGGGGCAGTGAGCAGACAAGGTCACCCCTGCTCCCCACCCCATGCGTTAAGGGCCAGAGCACGGCTCCCACATAGGCAGCGCACCAACCCCAAGCCCTGGATGTGCAGGGAGCCACACCCAGTTCTCTGTGTTCAGGATCCAGAGACCCCTGTGGGTAACTGGACCTCAGCTCAACTAAACCATTAGTGCCCATCCCCAGGTAGGTCGCATCCATTGGTGCATTTTCTCGCTTGCCTGCTCTGAGTGCTTTGTCTGTATGGGAGGAGCTCTGAGCTCTCTGAATTCTCACAGCTGACTCCAGGAGAAGATACTATTACTATCCTCACTTTGCGTGCATGCATACTAAGTCACATCAGTTGTGGCCAACTCTTTGCCACCCTATGGACTCTAGCCCGCCAGGCTCCTCTGTCCATGGGATTCTCCAAGCAAGAATGCTGGGGTGGATCACTGTGCCCTCCTCCAGGGAATCTTCATGACCTGGGGATGGAACTGGCATCTCTTACATCTCCTGCATTGGCAGGTGGGTTATTCACCACTAGCGTCACCGGGGAAGCCCTATGCCCACTTTGCAGGTGGAGAAAGTGGGGTCTGAGGAAGTAAAGCAGTTCTTTCCAAGACCCCAGAGTGGCAAAGGATGGAGTAGGATTCAAACTACACTCTGCTTCCTCCAGAGCCCACCCTCTGAACCTCCACCCAAAGCCACAGGAGACGTGAACACACCCACCCAGACACACTCAGGACAGTGGCGCACGGCCAGCATGTGGTGACGACACCGAGCAGAGGGCTACCTGGGCCTCAGGAAACAGTGGCCGGATGGGACCCAAGCCCTGGGTGCTCAGAGACCACCCAGTAAGCTTCCACAGCTGCTCTCAGCTGCACAGTCCCCGGAAGCAGGACAGTGTGTAGAAGGCTCTGCTCTGCTGCTCCTCTGGACTCCTCTGAGATTCCCCCTTAAGCCCTCAACATCCACCCACATAGAGCTGGGTCTCATACTGGCTCCAGACCCCAGAAAGGCCCAGAAAACCAAAATCTCACATAGAAGCAGTGACTGTGCCCACGCCTCTCCCAGGGACAGCAGTGATGTGGAAGACCCCTAACCCACTCTTGGCGCCCACTCCAGGGCACAAAAAGCTAAGCAATAACTTGCCCAGCCTGCTCAGCAGCTTACAATGATTCCACATGCCCCAGCTCACATAATCCTCAATAACCCCGTGCAGCGAGTGAGGCTTGTCAGATGAATCCTGTGTTTGCAATGCAGCAACAGAGGCTCCAAGGCGGCTCTGCCCGAGGTCCCAAACTTCAGTGGTAGACCTGGTTACAAATTATCTACTCTGCCCACAGATTGCTAGCGTCCCCCTCCACTCCTCACTGCTTTCCTCAATGTTTCCAAGGGTCTAGGTCCTTGCCTGGAAATGCTAATCCACAAACCAGGACCCTGGACAGGGCAGCCATGTACAGTCACACAGGTTACACACTGCACAACCCCAGGGGGCGCTATTCACATGCATTATAATGTCTGGAGCTGTTCTCTGAGCCCAGACCCCACCCGGGCCTGGTCCAGCATCTCCTCGATTCCAAGGAGCCTGATGCTACCCTGCCCTGTCTTCAAAGGCTCCTTCAACTGGGCCACAGTAGCCTAGATAGAGTATCTAGCTAGACACAGTAGTCTAGCCACTCAAGAGTCCATCCTAACTTGTTGTCACACTAAGCCAGGTGCCGGTGGAGACCAGGGCACACCCCCACAGGGACTTCTCCAGAAGACTGAAAGGTCCCAGAGCCTGGGGGGCTTTCTTGACATTGAGTTGGGGGGAAATCCACACCCACAGCTGCACATCGCCTGTACACCCGTTGGCTCTGCCTTCCAAAGTACCCATAGACCCATTATTCCATGTCCGCTGCATAAACATCCGACCTGAATGAATCCAGCCTGAGACCCCAGCAAGAAGACTCAAGGACAGCGTAGCACCGTCAGCAGCCAGTGAAATCCCAACAGCAGACAGGAACAAGTTCCCACCAGTGATTTATCCCTGCTCGGTCAACTCCTCAGCACCACTGATCCAACAAGAGGCTTGTACCTAGGGGGCTTGTTAGCAAGCGGGACGGTGGTAGCACAAGCCTTGCAGACCCACCCTCCAGAAGAAGACGAGTTCAGCTTGGAGCCACACAACTGTCATATTCCTTGGTAGCCCCCCCAGAATGTCTGACCATCACTATAGTTGAGGGCCAACTATACGGGTCAGGTGCTTTTAGAAATTCCTTCTTTCCAGGCAGGACATCCTTCAGACCTCATGACCACATAGGGTGGAGGGTACTGTTATTTCGCCCATTTTAAAGATGGGAAATTGAAGGGAATTTCCTGGTGATCCAGTGTGTAGGATGAGGCCGTCTCGCTGCCAAGGACCCTGGTTTGATAGCTGGTCGGGGAACTAAGATCCCTCAGGCCACACAGCATGGTGGAGACGGGTAGTGTTGGGCCTTCAGTTGTGTCTGACTCTGCAATGCCATGAACTGTAGCTCCTCTGTCCGTGGGATTTCCCAGGCAAGAATTCTGGAGTGGGTTGCCATTTCCTACTCCAAGGGAATCTTCCCAACCCAGGGATGGAACCCATGTCTCCTACATTGAGAGGCAGATCCTTTACCGTACCATCTGAGCCATCAGGGATGCCCAAATGCTTCCCAGGAGGTGGGTAGAGAAGATGGGAAATTGGAGGGAATTCCCTGGTGGCCCAGTGGTTAGGATGATGCCCTCTCACTGCCAACGACCCATGTTCAATCTCTGGTCAGGGAACTAAGATCCCTCCAGCCATGCAGCGCGGTGGAGGTAGGGGAAGAAAAGATGGGGAACTGGAGTGGGAGGAAGGCAGGCTTGGTGGTCTTGCCCGAGATCACTGGTGAGCTGACTGCAGAGACTCAGCTCCTTAGCCCCATGCTTTCGCCTCTCCCGTCACAGGCACGCATCACTTCCTCTGTTCACCCCTTTACCAGGAGCCAGGGATAAAGGTGAGCAGAACCCATCACAGGCCTGTCCCTTGTCAAGACCGGTGGGCGAGACAGGTATGAACCTGTCACACACGTGATGTAAAACAGCCCCGTGCTGTGTCCAGTGGCGGACCCAGGGCTGGCAAACTGTTAAATGGGGGGGCCTTCTGGTCTGAGGGCTCAGGAAGCCTTCTCTGATAAACTGATGAGAATGGGGGGATGTTAACAAGGGGTGAATCCTAAAGGAAATCAGTCCTGAATATTCATTGGAAGGACAGATGCTGAAGCTGAAACTCCCAATAATATGGCCACCTCATGCGAAGAACTGACTCACTGGAAAAGACCCTGATGCTGGGAAAGATTGACGGCAGGAGGAGAAGAGGACGACAGAGGATGAGATGGTTGGATGGCATCACCGACTCGATGGACATGAGTTTGAGCAGATTTCAGGAGTTGATGATGGACAGGGAAGCCTGGTGTGCTGCAGTCCATGGGGTCGCAAAGAGTTGGACACCACTGAACAAGGGGTGAGAAGGAGGACAGGAAGAGGAAGGTCAAACCACAAGGCAGGAGGGCACTAGGAGTTCTAAGAAACTGGAAAAAGCCAGGATGCAAAACAAAAGGAACACTTACCGGAAGATTCCCTTTACGTAAAATTCTAGAAAATGCAAGCTAATCTATGGTGACAGTTGTCTCCTGGGCTAGGAGGTGGGGCGGGGTGGAGAGATTGCCAAGGGTGACTGATCTGTTCATTATCTTGATAGTGGTGACAGCTGCATGGTACATACATATGTCAAAACTTGTCAAAACGCACACTACATTGCGTGTCCATTATACCCTAACACAGCTGCTAAGAAGTGAATACGCGGAAGGCCAGGCTGACTGCAGCTCACAGAGAGACAGGAGGGGAGGGGAGGGGAGGAGCTTGGAGGCCTGGGAGGGGCAGCTCAGCCAGGCTTCAACATCTCTGAGGCCTGGGCCTGCAGCGGCAGGCAGTGTCATCAATTCTCAAGGCTGCCGAAACAAAGTACCACAAACTGGATGCCTTCAGCAACAGAAATGCATTTTCTCATAGTTCTGGGGGCTAGAAATTCAAGACCAAGGTGTCAGATGGTTTGATTCCTTTTAGACAAATGTGAGACAGAATCTGCTCCAAGCCTTTCCCCTGGTTGCGGGTGATGTGCTGGCCATCTTTGGCATTCCTTGGCTTCTAGAAGCATCATCCCAGCCTCTGCCTTTATCTTCACACAGCCTCCTCCGTGTGTGTGTGTGTGTGTGTATGAGTCTTCTTCTGAATTTCCCCCTTTTAGAAGGACTCTAGTCACACTGGATTGGGGGCCCACCCTTACCCAGTATGACCTCATTTTAACTCATGACACCTGCAATGATCTTGTTCCCAAATAAGGTCATATCCTGAAGCACTGGTGATTAGAACTTAAATGTCTAAATCCACAGGTTCGATCCCTGGGTCAGGAAGATCCCCTGGAGGAGGAAATGGCAATCCACTCCAGTATTCTTGCCTGGAGAATCCCATGGAGGGAGGAGCCTGGTGGGCTACAGTCCACAGGGTCGCATAGAGTTGGACACGACTGAGCGACTTCATTTTCACTTTCGCTTTCACATGTGGACCACGACTCAACCCATAACAGATGATTTGAAAAATAAATGAGTGAGATGGGGGAGAGGTAACAAGAACTGAGTTAGAATTCAGCTCCGTCACTTTCCCCGGGGAGTCCAGGCAGTCACTTAACCTCTCAGAGTCTCTCTCTATTACTTTTAATTTTGGCTGCACGGGCTTCACTACTGCGTGCAGGCTTTCTCTAGTCGCAGTGAGCCAGGCCTACTCTTCATTGTGGTGTGCAGGCTTCTCACTGCAGGGGCATCTCTTGTTGCAGAGCACGGGCTCAATAGCTGTGGCACACAGGCTTAGTTGCTCTGAGGCATGTGGGATCTTCCCGGACCAGGGATCGAACCTGTGTCCCCTGCATTGGCAGATTCTTCACCACTGAGCTACCAGGGTGAAGTCCTGAGCCTCTATTTTCTCCCTTGTAAAATAGATCTTATGACCTGTGCTTTACTTTGCCATCAAAAGATCCCAGGATTGAAGAAAAGGATCAGCTTCCACCTAGGGCAGTTGCTTGTGTTCCAGGGGCCCTGGGAAAGCTCTCCATCCCGCCCAGCACTTGCTCCCCAGACCGGCCCTATGTGTTTATTTGTCACCGCCAGACACCAGGGACCCAGGGAGAAGAAGGTCAGGTCCCTGCCCACACACTCTCAGTTAGGGAGCGAGACCTACCTAAGCACCGCCACACAAGTATGGCAAAGAGCACCTGGGGCCATGGGAGTGCGGACTTCAGAGCAGCCACCTCTGCCTGGTGTGGTCAGGGAGGGCTCCAAGGAAGAGGTGCCTCTTCACACAGGAAATCTGCTGTGGGTCAAGCCTCAGAGGGAGGCAGGGTGAAAGGAAGAATAATGCCTGCCCCCAAAGACACTACACCCTAATCCCCAGAAGCTGAGAATATGTTACCTTCGGTGGCCACGGGATTTACAGATGTAAATGAGGTTAAGGACATTTAGAAAGAGACATTATCCAGATGGGTTCAATGTAATCATGAGTCCTTAAAAAAGGGGACGAGGAGACAGAGTGGGTCAGAGATGTGATAAAGGAAGAGGTAGAGAAGGTACCAAGTCAGCAAGAGAGAGAGACTAAAGCGCAGGAAGGGGCCACAAGCCAAGGAATGTGGGCAACATCTAGACAAAGGTCTGGGCGGGGGTCCCCAACCTCTAGAGTCTAATGCCTGGTGGTCTGAGGTGGAGCTGATGCAATAATAGTAGAAATAAAGCGCACAATAAATGCAATGCACTTGAATCATCCCAAACCATCGCTGCTCCCTGTCCATGGAAAAGTTGTCTTCCACAAGACTGGTCCCTGGTGCCAAAAATGTTGGGGACCACTGCTCTAGAAGCTGGAAAAGAAGACTCACTTTGGGCCCCAGAAGCAAAGCAGGTCTGCCAACACCTTGATTTCGGCCCAGTAAGACCTGTCTCAAACTCCTGCCCTCAAAACTATTACAAAATACATCTGTATTGTTTTAAGCCACTAAGTTTAATGCAGTTTCTAAAACTCAGAAAACTCATGAGGGTCAGGTTGGACACTTTGGTCCTGGAGGGGGACAGGCTCAGACAGGAGTGTGAGGAGGTAAAATCCCGGTGAGGTTTATGTCAGAGGGTCTGACCTTGGTTCCCACTGTCTGACCAGGGGACCTCAGAGAAGGTCAAAGATCCTCTGTCTCTCCTGGTGAGGGAGGAGTGCAGAGCATCCATACCACGGGACTGCCAGAGCCATGAACTCGTGGTGGACGAGGACTCAGGCACTCGGAGCTGCGGTTACTGAACTGGGGCTGTGACGTGGGCAGAGGGACCCTGGTGACAACAAAGCTGGGCTGTCCAAGCCAAAAGGGATATCACGTCACTACCTGACGCCTGGTTTTGCAGATGAGAAAGCTGGAAGAGAAAGGATGCTTGTCCAGGGCCTCACCAGAAGTCGAGGCCAAAGCCAGGGTGAGAACCAAGGCCTCCTAATGTCCAGCCCGGAAGTTGGGGACCTGTCCTAGCAGGAGGCTCCCGCATCACAGCTGGGCTTTCTAAACCTGGTCTTCTGCCTAAGCCTAGAGCTCAGACCCCACAAGAACTGCCCATCCTGCACTGCACCCTCTGGAGATCTGGCTTAGAGGCAGCTCATGACTTCGCTGGGCACTCCCCACCAAGGGCCACCCCATCCCAAGGAAGTCACCTGCCTCTGCCAGACGGCAGTTAGACCACTGCTAGAGCCACAAGCTAATCAGTCTCTGGTTCCCAGGTCGGGCTGGAGCCTGGTCCTGCTCGAGGATTTGTTTCTACCCTCCAACCAGCAGAGGGTGAGCAGGGTCAGCTGGGGGTCTGAATAGTAGTCCCTCAGAGCTGACTCATTGGAAAAGACCCTGATGCTGGGAAAGACTGGGGGCAGGAGGAGAAGGGGACAACAGAGGATGAGGTGGTTGGATGGTGTCACCAACTCAATGGACATGAGTTTGAGCAAGCTCCGGGAGATGGTGAAGGACTGGGAAGCCTGGTGTGCTGCAGTCCATGGGGTCGCAGAGAGTCGGACAGCACTGAGAAACTGAACAATAAACAACAAAAAGGCAGGCAATGAGTCCTGAAGCGGCCTACAAGCTGGAAGCAGAGGAAAGAACAAATATTGAGAGCCCTGAGATCCACTTTCAAAGTGTAAGTCACCTTTCAGTTCTCAGAAGACTCACAGAACATTCCGAAATCAGCTACTGGACGGATCCTCCCCTCTCGGTAGGTATGTAAGAGGCCGGTATGCCTTCAGCTCTTGGGGTTTGGCATCCAGTTGGCCTTCCCAGTGGGTCAGCTGTCGGCCATCACATTACTCAACGGAGAAGGTGGAATTTTCACAGAGAACACAGTGTCATTTCCAGAATCAGAGGAACCAGGCCGACGCGGCCAAGGCAGGGTGGGAGCGCAGCGCGGAATCGGCACTTTGGCCATCTCACAAGATGACATCGAAAACGCAAGGAGTCACTCAAGACAGCGTCTCCTTTCTTTTCTCTAAGCGCTGGGATATTTTATTGTCATCGCGTGAAGGTCCATTAGTGACGGTCCTGGAAAATGGCTCTTTCAAGGTCAGAGAAGTACAAGCAAAGGAGCAAGAAGGAACAATTACTCCAAATGTGGGGCTGTTCAGATGCTTCACGTTAGAGAAAAGGAGACATCCAGATGGAAACAGAGCCACACACCAAGATGTCCAGGACAGGGACATTTCCTGATTAAACAGAGGCAGCAGGATCGTGAAAATGGGCTAGTGGGCTTTGTACCAGACGTTGCTCAGAGGGAAATGCAGGCTGCATCCACAGAAGCCCCACTGGTTGGTTACTTTCTTCAGCCTCTCCACCTGGTCCAGCAACTCAGTTTCCGGTTGGGCTCATCGAATGGAAGATCCCAGCAAGGGGTTGGGGCAGGGAGAGAAGAGAGAGATGGGAGAAGAGAAGCGAGTCCTCAGCCACAGATCAGCAGGGCCAGAGTCACCACCTCTGGCCAACAGCGCTAGCTGGGGCGGGTTGCTCTGGCTCCAGGCTGCCATCCCTTCCTTTCTTGCCCCTTCTAGCCAGCAAGCGTAAGGGTCCCCTCCTAGGGGGACTTTCTTCGTCTCTGCCCTCTCCTTTGTGAGCAGTCCCAGAGCTCTCTCTCCTCGGGGACCCCACTTAAGGTCCCCTCTATTCCCTACGAGGACCTAAGTGATCATACCTTCTCCAGAAATTGTCCTTGGACAACTCCAGCATCCTTTCTTGAACTGCCATAAACACAACTGTTCTCTGGAGGCTGGTCTGGTTTGCCAAACCAGTTTTGAGCCTCCACACCATACACATCACCTCTATCCACGCCATGCCTGCTCAGCAGTTCTCTGGTTAGGCCAGTCACACCTTCAGAAGATCCCTGTCTCCCTGCCAAATTCATGGAACCCAAGGGCAGTGGCCAAGAGGCCAGGTGGGGCTGGGGCAAGCCAGGGAAAGAGAAACAGAGCTTGAGCAACCAGAGGTGAGGTAGGGAGGTGACACCCCCACATCCTCCTCTCCACCACCTGCTCCTTCTCTCCTGGCTTGGGGCAACAACCAGACCCAAAGTGGGGACATCATTCTCCTCAAGCTCCAACTTCCTGCTTCCTGGAAGAAAGCACATTCAATCAGCAAGCATCCACTGAAAGGTTATCCAAGCCACGCTAAAAGCAGGCATCAGGGCCTTAAACAAACAGCATCTGGACCCTGGCTGGGCTTCTGGCCTCAACCCCACAATTTATGCAGAGCAAACACCACCCCTATGGGGAAGGGAATGCAGAGTCAGCCAGACATTGTCAAATCTTGGCTTTACCACTGAACGGATCCTCAAAAGCCAACCATGAGGCGAGGATTTGGGTGCAGCTTATAGATGATCTGGGACAGGATCTCAGGAAGCCCTGGTTCCTGGACGTGGGGAGGTGTGGCAGGGAAGGGATGAAAGCCAACCAAAGGTGCCTTAATGAGCCTGGACCCCTGCGGGGGAGCCCCAAAAACCCAGGCAGAGCAGCCTGGAGGTGTCCCACTAGGGCTCGGAAGCTGGGAATTTATCTAACAACCCCCTTCCCCCGCTCTAGGGTATCAACTCCCTGACCCTTCAGACTGGCCATGCACGTGGGCCAGCACCAAAGGACATCCCTAGAAGAGAGGCAGGAGCTGTCTGTCGGTGACCACAGGGATGGGCTGCTGAGCATACTCTCCACCGTTCCCTTGGCCTCTCTGAGCCTCACTGTGAAATGAGCACAGAGTGTGGGGTGGCTGAGCAGCAGAAGGCGTCAAGTGCTGGCACTCAGACAGCCCGCTTCAAGGACTACAGCCCATGATGTTGCGGTGGAGGGATCTGACACCTGGGGGACTTCCCGGAGAAGGAGGTATTTAGAGAATGGGTCATATTTGATAAAGGATCTGATCTGATAACCCAATACTTCTTTCATGGTACCCCTGACACTTTTCCTCTGGAAGGGACCTCAGAGGGAACCTAGTGATTCCTTAGGAAAATAAAAAAGGGAACCAGGGCACAGAGAACATGAGAGGACCCCTGGTGAGAGGCTGTGCCCACCTCCTCAGCCTCTCAGCTCACCCCCCTCCCCCCCCGCAGATGGCCCACCCTGGGACACCATTGATGTCCTCGGACACCGCTAGGATAGGTGGTTGTTGTTTAGTCACAAAGTTATGTCTGACTCCTTGCGACCCCATGGACGATAGCCCACTAGGCTTCTCTGTCAATGGGACTTCACAGGCAAGAATACTGGAACGGGTTGCCATTTCCTTTTTCAGGGGATCTTCTTGACTGAGGCTAACCCACATTAGGACAAGTGCCAATTCTTAAACACCCAGCTGCCCAATTTATTCAGTGTGTAAGAGCCTCACAAAAATGCTCTCTTGCAACAGTTGATGAAGCCAACTGCCCAAACCCAGGAGACGACTAATGGTTTAAAATCCATCATATAAGTTTCATTCTTCTGATTTCAATCCCTTTTCATTCTGTGAATATTTTCTGAGGCTTTTAGGAGCCAGACATTGAGAACTGAGTCCAGAGGGGAGACAAACCCGTCCAGAACAATAATGCCATCCAAGTGCTATAGGCATGAAGGAAAGGGAGCAAGTGTGCCTGGGGACCGAGGAGCAGATAGCTGAGTTGGGTCATAAAGGACATATAGGAGTTTGCCAGGCAAAGGAAATGGAACTCAGGGCAGTTCACTCCAGGTGCAAGAAAAAGCCTGAACAAAGAAGGGCACTGTGGAATGCTCATGCCCAGGGGGAGAATCGTGGGGGCTAGGCTGAGGGAGGAGGTGGAGAGAAAGGCGGTACACGTTGCCATAACAACTCCCACTGTTTGCATCCAACACCTGCCCTGACTGGTCAGCATCTGCACTTTATCAGTTGTTACATAATTTGACTATGGAGTCTGTTAGACAAGGGCTGGAGCAGCAAACTGTCAACAGGGATTAATAGAATGAGAGTCATCTTCAGAGGAAAATCCTGCTTCGAGCCCAGGCCGGACTGATCCGACGTCTGCAGAAAGATGCAGGTGAGAGGCAAGAGTCACCCTCAGCTCCTAGGACCTATCTGCTTTACCTCTGCCCTGCACACAGGAGCAGCCGGAGGCAGCTGGAGTATCCACATACAGCTATAATGTGAACCCAAATCCCACACTGCTCAGTGAATTAGAATCTCAGAGCTTGAACTCTGGAAGCTCCCTCAGGGACCCCCAAGGTCTCGTCCCTTGTTTTACAGATGAGTTACCAGAGATGAAATTAGAACTCACAATGCATTCAATCATTCAACCAATACTAGAGCACCCCTTCCGTGCCAGGCACAGCTCTGGGCCTTCAAGTCAGAGCGGAGAATAAAGTAGCCACCTCCTTTGCCCTAGTGAAGTTCATAGTAGAGGAAAGAGAAGATAAACAAAATAGTTCAAATTGTGGGAGGTTTTATGAGAGAAGTAAACAGAGTGATGTGATTCAGGGCTCCACAAACGACAGCCGGTGGGCCAAAGCCTGCCTTTGGCCTCTGTAAGCCAGCAAGCTAAGAACAGTTTGACATTTTTGAAGAGACACACACACACACACATACAAAAACGAAAAGGCTTATGCAACAGAGATCGACCAGCCCACAAAGCCTAAAATGTTTGCTCTCTGGCCCTGCACAAGAGAAGTTTGCCAACTCCTGTTGAGAGTTAGCGGGAAGCGGGGGCCTGTCTTAACCAGCAAGGTCTGGGTTCCTTCCTTGTAATATGGACTCCTTCTGCTCCCCAGAGCTGCCTCCACCTTGGGGAGGATAAAACATTGAAACAGTTCGTCCGAAGTTCAGTGGAGCTGGCAACCTGCCTGCAGCCCAGAGTCCAGATTTCCAGACGTCTCCTTCCCCACCTGCTGTCTGGGGTCTGACTCAAGTAGCCTGGTCCCTCCCTGACTAGCAGACAAACCACAGCCTCTCCCAGGGACCCCTAACCCCTCAGCTCACTTCCAACTCCTTCCTGAACTACCTGGTCAAAAATAGAACCTCATGGATTCCTATTTCAAGACCTCTCCCTGGAAATCCAACACCTAGAAACGCTGACTTCCTGTATTTTGGTTCACAGCTCAGAGTTCAACTTTACAAATCCTGGCATTTGGCAACAAAGGCAGAAATGTTACTATCCAAACAAAATCAAACACACAAGTCGAGCTCTTGGGAAAGAAAGTCTGTAGAACTTTCCAGCAGCAATTGTGAAGGGAAAGCCACACAGAGTCAGAAACTCAGGGTCAATTCCCAAGCTCGGTGCTCAGCAGCATCTGCGATACACATCACCACACCGCCGTGCAAAGCGGGAACCAGCTCGTCTCTGGAAAAAATAAAAGTTTGTCCCATTGATGTTCAACACAGAGCCTTTCCTCTCATGCAGCCCATCACCCCAGAAGGTTCCACAACACCTATGGTTCACAGTGAAATCTGGGCCTCATGGAAAATAACTTACATTTGAACAGTTCACATTGCAATCGTTAAACTAGCCATCCCCTGAAGTTAAAATAACTCACCTGTCCTCACAAAGCCATACAGTAAATTCACACGATGGCAGTGGTGAAGACCTCTGACAGAAGATGATAAATGGGACGCATTCACCCGTGATTCCTCCCCACACCTCGTTAAGACTGAAGTAGTAAAGGGCGGCTTTAAAGGAATAAGCTCACAGGAACAAAGAAGAATGAGAAAGAGCAGGAACAAGATTTTGGAAGCTAGGAAGCAAATGGATAAGCTCTAACTGAGAGAGCAGAACCCAAAGAGCCCCGGAGAGCCCCGGGGCTCAGCCTGGTAATCACAGAAGAACCCCACCCAGGCAGCTGCATCACCGCAGCAGCGGGGGTGGAGCTGGGGTTGACAAGATGATGCCTGACCACCTCTCCCTCTCCTCACGGTCAACCAAACGCCCCTTCTGCCCTGGTGGAAGACTGACTGCTGATGCTCTGCTGCTGCTGCTGCTGCTGCTGCTAAGTCACTTCAGTCATGTCCGACTCTGTGTGACCCCATAGACGGAAGCCCACCAGGCTCCCCCGTCCCTGGGATTCTCCAGGCAAGAACACTGGAGTGGGTTGCCATTTCCTTCTCCAATGTGTGAAAGTGAAAAGTGAAAGTGAAGTCGCTCAGTCGTGTCTGACCCTTAGCGACCCCACGGACTGCAGCCTACCAGGCTCCTCCGTCCATAGGATTTTCTAGGCAAGAGTGCTGGAGTGGCTTGCCATTGCCTTCTCCGGCTGATGCTCTAGAAAAAGCAAAACAGGACCTCGACACTGGGGGTACACCAAGGACCTCTGCGGAGGGAGGACCCATGCCCAAAACAGGAAATTAAATCCAAGTTTACCTGTCAGATATCGAGACCCTACCCCCCACGGTCTTCTTCCCTGACTCAGATCTCAGGATGCTGGCAAGAAAATAAAAAGAAGAGAATGGAAAATTCTTGATGAGAGAGTCTGACCAACTCAAGAGAAAAAGAGCTCCAGGTGCTGACATGGTTGTTTTGTGTCCTCGAAGGAGGCATGACAGGTAAAAATGTTTTCCCTGCTTCTCTTTCAGGGATACTTGATTTAGAATTAACTTCTGTCAGAGAAAACAGGATTTCCTGCACCTCCTGTTATCTTCCCCCCGTCTCTGTTGTAGAGGAGGGCGCCGTATTCAGGGTTTGATGGGAATGATTGCAAGTTGACAGAGTCTACTTCCACGTCAGCTATGACTGGTTCTCAAGACAGCTGAACCAAGTCACCCTACAGCAGGGTTCTCCAGTTCACCTACAATTAGAAGTACCTGGGGAGCCTTAGAAAGACACCAGTCCCAGAGCCCCGCCGTCCGGTGATTCAATTAGTTAGGGAGGGGTCAGACAGCTTCATTGGAAAAGCTCCCTGGTGACTCAAATGTGCAACAAAAATTGAAAACCACTGAAGTGAAAAACACTAAAGAAGTGGAGCCTGCAGTTGAAAAGCCCACTCATTTAGAGTCCAGCCAGCGATGATCCACTCCAATGGGGAAGCAGAGGGTCCAGAAGAGAGGCAAGGAAGAAATCCAGAAAAGGCGGCGGGGAGATTCCAGGATGCCGCAGATCCAGAGAGCAACTAACCCAGATGAACTTGGAGCTTTCCAGGCTCCTTCACAGCTAGAGTGTAGACACGTGACCTCAGCCCTGGTGACCAGCGGATCCATGTGACATTTCATTTCTGGGGAAAGTAATGTAAGAAGCAGGTGTCAATAACAGACCCCTGCTTTACAAGAGCAGGTAGAGGGGAAGGCATCTAACCTTCAGGGACAGCAGAGGTGGAAGCCTGACCTCTCCCTGACCTCCAGCCCTGTGGTCTGAGCACTGTGACTGCATGTGAACGTCCTGTAACAACTTCTGGCTAGAGTGTGATCTGTTTTTTGCAACTAAGCACCTGACAGAGTGTTGTCAAATATTTAGGGTTGAATTCACAAATATACAGGAAATTAAACCAAAAAAAAAAGGCAATTATTAACTCCAAGAAAACAAAAAACGACAAACATAATTCTGGTACTCTACATAGATCAGCTGGGAACAATGTTTCATCTTACATAAACAGTGAAACTTGAATTATAGTTATTAATGTATCAGAAGGAAAGGAAAGGTGATGAGGAAATGTGTGCGTCAGAGTGGGAGGTATATTTTCTCTTGCTATTTGCTGAACAAACTTGGGGGCCTGAAGCAACAGAAATTTATTTATTTATTGCCACACCATGAGGTTTGTGAGCTCTTAGTTCCCTGATCAAGGATTGATCACACCCTCGGCTGTGAAAGTGCAAAGCCTGAACCAGGGAATTCCCCAGATATTTATTATCTTAACACTCTGGGTCCTTGGGCTTCCCTGGTGGTTCAGACAGTAAAGAATGCACCTGCAATGCAGGAGACCCAGGTTCGATCCCTGGGTCGGGAAGATCCCCTGGAGGAAATGGTAACCCTCTCTGGGGTTCTTGCCTGGAGAATCCCATGGACAGAGGAGCCTGGTGGTCCCAAAGAGGCAGACACGATTGAGCAACTAACGCTTTCACTTTCTAGGTCTTAAGTCAGATGTGGGTCTCGCTCAGCTAAGTCATGGTGTGCGCAAAGCAGCATGCCTTCCGGGGCTCCAGGGAGAATCTATCGCCTTGCCCACGGAGGTCGTTGCAGAATTCAGCCCCTTGCCATGGCCAGGACTGAAGGTGCCATTTCCTTGTGGGCTATCGGTGGAGAGCAGGTCGCCTTCCGGAGTCACTCACATTCCTTGACTCGCGGCCCCCTTCCTCCACCTTCAAAGCCAACAGCAGGGCTTCCACCCTCTCCTGCCTCACCTCCACCTCTCTGACCTACTGGACTGCTTTTCACTTTTAAGGACTCGTGATTGAATTGAGCCCACCCAGATAATCCACAATAATCTCCTCATTTCAAGGTTCTTAACTTTAATCACATCTGCAGAGTCTCTTTTGCCATATAAGGTAACATTCACAGGTTGGGGGGTGGTTAGGGCAGGGACATCTGGGGGAGGGGTGCAGCATTAAGCCTACTGTGGCAAGAAAGATGTAAGAATGGTAAATCTCCATCTTCCAGCGTAGGAAGTCATTAGTGTCTAAAATGGAAAGATCATGAAAGAACAGCGTAAACACTGGAACGTGGAAGTAAGAACCAGAAGACATTTCTAGAAGAACAAAGAAAACGTTATCACTGAGCAGCGAGAATGGGAGACAGTTTTGCCGTTTTTACAGTGGAAGCCTCACAGGGCACTATTTAACGTTTAACTTATAAAACCTTTTTAAGTTACGCACATGTATTACCTCCTGTACAGAAACACCCCTGTGTTCTGTCCACTTTCACTTTTCTACTTAAAGGACACTTGGGACACTTCTGACAATGTCAGGGGTGGTCTCCTGCACCAAGCGAGCCGGTAACACCAGCTGGGTGTCCTTGAAGTCAATACTGATACTGTCTACCTGGAGTAGCCTCAGGCCCCACAGGTGGAAGGCTGTCCCACGGGACGCCCCCACTTCAGACACCACTTCCAAGTCCCGGTTGCCACATGTGCTTCTAACAGACCAGTAAATAGGAGGTCCCCATGGCCTGGAGGAGGGCATGGAACCCACAGCAGTATTCTTACCTGGAGAGTCCCATGGACTGGAGTCTGATGGACCACAGTCTGTGAGGTCGCAGAGTCGGACACGACTGAAGTGTCGCGGCACAAGCCTGCTACAGTAGTTCACAGAACTCAGGAAGAGTTTACTTACTAGACTATTGGTTTATTACAAAGGATGCAAATGAACAGCCAGATAAACACATTCACAGGGTGAGTTCCTGAAGGGTCCTGAGTACAGCAGCTTCTATCTCAGGGGAGTTTGGGGTGTGAAACCCTCTGACACAAGCTGTGTTCTTTTTATTTATTTATTTACTTAGGTCATGAAATGCAGCCTGTGGGAGCTTACTTCCCCAACCAGGGATTGAACCTGCAACCCCTGCATTGGAAGTGCAGAAGCTCAACCACTGGACTGCCAGGGAAGTCCCAAACCTGCCGTGTTCACCAACCTCAAAGCTCTCAGAACCCTGTTATTCAGGAGTTTTATATACATAGGCATGATTGATTAAGTCATTGGCCATTGGTGACTATTTCATCCTCCATCCCGCTCTTCCCTCCCCAGGAGAAACAGGTGTAGTGTATGGGAGAGACTCAAAATTCCAACCCTCGGATTGGTTCCCCTGGCAACCCCCACCTCCATCCTTAGGGGCTTTCCAATAGGCCCCTCATTAACATAAACTCAGCTGCAGTTGAAAGGGGCTTGTTATAAATAACAAAAGACACCTTTATCCCCTTACCACTTAAGAAATTCCAAGGGTTTTAGGAGGTGCCAGGAACAGGCTGAAGACTAACTGTATATTTCTTAATATAAATCTTGCTGGCTCCTCAGCTGGGAACACTCTCTCCTCTAGCCCTCCCGTTAACTGTTCCTGACCCCTCTCCCAGCCAGTAACCTTGATCTTGGGTGACCTCAGCCCACAGCGGCTGGGAGCAGGGCTTGGGTTCCCAGCTGGAGACTGAGGCTGGCTCACAGCGGTGAAAGAACCAGATCCTAGCCACTAGACCCTGGCCCTTTGGCTTTTGCAGAGGAGAATTTCCACAAAGATGGAAAGTAGTGAAGCAAGTATTAAGAGGAAAAGACTACAGAGCATGTGGATAGGCATACGGCTGACTCAGAGGGAAAGTCCCTGAGTCGCACCCTCATGGCAGTTTGAATCACATTTATGGGCCATTTCGTCTGGGTTTCCTTTGGACAATCATTTCGGCTTGCCTAGTTTACGGTCCATATTGTGTATATCTCAGGATTCTCCCATGTGTGCATACGCACCTCTTAGCCAAGGTGGATTTTACCTAAAAGGCGTCTAGGTAAGGAACATCTCTTGACATAACTCCCCTTGGGCCTCCAAGGAGCCTTTTCTGCACATGCGTGATCAGGAAGGTCTCCTGAGTTGGAGAAAAGAAATATGTGGTCTGGGTAGGGCCCAGGCTCCTTCCTTAATTGCCCTGCTATTCTTGTCTTGGAGTTTCAGTCCACAGGGAATGAATCTCCAATTGTTTTACCCTGGAGTGCCCATCTGCCTCCTGCCTCAGCTTCACTGTGCTCCCACACTCCTTCACAGGTTCCCCCATTCTGAAGACACACACACACACGCCCCCAAACCAAAATTACACCAGTCTATCTGCTGGAAAAAGCTTCTCTGTAGAATGAAAACAACCAGGGATATACTAACCAGAGAGAGAAAAGGCAAGCACCAGTGAGATGCAGTAGGCCATGAGCAGGACATTCTCTCCTCAGGACCTGAAGCTGAGGGGATGTGAAACCTGGAGCTACTGCAGCCATTATATGCCTCTGAGGTTAGGGCTTGAAATAGGAGCCACTGTGAAGGACAATAAGAAAAAGGAAAGAGAGACATGTCACGTCCCAGCGATAACACTGTAGCTATTACTGTGCCCCATCCATGTTTCTGGCCTCTGAGATTTCTAGTCGTAACGACAATATTTACCCTGAAGTAGTGGTTCTCCGGAGAAGGCAATGGCAAGCCACTCCAGTACTCTTGCCTAGAAAATCCCATGGACGGCGGAGCCTGGTAGGCTGCAGTCCATGGGGTCGCTACGAGTCAGACATGACTGAGCGACTTCACTTTCACTTTTCACTTTCACACATTGGAGAAGGAAATGGCAACCCACTCCAGTGTTCTTGCCTGGAGAATCCCAGGGACGGGGGAGCCTGGTGGGCTGCCGTCTATGGGGTCGCACAGAGTCGGACACAACTGAAGTGACTTAGCAGCAGCAGTGGTTCTCAGCCCTGCTGCCATTAGAATCATCTGGGGCAAATTTTAAAAATACCTAGACCTGGTCCCACCCACCAGAAATTCTGGTTCCCTCAGTGTGAGGTAGAGCAGCCCTGGCAGAATAGGGAGAGGAGAGGAGCAGAAAGAGAAAAACAGAATTTCAGCCAGATTTTCTCATTGAGATAACGTTGGTCTGAGAAAGCACGGCTTCGTGCCCATCACACAAGACAAACACAGGACTTCATTTCCTCTCTCCTCCCCATTCACTGGAAGAAGTCGGAACTCCTAGACGTTTTGGTCGAAAGCAGGAGCAAAAACTGCAATGGGAAAGACTGAATTCTAGAAAATAGGGGTTTCCCTGGTGGTCCAGTGGTTGAGAATCTGACTTGCGATGCAGAGCACCTGGGTTCGATCCCTGGTCAGGAACTAAAATCCCACATGCCTCGGAGCTACGGAGCCGGAGCGCCAAAACTAGAGTTGGTGCACTGCAACGAAAGATCGGACTTCATGGAATGAAGATCCCATATGCTGCAGCTAAGACATGACACAGCCAAATAAATACTTTTTTTTTTGAATTCTAGGAAACGACTGGAGGGAGCCCTTTGACTTTTGAGAAGGAGGAAGTTTCCTTCACTCACTGTGTCTTGTATATTCCGGAAACTAAAGATGCTGAACACCCGGAGCCTACAGCAGCCTCTCGGAGGAGGGTGGTAAGTTGCTGGCAGGTGCCCACTAGGACAATGACAGGACAGAAAGACCTGCATGAGAGTCGTGGGCCCCATGGTGGGCTCAGGGGGGCGAGGGGTGGAGCTGGCTCGCTAGGCAGGGAGGCCACCTCTCCCGGATACCTGGAGACGCAGCACACTGTGGTCCTGGGGGCTGCGGCAGTGAGCTGGGGGAAGAGAGGGCCTCTGAGGCCAGTACAGGGAGGTCTGAAGGCCAGGCAGTCCAGGTCCAGGCCAAGGGCACCACACGGAAGAACCTGGACTTTGCCTGTGTCAGTTGAACCATGGATGCCTGAGAAGCCCCCTACAGATGGCAGAGGCTTTGAACCATCCCCAGGTCCAAGGTCAAGATGACCTTTTGAATGCACTTAAAGCTGTGTGGGACTGAGTCTGTGGTCAGTCCCCACCAAGCATCGTCTGCACATACTGCCATGGCCCTGGACTGGAAGGTGTGGAGGAAGTAAAGATTCTCTTCTGGGCTGCACAAGGTGCTTTTGCAAAACAATCGCAACACCTGCTATTTATTTGCAAACATCTCCAGGAGCAGCCAGGAAAAGTCTGGCCAGGCAGGCGCTTGGGAACTTTGTAACTTTGCAGAGGAGACCAGTGACTTCCTCCTGGGCCTGAAAGTGGCTGCAAACTCCTCAAACTCAGGTGAGGTATTCTTCAGGCAACCCTGACTCCTCCACAGGCAGAAAACAGTCCCAGAACCAAATTGCTGAGCCACAGATAGAAGTCAGAGAAGAGACAGAAGTCAGAGAAGTAATAAAAACAAGATGATACAGGTTAAATGCATTCCTACTGATTTTATTATTGACAGCTGATGCCATTTATGCTCCAAACGACCCTACAAGTAGGCACTATTTTTATTCTCTCCATTTTACACAGAAGCAAACTGAAGCCCAGGGAGTTAAGCTAATTTGCTCAGGGTCACACAGCTTGTCAGTGGCATTGGTTGGAACTACAACCCCAGTCCTGAGTCCCCAACAACTTGGCTCTTACTCGGTCACTCCTGTGACCTGGCATCACAAATCGCCAGGCAAAGAACCACTGTGCTCGCTGTGGACTCATCTCTGGACAGTGCAGGCTCTGGCTGTGGGACCAGAGGTCAGCCTATCTCATCCATGCTGACTGGTCTCCAAGGAACCCTGAGCGGGTCACCCTCCTGGCCAGGGCTCATGAAAGTGGGGGTGGGGGGAGGCTGTGCAAGAAGTTTTAGCTGTCCTGCCACCAGGCCCTGGACCCACCCCAACCGTTTTCAGCCACCTTCTTAGGTGATGTGTAAGGGTGTCTCTGGCTTCAAGAAGAAAGCCAGAGTTTCCAGGACTGGGCGTCAGGCTGAGGCCCTGACGACGCAGGTGAAGACTGGGAAGTATTACAGACGGAACCAGAGAAGGGCAGAGACTCACGCTCGTGGATAACAGGCCAGAACTGCTCAAGCAACCAGCCTCCTAGCTCTGAATTCGGTGTGGCTGCCACCGAACACCCGGGGGTGGAGGTGTGAGCCTCCCTCTCAGGGGGTGCAAGGGTAAATGAACCAACACAGTGAAGAACTCGGAACAGTGTCTGACCCGCAAGAGCCACATGGCTTCTCCAGATCCCCCAGGCTTCCTTTAGGTCTTCCTGCAAGTGTGACTTGGCAACACCCCTGAACACCTGCCCCAGAGTCCCCCACCACCGTCACCATCACCCCCAGCCCTCACCAAACCCCCTTCCGCTTCATTTTTCTCCTGGGCACTTTTCTCCATCTAACATAGCTTCTCAGCAAGATCAAACCCAGCTTGCTCCTCTTTGGCAAGTCCCCGAGGCCCTGGCATGAGCCACTCCAAGCCCCACACTCAAATCAATGCTTCTCAAACTTGAACCTGCAGAGTCATCACCAGGGATCTTGTTAAATATAGAAATGAAATCAGCAGGGCTGGGTGGGCCCAAGGATCAGCCTTTGGAGGTCATTTCCAGGTCATGAGCCAGAATTCAGGCTCTAGAATTTACCCTACGGGCGAATGTTCTTCTCATTTTCCTTTTTTCCCCCTGCCTACCTCCCGCCCACTTCTCTTTCTGCTCACGTCACTCTGTTCCACTCTTTCTTCCCCTTGCCTTCTGTCTTCCCATCTCTCCATCATTCCAGCTCTGTCTTTTTAAAAGCATTTTATTTGGTTGGGCCAGGTCTTTAGTTGTGGCATATGGGCTCCCTGACCAGGGATCAAACCCAGGTCCTCTGCCTTGGGAGCTCAGAGTCTTAGCCACTGGACCACCAGGGAAGTTCCACTCCATCTCTTGATCACTCTTCCTAACTCCCTTCTCATCTCTTCCTTTCCTTTTCCTTTTCTTTCCCCTGCCCTACGCTTTCCCCTCCCCGCCACCATTAGCTGCCCCAGGAAGTAATTGCTACCCTCAGGAATTGTCCCAACCTACTGGACTCAAAGTTCAAATTCCCTGATTCGAGGGGATTCCAGGTAAGTAGCAGGACTCCCTGTGTGCAGAGGAAAAACAAGATTAAACCAGGAGCCCCCTGAATTTAGCTATTCAGAGCTGGGCTCATCACATTCCCTTCTTAATAACCACATAATGACTCCTATTAACAGCCCAGCAAAGGCAATTACGCCTCTGAAGGAACAAAGGCTCCCACAAGCTATTTTTCTCACCGTTTGTAGCAAATGGCTCTTATTGCACACCTGCATCCTAACTGCTCCCCCTCTTCTGAGGGCAAATGGTACAGGTTTGTCTTCTCTCTCTAGCGGCTTCTCAGCAGACCGCTCCTCACCTATCCTTTCCAAAGGGACAGAGACGGACCCTGGGAAAATCTTCATAGTCTTTTCCTCTCTTGCATTTAGTGGGGACATTTGATGGAGGCACAAGAAATCAAAAATCTGTCTGGCAGAAATACTCATAAGCACCTCTGTTTACAAGCTTATTTATGCAGCGTGGATTGTAGGAGTGGAAAATCAGAAATTACCTCCATGACCATCACAGTCAAGTTCAGTAGAATACTGGAGAGTCATAAAAACAAATGGGTGGGCCCAGAGCAATAATAAAAGCCTATGTTGACAAATCTAGACAGCACATTAAAGAGCAGAGATATCACTTTGCTGACAAAGGTCCATATAGTCAAAGCTATGATTTTTCCAGAAGTCACATACGGATGTGAGAGTTGTATCATAAAGAAGGCTGAGCACCAAAGAATTCATGCTTTTGAATTGTGGTGCTGGAGAAGACTCTTGAGAGTCTCTTGGAGTGCAAGGAGATCAAACCAGTCAATCCTAAAGGAAATCAATCTGAATATTCATTGGAAGGATTGATGCTGAAGCTCCAATACTTAGCCACCTGATACAAGAAGCCAACTCACTGGAAAAGACCCTGATGCTGGGTAAGATTGAAGGCAGGAGAAGAAGGGAGTGACAGAGGAGGAAATGGTTGGATGGCATCACTGACTTGATGGACATGAGTTTGAACAAGCTCCAGGAGATAGTGAAGGACAGGGAAGCCTGGCATACTGCAGTCCATGGGGTCGCAAAGAGACAAACACAATTGAGTGACTGAACAACAAAAACATTGTTTTACTTACTGTGTGCCCACTCCTACTGTGAGCACTCGACACACATTGTCTCATTTAATGGACAGGGGACTTCCCTGGTGGTGTAGTGGTTGAGAATATGCCTTCCAATTCGAGGGACACAAGGTGGATCTTTGGTTGGGGAACTAAGATCCCACATGTCTGCTGCAACTAAGCCCAAGAACTTCAGCTACTGCGCTCACACACTCTGGAGCCTGGGCACAACCAGAGAGAAGCCCACAGGCCACAACTAAGGCCTGATGCAGCCAGATAAATAAATAAATGTTCTTTTAATGCCACAACAACCCTGGGAAAATTCTTATCCTCATTTCCTGGCAAAGGAAACAAAGCTTAGGTGTTATTACCTATTTTTTCCCCAAACTGAATTTCACTCCTCAGTAATCAATGTCTAATCTTTAAGCAAATTCTAGGCTTTTTTTTTTTTAAGTATAGAAAGTATATAAAAGTACTTGGAAAGTACATGGAAAGTAAAACAAAATCTCCTAGAAAGTAATTAGGAGAATATCTTCATGACCCTGGCCTAGGCAATGAAAATAAAGCAGGACACACAAATATGGCTGGACTTCAGAACAAGCAGCAGGTGTCATTTACCTATCCAGCCTGGTGGCTCGGAGGGTAAAGCATCTGCCTGCCATGCGGGAGACCTGGGTTCAGTCCCTGGGTTGGGAAGATCCCCTGGAGATGGAAATGGCAACCCAGTCCAGGACTCTTGCCTGGAAAATCCCATGCTTTCCAGGAGCCTGGTAGGCTGCATTCAATGGGGTCACAAAGCGTCGACATGACTGAGCAACTTCACTTTCCTGTGTATATACTATCTCAGTAGGCAGGGAAGGTGAGAGGCTACTGAAGAAGAGCTTGTTCATCAGATGCAGTCCCACTTCACATTTTAGTTTGGAATTCCGTCTGGGAAAGAGGTTATAACCGCAGGGAAGGGAGAACCATCCCGAGGACATTCCCAAACAGGGCCCGAGGCGCTGAGGTGATGGGCACCAGGGGGCGCCCTTCAGACAGTGGGCCCAGCGGCGCAGGCTGGAGTGGATCAAGCCTTTCGCTTCCCGGCTGTCCCAGGGACGGAATCAGAATTCCCCAGAGAGGTCAGCAACTAGGAGCAAAGACTGAGGGACCACTGTGCCCCCACAACACCCCACGGTTTACAGAATGCCATCACCCACACTCTATCCTCACGCCAGCTGTGTGGGGGCGGGGCGGGGGCTGCCCGCAAGCGGGGCTACCCCGCACTGTGGATAAGGCAGTGGTTGAAAAGTGTTAATCGCTCAGTCGTGTCCGATTCTTTGGGATCCCATGAACTGTAGCCCTCCAGGCTCTTTTGTTCATGGGATTCTCCAGGCGAGAATACTGGAGTTGGGTTTCATGCACTCCTCCAGGGGATCTCCCCACCCAGAGATTGAACCTAGGTCTCCTGCCTTGCAGGCAGACTCTTTATCCTCTGAGTCACCAGAGAAGCCCAAGGCAGTAGTTAAGTAAAATGAAGCTTCTTAGCCAGTGACCAGCAGAGCCAGCTGCCAGGCTTGGTGCCCAGGAGGCCCTCCTCCACCTCCCTGCTCTGTCAGCTTATCTCATGCAGCTCATGGGATCCCAGCTTCCAGGAGGTTCGGTGGGAGCATGATTACATCATTTAAAGTCGTAAGTGTGGACACATACATGAACCTGAGGTGGGAGAAGGGTGGGAAGTGAAAGGGATCAGAAAATGCCACCCCCAAATTTGCCACTTTGCGCTGAGAACTTTGAGCTGAAGGCAATTGAACAGCAAAAACAAAGAAGCTTCTGCCCTCCCCCTTCTGCCTAAAAGCAGCCCAGAAGTTTCCTTTTGTGAAGGTGTTCCCCCTCCCCATTCCTGTACCAGGAGACCAAGTCTATCACTGGAGACACTCATCACTGAGATACATCTGCACAAACGAACCTGACCAAAATAACCCTTAACTTCCCTTCATTTCAATAAAATTTATCTTTCTACAGTTCATCTTCTACACAATTTATATAAATGGGATGTAAGTCGTCAGGTCTAACTGTTTCTTGAGTCTTCACTTCTTTTCTATGAAGAGCCTGTGGCTAAAAAGAGAGAGGGATGCCACCAGGGTGGACACAGGTCTCACCCTGCTCCTCCCAGACTCTGATTCTCCACAAAAAGATAAAATATTAACACTGATTCATATTTGTATGAATTCTCGTTCACATGGCAGTTGTCAGTTTAGTTTGCAGGCCTCGGGGACTGAACCTAAGAGGATAGAGGAAAACTTTTTTTCCTCCCCTACAGCAGTATTGCCCTCTGGAAGAGAGACGTAAGCAGAGCCCAGCTGAGTTGACCTGGGGCCCCAGCCAAAGGTAAAGGGGAGATACCTAGCTGCCAGAGTGCGGAAGGGTGGATGCTCAAGCTGTCACCACTATGTAACTTTGAGAACATGGAGCCAGGCAGGCCTCCCCTGGGACCTCATGATCCCCTTATCTCCCACTGCAGCTGAAGCTATCGCCTCTTTGCAAGGCTTCACTAAGGTGTCCTGTCTTTACTTACCCAGGAGGTGAGGGTCTCCTGGTCACAGCAGGCTGTGGGACCTCTGACACAGCAGAATCAAGTCTGGGAGGGGCAGGGGGAGACCTGTGTCCTCCCTGATGGTATCTCTCTCTGTAGCCACAGGCTCTCAGAAGTCCCTGGCCTGGGCTCAGACCGTGAGGCAGCCCCACACACTGCTCCTAAAATGCCTCTGGGGCTGTTAACTCACCCCCAGGGACTTTTATGTACATAACCAGGGTGCTTTCTTCAAGAAACCAAGTAAGAAATGGCACTGTGTGGAGGCTGGGAGTGCCGACCCTTGTCTCATTTACCTGCAGGTCAGAGCCCAGGGCACCTGCAACAGGAGGGACCAGCCAGTGAGCATGGTGGTGAGAGGGGCACTGACTTCTTCCACAGTTCCCCCGTGGCTGGGACTCCAGAGAGCAGAACTGCAGGCTCAGAATCTCCTGGCCAGCTGTGGAGATTTGATGAGGGATTTGTCTTCATTGTTCAGAAACTAGTCTGCATTTTCTTCTTCTGTAAACCAGGGCTGGTTACAGTGAAACTCCAGTGAGAGGAAAGTCATTTACATTAACCAAGGGGAAAGGCTCTTGACCACAGAAGCCCCCAGACGTTAAAACCCTTGAAGGACAACCAGTATTATCCTTCAAGAAGAAACACCCAGCTTCCAAGCCTCCTGCCTGCATTTGGGGAAAACCCTACAGTTGTGTGCTGAATTGTGTCCACCCAAAATTCATATCATGAAATCCTACCCCTTGACTACCTAGGAAGATGACTGTATTTAAAGATACATGCATGCATGCTGCTGCTGCTGCTGCTGCTAAGTCACTTCAATCATGTCAGATTCTTTGTGACCTCATGGATTGTAGCCTACCAGGCTCACCTGTCCATTGGATTCTCCAGGCAAGAATACTGGAGTGGGTTGCCATGCCCTCCTTCAGGAAATTTTCCCGACCCAAGGATTGAACCTTCCATCTTTTGTCTCCTGCATCGGCAGGCAGGTTCTTTACCACTAGCGCCACCTGGGAAGCCCCATATTTGAAGATAAGGTCCTTAAAGAGGGGATTCATGTTATGGGGGTGGGTCCCAATCCAATCTGACTGGTGTCCTTATAAGAAGAGGAGAGTAGGACACACACACACAGGGAAGACAGCTGTCTACAAGCCAAGGAGAGAGGCCTCAAAAGAATCCATCCCTGCAGACACTTTGATCTCAGACCTCCAGCTTCCAGAACTGAGGAACTTTCTACTGTCTAAGCCACGCAGCCTGTAAGACCTGTTATGGCAGCCTAAGAAAGTGGATACACCGATCTGTGAGCCTAGACCAGACACCGAGATCAACCCCCACTGCGGAAGCAGAACATGCCAGATCCGAGTCCTCAATCGGTCTAATGGAGGCCTCCCCGGGGACTTTAGGTGGGCGCTGGTGACACAGAGAAGCAGAGGCTCCAGGTCGGTGAGGTCATAGGAACACTGCCTAGTACACAGCTGCTACGACCATCTGTCTGCTGGGGACGCAGGTGCGCTGATGCACCTGGTCACCCTTTGGTGCTTCCCCTAGAACACCAATGACACAGTGCATCATCACGGTCAAGCCAGCTGGTGTCCCCACTGTGCAGGAGACTGCTACCTTTACAAAGGCCTTGGCAGTTTTCATGGCCCCCTGAGAAGAGGAGCTCAGCAGCTTACAGTTAGGCAATGACCACAATGTTTGTACAAACGGTGGTATATGCTGAACACCTGCTTTCCTTCTGAAGGTTTGGGATTTGGGTGTGTGCTAGACACAGGGTGCCCACGCAACTGACCCCCAATAAAAACCCTAGACTCCCAGGCTCAGACAAGTGCCCCTAGTGGACAGTGCTCAAGATCTGAGGCTAGAGGACTCTAGCGTGTCCCAGACTCTCGAATGGGAGAGACTCTTGGACCTTGGTACCCGGCTTCCTCTGGACTTCATCCCACACAGCTTCATCCTTTCCTTCTGCCCTCTACTTTGTATGTTTCTGCTCTGATAGATCTCAGCCACGAGTACAACTATATGCCACATCCTATGAGCTCTTCTGGGCTTCCCAGGTGGGGCTAGAGGTAAAGAACCTGCCTGCCAATGTAGGAGATGCAAGGGACATGGGTTCGATCCCTGGGTCAGGAAGATCCCCTAGAGGAGGGAATGGCAACCCACTCCAGTATTCTTGCCTGGAGACTCCCATGGACAGAAAAGCCTGGTGGACTACTGTCCATGAGGTCACGAAGAGTTGGACACGACTTAGTGACTAAGCAACTACAACCCCCACCCCCAGGCCAGTAGCTTCATCATCAACTCGGACCCTGACCTGCGGGGCTCTGGGAAATATTTTTGCCCCAGGGCTCCATTCTTCTCCATTGTCACATGAGGACTGGGGCCCCAGTTGAAAGCTCTTAGTTTTTGGTGGTCACAAATCCTTTTGCAAATCTGATGAGAGCTATGAACGCTTTCCCTAGGGAACACACTCTCTCTCTCACACACACACACGGAGGCATAATTCTGTCTCCACATTTGAAGACTTCACAGCCTCCGCATGAAGTACCCCTGGACTGAATCACCTCTCAGGCTTCCATCTCTCACATTCTGTGATTCTATCAGCAACCCAACCAGCCTGTTCTATCACTTCAGGCCCATGAACTCAGAAACTAGTATTTTTTTGCACCAATTCCCTAATGTCTATAAAATTGCAAACACCAAGACTAATTTTCTCTCTGGAATGGTACAGACAGAGATGAGGGTTATATCAAATATGGTTATTAAATTTCCATATTCAGACGCGTGAAGCCAGGGTCCTCAAGGAGTGCTTAGAAGCCACTCGACTCCCAATAATCAGATTTGCAATGCTGCCACCGATTTCCTAAGGTGGCAGGAGGCTTGGATCCTGTGCCAGGGTCAGCTCTGAGTCACCGCCTGTCTGGGCTGCCCACAAGTGCAGGCAGAAAGTAAAGAAAAGGGAGAGATGCAGGACAAATTGACGTGACCTCCTCTGAGAAGCCTTCCTGGGCCCCCCAGCACAGTTAATTCCTGCCTCATTTGAACTCTGGCAGCACATCACGTGTGCTGCAATTATAGCCTTTGAAACAGCCTGGCTGATATTACAGTTCGCTGTGTACTTCTCTGCCTTCCCCAGAGTGTGAGTGATTTAAGATCCAAATCCACATCAGCATCCCAGCCCAACTGCCCAGTAACCACGGTGTGGAAAGGGAGGAGGGTAGCCCCCTCGGCTACCTCGGTGGGGGTGGGGAGCAGGGAAGGGGAGGATGCTGCTTTGCTGAAATCCTGGAAGTCTTGGGAAGTCACTCCTTATCCGTTTGAGCAGTCAGCCCATAACCAAGCCCTGGTCCACCAGGGTGTCCATTGGTCTGGCTAGTGATTGGTTCTGGGATGGGCATGTGACTTAAGTCAGACCAATGAGATTCAATCTTGAGATTTGTGTTGAAACTGTTGAAAAAGAGGTATGGATCTTCCCACAGGGGCTCTGAAGCTGATCGGATGGAAGCCTGGATCTGGAGCTGGCCATCTCCGCTAAGAACGGAGAGCAGTGCCTGAGGCTGAAGCCAGTTCAGAGGAAAGCAGTGCTAAGCAATGTAGAGAAAAGCAAAGTACTGATGATCTTGTTTGAAGCTCTGGATCCAGCCACATATGAAGCCAGAATCCCCCTCTTGAGCGTCTCAGTTTCATCCGTCAATCAAGTCCCTTTCTCTTTGAGCCAGTTTGAAACAGGCTTCTGAGCCAGTTTGCACCAGTCTGAGTCCTGGTTGGACTCACTCGCATCAGGGAGTCCTGGATAACACTTCCAGATTCCAGACTTCCCTCTGGTTGATTGAGTACTTCAAAAAGAGACATACTGGGATTCAAGGTGGTGGTAACTTGCTTGAGATTGTGGAGCTGCTTAGTAAAAGAGCCAAGACCAGCTGCCTGACTCATAGACCATCCTCCATCTGACACACTGCCTTGTTCTTCTCCTTCATCTGGGGTCCCAACTTTGGACCAGACCCAAAGCCACCTGAAAGCCAACATACGGACTAAGATGCTCCTTCAGCAATTCCCCACCCGCTTCACAAGAACTGGTAGGGTCTGGCTCACAGGCAAACAAAGGTGGAAACAGAGCCACCCGCATAGCACTCAGGTTAAAGGCCGCTCCCAGCCTGAAGATGGGTTTTTCATTCAGACCTGAATCCGGAGTCAGTGGGCAACCAGGGAGAAAGCCAAAGATAAGACTCCTGAGGTGTCACCCCTAGTCTGTGCCTTGACTCAGCTGCTGCTGCTGCAGGGTCAACCTCAGAAACTAACACACCAACCAGTGCGCCTGCTCAGTTATGCTGACAACACAGTCTCTGTCCTTGGACACACACACCAGCCCGGGGAGGGATGGTTTGCCTCATAATAACAGAGGGTATCAACCCACAGCAGTAACGATCAGTCCAGCTCCCATGCCTGATGTCACGATGTTGTGAGTGTGGTTGGAAATCCTGAGAATAATCCTTCTCCTTGTTTGACTCGCTTTTCACTATTGATTTGTAATTTTCTTGATTGCGGCTTGAGAATGTGGTTTGTATGATGGTAGTTCTCTGGTATTTGTTGAGACTTGCTCTGGGTTAGTAAGTGATCGATTTCTGTAAATGTCTCACGTTGGCTTGAAAATACATGTTTAAATGATAAATACAGGGTTAGGGTTCTCTATGTACTCATCCAATCAAGATTGATAACAATGTTCTAATGTTCTGTCCACCAGAGCTTTCATTTTCCAGAAAGGTGTGTTAAAATCTCCCTCCAAGACTGTAAATGTTTCCATTTCTTCTAATTCTGTCTACCTTCTGTATATTCTTGAAATAATGTTGGTTGAGGATACTCATCCAAGTGTACCTTCCTGGTGAATTGTTCCCTTTGCGTGAGGTATAAGGCTCTGTTTTTCACTAGTTTGTCTGATGATGGACTTGTGTGGTGGTCCAGTGGTGAAGAATCCACCTGCCAATGCAGGAGACACAGGTTCAATCCCTGGTCTGGAAAGATTCCCCATGCCACAGGGCAGCTAAGCCCACATGCCGCAACTCTGAAGGCCCGTGCTCTAGACCCCATACTCCATAAGAAGAGAGACCACCGCAGTGAGAAGGCTCTGCACCACTTGCTGCAGCTAGAGAAAGTCCAGGTGCTGCAACGAAGACCCAGCACAGCCAAAATGAAATTTAAAAAATGGTCTGATAATGACATTGCAACACTGTCTTTCTTTGGGTTAGTAGTTGTTGGGCGTATCTTTTCCCATCTCTTTCGACCTTTCAAATGTCCTGAATGCTTTAGAGGCACCACTGGTAGCTGCACAAAGCTGGATTCAGGTTGTGGTTGTTTTATTCTTTAATCCAGAGAATTTCTTCAAGATGTCAAGTGCAATTCCTTTACCTATGCTTTGGCAACTAAAATACTCAGATTTCCTCCTGTCATCCTATTTCGTGTTTTCTATTTACTCTGCTTTTTCTTTGCTTCTTTTTTCTCCTTTCCTGCTTTCTATTGGATTAATCATTTTTTTAAAAAGATTCCTTTTCTACTGATTTCAAAGGCATATGTGTTATTTTAGTATTGTAGCTAGTTTATATCATATTTTAATATGAATTCTTTTATTGATTGATGATTGATTTGGCTGCATCAGGTCTTAATTGCAATATATGGGACCTTTCTTCCGGCACATGGGCTTAGTTGCTTCACAGCATATGGGATCTTACTTCCCTGATCAGGGATCGAACCCACGTCCCTGCATTGCACAGTGGATTCTTAACCACAGGACTGCTAGGGAAGTCCCTTAATATGAATTCTTAACAACATTTTGAGTTAAGCCACATCAGTATCCTCCACCTCAATGACACAAAGGCCTTAGAACATTTGCTTCCGGTCCCACCAGCCTCCGATTTCTTCAGGTTGTTGTGATCTAGTACTTTAGTTCCACCTGTTTCTGAACCCCTCAAACTAGTTCTATTTAATCACTGGTTTGTATACAGTCAGGGCTTATTTAGACTGATGTGTGTCTTACAATTACTTCCTATACCCTACCTTTTCCTTCTGGGCCTAAACTACTCAATATAATTCAGAGAGATCTAACTGTATTCATTGTACAATATCACTTTACATACAAGACCTGAGTATCTGCAGATTTTGGTGTCCATGGGGATTTCTGGAACTAGAACCCCACAGATGTATCTCAGGACCCCATAGTATCATGGGAAAACTGTACATTCCATAATAATCCTTCCAAAAAGGATCCATGCGTGTTAGAGTGCTAATTTCTCTGTCTGAACATGTCTCTTTTTTGCGCTCACTCTTTGTTGGCTGTGTAATTTTTGATTGACGTTATTTAGAGTGGTGTCTTTATTATACAGTTCCTTTGTCTTCTGGTTTCTATTGTTTCTCAGTCTGCTGTCTGCCCAATGACTGTGTTTTTGTTTGGTTGGTTTCGGGTTTTTGTAGGTAATTAAGTCTTTTTACTTTAAAGGCTTCTCTCTGGTTTGGTTTTCTACCATTTTACTCATTATAAATAAGTGTAGATTTACTTGTTTCTACCTTCACAGGACTCCTTGTCCATTTTCAGTGTGAAGATTCTTAGCCTTCATCAGTTCTGGAAAATGCTCAGCCATTATCTCTACGAATATTACTTGTCTCATATTCTCCCCATATTATACATCCTGGGAGGCCTATTAGGTGTATATTGGACTTTCTCATTCTCTCTTCCATGTCTTCTAACCTGTCTTTCCTTCTGCTGATTATTTTGTATTGCATTTGTGAGAATTTCATCACTAATTTTCTCTTTGAGTCCAATGTACTATTTAACCTATCCCCTGAGTATCTTTATTTCAATGGCTTTTCACTTCTATATTATTAAATGCAGTTTTATCCAAATCTTCTTTTCCTCTTATTGTTATATTCTGTTCTATCCTTAATGTGTCTTTTGATCTTTTTTCTTTCTTTAGTATGTTCAAATTTTCTCAGGTTCTTAAAATATGAATTATGTATGCTGTCTCTTCCCCATATGATTCTTCATATTCTTTGTGATTTTGGATTCTATCTTCAGTGATACCATGGACCCTGAATTATGAAATAATTTCTAATAAAAGGTTTATATTTGCTTCCACAAGGTGTCCCAGATGATGTAATAATGTAATATTTTATACTAATGCATCAACTTGAGAAGTTTTCCACTGTGTATTTAAATTTAGACTCTACACTGAAAAGTGTCATAGGCACAAGGCTTCAGTTTTTTTATCAACTTGCTTGGTTGACTGAATCCTAGACCCAAATATGTATATGTTGGATGAGGTTGAGATGCCAACACTTCCTTGGGATACTGTAGAGGAAGATGCCCAAATGCTTGGGAGGTTGGAATACCAGAGCAGATCTACTGTTGTAAGACTTTCTCACTCACCCCTGGGAGAATGACTTTGAGCCCTGGGAGGATCTGGAGGACACTCCCTTCATCAAGGCTTTGAGAAATACTTTGGTGGGGATTGCTTGGCATCCCCAGAGGTCTCCAGAGGGGATATGACAGTGGCATCAATCTCAATTTCCTCAGTTCAACAGAGAAGATGAAATCCTAGAGAAGTAAAGGCCAAGTGATGGCATTTAATCACCAGAGACAAGGTTGGCATGATTTCTGTAATAAGCAACAAAACCAAGTGTTCCTGATCTCACAAGCAGAGCTCTTTGGTGTTAGTTAAAGATCATGGTCATTATAGAGGTGGTGAAAGAGATGGGCACTCTGCAACTTACTTGATTTGTATAAACAGAGAAGTTCTAGATCAGATGAGCAAAGGTTTCCATTGAATGAGCACAGAAGAGTCATAGCCCTTCAACTCATTGCCGTGCTTGAGCCAGACCCAGTCCACAAACCCAGACCCTAAAGACACTGCTGCTTCACAAGCCATCCCAGAGCTTGGTGCGTAAGACAGCATCATTTATTCTGCTCATAAGTCTGTGTCTTGCATGGGGTTCAGTAAGAACAACTGATCTCTATTCTACTTGGTATTATCTGGGACAACTCAAAGGCTGGGGGCTGGAATCAGAAAATTCATCTAGATGTCTGATATTATAGCTTAGTGGACTTGAACCTGGAACAGAAACAGCTGCAGCCCCCCAACCACCTCTTTCTTTGTTTAGCCTCTATGTGTGGTCTCTCCGGGATGGCAGCTTCGGAGTAGCCATACTTTTTCTAGGTTGGCTCAGGATCCCCAAGACACATGGGGAGAGAAAAAGAGAGAGAGAGACAGATGACTCCAGTTGGAAGGAAACTGGACCATTTTTTATAGCTCAGGCTCAGATGCCAAGTAGCACCACCACTGCCATTGTATTAGCGTTCTCCAGAGAAACAGAACCAATAGGATATATGTAGATAGACATTAAAGGATATGTATCATAGGAATCATCTCACATGGTTATGTAGGCTAAAAAGCCCCACAGTCTGCCATCCACAAGCTGGAGAACCCAGAAGCTGGTGGTGTAATTCAGTCTGAATCCAAAGGTCTGACAATAGAGATTGGGGGTGGGCAGTTAGGAGGGGGAGGTCATGGTGTAAGTCCAGAGATGAGTTTGAAAGCCCAAGAACCAAGAACACTGGTGTCTGAGGACAAGGGAAGATGGACATCTCAGCTCAAGCAGAAGGAATTCACCCTTCCTCAGCCTTTTTGTTTTATTCAGGCCCTCCATGGATTGAATGACGCCCACCTGCGCTGAGGAAGCCCACCTGCCCTGAGGAAGCCCATCTGCTTTGCTGCTGCTGCTGCTGCTAAGTCGCTTCAGTCATGTCGGACTCTGTGCGACCCCATAGACAGCAGCCCACCAGGCTCCGCTGTCCCTGGGATTCTCCAGGCAAGAACATTGGAGTGGGTTGCCATTTCCTTCTCCAATGCATGGAAGTGAAAAGTGAAAGTGAAGTTGCTCAGTCATGTCTGACTCTTCGCAACCCCATGGACTACAGCCCACCAGGTTCCTCCGTCCATGGGATTTTCCAGGCAAGAGTACTGGAGTGGGTTGCCATGGCCTTCTCCGCTTCTGCTTTGCTCAGCTCCCCAATTCAAACGTTAACCTCACCCTCATAGACACACCCAGAAATAATGTTTCACCAGCTCCCTGGGCATCTCTCAGTCCAGTCAGATTAACACATAATATGAATCATCACAGTCATGTTCTGTGATTTAGGACTAAGACCAGTCCATATTCAAGGGACAATATCACAGAGCCTACCACTCAGTGGAAGAGTCTCAGCATTGTATCATTAAGGGTGTGTGAGATGGACTACATTCAACACAACATCTCCTCAGTCCCTGGAGAACTCTGCTCCTCCAACAAAGTGGGTGAACACTTCCTGTGCACTGGAGAAGGAGAAATAACTAGACTTTTTAGGAATTGCCATCAGTGCTCAGTCGTATCCAACGCTTTGACACTCTGTGGACTGTAGCCCTCCAGGCTCCTCTGTCCATGAGATTTTCCCGGCAAAAGTACTGGAGTGGGTTGCCATTTCCTCCTCCAGGGGAACTTCCAGACACAGAAATTGAACCTGTGTCTCCTGTGTCTCCTGCATTGCAGGCAGATTCTTTACCACTGAGCCACCAAGGAAGCCTTTTAAGAATTACTGCGCATTGATTCTGAACCTCCACCAAAGTAGCCATGACACCATGGCTCAGCAATATGGACGTGCGCTCCTCAAGGCTATAGACACATCACCATCCCCCAACAGCCAGTGATCTGGGGGCAAGTTGATTACACTGAATCACTTTCCATCACAGGAGAGGCAGCACTTTTTCTCATTGAACTAGAACCTCTAAAATATGGATTTAGATGGATGAATGGATAAAGAAGATGTGCTGTATATATATATATATATACACAATGAAATATTACTCAGCCATAAGAAAGAATAAAATAATACCATTTGCAGCAACATGGACGGACCTACAGATTGTCATACTAAGTTAAGTAAGTCAGAAAGAGAAAGACAAATACCACATGATATCATTTATAGATGAAATCTAAAACATGACACAAGTGAACCTATCTACAAAACAGAAACAGGCCCACAGAAATAGAGAACAGATTTGTCATTGCCAAGTGGGAGGAGAGTGGGGGAGGCAGGGACTGGGAGTTTGGGATTAGCAGATGCAAACTATTGTATATAGAATGGGTAAATAGCAAGGTCCTACTGTATAGCACAGGGAAACTATATTCAATATCCTGTGATAAAGCAGAATGAAAAAGAATATGAAAAATAATGTACATATATATAACTGAATCACTTTGTTGCACAGCAAAAATTAACACACCATTGTAAATCAACTATACTTGAATAAAATATATTTTCTTAGTTAAAATAAATAAATAAATATGGATTTGTCTTCCCTGCTGCCCTTGCTTCTACTAAAACCACCCTCTCTGGACTTAATACCTAAGCAACAGGCATGGTATTTACTTGAGAGTCAATGTAAGGGGGAGAAGGTGACTTCCACAAATCAAAGTACAATACGGTCAAGTTGTAAAATGAATTATTTTATCTTCATCATATCAAGGGTCCTCTCTGGCAATCTGAAATGTTGCATTTCAGGGAGGAATTGTTTAAAAGAATTCTGCCCCACCACAGAACAACTGAATTTATTACGAAAAATTAGCTGAAGGAAAAATAAAACAATTTCTAATTTATTACAGGAAAACACTTCTTCAACTGTCCGCCAAGCTTTCTACAAGTTGCAGACCTGAAAATATGTTGACTATTTGATTCCATTTTCTGAAAAGCCCATCCTCACTTTTATTCACGCAGGGGCACTGTAAACAATGCCCAAGGTGTAGGGCATGGCACTGGACACTAAATAAATCTGAACTTTTCCCTGGGAGTCGAAGCTGTGCACGGTCAAGATTCTTGGCAAGAAATCAGCTTTCCACCCGTTTCAAATGGACCCCTGTCTAGACTGTGGCCCCACTCCCTGCCTGTGACTTCCCAGCCAGCTCCTGGCCACCCTCCAGGGGGCCAAGGTGCACCCTGCTGTCAGCTCTGTCCCTGGCAGGCGTTGGTACTACAGCTTCAAGCTTTCTCACCGCCCCCCAGAAACAGTTCTGTCTGTTGTTCTCTTGGCCTGAACCAAACCATCGCAGCACTGCCCAAGCCCAGCCTCATTCCTGAAGTAGGAATGTTGGCTGCTGGGGCTAGATCTGTATGTTCTCTTTACAAGTCTCCTTATGAGGTACGTTCAGACCCAGGCTGTCCCTGAGAAGAAGCATGAGCAGTGCAGAAGGGGTCTCAGGGTGGTACCTGCACTCATCCCTCCCTGGTTTTCTCAGTCCCCCTTTACTAACCACCGCCTATGGTCTCATGGTCTATGTGGGCTGACAGAGAAGGAGGGAGGTCCCACTGAGGAGTGGGACAGTAGCAAGTGGCAACCATAGAGCACAGAAGCATAAATGTTGTTGTTGTTCAGTCACTAAGTCATGTCTGACTCTTTGGGACCCCGTGGACTGCAGCACGTTAGCCTCCTCTGTCCTCCATTATCTTCCAGAGTTTGCTCAGACTCCTATCTACTGAGTCGGTGATGCCATCCAACCATCTCATCCTCTGCCACCCCCTTCTCCTTTTGCCTTCAGTCTTTCCCAGCATCAGGGTCTTTTCCGATGAGTTTCGCATCAGGTGGTCAAAGTATTGGAGCTTCAGCTTCAGCAACAGCCCTTCCAATGAATGTCCACGGTTCATTTCCTTTGGTATTGTCTGGTTTGATCTCCTCTATGCAGACAAGGAGGTCCAACCAGTCTATCCTAAAGGAGATCAGTCCTGGGTGTTCATTGGAAGGACTGATGCTAAAGCTGAAACTCCAATACTTTGGCCACTTCATGCGACAAGTTGACTCACTGGAAAAGACTCTGATGCTGGGAGGGATTGGGGGTAGGAGGAGAAGGGGACAACAGAGAATGAGATGGCTGGATGGCATCACCGACTCGATGGACATGAGTTTGAGTGAACTCCGGAAGTTGGTGATGGACAGGGAGGCCTGGCGTGCTGCGATTCATGGGGTTGCAAAGAGTCGGACACGACTGAGCGACTGAACTGAACTGACGCAGACAAGATAGCCACCAGCAGCTGAAGACTCACAGCATCCCAAGTAAGCAGTGTGAGTGAAAAGAGCTCTTCTGTCTTGCAACATTCTCACATCAGTCTCAGGCAAGGTCTGATTGGTCCTGTTTGGGTCACATGCCCACCATTGAACCAATCTCTGTGGCCAGGGGATTGGATCCTCTCATGATTGGCCAGCCTGTGTCATGTGCTGACCTCTGTGGCAGGGGCAGAGCTGTGATTGACAACCCTACCAGGCCCACATGGCCTTGAAGGAGTTCCCCAGAGGAACCCAATAAAGGAGCATGGGAAGGCATGCTGGGCATATAGCACTCACTTCCCCAGTCTACTGCCAAAGGTGTCACTGAGAAGCCACATACAAGCTGGTTCTGAAAAGAGCTATAAACTGAATGTGTCCCCCTTCCGCCAAATTCATATATTGAAACCTAATCCCCAATGTGAAGGTATATGGAGGCAGGACCTTTGGGAGGTGATTAGATCATGAGGGTGCAGCCCTCATGAATAAGATTAGTGCCCTTATAAAAGAGGACACTTATGAGGACACAGTGAGAAGAGAGCCATCTAAGGGCCAGGAAGAAGTCCCCCCACCAGACAGCAAACCTGCCGGTGACTTGATCTGCTGGTCCCCCCACCAGACAGCAAATCTGCCGGTGACTTGATCTTGGACTTCCAGCCTCTTGGACTTCCAGCAACAAATTTCTGTTATATATAAGTCACCCAATCTATGGTATCCTGAGCTAAGACAGGAAAGCAGAGAAGACTACCTCCCCAGAACTTTACTCACCTATCTCACTCTATTCTAATTCTTACCTCTCCAGGATGTTTGAATCTAGGAGTGGGAGGAATGGCTACAGTAGTGAGAGGTAAAAAAAAATATAGGACCCAGACTTCCACTTGGACTGTTTTGAACATAGAATTTGGCACCACGAAAATCCCAGCTGAAAGCATGCTCAGGTGTGCAACACAGGGAACCCAGAGGGGCAGGAGGCAGAATGAGCGGGTGTGACCACCAAGATTTTTCTGGCAGGTGGACCTGGTACCTGTGATGAGCTGGCAGTAGCCTCCAGGAGCCAAGAGGACAGCCACTGTTGGACTTTAAAAAATAGCAGAGGCAGCAGCATCAATAAGCCAAGAGCACAGAATTTGGAATCTAACATCCTGGGTTTTAATTTTTTGTATTAAAAAAAATTAAGTATAGACCATGCACCCATAATTCCACTGCCTGAAGATGAACATTCTATTTGGCTATACCGTGTGGCTTGTGGAATCTTAATTCTCTGACCAGGGATTGAACCTATGCCCTGAGCAGTGAGAATGCAGAGTCCTAACCACTATGGGTAGCCAGGGAAATCCCAGATGACCACTCTAGGATTACATATATATATATGTATATATATATATGTAAATATATATATATTTCTATATTTTTCACACAAAGTATATAGGGGAAAATATGCCTATGAAGTGTTTCATTTAACAAGATAACAGGGGTAGTTCACATGGTTTTGAGATAGACTGTTTAACAGTGGTAAGTATGAACAGTGTTTCATTCCCTTGTCTGTCTTCTTATTTAATGGTGAGGAAGCTGAAGTCCAGAGGAAGAAACAAGTTGCGAGTTGCCAGGAAGTCAGAAAGTAGCCCCAGTTCCTGCGTACTCATGACCTGGTCTAGCAGGTGATGCTGCGTGGTGAGTTCCTGTCTGAAGGTGACACTTGGATTCACCATGGGGGTGAGGAGGGAGCTATGGCCTCGTTGCAGGCAGCAGCTAGGGGAAGGTGGTGCTATCCTACCTTGTACTGCCCCAGGAGATTCTGGGGCTCTTATAACCTCACAGCATCCCACAGGGCAGCTGCTGTGGCTTCCTGGCTGGGACCCTGGACCCTGCTTCCCTTCCACCATCCAGCTGAGCCCTGTCACTTGGCAGAGGGATGGCCCTAGACTTCACCTCTAGCCCAGAGACAGGTGTGGTCAGTTCAACCAAAGGTCAAAGCATGTCCAGGCAGTCAGCATTCATCTTTGAGCTGTCAGGGGTCACATGGAGTGTTTTTCTGGTGGCTAGACAGTGAATTTCATTTGGCTCCAGGAAGGGAGCTATTCATTAGCAAATGTCACGGCAGTGGACATCAGGGGCCCTGATGATGCATCCAGCATCCTGGGACACAACTCCATCACCCTGAACATTTCCCTGGGAGCCAGGGCAAGTGAAGCAATTAATGGACAGCAGAAGACACACCCAGCAGGGCTTCAGTCTGCTGAGGCAAAGGAGGAAAGTCACAGCAGAGTCAGGACCCATGGGTTAAGAGCACCAGCTTTGGAGTCTATTAACCTGGGATCAAAGTCCCTTCCAGCTTTTGCTGGCTGTTTGACACTGGATGCATTGCCTTCCCTCTCTGATCCTCACCCTTCACATCTATAAAATGGAATTACCCATAACCCCTCCCCGCAAGGTTGTTGGAGATTAAATGAGGTAACGGGATAGAGCTCATAGCTGGACACACTGAACCACAGTTATTATTTACCTGGTGGTTCTGAGAAGGGAGAGAAGCCACATAAGTATATATGCCTACATGATCAATAATCCAAACTGTGTTAATCATTTTCTAAACTGTACTATACATTTCCTGCCTTCTTAAACAGAGTAATTGGAATTTGATACTTTTCTTATAATTCACAGTTGCTCAGTTGTACCCGACTCTTTGTGACACCATGGACTATACAGTCCATGGAATTCTCCAGTCAGAATACTGGAGTGGTTAGCCTTTCCCTTTTCCAGGGAATCTTCCCAACCCAGGGATCGCACCCAGGTCTCCAGCATTGCAGGCAGATTCTTTACCACCTAAGCCACAAGCGAAGCCCTCAGAATCAACATTACCAAATAATTATATCCTGTCATCATATGGTAATGTCTATAATACTTTTAGAGGTCACTGGATGCAAGTGGGCTATTTGTCCAGATGCTAGACAGTCCAGCCCGAGGTGACCCTGTTCTGACTGTGCCTGGGTCGGTTTTTGGATAGTTGACTGGTCCCTTCTCTCACTGTCAGATTTTCAGTTACTCTTTTTCATTGCTCTTAACAGGTCCGCCCAACTCATCCACATGTTCTCTATCACCACCCCCTTAGAGTCTGAGCTGAGAAAGCAGATAAAGAAAGGTACCTGCTACAAATGTATGTAAAGTATGAATTAATAGGATCCCAGTGAGGAGCTGACTCTTGTGCACAGCTAAAATGCTCTCATAGAATTCTCTGAGATCGTTACCCAAGGCCTACTCATTTCCCACTTCTTGGCCTCATCCTGGATGGCTGAGGTTTGAGGGGGTCACCCCCCTAGAAAAGTGACCATCACTATGTTCAGCTGATGTGACTTCCAACGTGGAGGGTGCTTTAAAGTGCTTTGTTTTTCAGAAAACATGTAAAACCAATATCACCAAAACAACTGCCATCTTCTTTTAGTATTCTTTTATAGAAATTAGACGAGATTTCATCTGAGTCGAACTCAAGTCTCTGATGCGCTGAGTGTCTTGTTCCAGCCTGAAGGGACCACTGTAATGACGATGAAGAAGTCCTCCTGAGGAGAGCCCATGGCTCCTAACCTCACGATGTCCCAGCTCCTTCTCCACAGAGCACTTGTTTCCACTCACCTGCTTGCCCCCAGCACCTTCATCCTGCCTCTACGGAGCTTCCCTCACCCAGCAGCCATGTGCAAAGTCCCATGATGTGCCAGGCACTGGGATGGGCACCAGGGGTCCTTGCCTCCAGACGCCCCCATTGGGTGAGGAGAGCAGACAGGTAGCAGCAGTTAGTCCTTTCTTCCTTGTAACCAGGATGTAGCAGGTACAGAGCTCCCGGGCACTTAGAGAAGAGTGTGACCAAGTCATCTCAGTGGGAGGAGGAAGCTTTACCCAAGAGGGGCCATTTGAGCTGAGCCTTGAACACAAAAAAAGAAAAAAGAAGGATATTCCTGGCAGAAGAAACAGTTTGTACAAAGGTGTGAACATCCACAGCTTGTTTGGAGCCAAGGGAGGGCTGGACAGAGACTAAGCCCAGAGTTTAAGTGTTCCATCAGCGGGCAACCACCATCATAGGGAGAGTCCGAGCAGGACCAGAGAAGGATCCAGGCATGAATCCCCTGAGGTCCTTACATACTGGCCAGGGCCAATCTCGGGAGAGCCCCCAGTCCTGCTTTCAGATTCAGGGACTCCGGGTCCCACAGCCACTTCCAGCCCTGGCCCAGGAGTATCTTCGAGCACTTGTGACTGCCTGCTGGAGATAGTACGTGCAGGCTGACCCCTGGCCCTGAGTGAACATCTCCATACAGCAGCTGATCCCCTGGCCAAACAGGCTAAAAATAATCTCGGGTAGATTTCCAGACCAGACTCTGACGCATTCAAACCAAAAAGATTCAAAGATTTGCACAGTTGATGAAAACTAAAATATCAACAGGCTCCTCCAGCTTGAGGAGCACTTTGCCCAGGCGGTGATTCAGCAAGAGATATTTGTTCAGTGAGCACCTGCCAGACACCGGGAGGAGGAGAGCCAGGAGTTTGACACCATCCCTGAAATAAACCATGGTTCATCTTTAGAGCAGCTGAGAAGAATGAAGCAGCTCTATATATATTGACCTGGAAAGCTCCTCTGACATATTACATGAAAAAGCAAACTGAAGAACAAGGGACTGCCCTAGTGGTCCAGTGGCTAAAACTCCGAGCTCCCAGTGCAGGGTTGGAAGGCCTGGGCTCAATCCCTGGTCAGGGAACTAGATCCCACATGCCACAACCAAAGATCCTGTGTGCTGCAATTAAGACTCAGCACAGCCAAATAAATTTTTTAAATTGTTTTAAATTGCAGAACAATACATAGGATCTCAGATACACTAAATTTAAAAGAATATGTGTGTGTGTGTGTGACTATTTAAATGTATAGTCAAAGACTTGGGATATCTTACAACAACCCCATGCAGTAGGAGTACTAATCACTTTCTGGCAATGAAATTATTAAATTTCTATGCAGTTAGGTAATTTGATCATATGACTAATAAACTGTTGAACTAGAATAAAATAATAACCACCACTAAGATTTATATAGCAATTTTTTTCAAAGAACTGAAATGCTACACACTAAACTCATTCATTCATTCAACAAACCTGAACTGAATATCTACTGTGTGCCTGGCTCTACTTCAGCCGCTGGAAGTAAAATGATGAACAGTACAAGTGAAATCCCTGTCCTCATGGCACTTATTGGCAGGGAACACCTCTGGGAAGATAATGATGGAGGGTGGGGTTGGGAAAATGAAAGAAAATATTAGCCTTGTGTATACTGTTTGAATTTTTCATAATCGGAGTTTACCCGCTATTTGAATAATGGAAATTTATTTGTAATGTTTTCATTGAAAATGTACCTTTGCCTCAGAGGGTATTTAATTTTCAAGCCTACTGCACAACTGCTAAGAATTTCTGATAACTTCTGTTTCAATTAGCATAACAGTAAAGTGAGTGCCTGGAGTAGAAAATGGCAACCTACTCCAGTATTCTTGTCTGGAAAATTCCATGGACAGAGGAGCCTGGCAGGCTACAGTCCAGGGGGTCGCTAAGAGTCAGACAGGACTGAGTGACTGAGCGCGCATGTGCGCGCGCACACAGACACACACACAAAGTGCACTCAGAAAAGTAAAACATAAATACATAACTACTTGCAGCAGCAGAGTGGGGAGGAGAGGGAGGTGGAGAGAAAGGGGAACTCCCCTACGCGCCAGCCACTCTGCTAAACCTTATGCACACGCCATTTTGTCCGACCCTTACAACTATACCACGAGGTAAGAACTATGCCAGTTTTCTTGTTTTGTTTTGATCTAAGATGTTATTTATTCACTCATGGCTGCACTGGGTATTTGTTGACGGGCAGGCTTCTCACTGTGGTCGCTTCTCCTGTTGCTGAGCACAGGCTCTAGGCACACGGGCTTAGTTGCTCCATAGAATGTGGATTCTTCCCCACTGCATTGACAGGCAAACTCTTAACCACTAGACCACCAGGGAAGGCCCTATATCTGTTTTATAGATCAGTTTTCAACCAGGGGTGATTTTGCCTCCAAGAGACACATGGCAAAGATCTGGAGATGTTTTTGCTTGTCATGTTGTAGGGAAGGGGGTGGTTGCCCCTGGCATCTAATGGATAGAGGCCAGGGCTGCTGCTGAACATCCTACAAAGTACAGGGTGCCCCCCGCTCCAGCAAAGGAATTATCCATTCAAAAATGGAATGGTGCTGAACCGAAGAAACCCTGTTACAGATGAAGAAATTGAGGTTTGAGAGAACTGAGTGCCCAAGGTCACATGGCGACTGTGGTGGGCAGAAGATGACCACCCAGACCTGTGGATATGGTACCATGTGAGGAGGAAATGACAACCCACTTCAGCATTCTTGCCTGGGAAATCCCATGAACAGAGAAGCCTGGCGGGCTGCAGTCCATGGGGTCACAAAGACTCAGACGTGACTGAGCACAAGAATGAAAGTTGGAAATGGAAGTAAGATTGCTGATCCATGGATCTTAAAATACAGTAGCCTGGATTACCCTGGTGGGCCCAGCGTAATCACAAGGGTCCTTAAAACTGACCCTTGTCCCTTAAAAGGGAGGCAGGAGAGTCAGTATCAGAGAGACTCAACTAGCCGTTGCTGGCTTTGACATGGAAAGTCTGTTTGGCTCCAAAGCATAGCTCTTGATACTACACTAGAAAAAAAGAAGGGTGGGGTATCTTTGATAACCCCACAGCCCAGGAAGAACCACTCTTAATATTCCAGAATAATACAATGGTTACAAATTACATCATGAGCATTCTTCTGTGTCATTAAAAATTAATAGAATACCCAACTTTCATTGGCTTTATTATAGTTCACCACATAAACGCACCATTATTTAACTGCTCCCTTTTATTTGACCATTAAGGTTTTTTTCATTCTGTTACTATTACAAACAACCCTGAACATTTTGGCTTGAGTTTCTGACTGCTGGGTAAGAATAACTGGGTTATTTCCTTAGAATAGATTCCTAGAAGTCAAATCATCAGTTTAATGGGTATGAACATTTTGAGGCTCTTAACAGATACTGCCAATCGTTGTCCAAAATGATAAGTACAGGAAAGAATCCATTTCAAATTCATGAAAACCTGAAGGATTTTTAAAAATCATTTGATAGATAAAAATAGTCTCCTGTTTGAATTTGCTTTTCCTTGGTTGTCAGTGGAACTGAACCTTTTTCTCGTATATTTAAAAATCGTTATGTCAACTATGAATCATTTGTTCATGTTCTTTTTTTTTCTTCCTACATTTCTATTTATTTGTTAATTTTCTTTTTTTAATTTGGCTGTACTAGGTCTCAGTTGTGGGACACAGGATCTTTCTTCTTTTAACCCAGGCCCCCTGCATTGGGAATGCAGAGTCTTAGACACTGGACCGTCAGGGAAGTCCCACGAGTTTCTTTATATGTGTGATTCTGGTTTTAAGTCACTCAGTCTACAGCTGTCTCAGTAGCACATCGTCTGAATAACTAAATCTTTAATAATTTTGATCTTTGGCCAGGCAAGCTCTTACTCCTACCCATCCAGCCCTTTTTTCCTTCAAGAGTGCATTATCTTTCTTGATCTTTGTTTTTCCATACAAGTTTTAAAGTCATCTTGTCAAGTTAAACACACATGTGCACACACACAAAGTTAGGATTTTGATTGGATGGAGGAGCCTGGTAGGCTGCAGTCCATGGGGTCGCTAAGGGTCAGACACTACTAAGTGACTTCACTTTCACTTTTCACTTTCACACATTGGAGAAGGAAAAGGCAACCCACTCCAGTGTTCTTGCCTGGAGAATCCCAGGGATGGGGGAGCCTGGTGGGCTTCCGTCTATGGGGTCACACAGAGTCGGACACGACTGAAGTGACTTAGCAGTAGCAGCAGCACTGAATCTATAGATGATTTGGAAGAACTAACAACTTTACAATAGTGAGTTTTACACAAACAGTGTATCTCTCCTATTTAGGTTTCCTTTAATGTCTTTCAAATAAAAGTTACAGTTGTTTCCATAGAGATCATGTACATATTTCATTATTAGAATTATTTTTCCTCAAATAGGAGAACTTATCTATGAAGTCATCTGGATCTGGTATTTTTCTTTGTAGGGAGATTTCTTAGTGCTAGCTTAAGTGACATTTTATCATTTATGTTGTTGGCAATATACCAACTGCAAACACTTTGTTTCTTTTGGTATATTGAAGTACATGGAAAGTGTTAATTGCTCGGTCATATCCGACACTTTGTGACCCATGAACTGTAGCCCGCCAGACTCCTCTGTTCTTGGAATTCTCCAGGCAAGAATACTGGAGTGGGTTGCCATTCCTTTCTACAGGGGATCTTCCCAGTATACATTCATTTTGTATTCAGGAAACTTACTAAACTCTGTTATTTCTTCTAAAAGTTCATTGTAAATTTTAAATATAATACATTACTACATTTCCAAACGTACAGGAGTTTTTTCAGAATTTGTATTTATTACATCACTTCATGGCAAATAGATGGAAAAACAGTGGAAACAGTGTCAGACTTTATATTTTTGGGCTCCAAAATCACTGCAGATGCTGATTGCAGCCATGAAATTAAAAGACGCTTGCTCCTTGGAAGGAAAGTTATGACCAACCTTGATAGTATATTAAAAAGCAGAGACATTACTTTGCCAACCAAGGTCCGTCTAGTCAAGGCAATGGTTTTTCCCGTGGTCATGTATGGATGTGAGAGTTGGACTGTGAAGAAAGCTGATCGCCGAAGAATCGATGCTTTTGAACTGTGGTGCTGGAGAAGACTCTTGAGAGTCCCTTATACTGCAAGGAGATCCAACCAGTCCATTCTAAAGGAGATCAATCCTGGATGTTCATTGGAGGGACTGATGCTAAAGCTGAAACTGCAATACTTTGGCCACCTCATGCGACGAGTTGACTCACTGGAAAAGACTCTGATGCTGGGAAAGGTTGGGGGCAGGAGGAGAAGGGGACGACCGAGAATGAGATGGCTGGATGGCAACACCGACTCTGTGGACATGGGTTTGAGTGTACTCCAGGAGTTGGTGATGGACAGGGAGGCCTGGCGTGCTGTGATTCATGGGGTCGCGGAGAGTCGGACACGACTGAGCGACTGAACTGAACTGAACTGAACAACATGGCAGAAATACGATATGATCCCTGGGAATTTACTGAGGCTTCCTACATGTTCAGTAATTGGTCTATTTTGATAACTGTCCCACATGTAAAGAATGTGTTCTCTGTTGAGTATAATGCTCTGTAGATAGCTAATGCTCAAGTGTATTATTTGTATGGTTCAGATTGTCTGTACCTCCAATTATTTTTGTTTGCTTGATTCTGGAAAAGATATGCTAAATTCTCCAAATATAATTTTTTTAATTTTTTGACTGCACTGGATCTTCATTGCTTCACATAGTCTTTCTCTAGTTGCAACATGTGGGCTTCTCATTGCAGGGGCTTCTCTTTTTGCGGAGCATCGGCATAGCAGTTCCCCCGTGGCATATGGGATCTTACCAGACTAGCAAGCTTCTCTTATATTTTCTACAAAGAATATGTGACCTGTAAATAATGGCAGTTTTGTTTGTTCCTTCCTGATCCTTATAATTCTACTTTTCTTGCCAACCTGCACTGGCTAGGACCTCTGAGACCTCCAGTACAATACTGAATAGAAGTGTTAATTATAATGTTCACTATAGGGGTTTATAGACATGCTTTATCAGTTAAGGAAATCTTTTTCTAATTTTACAAAAATTTTTATCATCACTCTATGTGAATTTTATCAAATGCTTTTTATTGAGATGATATTTTTTTTCATTCTTTTACTATGTTAATATGGTGAATTACATTAACTGACTTCTTTGTTAAACCAATATTTCATCCTATAGGTCCATCTGCATTAGAACTGATAAATTATCTTCTGTTTTCCCCTTCATTGCTGAATTTGATTTGCTGATATTTTCAGATTTTTGCATGAATCTTTACAACTGAGCTTAGCTTGTAATTTTCCCTTCTTGTTATTTTTATATCAGGCTATACTAGTCTTATAAAATTAATTAGAAAATGGTTCTTCTTTAGCAAACGTCTAGAACAGTTTGTACAGGATTGAAATTATTTGTTCCTTGAATGATAGAACTTCTCTTTAAAGTCATCTGGATCTGGCATTTTGTGACATTTTTGTTTTAGCTTGGCCAGAGCATGTGGCATTCAGGATTTCCCCCACCAGGGATTGAACTGGGGCCCCCTGAAATGGAAGTTTGGAGTTTTAACCACTGAACTGCCAGAGAAGTCCCTATTATGATACTTTTAACTCTGGTTCAGTTTATGGCAACCCACTCCAGTACTCTTGCCTGGAAAATTCCATGGACTGAGGAGCCTGGTAGGCTACAGTCCATGGGATCGCAAAGAATCAGACACGACTGAGCAATTTCACTTCAATTTTACTTCACTTCACAGTTTATACAATGTTAGAGGACTACTGTGGCTTTTAAATTCTTGAGTTTTTGCTTTCAGCAATTTTTCAATTCCTATACATTTTCAAATTTAAGCAGCAGCTAGTCACAAAATTTTTCACTTTGTGTAATGTCTTATTTTAAGAAGTAAATCCTGCCAAATAAGTTCCGTTCCATTCCGTCGCTCAGTTGTGTCCGACTCTTTGCGACCGCGTGGACTATAGCCTAACCAGGCTTCTCCGTCCATGGGATTCTCCAGGCAAGAATACTGCAGTGGGTTACCGTTTCCTTCTCCAAATAAGTTAATTTTGTTTTTTATTAAGAACAAGCTTTTTGGTTCTGTGGATCATCTGTCACGTTTTGGTTTTCTATTTCATTCATTCCTTCACTTTTCTGTATCAATTTTTCAAATTATCTTCTATCATCATTTTTAATTTATTTATTTTTAATTGGAGGATAATTGCTTTGCAGTGTTGTTAGTCTCTGCCACACAACTAATTTCTCTACCGTTTTCCTGACTTTCACCTTGATCATGCTTTCTTTTGTGACACTCCACTTCTTTACATCTACTATATATAGCCTCTATTTTCCTCTAACAGTGGTGCGCAACAGATTTTTATACACATACTTAACCTATCAAAATTATTATCAATGTTCATAACTTCAAAATGATCCACAGGTGGGAATGGAGCGAAAAACAGGTGTGGGGGGGCGACAGATTAAAATAAGAGTCATTATGGGTCAAGGGAAAGGTCAGTTAGGATTCTTTACACTGGGACCTTTACTTTTGTAATGCTTAAAATTTTCCATAAGTGAAAATTTTTAGAGTTAGTATCTTTACTCGCCTGGGTGTTGGAATCAGAGCACAGGATTTTAGAGTGCTTTACTCCAGTCACTCCCCGTGATGTACATGCTGCTGCTGCTTGGTATTTTTATTGAAGTTGGCTGTTTATTTTGACCACAAATTAAATAACATCATCATAATCATTATTTTTAATGATTTTAATATGCCACTTCCTTTGCTCACCATCCCTTCTTGCAACGCGGACCCTCAGCAATTACTTTCCATCTGCCTGAGGGACACACGCACATGCATGCACACACACACACAAGGCTCCTCCACCCCATAGAGTCCCCTGTACTCTGTCAGGTCCTGACAGGCAAAGGAAACCTCAGTTCACCAGCCCAGTTGACCTCTGGACATGCAAAGGTCCTGGGGCCCATGTGTGTTGGTTGGATGCCCCTTGCCAAGGGGTCCCACAGTCCTCTGTACCCCTCATGTGGAAAGCAGAATAATGTCCCCACCAAAGATGCCCACATCCTACTTCCCAGACCCAAAGGACTATTCTATGTTCCACCACAAGAGGAATTAAGGTTCCAAGTAGAATTAAGATTGCTAATTAGATCGAGTTTAGATCTAATTAGATCATCATTAGATTAGTTTAGATTGCTAATTCAGTTCAGTTCAGTTCAGTCGCTCAGTGTCTGACTCTTTGTGACCCCATGGACTGCAGCATGCCTTGCCTCCCTGTTCATCACCAACTCCCAGAGCTTACTCAAACTCATGTCCATTGAGTTGGTGACCCCATCCAACCATCTCATCCTCTGTTGTCCCCTTCTCCTCCGGCCTTCAATCTTCCCCAGCATCAGGGTCTTTTCAAATGAGTCAGTTCTTCGCATCAGGTGGCCAAAGTATTGGAGTTTCAGCTTCAGCATCAGTCCTTCCAATGAATATTCAGGACTGATTTCCTTTAGGATGGAATGGTTGGCTCTCCTTGCAGTTCAAGGGACTCTCAAGAGTCTTCTCCAACACCACAGTTCAAAAGCATCAATTCTTCGGCACTCAGCTTTCCTTATAGTCCAACTCTCACATCCATACATGACTACTGGAAAAACCATAGCTTTTACTAGCCAGACCTTTGTTGGCAAAATAATGTCTCTACTTTTTAATATGCTGTCTAGTTTGGCCATAACTTTTCAAATAGGGAGATGATCCTGGATTATCACGTGGGCCCAACAAGGGTCCTGAGAAGTGGAAGAGGAAGGCAAAAGAAAAAAAAATGGCAGCATGGAAGGGACTTAATCTGCTGTTGCTGGTTTTAGAGGAGGAAGGGGACAACAGCCAAAGGGATGCAGGCAGCCTCGAGAAACTGGAAAAGGCAACAGTTTCTCCCCTAGACTCTCCAGAAAAGAACACAGCCCTGCAGACAACTTGACTTTAGCCCTGAGATCCATTTCAGATGTCTCACTGCCAGAATGGTAAGAAAACCAGTTTGTACTGTTTTAAGCCACTATGTTGGTGATCATTTGTTACGGCTGCAATAGGAAGCTATTATGCCTTCTTCCAAAGTATCATTGTCTGTCTGTTCACCCCATCGGAGTAATGAGCTCCATGAGCTCAGAAGTATGTCTGTCTTATTCACACTCAGCCCAAGGCCTTGATGGTGAACAAATAAATGAGAGCTGGAAAAGGCTAAGAAATCAGTTTGGCCACCTAATTTTTTTTTATCTTGAGTTTATATCCTGTCCCTAGGGTTTTGTTTTTTTTTTTTAACAACTTTATTGAAGTAGAATTTGTCCCCAGTTTTTGTTTGTTTTCTGGGGTGTGCTTTGGGTTTGTTTGTTTTTGCCACACCACATGGCATGTGGCATTTTAGTTTCCTGACCAGAGATTGAACCCCCTGCATTGGAAGCGCGGAGTCTTAACTACTGGACCTTCAGGGAAGTCTTGGCCACCTCATTATTTTAAATGAGAGAAAACTGAGGCCCAGCAAGGGGCAATCACTTGGTTAAAGCCACTCAATTTGTACCAGCCTGGGCCACCACCCTGCCTTCTGGTTCCTAAGCCACAGAAGCCCCAGGACAGGCACAACTGCCACCTCACCATCAAGAGCACAGGAAGAGCTAGAGAACTCGAGACAGCTGGGGAAACGCTGGCATCAGGCAGGCAAGATGGAGAGAAGACGCCTAAAATGAGCGACCTTAAAAACGTTAACCCCAGTGGCGCTTCTGGTCCACCACCACTACTAGGGCAGAACTGCAGCCAGCATCCGCCTGATCAGCTCAATTAGAAAGACACTTCCACCTGAAGCTTTAAAAAGGCCCACAGGCATGTAGCTAGTGGAAAACTGAGGGCTGCTTTCAAGAATCTTAGCATTTCACACTTTGGGTCAGAGTCAAAGCTTTGGGCAAATTAGGAAAAGGCATTTCTTCCAGAGGGCTTTTCCAATTGTCAGAATATTGTCATCATATACTGATTTCATTAGAAAAAGACTTTACCCCCAATTTGCCAGAAAACTATCATAGATGTACTCCTACATATATCAATATTACCACTTCTAGGAAGCACAAGGTGGAGAAAGCAATGGCAAGCCACTCCAGTACTCTTGCCTAGAAAATCCCACAGATGGAGGAGCCTGGTAGGCTGCAGGCCGTGGGGTCGCTATGGGTCGGACATGACTGAGCGACTTCACTTTCACTTTTCACTTTCACACATTGGAGAAGGAAATGGCAACCCACTCCAGTGTTCTTGCCTGGTGAATCCCAGGGACAGGGGAGCCTGGTGGGCTTCCGTCTATGGGGTCACACAGAGTCGGACACGACTGAAGTGACTTAGCAGCAGCAGCAGGAAGCACAAGGCACTCCCTGAGATGAGAAACCCTTGCTCAGTGCACGACCTGCAGAACCATACAGGGCAGCCCTGCTGGGCAGTCTGGTCGCATCCCCTTCCCTGACTGCGCCTACCCCCACCCCATCCCGCAGGCCCACTGGAGAACAAGCTTACCCTCATAGTATACCATTTTATGTCTAACTCTTCCACTCGGGGCCCCAGCCTTTGCACCTCTCCCTTGCAGACAGCAGGGAGTGAAGATGAGCAGAGAGCTGACAGTCCCAGTTAGAAAGAAGGTTAGGAGATAGGAAGACAGGAAGTGGGGAATTCTAACTCAATATCTACAGGCCAGGAGATACTCAAGGAAGTAGGGTAGCTCCCAGCTCAGGCATTGGCGAAAGCCACCCACTACCCACTGGGAGACGCTGGACACACTTGTTTTGGGGGGGGTGGGGGGCGCTGTGCTGGGTCTTTGCTGCTGTGCGCGAACTTTCTCTAGCTGTAGTGCGCGGGCTTCCCATTGCAGTGGTTTCTCTTGTTGCAGAGCACAGGCTCCAGAGGGCCTGGAGCTTTAGTAGTTGCGGCCCCAGGCTCTAGAACACAGGCTCAATAGTCGCGGTACACGGGCTTAGCTGCTCCGCGGCATGTGGGATCTTCCCAGACTAGGGATCAAACCCATGTCTCCTGCATTAGCAGGCGGATTCTTTACCACCAAGCCTCCCCAAGCCTTGTTTTCCTTTCTCTGAAAAGGGTATGATTATAGGACTGTTGGAAGAATTTAAGAAACTACAAGGTTGGGACTTCCCTGGTGGTCCAGTTGTTCAGACTCCAAGCTCCCAGTGCAGGGAGCATGGTTTCGATCCCTGGTTGGGAATCCTGCCTGCTGCATGGCGTGGCCAAAAAAAATCAAAACGCTATGAGCCTGTGAGGGCTCTGGATGCGCCAGCTGTTGTTATTGCTGTTATTATCAGCACCATCAGCCCAGGGACATCTGCCCTTCAGGCCCTCAGCTTCCAGGCATAACTTGCTTTAAACAAAATTGGGACCATACTGGCCAGGAGGTGGAGGGTGTGTTACAAACAGAAAGGACTACTTATTGAACCAAAGTACCCACTACTGGATAAATAGAAAAGTCCACACCGCTTTTGAACAAAATTGATTTTGTTGGGGTACAATCTCTGACACGATGGATGGGCCCAGTTTGGCCTTAAATGTCCCCTTCTGCCTCCCTCAGCCCCCGCCTGGCTCCTGGCCAGCCTCCCCATGCTGTGCCCTGAGGCCCGAGGGCCAGAAGACAACCAGGTGAACCCAAGGAAGCACAGCCCAGCTTTAGAGAGAGACACGGGTTGACATGTGAGCCCAGCCTCAACTCATGGATAACACGAGGGCAATCCCAGCCAGCCCTCACGCAGCAGTTATGTAGGTGGTACCGAGACGATGCTACGAAGCACCTGGTCTGATGGTCGTGGTGTTAGCAATACTAACATCAGCTGGGAGGCTTCAGTGCAAGGCAGGCTGGGTAAGAGAAGGGCCCCACAAAGCTCCTGTTCTCAGTCCTCTGGATTTCCTTCCGTCCCCCGTACACACACACGCATACAATGCTGACATGGTTGTCACCTCCATCTGGCCAGAATGGGGTGTCTCACCTTCTTGAAAGAATTGCCAAATGCTTTTTTTTATATTACTGTATCTCAGTTAGGCTTCCCGGGTGGTGCTAGTGGTAAAGAATCCGCCTGTCAATGAGGGAGATGCAGGTTTGATCCCTGGGTCGGGAAGATCCCCTGGAGGAGGAAATGGCTACCCATTTCCACTGCAGTGTTCCAGCCTGGGAAATCCCGTGGACAGAGGGGCCTGGTGGGCAACAGACCATGGGGTCACAAAGAGTGGGACACAACCAAACGTCTGAGCACAGCACGTCTCAATTAGACTGAATTCAGCTGCAAGCAATACCTGACTTGCCGTGGCTGAAACAACAAAGATGCTTAATTATCTTGTGTAACAAGTCACAGGACAGCAACAGAAATGTCACCGAGGCTTCATTTTTCTAAATAACTTTCCCAGGCAGCCACCAGTGTACCAGCTTTTTGTCCCGAAGTCTTAGCTTTGTCACCTCTGGGCTGCCTCCGATTTTCAACCTGCCAGTGACTGGAAGAAGGTGAGGTTCCTGGTTCTGTTTTGTAATTTTCTGAAGAAAGGAGCAAACTCTCTTCCAGAGCCTCCCTAACAGACACCCCCCCACCCTTATATTTCAGGCACCAGACGTGGGTTACCAGCCCTCTCCTAAAAATATCAAGAAACAGGGGCTGTTTCTGCTGGCTTACGCCTATCACAGCTCACCTCGCCAGGTTCAAGGGAGAGACTTCATAAAAGTAAGAAAGCAGGAAGGAGAACGTGGCTGTCCCTCTACATAGAGCCCCTTCATTGACAGAGGAAGGAACTGAAGCCGAGTGGTAAAGTCCCTTATCCGAGGCCACTCAAGACTTTGCAGAAGGACCAAGGTAAAAACCCAACCACGCCAGCTCCCGCCACATCACCACGAGGCTTCTCACCCGACTGTGGCTGCCCCTAAGCCCCACAGGGCACTCTGAGCTTGGCCAGAGGCATGACGCGGACAAAGTCAAGACCATTAACAGAAGTGAACCCCTGATGCGCCCAAATGCACCTCCAGGCCCCAGGGCCGTGTGGGGTTGGGGCAGTCAGAGCACTTCCTGCTCCTCACAGGAGCTTGGCAGGAGGGCCGTGGGGACCCAGAGCCTGACAAACTTCTCTGTAGCCGCCTGGACCCCTGCCAAGCTGCCTCATTCCCTGGGGCTGACCTCATGTTTCTGAAGAGCCTCAAGACGCCCGAGGTCCATGTGTTGCCTCTCCTGGCTCAGTTCTGCTGCCAGCAAAGGCAACGGCCCAGGATGGGGCCTGGGGACCATGTGGAGAGGTGGACACCCAGAGCCCAAGCATCTCCCAACTTACCCCTGCCCTGCCCTGCCTGTGGCACGCAGGCCCCGTTCCAGAAGAAACAGAAGACACACTGTCTAACCTCTGAGATGAGGTCCCTCCTGCTCTGTCTTCCAGCCCCCAACCACCTGAAGGTGTCCCTTGAAGAAACTTTCACACTCAGGCTTTTTGGTCTGTTTCGGTCCGGAACTAAAGGCAGTCAGACTTCATCCAACAGAGGTATTAAGCACATCTCAGAAGTCAGCTCAAGAACCTCAAAGGGAGCTGGAGAGCTCATCTGAGGTCTGCACTCGGTGACAAAAGTAACTGGTGATTGAGCCAAGAGCTGGGGCAGGCACGCACTCTAGCCTTTCTGGGGTCACTGACAGTATACTGAGGTGCAGCATGTACCTCCTCCCCTGCCAAAAAAAAGGGGAGCCTTCGTGCCCTTGACCTCCACTTCCAGACACTCTTTCAGGGCAAAACACCTACTCTGGGCAAGGCTGACAGCAGATGAGGTCAGTAGCCTGGGGAAACAGCGTGGAGCCAGGGCCCCAGGCCGCACCCCTCCAGCTCTCCCCAGAACATCTGCCTCACAATTACCACAACCCACCCACCCAGGCCGCAGCTCCCGATCGAGGCACTTGTTCCCATTCAAGTTCACTTAAAAGCGTTTATTTCCCTGCAAATCCACAAGGGCTAAAAAATCCACATGAGAGAGGAAAGAAAGCCTCTCCTAGTTGCCATTCTCTCTGGTCTGACCAAGAGGGGCTGGCCCCAGCCGCTGGTGGCTTTAAACTTTGCTCGCAGAGGTTTTTCTCGGAATAGTAGCTCACAGTCTTCAGAGCTTGAAAAGCCCGCATACCTTGAAAGTACACAGGCTGCAGAGCTGCAAGAACAGAGTGGAATTTTCCATTTATAGAATAATACTCTTCATACCACTCTGAGGGCCAGCATTCTCGTGGTAAGAGCTCCGAGTTCAGTGTCAGCAAACCCACCACGCTTCTGCAGGAGCCCCACGCCAGTCGGGCCTTTTTATTTATTTTTGGTGGGAGACAGGAGGAAATAAAGGAATAGCTTTTCAACTTGAGTGCCAACACAAACTTGGAAAAGGAACTGGCTTGGCAAGTGCTGAATATCACTGCCTGGTTTGGGGACTTAAATCAACCATCAGGGAGTAGGAGGTGAGGAAGAGGTTGAAAAATACACCTTCCACCCTGGCATGTAGACAGGTGGCCAGGACAGGCATCACATTACTGCCTCAAGACCTTCCCTGTCCCTGCTGCGTGGTCCATGGATCACGCCTGAGGGCAGGGGCCCATACCAAAAGCACAAGACCCCATCTCGCTTCTCTTCCTCCATACCCCCATGGGCTACACTTGATTTCTGCTGATGCAGGCACAGACAGACTCAAAGTCTGAAATAGCTTCCAGATTCATGGTGTAGAGGGAAGGCCACCAAGCCAGTCATGAAGAGGCCTGAGTCCTCACTCTGGCAGTGACAAATTCACTGTGTGGCCTAAAGAAGCCTTCTCTTCTCTGGGTCTCATTTTCTTCATCTGTAAAGTAAGATCGGATTGAATGATCCTAAAGATCCCCTTCACTGTGAACATTCGAACTCACTCATTCATTCTACTGCTAACCCGAGCCAGCACTAGGTTCTGGGCATCCCTACCGGGCCACTCTAAACCTGCTGGGACATACCCAGACCCACCCACTAATGACAGCTGCAACACCAGTCTCCCAACTCTTGTTTCAACAGACAGAGCTCTCCAGAGAGAGGAAGGAAAATCCTGCCTGCCAGCTTAGAGGAGGCGGCATTGTCCCCGCCCCTCAGCACCCTACAGGAACCCTCCCCCTACCTAACACTTTTCCTACTTTCCATATTTTAAAAAACCGTGTTGCTCCTTCTCCTGGGAAGGGTATGACCATCTCGTAGCCACCTAAAGTCTTCTGACTTATTTTCCACCGTTTATACAAAAGTACAGTATTCATTTCAAAGTATTAAATGGTGATGCTGAAGTGGCCCCTGAATACGCTTTGTTATTTCAATTGCACAAACACCTCATATTTCAATACGGTCCCCCCACCCCAGGGGCAGGGGGAATGAGGAGCTACACACACACTTAGAAACACACACACACGGATCACTGTCCTAAGGCCCTCACCCCTACCTGTCACCAGCTATTGGCCACCACCTGGTCTTGGAACACCTGTTGGGAGGTGCTACAGTGCTGCTGTGGGAAAGTTATATGTCCTTCCACTACTTACGAGGTAAGAACCAATACCTCTCTGAAGCTCTCAGGTTTGTGCGAGGATTCCACCCAGTTGAAAGCTCTCCAAAACGCTGTGCAAAAGGAAGTTTCTTGATTGCTGGGCGGCTCCCACTTAAAAACTGCATCGTTAGCTCGCATCAAGTCCTGCCTCCCCACATCTTTCCTTGCTGATGCTGATGAGGAGAGAGGAGACAAGGGTTTCTCAGAAGGCAGAAGGCTGGCCCAGGGCACTAAAAGCTTGGGAGGTGGGTCTCACCCCCAGGCCAAGGGAGATCCAAGGCTGGTCACCTGTTCCAAACCCCGGGAACAGAGCTCAGGCGAAGGCGGGCCCCAGCAGCCGCCCCTCCCCTACATCCCCCTCCCCTCCCAGCTGAGCGGTAGGGCACGCCCCCTCCCCCGGATTCACCAATCAGCGTCCGGAGCGGCGCCCGTGGCGCAGGGGGCTCTGGTCAGCAGCCAATTAGCGCAGCGGCCCGAGGCGGCGCCTGTCCGCCCCCTCCCAGAATGAAAGCTGCCCCGCAGCTGGCGAGGCGGGCGCAGCGCGCGGGGTGCAGGAGCCTTGCGGGCCGGGGCAGCGCGCGCTCACTGCCCGCCCGCCCCCCGCGCGTCCGCCTCCGCTCCGCCTCCGTCCCGGGCGCCGGCTAGGTGGCCCGGGCGGGGGAGGCAGGGGGCAGGGCCGCGGCGGAGAGGCCGCGGGGAGGGGAGGAGCGGGGCCCGATAAAAGGCGGCGAGGCAGCCCCACCCCGAGGCAGGCCGACGGGCAGGCTCGGCTCGTCCCTTCCGTCCGGCCCTCGCCGGCGGCGGGGAGGCGGCGCGCGCGGCCCCCAACCCGCCCATGGAGGCTTTCCCCTGGGCGCCCCGCTCGCCCCGCCGCGGCCGCGCCCCCCCGCCCATGGCGCTCGTGCCCAGTGCCCGCTACGTGAGCACCCAGGGCCCGGCGCACCCGCAGCCCTTCAGCTCGTGGAATGACTATCTGGGACTCGCCACGCTCATCACCAAGGCGGTGGACGGCGAGCCGCGCTTCGGCTGCGCCCGCGGCGGGGACGGCGGCGGCGAAGGCTCCCCGCCTTCTTCTTCCTCCTCGTCGTGCTGCTCCCCCCACGCGGGGGCCGGGCCCGGGGCGCTGGGGCCAGCCCTGGGGCCGCCCGACTACGACGAGGACGACGATGAAGACGACAGCGACGATCCGGGGTCCCGGAGCCGCTACCTGGGGGGCGCGCTGGAGCTGCGCGCGCTGGAGCTGTGCGCGGACCCTGCCGAGGCCGGGCTGCTGGAGGAGCGTTTCGCTGAGCTGAGCCCGTTCGCCGGTCGCGCCGCCGCCGTGCTTCTGGGCTGCGCCCCTGCCGCCGCCGCCGCCGCCGAAGCGGCGCCGCGAGAGGAGCGGGCCCCGGCGTGGGCGGCCGAGCCCAGGCTGCACGCCGCCTCCGGGGCGACCGCCGCCCGGCTGCTCAAGCCCGAGCTGCAGGTGTGCGTGTTTTGCCGGAACAACAAGGAGGCGGTGGCGCTCTACACCACCCACATCCTGAAGGGACCCGACGGGCGGGTGCTGTGCCCCGTGCTGCGCCGGTACACGTGCCCCCTGTGCGGTGCCAGCGGCGACAACGCGCACACCATCAAGTACTGCCCGCTTTCCAAAGTGCCGCCGCCGCCTGCAGCCCGCCCGCCACCGCGCAGCGCCCGGGACGGCCTGCCCGGCAAGAAGCTGCGATAAGGGCCCGGACCCCGGTCTGCTGCTGCCTCCTGATGCCACCAGGGTAGCCGCCCGCCCACTCTCGTGTTTGGTCTGCGCACCATCTCTCCCTCGCTGCCGAGGAGTGTGGAGCTTGTCTTGGTTTTTCCAGAGGAAGCCGACGGTACTATTTTCCTGTCGAAGAGCGGTTGAGACTAGACGTTAAAATCTTGATTATGTTTCTAGTTTATGCACATCCAGACGGTGAAGGCTGGGTATTCCACTAACTGAAATGTGACAACTTAGAGGCGCTGTGGTTTATTTATACGTCGACCTATTTTAGATGCGCATCAGTATGAAATTGTCTCGATCTAATCTTGGATGTTTAATTTTATGAATGGAGGCACTTTACTAGGTCTAGAATATTTTTTTAAAAGCCTCTCAACTGAACTTAAAACTGGCGATTTTATGGAGTGTCAGCAAAATGACTATTTTATTGTTTGAAATAAGTAATATTTCTGTTGTCCTTACCCAGTTATAATTCCAGGTGAAGCCCTGCCTGGTAGCATCATTAAGTGAAGACTTGGTATACTTCAGTGTTCGTTTGGGTGGGTGTTCCCTCCTTGTGGCTTGTTTTTGTCCTAGCTGGAGATGTATAAAAATTGTAGGCAGCAGGTAGAATACAGCTCATGTACCAGATCTTTTTATTACTGAAGGAGCAACTACCGTTTTCCCCCTTTAAAAATAGTGCCAAGTTATAATCATATTGTGTATACACTTGAAATGGTGCTGTTTAAAAAAATTGTGTATTTATACAGTAACAGTATATGAATTCATTAACCTTGCCTTTAACTCTACTACTTGGCTTTTTCTTTATGCCCCTTCCTATTCCAGTTCTTCAAAAATATGTCATACTTAAGATCAAAAGGGTGCAGTATTAATTCACTCTGAATTGCTCGATTTCAGGGTATCTAGTGGAAATCTCGTTCCAGCTGTTGCCTCTCAGACTAAATGTAAGGTGGAATCCTTTGAACTCTGAAAGGTTAATGGAAGAACTGGTGTTCAGGAAGGTTCCACTCTGGACTGTGTCAGCTTTAGACCATCATAGAAGTCCCCAAACCAGTGTAAGCACCAGTTAAAGGAACTGACTGGAGGAAGGCAATGGCAAGCCACTCCAGTACTATTGCCTAGAAAATCCCATGGATGGAGGAGCCTGGTAGGCTGCAGAATGTGGGGTGGATAAGGGTCGGACACGACTGAGCGACTTCACTTTCACACATTGGAGAAGGAAATAGCAACCCACTCCAGTGTTCTTGCCTGGAGAATCCCAGGGACCGGGGAGCCTGGTGGGCTTCCGTCTATGGGGTCACACAGAGTCAGACACGACTGAAGTGACTTAGCAGCAGCAGACTGGGGGTAGGGGGGTAAGAGAAGGAACACAGCCTCCCTCTATCGTGTTCCCCTTCTCATTAGAAGACAACCCTTCTGGAATCCCACCAATTATTTTCATCAGTGAGATTAAATCTAATCCTTGGGCAAAGGTGCTTGCTTGACTTCCACTTTAACCTCCCATCTTCATTTTCAACTCCACCATAGTGAATACCACACTGTATGCACCATCAGAACAGACACAGAAGGTAAATATGGGAATGAATTAACATGAAGTCATCTAAAATGTACAAAATCACTATCTGAAAATAACAGCAACAGATTTAGTCTTTAGAGGTTCCAGGAGAGCTTAGCTAGGTTATTAAAAATTAGACTGCCTTCATATTAAACAACTACCTCCCTCCACAGCAAATTAGCTTGATTTGAACACTTCTTTGAAAGTCTAAGAAGCTGCCATGATAGCTGAGATAGCTATGAGCTTTTTTGGTCAAAGGGTGGGAGAAGAGGCAGGGCACACAGGCAAACCATTCATTTCTTGGTCAAAAAAATCCTGTTAGTCTAGCTGCAAATGAGGGAACTTCAGACATGAATATACCTAAACTCAAAAACATGCATTAACTTCTTCTCTTCAGTTTTGCTAGAAAACATGTCAATTTAAAATAGTTTTGCTTTCTAGGTTGTTTTTAGGTCACAGGAATTCCTGTCACCTCTTGCCACTGCTTTAATTCTACCTTTTCAAGAGTCGCTGTTAACAGATGGGTGCATTCTCCAGACAGGAAGGACTAGGCAGGTTACTTACCTAGCAGTAACCCCGCCCCGCCCCCCTCCCCAAATGGCCATCTGCCTGTTTTCCAGCTAACTTTAGCTTCTAAAGTATTTTAAAGCATAACAGAGAATGTCAGTAGTTTTCTAGAACTCTCTTATGAAAAGTTTAGTAAAAAGTTTAGTAAACACATTTAAAAGCAACTCTCAATCTGAAACATGTTTTAAGCACTTGAAAAGCCAAATTTAAGGTAAAAGGAAATTCAATTTTTTGAAGTCTAGAAAGTATACAAAATAGTGACAAAATTACTTATTTTCATAAGACTGCATATTTTTGGGAAAAGGTGTATGGAATCCTCAAAAGAGCTTTACCAACTGTGCAGCCACAGACTGCCTTACATTTTAAAATCCTACCACAAATGCACGTGCACTTCAAAGAAAAATTTCAGTGTTAGTCCTAATTTTCTAATCTGTTCTTAGCTACAACATGAACATTCCTTCCATTAATTTCCAGTATATTTTAGTTAGACTTACAAGATCTTAAGTCAGTGTACAGCCAAATCATGTCACACATACAGATGCCAACCTCCCCCTAGGAGCCACTTTGGACAACTACTGGGATGTGGAACCTTTTTGGGCCGCTGTCTCCACCCTCAGGTCCATCCACACTGATAGTAATGATACCCTGTCTAAAAACGCAGAAGCCACTGGGAACATGGAAGACACCTGTAAATAAACACTGAGGGAGGGGCTAGGACTGTGAGACCCTGAGCAGAATGACAGGCAGCTGCACTCTTCTGCCTGTGCTCAGATTCCAACACCCAGGCCACAGAACTTGGGAGAACAGTACATCTGGGAGAGGGTCTGGGTAGGAAAAGGGTGGTTTGCAGACTAGCCTGGAAACCTAACCATTAGACAGCCATCTAAACAAATCAGCTCCAATAAATGTCTGTTGGGGCCTGTACGTGATTGCCCAGGTATGTCCTGTTCTAGTAACTTGGGACAGAGCAGGTTTTCACTTGTTAAAAAAGGCCCTCTTCTCACAAGACTTTCACTTGTTTGAAACATAAATTAAGAAAAATGTTTTTTAAAGTGAGTTCTATCATTACTAGCATCGAAAAGGAAAGGCTGCATTTGGTAAAGTTTTTTATAAAAAAGCATCAGTACTCCCTCTTCTGGCCTCATGGCTGCACCAAGTGTAATTCTCACCACAACTCAACACCAGAAAGAATCTAAGTGCCTAGAGTCACTATAAATTTGCAATTAACATTCTTTGATATCAATTATGCTTTTAATTTCAGAGGAAAACTCAAGATGTACATCACACACACACCACACAGACAGGACAACTTTACAGGGAAACACAACTTTACACACACACATCCTCCATACAGAGAGGACGACTTTACAGGGAAACCGAGAGGTCCATCCAGTAACGGAGGAAGACACTTTAGTGGAAGCATCCTAGCCACATTTGCTTTTTGTTATATTTAGGTTATTTTCTATGATACTCAACAGTGAGAAAATTAATACCACTGGTAAAACCTCAAATGAAATAAACTCAACAAATATGCAAGCTAAACATTACATATGAAACACTAACCACAAATCAACACTAAAATTCTGTAAGTGTTTTATTTATCATTGAAGAAAAAACACAGCAGCAAGTTCTGTGTTGGCTTCAATAAGACCAAATAGTTAAATCTTTAACATAGCGACTACACTCCAAAATTGAAGTCAACACAGTCATTACTACAAATTACTTATTGAAAGAATCTATTCTGAAGAGAAAGGAAATTAGGAAAAAGAATTTAAACAATTCCTCCAAACCACACATTTATAAATATTGTCATATTTAAAATGCTTGAAAGGCATGAATTCTCCATAAATGGAAAAGCAGTTTGCTATTGGCAACAGAAAAAACTCAGCCACAGTTTACCAAATGCTTTAAAATTTAAAAGCTATATGTTTCGGATTCACACTCCAGCAGTATTCCCGTCATTATAATAACGACCTCAAGTTGGTTTATACTCACCTTCTTTCAAGTAAAATCTACCAAAAACTCCACGGTATCCAATGTGTGTAATGTTTACTGCACTTAAGAGTAAACGGAAAAACCTTCTGAATTTAGTGAATAGTAAATACCTCAAAATACCTAGAGGTATGTCTCAATGGTGTGAGAACTGTTTCAGCTCCCTGTTTTAGAGACTTCAAATACATTCTCTATAACAGAACCTTACTTCATTCCAAATTAATACCAGATATTTCAAACATCAAAAGAAAAAAGATCAGTTCTTTACCAAGATATAGGTGTTACTCAATACCTGAAGAATTCTCATTTTAAATTTATTTTTAGTTTTTCCTCTTTGTAAACAAATGATTGATGAAATAATGCAACACCTTAAATTCAAAAACATGGCATGGTTTTCCAACCATCTGTGGATGCGGTGCCTGATCAATCTATTATATAGAATTAATACAAGTTCATGCTTTTTGTGTTATGGTGAGACATTAAAGAATCCAATTTAGATTGGTTGAAGCACAAGTATAATAATCCTTGAATGTGATCAAATCTATGTAAAGACATGAGTTTGAATCCATAATCTTGAGACTTAACGTCGTACTGTGGTCCATCCATCTTCATCAGTCTCATTTTTAGTACGACGAAGAGATTCCCTATCTTTCTCAGCTCTCCAGGAGGTCTTCTCTTTCTCACCTTCCCTTTCTCGGTCTCGGTCTCTCGAAAGAGCGGCGGGAGGAACACGACGAGGGGTATCACGCTCTTCTGCCCGGTCATCTTTCCTGTCATCAGCACGTCTCCAAGAACTTACTTTAATTAAAAGAAAAGGAGAGAGAATAAATTCGTACTGTATTCTATCAGCTCAGACTAAATAGAACTGAAGCAAAAGGAATGTCTCAAATTACTCAGAAATCCAGTACTGAAGATGACAGAGAATCTTCATTAAAAAAAAAAAAAAGCTAAATACATTTTAATCATTTTGATACAATTTCTGAAAAACCTTTAAAATAGACTTAAAGATACCAACTTGCAATCAAGAAATCACTGGCCTGGGAAGTGTCCTAATTTTTAAAAAATTTAGGATAAGGTGACAAAAATCTCACTGGATAAAAATTTGGATAAAAATTTTTTACAGGAGTTTTGGCTCCTGTTGAAGACTTAACAGCATACTTCATTATACTATAAAAGAAGAAATACCCTCGATGTAAAACAAATAGTAAAGGCTTCTGAGGCAAAAGTGTCATGGTCATTTTAAACAAAAGAAAGTGAAAGTGAAGTTGCTCAGTCATGTCGGACTCTTTGCAACCCCACGGACTGTAGCCTACCAGGCTCCTCTGTCCATGGAAATTTTCCAGGCAAGAATACTGGAGTGGGTTGCCATTTCCTTCCCCAGTGTGTGAAAACCATGAACTTTAAATGGAATACATGATCTACTTGGCCATCTTATTTTTGGCATTCACACAAGTTAAAGAGAAAGTAAATCCCCTCATCAACTATGGCTCCCCAGCGTTCAGCGGTCACACAGAAAGCACATCTCTACCTTCCTCGCGCTCTGATCTGAGAGGCGGTCCTCTTCGGTCCCTGTCGTCTCGTCTGTCCCTTAGATCACGACGATCATCTCTCTCACGACGCCGGTCATCGCGGTCCCTATCGTCACGACGACTTGCATCTCTCCAGCTTGAAGACTCCTCAGCTGGTCCTCTTCTCCAGCCACCTTCATCCCTGCATCCAATTCAAATGACATGTTAAGTTCTGCCGTTAGACAACACAGGTAAATTTAAATAGATATATAATACCCAGGTCAGCAAATAACAGGAATAAACTTTAAACTCGTGAGCTGACCTCAAACTGATGCTTCAGGCATGAAGTCAAATGAGAACATCTGGCTCTGCACTGTCCAACAGAATAGTCATTACCCATTCCAAACACTCAACAGTCAAACGTGACAGTTGGTTACCATGTGGACATTACATCTACAGGACACTTTCATCCTTGCAGGAAACTGTACTGAACCTGTGCTGATCTAGATCAGGTTAGTACAAAGCCACTTTGACCAGATGAAGCCAGCCAGAACTCTTAAAACTAGTAAAAACAAAGGGGCTTTTTAATAATTTAAAAGCAATAAACGGACCTCAATCACAGGGGAAAAGTAATGGACAGTGAAGAAGCTGGACTGGTTCCACCACCATAGATAGAGCCACACAAACTACAGACAGCACCAGCCCACCTGTCCCTCTTTGAAAAGAGGAATCTGGTTCAATTAGATGACCTCTAAATGTTTTTAAATCTATGGTTCTACTCGATAAATACATGAAAGGGGGGAGCATGTTTTTCAAACACGGCTGGGAATGCGCAGGACAACATGAAAGGAACTCTGACGGGAAGGCCACAGACGGTCTGAGGCAGAGCGCCGAACCTCGGCCGTCTGAAGCGGTCCTCCCGGTCGCCGTCCCTCTCTCTCTCCCTGTCTCTCTCCGGGTCCCGGTCGTTCTCGTCTCGATCCTGATTCTCTCGGTCTCTCTCTTTTTCCCTCTCCCAATCACGGTCTTCTGATGGTCTCGTGTCTCGAGGCGGACCCCAACTCTCTTCTCTGGCTTTTTCTTTCTCTCTCCATCCACCTAGGTTTTTTAAAAAATAAAATGAAATTTTCCACTCAAGAAACAGATTGGCAACCAGGAATCTTGATGTTATCCATCACCACTGTAATGGCTAATTAAGACACTCTAACGTGGCTCAGAGGTTAACGCGTCTGCCTCCAATGTGGGAGACCCGGGTTCGATCCCTGGGTCGGGAAGATTCCCCTGGAGAAGGAAATGGTAACCCACTCCAGTATTCTTGCCTGGAGAATCCCATGGATGGAGAAGCCTGGTAGGCTACAGTCCACGGGGTCGCAAAGAGTCAGACACGACTGAGCGACAGAACAGAACGTAATTTTAAAAAACTAAATGCATTTACCTCGTTTCACAGAACCAACTCCTATTTATGACTACCTATTATTGTTTCTCTAACATATAACACATAGGAACTTTATGTTCCATATGCAGATTTCTCAAGTATAAAAATCTGTAAACCTGTTCGGACAGTGAAGACAACTCATTTAGGCAGAGAACTTCAAGGGTGATGGGGAGGATCTAGATCTGAGAGACAGAGCCCCAATTATGAGTTCACTTATATCTTTCAACATTTTCCAAACCTTTCTAACTAAAAAGACTCTCCTTTCACAATCCTGCCCCCTACCATTTACCACCGTAAGGTCATGAAGCAAGGACAAAGCCTTGGCCCTGCTCAGTATCTCACTTAGCCATGGGATGTCCAAATCTAGGAAACATGTATGCACACAAATTCAAGCAGATTATTTCAATGAAAATCTCTTATAGCTGCAAGGCCAACAATTATCATCACTACCATTTCTATTCCCGTGTGCTACAGCACTAGTCTAAACCGTCTATTATTAGCTCTTTCAATCCTATCCACAGCTCTGAGATAAGTAGATTATTCCATACCTGCTAATTTGCTACTTGCTAAAAATCTGTAATTCCAAAATTAGCACTCCAGCACTTTCACAAGTCACTCCCAGGCATGTACCCAGTGGTGAAATATTTGAGCCGCCTGACGGGCCTATTCTCAGCTGAGCTCAAAGAAGGCAATGCTAGTCTTCTGGCTGCAGCTCTCACTTTAAACAAGTAGCCTTTCAATTGCTTATTTAGTGCCACATTTCCACTTTTTGTGTGCTTTTTTTTTAGCGATTTCACTTTTTAAGCACGCCACCGAGGCTACCTCCAGCATTCTCCCAAAACAAAAAGGCAATGGACATGACTTAGGGAGAAAATACAGGTGTTAGATAAGCTTCTTCCAGGAAATGAGTGACAGTGCTGTTGGCCAGGGAATTCATTGCTAATGAATCAGTAATATACATTAAATGAGGTATCTTTAAACAGAAAATTATAAGAAGGTTATGTGTTGATTGGCTGGAAAAAGCTGACTAGAGGGTTCAGGAAAAAACAGGAACCTAACCTAGTATTTCCCTTAGCAGCAATGGTTCAGTATTCACTGACTTTATAAAAATGTAATTACCATGAATTAATGAGAATCTACTATGCTATTATCCCCATGTTACATAAAGCACAGCAAAGTTAAGCTTACCTAAAAGTCAGAAAGTTTCACAATGGAATGAAGTGAAAAGAAACACAAGTATGCAAGAGAAACCCCTCAGGGTAAGGGGCAGGCAGGTGCTCAAACTGCTTTTAAAACAAATTACTGAAAAGACATCAGTCATTGAAAAGATCCAAGAAGAAGGATGAAAGAGCAGAATAAAGGAGAACTCCCATCTTATACAATTGGATGGACAGTGATGCTCTTGAAGAGAAACGTGTGTGTATGTTTGGTTTTTGTGTTTTTTTTTGGGGGGGGGAGGGGGTCGGGGCGGAATTCTGTTCTCATAGGCTGAGTCTGAAGTGTCAATGACCAGGCGCTACACAACAGTTGGAAACACAGGTCTGAAGGTTTGGGGAAAAGTCATCTGGGCAAGACCGTAATGAAGGCACAGACCTGTACACAATTACTCTAGAATAATAAAAATCATGAAGGGGGGATAGTTCCCTGGTAGTCCAGTGGCTATAAAAACTCCACGCTCCCAATGGAGGCTTGGGCTCAATCCTTGGTCAGGGAACTAGAACTCACATGCCACAACCTAAGATCCTGCACTCAGCAACTAAGTCCCAGCACAGCTGAATAAATTAAAAAAAAAAAAAAAAGTATGAAAGGATGAACAGGCCCAAGACCGAGAAAGTAAATGGGCTCCTCTCATGAACCTAATGCCATGGTTGACAAGAGTACAGACAAATGATTATAAGTATATTTTTATTTTTCGTTTCTTCTACAAGGAGTTCAGTCCAGGAAGGATCCTGAAGAACACCGATACTTAGGGATGAGCACAGAAAGAACCACCTCAAAGCCCTGAAATAGCAGGAACATATCTTACTTAACAATCAAAATGTAAGTTGTCCTTTCAAAGTTTTTTCTTTGAAATAACCTGCTACTCTCTACAGAATAGTGCGGATGAGCTGGTGTAAAATTTCAGGTAGCATTTGTAAATACATATAAAGCATCCAATTTGGTTTTCTGAATACCACAATTTTACCTGGTTTGACAAATGGTCTCCAAGGGCCAGGTCGTGAATCATCACCCCTTCTGGGAATCCGATCATCATCAGCCCGTCTTGAGATCCGATCGTCATCCATGTTTCTCCAAGGCCCCCTGTCATCATCTGCACCGCGCCTGGAAAATCTATCATCGTCGGTGTTCCGCCAAGGTCCTCGATCATCATCCAAGGCCCGCCTGGGACCCCGGTCATCATCCATGCCCCGCCTGGGACGGTCGTCGTCAGCATTCCGCCAGGACGGACGCTCATCGTCCACACCTCCTCGGCGCGGCCCCCGGTCCTCGTCCAGCCCACGCCTGGGTCCTCTGTCCTCATCAGCCATGCGCCAGCTCCCTCTGTCCTCGTCCAGCCCTCGTCGAGGTGGTCTGTCGTCGTCCGCGTGACGCCAGCTACCCCTGTCTTCATCGCCAATTCGTCTGGGAGGCCTGTCATCGTCTGCGCTACGCCAAGAAGGCCGGTCATCGTCTGCCCCCCTGCGAGAGAACCGGTCTTCATCAGGACCACGTCGTGGGCCTCTGTCGTCATCCATGCCACGTCGGGGAATGCGATCATCGTCTGGTCTGAGAGAGGACTCTCTCTCTTCATCATCCCCCAGGCGCCTCGGTCGGTCGTCATCTCTTCTGTGAGGTCTCTCTTCGTCCCGCCCTTCTCCACGTCTCCACTCCCTGCAGAGTAACAAGCCAAACACCTTTAAGAATACGTGATCTCTCAAACACAAAGAACAAATATTAAAAGCAGCAAGGGAAAAGCAGCAAATAACACATAAGGGGATTCCCATAAGGGTAACAGCTGATCTTTCAACAGAAACTCTTCAGGCCAGAAGGGAGTGGCAAGACATACTTAAAGTGATGAAAGAAAATACCCTACAGCCCAGATTACTATACTCAGCAAGGATCTCATTCAAATATGAAGGAGAAATCAAAAGCTTTACAGACAAGCAAAAGCTGAGGGAATTCAGCATCACCAAACCAGCTCTCCAACAAATGCTAAAGGATCTTCTCTAGACAGGATACACAGAAAGAGTGTATAAACTTGAACCCAAAGGAATAAAGAAAATGGCTACGGGATCGTACTTATCAATAATTACCTTAAACGTAAATGGGTTGAAATTTTCAAAAAGGCTAGGAAACAATTCTCATAGCCATCAATAGTTCAGTGTTGAGTTCATGAATAGTTTTTAAAGTTTGGGACAAACTGTAGTATTTGCTATTTGAAGTACTATTTGTAATTGGCATATTACGATGTAACTTTGGTCTTCATTTCCAACTTAAAACGCCTAAAAATGCCTAACAGATTTTTAGATTTGTGAATTTTAGTTGAAATGTATTTTACGATGTTACTAAACCTGCAGAAATATTGAAATATTTCAGAGAACTTATTCACTGTACATTTAATTTATTTTATTTATAAAAGTTATGAACTGTAGAAAGTTTTACTTGTTGGGTCAAATGCTTGTTGCTTCAAATGCTTGTTGCATTTGAAGTGCTAGTTACAAGAAAATCAAATACCTTCAATGTATAAATGCTATTAAGTTTTTAAAGGACTCTGGAGTATAAGTAAGTTTGTTTAAAGAAATTTAGTCTATTCAACCTGAATCAGCTCTGTCAAACATTAATTAAAAGCCTCATTTTAAAAAAAAAAATAAATAAATAAATAAATAATGGTGGTGGGAGGGAGGGTTGGGAAGCTGGCTGGAGGTGGAGGTGGTGAAGTTTATAAATCTAATTAAAAATGAAGTTGCATTTCCATTTTCCAAATCCACCCATCCACCAGCGTACTGTGTCACTAGACATTATGTACGATTTTACTTTGCAACAGAAACCATTACATTTAAAAATTCATTACAGCAAGGTGAGTTAGACACATGATGGATGCAGCTTTAATTCTGCCATATATTATTACAGTTAAAATGTAAATGATGAAAAATATTTTGTGCTTATCAGCATTTATGTGGAAATGTGTTTTACAGTGATATATGATGTTATATTTCTATTATTGTGATAAAAAAAAAGCAATACAAAAAGACGAAGTGTTTATTAAAACATGAAAAAAAAAAAGAAATGGTTTTGCAGCACTGAAGAGATTATAGAAAGTAAATAAGCTAGATCAGACCTGTTTTATGTAGTAATTTTATAGTTTATTTTAATTATTTCAGTTGTAAAATATTGTTATACTGTTAATTAGTTCTGATTGTTCATATTAAACTATTGTAATGCAAATAAATAAATAAATAAAATTAAAACAAGAAAAATAAATAAATAAATAAACTGCAAAATGGAAAAAAAAAAAAAAAGAATACGTGATCTCTTTGGGAAGGATTTTACTCACTTCCAAAGTGTAAATTCACTAATCTTAGTCCTACAAGAGTATGTTCCAATTAAAAAAACCCACAAAATTCAAAATTTTATGTCAACAAATAAACCAGTAAGCAGACAACTGCCTCTAAAAGGTATCTGGCACTTTATGAGGGATACCTTAGCAATTTCTAAATCTATTACTACAAACTTTCAAACGACAAGAAAAATACTATGAAACCATTCACTATACTCTAACCTCAATACCATTAGTTTAGGAAATTAAAAATAAAAACCTAAAGCACATATTTTCCAAGATATCTATTCTATGTCAGTAATTACAGCAGCACTGAAGTAAACCATGAAAAACATTTCAGTAATAGACATGCATACAATTCTTCATGACTCCCTTCTCCCCACCGCCACAAAATATGCCAAATTAGAAAAACACTAATAAGATACTAATAGGACCTATGATAAGTCTCTTCTCCTTAATTCTACTTACTTCTCTGGAGGGCCCCTTCTCCACTCAGAATCTGTTTCGGGTCCTTTTCTCCAAGTAACTTCTGTATCTCTATCTCCCCAACGAGAGTCCTACATTGAGCAAAGTGAGAGTTACTACATTAGCAACACCACTGATAGAAATTGAACGGGAACCTCAAAGAGCTAGTTGCTATAGCACAAAGAGATGAAAACAATAAATGAAACATTGAAAGAGATAAAGAATAGGACTTTGACAGGCCAGAAGAAGAGAAAAGGAGAAAAAATCTTCCTGAGTTAAGACAATTCAATATGCTCTAGGTAAACTGAATCCTGACTGATGGGGCACACGTGCCAAAAAGGGTGAACGGTAAAGACCTCAGCTTAGGCAACTAGACGAAGACTTGGTGAAATGTTAGACCTTCTTTTCTCAGAGCTTCCTAGGAATACAGGAGAATATCTACTGAAGGAAAAGATCAAGACTATTGTCAAGAACCCTCTTTCCACTAAGGACTAGGACACTGAGCAGACAGGTCTCTCAACTTCTGAGGGAGGGCGACTTTCAACTGGCTAAACCAATGAACCATTATGCAACTGTTAGAGAAAAGCAAAACCTCTTGTGAGGCATACACAAAAATAAAATATAGAATATACAAAAGACTTACATGCAAAGGGGAAAAGATACATTGTAAACATACTTTAAATCACCTTGCCAATGCAGTTGTAAAACTGCTAAGTGATTTCTAAATAGAAAACATTGTTTAAATGCATTGGAGGCAGTAAATTTAAGTAAAGCCTTTAAATAGATGTGGCTCAGATGGTAAAGAATCTGCCTGCAATTCAGGAGACCAGGGTTCAACCCCTGGGTTGTGAAGATACCCTGGCGAAGGGAATGGCTCCTCACTCCAGTATTCATGCCTGGAGAATTCCATGGTCAGAGGAGCCTGGCCAGCCATATACAGTCCATGGGGTTGCAGAGTCAGACACAACTACGTGACCAACACAGGTGCTACTACAAGAGAGAAAGAGGCTTCAGCCTTATCATCTTTGGGCTTCTCTGGTGGCTCAGTCAGTAAAGAGTCCACCTGCAGTTCAGGAGACCTGGGTTTGACCCCTAGGTTGGGAGAGCATGGAGGAGGGGTGGCAACCCACTCTAGTATTCTTGCCTGGAGAATCCCCATGGACAGAGGTGCCTGGCGGGCTGCAACCTGTGGGGTCACAAAGAGTCAGATGCAACTAAGCACAGCAGTGCTTGTTTTCTTTGTTTTGCACATTTTGTTTGTTCTGAAGAAAGAGAAGAGTTCTCAAAATCTACAGACTGTAAGTTTAGACTTTGAAAAGACTGTAAGTTTAGACTTTGAAAAGAATGGGTTGCAAAAGAGCAGAGAAAATCATAAATGCCACAACAAATGTCAGGAATAAAGCCACAAGCACTAGTAAGTTAGCATAGTTAGCTACCACATTAAACATGAACAGAAAGAACTGAACACTCTCCAACTGAAAGGGAAGGGGGAGTTAACAAAACAGAAACAACAACAAAGGATGAACACAGAACTGAAAAAACCGGTGAAAACCTCCAAAACCCCAACCATGGGTGGTCTACTCATCTGCTTCAGAACTAAATTAACAGGAGGGAGTGAATCAAACTGGAGAAGAGGGCGATGGCCACCCACTCCAGGACTCTTGCCTGGAGAATCCCAGGGACAGCGGAGCCTGGTGGGCTGCCGTCTATGGGGTCGCACAGAGTCGGACACGACTGAAGTGACTTAGCAGCAGCAGCAGCGAATCAAACAGTTAACTCGTATTTCACACACACACCATTCTGTGCCCAATAGGAAAAGAACACTCATAATAATTACCAAGAAGACTAACAAAACTAAAAATCCATTCATATATTATAAAACAAACTGAAGGCTACATAACTAGGAGCAGACCCTCCAATAAAGGGAAGCATTTGATGCAGGCGTGGCACAGATAAAGGATCAGAGGCATGGCAGGCAAGAAACCCTCCAGCTACTTACCGCGAACCTTAAAAAAACAGCAGTATTTCATTTAAAGGACAGCATGGACACATTGCAGGAAAAACAAAGAGCATGCTGGCAGGTGTCACAGACACAATAAAAGCTAACACTAGCTCAGAATAGCTAGAGTGTAAGTGACTAAGAAAACAGTGACTGATAAAGCTAATAAAACAACAGTAAACATAAAAGGCCTGGACTGCTAAGGTGTGTTTAGTTGGGCTCTAAGCAATGAGTACAAACCCAAAGGAAGGTCTGAAACCGAAAGCAGAGGTAACAATCAAGTATGCATCATGAAAAACCAAGCAAGCCACAATAGAGATGAAGGTCTGAGGCTGGGGGAAAAGAGGACAACCAGGGATAAGACCTGTAAGTAATACAGGCAAAAGAAACCAGCTGAATTAAATAAGGCAGGAGCATAGGCACAGAAAGGAGGGATGGGTTTGAGACAATGTGGTTTAAGTAGGTAACAAAGCTACTGCCAGGAGAACATATTAGATGCCCTCTTTATACAAGATAAAGTCCGAAGCACTGGTCACTTTGGACACGAACGGAAATTAAAAATAAACACTTAGACCAGCACTGAAGCACCTGGTAATCTTGTTAAAATGCAAATTCTGGTTCAAAAGATTTGGCTCTGAGCCTGAGACTGCGTTTCTAACAAGGGATGTTGAATACTGGCTGGTCCCCCAAATTAATCTTTGAGGACCCTCACATCATAGCAACTCCTTTCAAGAAACCGAACAGCTCCTCTTCCATATGACTATGTTACTTTTCATCAAATACTTAGTTTCATGGGATTAGTTCTTACTGACAAGTACTCTAAAGCCTATAAAATCCTAGCTTGCTAAGACAAGTCTAATCCCCTCCCATCCTCCTTAGGAACCCTCCGTCTTTGGAAAGATAATGCAATACTAGACTTAAATCTGAACGATGTGATTCAAAACACCATGCCCAGACGCTGACACACGCACTGACAGCTCTGTCATGCAGAGACCTGGCTGATAATCACACATCACATTAACACTGACGTCCATACTTACCTTTCTAGAAAGTGAGTCATCACCAAGTCTCCTCTCCTCCTCTCGACGACGCTCCCTTTCTTCAATTTCCAACTCCCTCTGACGTTTTTTCCTTTCAACTTCTTCTAACTTCTTGACCCGCTCCTGATATTCCCGAAGCTCCTCCTCACGCTTCGCGCGCTCAGCCCGCTCTCGCTCTTCTCGCTCTGCACAACACATCGGGTTATAAACTGTGCCTCCCACCCACACGTTTCCACCAGTGCTATACGTCCACTTTTCTGGTATTAGAGGCAGCATAATGTAGACGAAAACTCTTTCAAAAGTTTAAAATAGTTTACAATCAGCTAAACTTGAATATCAGAAAATATTCAAGAAAACAAGAATTATCCCACTCAACCCAACTAAAGATATCAGAATCCCTCCCCAACACCTGAGCATCTGCAATGCCACAAAAAAGGATCATTTGAGAGACTTCACGTGGCATATTTTGCTCAATAAATGTTAATACTATACAGACTACAATGATAAAAAATACGAGGACAGAGTTTGAGAAAGAACACCAAAACCACTCAAACAGGCCGGCAGAGGACCTAACACCCTCACAGCTAACACCCTGCAGAGAACTAGGTCAGGTTGTCAGGACCCGAGAACTAGTCAGCTGCAGTGAAGGAGCTAACCACCTTGGTTCCACACCCGTCTCCGAAGGCTGCACAGAGACCTGTCATCAGCCTTGCCGCAGAGCCCAGTCTCATCTGAACAGTTACCTTTGAGCATCTTTTCTTCTGCCCTCCTCTGCTCTTCCTCTTCTTTTTCTCTATAGTAGGTTATCCTTCGTTCCTCTTTACGCTGCCTTTTACGTTCTTCCAAGCGATTATGCCGTTCTTCTGCTAATCGCTCTTCAAACTGTTTAAGTTTTTCCTGTAATTGTATAATCAACAAAAGAAAGGACTCAAACTATCAAGGGCTACAAAACGGCAGTAAGTTACAAAAGCATGGTTAAGTTTGGTGGAACCATAAAATGCAACCTACAAACCTAAAAATCAAATTTCCAAATGACAAGTTCTTGCATGCCAAATGGTTAAAACTTTGAATTGACAGTATTATCTATACACAGTGGATTTATTTATACAAAATAAATAAAATGATTAAATCAGAGTCTAAGAGCAGGACTTTTCAATCTCGTTTTTTTCTCTTTCTAAATCAAAGAACTAAAGTTTATATCAAAAGCATTAAAGTGGTCTATTTTCACCTTCAGAAAAAAACCATTTATAGTGATGGCTACTTAAGTCTAGGAAATAATTTCAAGGTATCTCTATTAAAATATTATTTGAATGATGATTATGTTAGCTCAAGACAAGAGAAAATACCACCACACTGAAGAATCCTTAAGGCAAAAGGTCATGAATAAAGGTTTCCCTGAAACCAAGAAGTTCACCTCGTAAACAGACTGTCGTGCTGCCTTGAGCCGCATTACAAATAAATCTCTGTCTTCAAGCATTCGTGACATCCGGTTCTTATGTTCTAGAGCCTTTTCCCGTTCTAGCTGCATCGTAGTAATCTGCAAACACATGATACAAAGTTAAATTTCAAAGGGCTTATTATCTGATTATGAATTTACCCCAAATTTCTGACAGATATTCTTAAGTGTTAAGCATCTCCTCTGCCCGCTCCATTCTGCCATACCAACAGCTCCCTAGGATGACAATGAGGAACAGAAGACGAATAAAAAGGACTTGGGGCATCTGTGAGAAACAGCTTCAACCCCACGGTACCACAGCATCACTGACTCAATGGACAGGAATTTGAGCAAACTCCTGGAGATAGAGAAGGACAGACAAGCCTGGAGGGATGCAGTTTATGGGGTCACAAAGAGTTGGACAGGACTTAGAGACTGAACAAAGACAACCACAAAATTTATGGGGGAAAAACTAAAATGTGTGTGATAAAAAAACAAATACTTCATGGCTTTATTATTTACTGTATTTTCTCCTTTAAAAGCAACTGGAGGGACTTCTCTGGCCCCTCCAGGGAGTGTGGGTTTCATCCCTTATCAGGGAACTAAAATCCCAAATGCCATGAGGCACAGGTAAAAAAAACTTTTTAAAATTTTGTTTCAATAAATTAACTTAAAAAAGCGGCAAATCCTCTCAAATTTTTAGCTGGAATGTAGCACTTTCTCTAATTTCATGTTAAAAGAATTATCACACAATTTCCAACTTATAAGAAAACTGGAAAAGATGGTTAACACTAGGCCCTGAATGACAACAATCCAATGAAACCAAGAGGAGGCAGCCACCATAGATATATGTTGTCTCCTGCCTGTGGTTACTTTTTTAACCATAATGAGGTCACTCATTTTTACTACAAATTTGGCCACTATAAGCATTTGCAAATGTTGCTTTTGTACTGTTAAGTACATATAAACAAATAAAACTACTGAAGAAGCTGTTTAATCTCACACATACAGATTATATGATTCCATCTGTAAGAAATACCCAAAACAGACAAGTCTAGAGACAGAAAGGAGTGAAGTGGCTGCTGAAGGAGTGGAGAGAAAATGAAATGACTGCTAATGGCTATGAAGCTTCCTTTGGGGTGTGTTCTACAATCAGATTGTTGCCCAATTCCATAAATACACTAAAAACATCAACTGCACACTTTAAATTCATGAACTGCATCTCCATAAAGCAGTTTTCAAAAAAATAAAGTTCAGCTATCCTTTGTACAAGTTTCATTTAATCTCGATTTTGTAAATGTCTACTAACCTGTTTGTATACAGCCATTAAAGTACAATTTCTGGTGAAATAATACAAAAATCAATTTGAAACCCTGTTCCCATTACTGGCTTTATTATAGTTTGCTTACAGTCTAGAAATATTACAATTAAAGCCTTACTCTTTCTTCTTCTTGTTGTTCCCACAGATCCATGTCTTTAATTCTCTGTTCTTCGTAAGCACTCTTTATCAAGGGGATTTCTTCCAAACGCTTAGCTCTTTCAAAGTAGTCAATCTGAGTATCATGAAAACAAATGTTGTTTAAAAAAATTCTTTTAACTTGGCACGTTAAAGTTCATCACTTCTTTCATTTACCTTCTTTTCTTGATTCTTCAGGCGTTCCTGAAGTTCCTTCTTTTCTTTCTCCAGTTGTTCAACCTGTTTAGCCATGATGAAATCAGGATCCAATTCTTCAAGGTCCTGAAAAGTAACAGAAAAGTACCACAATTAATAAGAGTATAAAAGAAGTACATACCAGTCAATATGGAGCACCATTTCTTTCTAGAAACGGATCCTACTTTCTTTCAAAAGGGCAAATGCTTACAATGGGTAAATTCAGGCAACAGAAAAGTGTTTTAAAAGAGGCTTATTTGATTGTGTGGAAAAACAATGTAATCAAAACATACTTCTTATTCCTGTATTCTACTATATCCAAACTCCATTTCAACAGTGACTAAAAACTGTGGAGTCACCAAAACAAATGCTTATTTCATAGACTAACAAACTATTAATAGCTGTATCAAACTGACAAAATAACCAAATACCCCAAAGTAAACCAATAAATGGTAAAGAACTGTTCTTTTAAGAGACCTGAATAAAACTGGAATTTTAACGCATTAATATGCTACATACTTCAATGTCAATATCTTTAAATGCTTTGGCACCCAGTTCCGTCTTCTTGATTTGCTCCAAACGCTCACGAACAGTTTTCTTCTTGATTTGTTCATGTTCCTGTAAGATCCGCTCCTTCTCTCTCTCCTTTGCCTCCTGTCTCAGCCTCTCTTCCTCAGCCTTTCGCACTTTCTGGAGTTCAGCTTCCCTCTGCTCCAGTTCTTCTTTCTCACGCTGAATATTCAGACTTTCAAGCCGCTCTTTTCTTTCCTCAATCGTCTGACGGCGAGCCAAGATACGCTGGTGCTCTTTCCGTGAATTTTTAAGGTACGCGGTAACAGCCAACTGATGCTGTTCTTCTTTCTCTTGCTTCAAGAAAAAATGCATTAAAAATATTAAGTGACATACCACAGTATCCAATACCAAAAATATTGCTACATACCCCTAATGTATTATCCTAACATGTACTTGCATTTAAAGACAGGATGACATCATTCAACTACTGGTTTCTAGCACCATATACTATGATGCTACAACTATTCAAAGTCTTTAACAGCAATGACACAGCTGAAGAACCTTTATCTGCTAGGCCAACTTTTATCTGAACCACATATACTATAAAGTGTTCAAGCCAAGGAGAAAATACTAACAGAGCTCACAAACAACTTAAACAGAAAGGAAAAGCGTGATCACAGCACTCCCTATGTGGAGGGTCATCACCTGTGGTCTGTTATCACAGTACTCCTATGATCACCTTACCTGTTATTCTGACCCATAGAAGGAAATATATAATAAATCCCTTCTCTGAGACATCATTTCAAACCTTTTTGTGAAAGACCTAAAGGGCCCCTCATAATTCCATCATCCATTTCTCCCATAGATGCGTACCAGGATATGAGCTGGCTTAATGACTTCAAGTGCTTTCGCAAGTACTGAGGACATGGCGGTCAGCTGATTTCGTATCTGTTCTGAAGGCATGCTTTGCAGATGAGGACCAATTGGAGCATCTTCTCGAGTAGCATAATTCAGATCAGATCCAAAACTAAGGGTCCGAGAAGTGTGGTCAATACGAACCTATGAAAATTGAAGAGTATTATCAATAGTTAAATCTACATGCAAATATGAAGTCATTATACAAACGATTAACTTTGATTAAAATTTCAACTGAATTTAAGAAAAAAAATCAACTGAAGAATGTCAAATATCAAAGCTAGAAGCCTCAATTCATTAAAGCTTTAAAACAGTGCCCCTCTACCAAAAGCAGAGAAACAAAGAGTGTGTTTCAGTCCTCTTAGGCCTCTCACCACCTCAGTGTCCCCTGGCAGCACTTACCTGCAGATCGCAGTGCCTAGCTGCATCTACTATGGCCCGTTCCAGTTGGAAAGCATCAACAAAAGGAACCAGAGAAGTCAAACGAGAAAACTCAATGCTCTGATAAATTTGTGCCACCTGCATAAGAAACACAAGGTTAGTAATAATAGCTATCATTTATTCAGCAATTGTTACGTGGAGTCTCACGGAACAGTAGAAAGTTAGAAAGTTAGCCTACTTTTCAAAGAAAAGAAACTGAAGCTCAGAGTATGTAAACAATGCACTGCTGGAGCTAGAATTAAAATTCAAGGCTAGTGAAAAGATTACGCTGTATTTCAAACCATCACATAATCCTTTCAAACCCCAGTTCCATAAAAACAAACCAAAAAAACCCTAAATGGTCACGTATTTGTAGATAGAGACCTGCTACTTACCTAATTCATCTGAACATTTAATAAAACTGTTTGTCTGAAGGAGACTGGCAGTATTACTATTTAGTTATACTGCTAATTAACCTTCAATTATTTGTGTAGCACAGAAGAAATAACACTGCTCACACATAGGAGAGAAAGCAGGTCAATGACATGTGCACAAATATCCAAGTTAACATATAGTAAACACACTCCACCGCCAATGGAACAAATGGAAGACACAACAGGATCATTTAAGTCATACTGTAAACCATAACACTCAAACTTAAGTACAAAGCTGAACTACAACAGTTAAAAGACTGACAATACTGGGACTTCCCTAGCAGTCAAGTGGTTAAGAATCCACACGTCCAATGCAAGGGGTACGGGTTCCATCCCTGGTTAGGAAACTGAGATCCCACATACCACGGGGTTGCCAAAAAAACTAAACGACTGAAGTGATTAGCAGCAGCAGGAAAAAAAGCTTTCTTCACTACTGGTGGGAGGGTCCATGAATTCAATCTCTGAGGATTTGTTATAAGTTTTAAATGTGTAGACTATGACTAATTCCACTTCTTAGCTATAAAAAAAAAAGTTACAGAAGTATGCAAAGATACCTGTAAAGAAAATGTTCACTATTTCAACTTTTTATTATAGCCAAAAAAACTAAAAAAATTTCCACCAATAGTCTGAATAAATAAACCATGGTACTTTTAGACAATGAAAAACTACGTAGGTATTAAAAGGAATAAATGTACATAGCTAACAAGGAAAAATGTATGAAGACAATGGTCAACAAAAAGAGACAAAAGCAGCTATGAATTATGTAAAGTAAATATTTTTCAAATCAAACACATAAAACCAGTTTTGGTGAGGGTTAGAATTTGAGGAAGCTTTTTTCTGGGCTATTTCTAAATTTTTTTGTTTTGTGATCAAAACCATCAATGGAACATTCCCAGCTATTCCACAAAACATCCAGTATTTTCATCTTTACCTGCTGGAGAAGCCGGAGTATGGTGTTGTTCTGCAGTTGTGGAACATACTGTTGTAACTCTGGTTCCTTTTCAGGTTGTTCCCTAACCCAATTGAGAACCTATAAAATCCATTAAAAGAGTTATATTTTCTCTACAATAAATACTAAAACACTAGTGATACTTTTTCATTTTCTTCACAGACAAAATCAACACACAATGCAAAGAAATACAAAATGTAACAGGAAGCTATTGACTCTTGTATGAAGGTGACTGACAGCAATGGCTAAATTAAGTCATGCTGCTAATTTACCTCCAAAGGTTTATTTAGCACATCAGAAATATCTTTTCTCATGACATAAAGAAAAAAGACAATGAAATGTGCACCAAATTCAAACACATAGGATAACACTTCTCTGTTAACAAATATGGGACTAACTGGGAGGTTCCAACTGACATGTACACACTACCCAGGTGGAAAACAGTTAGTGGGAAGCCGTTACACATAAAGCTCAGCAGGTGCTCTGTGATGACCACTGGTGGAAGGGAAGTCCAAGACAGAGGAAGACATATGCATGCATATGGCCAATTTACTTCACTGTACATCAGAAAAATTAACACAATGTAAAGCAATTATATTCCAATAAAAAAGAAAATAATACAACGTAAAACTGTAACAGGGATGACTACACGATAATATAACCAAAGCTTACCTTTGTGACTCTCTCACAGAGTTTTAGTGGGTTAAATTCGACTTCCAGCCAATTGTAAAGGTCTTTTACTTCTGGGACAACATATTGCAGCACATTGAATCTGACCTACGGTAAGCAAAACAAAAGGATTAACGGCTGAAGTTATTTTGTAACTGGGATTCTGAACTGATTATAACGTAAATAAAAATATCAGACTGGAGATCTGGGAAATGACTGGCATTTCTCTAGCCTCAACCACCTCCAAATTTACCAAAGAAATCCAGGACCACTGTGCTGAGTCTCTGGCCTCAAATTATGTGGCTCTCTACAGTGAAACCCCACAGGAAATTAATTACAGAGGAAATAAAAACTCATCAACACAACCAGAATAGTTAGAGACAATTCATCCAGCCAACACAAATCAGTTTATTATCAATAAAGAGTAAATGCCAGTTTACAAACAGCGTATCAGAGAAAAGTTATTACAGCAACACTGCTCGGAAAGCCACAAACTCAAAGAAAAACAAACTCAGGACAAAACAGGCACTGATTCACATAATATACACAAACAGTCAAAGAAAGAACAATTGTATTCAATACACGAATATATCTCACCAATGAGGAGACGAATTTCACATATTTATGTGAAATTTCATATAATTTCATGTAAAATACACAAACAGGCAAAATTAGATGGTGTTATAAATCAGGACTGTGGCTACTCTTGGGGAAAATAGGAAAAAGTGATGAATGGAAAAATCTTTTTGAGAATTTACGCAATTATACTTAGGACATGTACTTTAAAAATGTATGTTACAATAGAACAGTCTTTGGGACTCTGTGGGAGAGGGCGAGGGTGGGATGATTTGGGAGAATGGCATTGAAACATGTATATTATCATATGTGAAACGAATCACCAGTCCAGGTTTGACACATGATACAGGATGCTCGGGGCTGGTGCACCGGGATGACCCAGAGGGAGGATAAAGGGAGAAGGGAGGTGGGAGGGGGGTTCAGGAAGGAGAACTCATGTACACCCAGGGTGGATTCATGTCAATGTATGGCAAAACCAACCAATATAATATTGTAAAATAATTAGCCTCCAATTAAAAACAAAACAAAAAAACATGATTCAATTTTAAAAAAAAGGTATGTTACAATTTAATCATATTTTAAGTTGATATGTGAATAGAACTTCCTTGCACAATAAAGATGTAGCTTGTATAACCTGCCCTTAGGTTATGAGACATCAGTCCTACACCTATCAAGAAATTATTCTATGGCCATTAGCAAAAAAAAATCTATAAATAACAAATCCTGGACAAGGTAAGGAGAAAAGGGAACCCTCTTAAACTGCTGATGGGAATGGAAATTGGAGCAGCCACTAACGAAAACAGTATGGAGGTTCCTCAGGAAACTAAAATTAGAATTATCATATGATCCAGCAATCCTACTCCTGGGCATAGATCCAGAATAAAATAATTCAAAAAAGACATATGCACCCCTACTATTCTAACTAGCAGCACTATTCTCAACAGCCAGGGCATGGAAACAACCTAAATGTTCAATAGATGAACTGATAAAGAATACACATACACAGTGGAACACTATTCAGTCATAAAACAAAAGAATTAAATAATACCATTTGCTGCAACAGAGATACAACTAGACATTACCATACCAAGTGAAGTCAGAAAGAGAAAGAAATACCATACAATCACTTTCATGTGAAATCTAAACTATGACACAAATGAACCTGTCTGTGAAACAGAAACAGACCCTTAGACACAGAGAACAGACTTGTGCTTGCAGGGGGATGGACTGGGATGTCGGGGTTTAGTGATGCAAACTGTTACATGCAGAATAGATAAACAACGTTTCCTACTGAATACCACAACTATATTCAGTAGCCCAAGATAAGCCATAATGGAAAAGAATATAAAAAAGAATGTACATAAAATTAAACCACTTTGCTGTACAGCAAAAATTAACACATTATGAATCAACTGTACTTCTATTTTAAATGAATATTCTGGAGCACCCCCTCTAAATAAGGAATGTGCTGAGACAGGCTATCATCATCTATTGAAGTATACTTGCTTCCCAAGCTTTAACAATCTCTTATGAACTTGATTAATTTGAGTCTGTTCCTGAGATACTAGAATCATTCTCTAGGTGATTATGAATTTAGCTTACATAAACCTAATACTCAGGTCTCGACCTTGTACGTATAGTGAACTCAAGATTTATAAAATGCCTTCTGACATCTAGTTAAGCCATTCATCTGGCACCAACTAGAAGCCTTCCTATAGGCATTTATTTATGGGTCCAGTGAGGACCCAAACGTGGATGTCCTGCCTACTGACCCTGACCCCACCAACAGATTCCTACATCACTATCATAACTGATCAACTTTAACATCAAGGTATGCTACCTGATCTGGAGAAGGCAATGGCAAGCCACTCCAGTACTCTTGCCTAGAAAATCCCAGGGATGGAGGAGCCTGGTGGGCTGCAGTCCATGGGGTCGCTAAGGGTCGGACACCACTGAGCGACTTCACTTTCACTTTTCACTTTCACACACTGGAGAAGGAAATGGCAACCCACTCCAGTGTTCTTGCCTGGAGAATCCCAGGGACAGGGGAGCCTGGTGGGCTTCTGTCTATGGGGTCACACAGAGTCGGACACGACTGAAGTGACTTAGCAGCAGCAGCAGCAGCATGCTACCTGAGCTCAAGAGATATGGATAATACTTCCACCAGGCACAATTCTCAGCATTTAAAAAAATTTTTTTAAATACTTATTTGCTAGTTAAGACTTCTTCCTAAACATAATGCTCTTATTTAATTACATTTAATCCTAATTCAGGAGAGAGCAATGGCAACCCATTCCAGTACTCTTGCCTGGAAAATCCCATGGATGGAGGAGCCTGGTGGGCTGCAGTCCATGGGGTCGCTAAGAGTCGGACACAACTGAGCAACTTCACTTTCACACATTGGAAAAGGAAATGGCAACCCACTCCAGTGTTCTTGCCTGGAGAATCCCAGGGATGGGGGAGCCTGGTGGGCTGCCATCTATGGGGTCGCAAAGTTGGACACGAGTGAACAGACTTAGCAGCAGCAGCAATCCTAATTCAGTCCCATAAAAACATGCCAACACACAAAGCCGGTTTTTATAAATGGCAGCAGAATAAAACAAAGGCATTCAGACAGAAATACTATTTCAGAGGTTAAGTTAGTTCTTTTAAAAAATTGACCACAAAGGGAACTTGCCTTGCTACTATAACAGAGAACTGTTATAAGAGAAAACTGTTGCCATATACAAAATGTATTAACTTTTATCCAAACTGACTGACTCTGCCAGTGAAGGAATAAGGCCTATATTCTCAAGTATCTGTCCCTTTTTTCTCTTATCCTGAAGTAATTTGCTAGAAGTGTACTGCCGGGGTCCTGCCCCAGCAGAGTCCAGGGGTACCCTCCAGATGAGCGGCATCGGCGAGAAAAGAAAGAAAAAAAAGCAAGTCGAGTCTTGGTTGAGTGCAAAATCAAGACTGCTTTATTTTTCTACATCCAGTGCTTATATACCCTAAAACCAGCAATACTAAAAAGGGAGGAGGGATTGTCTTGATAAAATTGTGCCAGGAATGCAGTCATAGACCATCTTCTAGAACAGTCAGTACCTTCACGCATAACTCTTAAACAATGGGTTCTTAGGACATCAAGGTCACAAGGCATGAGAAAATGGCTTTATTTGTGTATCAGTTAGTCAACTGTAAAAACTATTAACAAGCCTTATCTTGGGAGCCTCAGTTCTGCACAGACTTTGTGACTCCCCAGGTAGCATGGTATCTGTTTTTGGGCTCTACCCCCATACATCTGCAGAGTCAATTTTCTACACTAATACTATATGCTTATTCATTTTGTTATCAACCTTTACCTCTATGTTTTCTTCTAGTGTACTCCCAGGCACACCATGGACAGGGGGCAGGGAGACCTATCAGCAAGCACTGGTATGGGATCTTGAGGGCCAAGAGTCTCATGAGTTCCCTCCAGATCTCACTCTAAGGGGCCCTTCTAAGCTTGTGAAGGGCTCTATATCTATTTTGCTTGTGGAGTGTTTAGGCCTATTGTTAGCAGACTTAGTTTTATGCCGGGGGCGCTTTGTGCAGTCCTGAGCATTCCAAATTTTAAATTGACAATTGTAACCCCAACAAGGCCAGAAGGGTTAGGATGTTCTGTGTAAAAATATTTCTTTCATTCCTGGCCTATTTACAGGGCCCATACACCCTCAGGGACTGTATTGCTGCCATGCAAAAGCTTCAAGGGGGATATCTGAGCAGGAGTCAGAATTCTTAGAAAGCACAGAGGACTACCAAGCATCAGAAGAAGAAAAGACAGAGGCCCAGGAGTAGATGATGGAGCGGCCCCAAGAAATCCCCAGAGGTCTGGACACCCTTGCGTGCCAGCTCCTCAAGCCAAGACCTTGTCATGGGCAGGGTCTCTCATGCCGGCTCCCGACAGTGTACCACAGTAACCAAGTAAAACTACTGTGAATCAAACTCCTCTGGAGTACAAATTCCATTTAACGATCACTTGCCTGGCAGGTAATAGACACTAACATGATAAATTCCCATTGAATTAAAGAGTCCAACATAAAACACTGCGAGATACAAAACCTTGGGCTCTATATTCCAAAATCAATTTAATACATGCAATGGGTGAAACCTAGAAATCTGCATTTTAAAAAGTAATTCACACAATTTTACAGTGCATAGCCCTAATTAAGAACCACTGCCTTAGTAACATACAATGAAAGTTAAAGAAAACAAAGTTGTAAACACTTGAGTTGTCCAGAACTGGGCCTAATTTAATTCCATGCTTGCCTGGACTTATCATCATATTTCTAACACCTATCAGCTTAATTTTTTCCTATAGCCCCTGAAATAAGCCGTGATCGCTCTTGCCCATCACACTTTCCTCATCAAGGGGCCCATGCTACTCCTCAAAGCTAGTCTGAGTCTCGTCTGCTGCATCCAATTTAACTCCAGCTCATTCAAGACAAAACATCTCACCTCAACATGGGCTGACTTACACCAATGGTTCTCAAACTTGTCCATGCATCAGAATCCCCTGGCAACGCATCAGAATTCCCAGCATTTAATCATAAATTATAAAACCTGACCATAGACCGTTCTGTTCAAAGCTGTTAAAGAGTGCTAAAACTTATACCAACCATATCGTTAATAAGGCCAATTCGCGTTGGTGGGGCTTGCAGGCCTAGCAGGGTTGCAAGGCGACGCTGTTTCTCAACTATAATGCCGTCCATATCCAGAAGTCGAGCAATATCAGTACGCTCAGGGGTAATAGGGATGGAAAGAGTGGCCAAAAGGACTCTAGTAGACATTCTGGAGAACAAAGTTACAATCTGTTAAATTTGCAAATGTCACCTGATAAGCAGAAAGACACTTCTCTTTAATTACCTAGTAAAATATGCCAGTGATAGAATATGTATACCACCACGATGAACTGGCCTAAGTATTCATCAAAGCATGGGATTAATTAAAAAGAAATGGATTATCCTAAAATGAACACTTGGAGAAGCAGAATTCCCCCACCCACTTACTACTGTCAGTGTTTTCTAGCTGTAGAGAAAGACTATGTTAAATGGCAGCACAGGCACATCTGCATATACCCCTACTTCCTTACAAAAATGATTAGAAATTTTAAAACTAAGAAAAAACTGACACTTAAGAGGGAAAAGTTACAAGGACCACAAAAACAAATTATGGGAGTTGAGGGCAAAAGTTAAATGTCAGCTTCCTTAAAATACAAAACCCAGGCTGCATTTAGCGCACCGTAGCACACTAAGGATTGCGGGCTCTGGAGCCCAAGAGTCAAGAGTGGAATCTCAGCTTCACCATTTCCAAGACTGGAACCTTAGGCAAGGTACTTAATTTTCTAAGTCACAAGCTGTTGGGAGGATTAAGGAAAATAATGTACATATAGCCAAACAGCCTAATGATTATGACAGTACTCTTACAGTATTTTCTAACAGAAGAGTATAGAAGTAACTTAAAAGAAAATCAATTTTTTTCCCTTATTCCAACAGACAAGGATTACATACATAACAGACAGTGGATGACATAATGAACACTGTCCTCAATAGCTTTTTAAGGGACTTTCCTGGTGGCCCAGTGGTTAAGACTCTGAGTTCCCAATGTAGGAGGCACAGGTTCGAGCTCTACTTGGGGAACTAAGACTCCACATGATGCTCTGTGTGCCAAAATATACATACAAACATATATATATATATATGGAAGTGCAAGTTTTAGTTGCTCAGTCACATCCCAACTCTGCAACCACCAAGGACTGCAGTCCACCAGGCTCCTCAGTCCAAGATTCTCTAGGCAAGAAGACTGGAGTGGGTTGCCATATACACTAGAAAAAACTTAGCTGGTTCCATGCACTGCTTACAAGCTAAGAAAAACAATTTGGTGCATGTACTTCTGCTGCTGCTAAGTCACTTCAGTCGTGTCCGACTCTGTGTGACCCCATAGACGGAAGCCCACCAGGCTCCCCCATCCCTGGGATTCTCCAGGCAAGAACACTGGAGTGGGTTGCCATTTCCTTCTCCAGCATGTACTTCTACTAGAGACCAAAATAACATGGTCTGCCAGTAAGAAATGGTATGTGAGTTGCCTAAGCCCAACTAAAATGTATAATAAAAACCAAACATGATTGAAAGTATATATGTAATGCTAAAAAAAGTCTTTAGATTGTTAGGTTATAGGCTATCTACATAAAAATACACACGCCAATTATTTACAGAGTTAATGTTTTATAGCTGGGGGAAAAGTTACTTGATAAAAGTACTAATTTGGGGGGAGGGGGTCTAATTAGTTCCTAGATTCTAAATACCTAGACTCAGTTAAGGAAGCTAATACCTTAACACTGCCTTTCCTAACATTTCATTTTCTCAATTGGAGGGTTGGTTACCAGATAAAAGATAGCTACCAAAGGCCAAGAATTCTGCCCAAGAATACCAATGAGATTTTTTGGTAGTTAACAGAAGGAGTGCTACTGGCAACCAATGGGAAAACCAGGGATGCTGCCAAAGATCTTAAACACACAGTCCCCTGACAAAGAAATAACCAGCCCCAAACGTCAACAGTGCAGCTGAGAAACCCTAATCTAACATTATCATGCCATTTACAAGATAGTTCTTTTATATCTCAATACTATCCAACAATAAGATTCTTACCTTTGCATCTCTTCTTGCGTAAGATTCTTTCTCATTTCTCTAGATAAATGGTAAAGACGATGGAGTGTAGACGCATGAAAAAGAGCATTTCCAGATTTCCAAAATACAGTTGAGACTTTGTTATAGTAATTTGCCATCAACTGAGGCTTGGGCGGTTTTTTAGATAAGGAGAATAGCCCATGAATATCTTCCACAGCTTTGAATGCTTCCTAAAATTAGTGGTATAAATTATAGTCATTACATTCTAAACAAACAAAAAAAAATCTATGAAACTTAAAATATATTACACTTAATAAAAATGGCAAATAAAATACCTTCACGTGTGGTTCTTTTTATTCATAATTTAACTATATCTGATATATCTCAGAAAACTAACACAATCTCTTAAGACTGCCCAAGCCTTTAAAGTGAGGGAATATATTTTTAAAGAATCTGAAAGGACATAAAACACAATATAAAAGCTATTTCTGAGTGTTAAGATAATGGATAAATATTTTCTTCCTTTTACTTATCCATTGTTTCTATACTAGGCATGTTTACTTGTCTTCTATTAAACTTTTTTCCTTTAGTTCAGGTATCTTAAGGGTGTACCTGCAGAAAAGGAAAATATGGGAGAGCCGGAAATCACATTTTCACTGGCTGAAAACTACCAATTTTTAGTTTCTTCCTCTGCAATTTCAGTAAGATTTGGTGGGGGAATCAAATATATAAAAATAACTCATGAGAAAATGAGAATCCTTAGAGTAAAAAACTCCATGTTGACAACAAAATGCCCACTACCAAGATCTCTGATGTAGGATATTCACTGTGCATGCTTACTAAGTCTGCACAGCGCTGAAAAATCTAGGGGACAGCCTAGTGCTGCATTTCTCCAACTCTCTGTAGTAAAGGACAAGTTTGTCTTTGTAATTTCTAAACTGCTGCCATCAATACTTTTATAAAGTACAATAAATTACTATTAAAATAAGATGTAAAGACAAACTGATTTTTTTAAATCAGGGTAAACAAAGAAAAAACTACCATGAAATTATTTACAAAACATACTCTCCAGGCATTGAGCCACAATTTGAGCACTGAGGTCTGAAAAAGATTACACGATTTGGCTTAGAATTGACAGCAGGCATCAAGAACCAAAATAACTGAGATTTCTTGTCCCAAACTCTTCCTTCTCCATTAGACAACCTCAAATCTGTTACCTAGCTACTGAAATTAACCAAGAGATACCAAGACACAGATACTCATTAAGAGAAAAAAAGGTAATACGGGTTATTATTACTACAAAGAAAAGCCAAAACAGTTCACAACATACCTGCCACAATTCCATGCTGATAGCACTGTCCAACTGAACAAGCCTGGTTTCCAAATGCATAGACTGGCTCTCTGGATTATTAAGGTTGATTGCTGTACTTTGGTTATGGTGGCGTTGAATCTGAGACAAGTGCATTCTCAAGTTGTCACACAACTTACGGAATTCGGCCTTCCGGGTATATTGGAGGCAGAATTTGAAAGCTATAAGCATAATTGCAAAATATATTAGGTACTTTCCACCATAAACTTAGTATTTAAACAGGTTCCATTTCATGTATTAAGATCAGTTATCTTAACAAGATTTACCAAACTCACCATCAGTCTTGAGAAATGATCAGAGTCATAACTCACTTCATGTGCCCTGAGCACCTTTTAGACATAGTCATCAGTCCTGGTCTATGACTGAAATGGTTCTGAGAGCTAAGGAAGCTATTTAAGTTTAGGTCTAACAGGGACTCACCTTTCAAACACTTATCACTTCAAACCCTAAAAGAGCAAAAAGATTCTGGTCTGAAATACAATTAACTCTCAACTAATTTACTAGAAAACAAAGCTTCTGCACTAACTGAAACTGAGTAATACAAATTGGGGGTTTATGGTAACAAAATTTCAATTGCACACAGATGTATAAATGAACTATGTGCTCTATCATTAAAACACATAATTTTCTACTACCATACATGCAATACTAAAATAACTTCTTTGAATGTCCTTTGTCAATCCCTTAAAAAAGAGTATTTCTATTTCAATAGGCCTGCAACAAAAGGATGAAGTTTAACTACAAGTTAATATTTATCTCAACTGTTATCAAAAGGTCCTAGTTGACTTGTGTTAAATGCTAGCCATGTGGGCAAAAAGAAATATTCTAATACTCCTAGTAAGCTATTCTTAGTCACATAATCACTTAAAACCTGAATAAACAAAAACAAATGCCATATTAAAAAGAATGATGACAAGCTTGTGCCTAAGGCTAAAAGTAAGAAAAAGCCAAGAGCCACTCATGTCACATATAGTTAAAAGTTTGCACTGACAGGAAGATAAGCTGCAACAGTAAGGCAGAAAGACAAGATTAGGAAAACAAACATACAGTTCTTCAGATTAAAAGTACATGGACTGTTAACTATTGGATACTTTTTATGATGATCCTGAGTCTTCAGTAAGGTTCAGTTCTATATTCAATAACACTCTGGAGCTCAAAGACCTCAGAAACCCAGTACATGCTTGCTGAAGAGTATGCTATAGAGTCAAAAGTATTGATCGACTCAAGCTTGCCAGAAAGCAATAGAAAAGTTTATCTTTTCAGTCACTTAGAAAATTCCAAAATGACTTTAAAAGGTGCTTCAGACATCAACGGAAAACAAAGAATTACCTTGACTAATAAAACAAATTTCTTATTTAATACTCAAATGAATGCCAATCATCTAGAGTAAGAATTAAAACTATGTAAAGTAAGTACTACAGAGAAAAGGAGGTTAACTTTAACAGTTAATCTTTTGCAAAACCTATCCTTAAGTCAACTTTTCAAATCAGTTCTTGTTTTACCTTGTTGGGCAATATCATGGTAGAGACGCTCTACTCTAGAATTGTTTCGAAGAAGGTCCAAACACTGTCTGTATGATTCCCACAGGAATTTAACCCATGGAGTTAAAAGTAATCTGTCAGTACGATCCTGAGTGTCTTCACCACTTACAGCACTTAGGAGAACACTACAAAAATATTTAAAAACGTTGAAAAGAATTTTAGACATGGTTTCCTACTTTGCCATATGATTATAAAACCAAAACCAACAATGATCATTATAAAATAGTTCAAATCCTACCTACAACTTTGAACATACTGTAAAGCTATCACTCAGTCCAAATATTTGAATTCTCAATCTGTATTAAAACCATTTAAATTAGTATACACCCTATCGGATGGTTGTAATTTTTCACTTTTATGAACTTTGAATAGTACATGACTTGAAGTTACTGTACATTTAAAATCCCAAAGACAAGCATTCTTTCTAATAAACATTTACTTCAAATGGGGACAATGGAGACACATGTGAAGAAAAACAATGAGAAAGATATATTTAGCAATTCAGCCCACATACCTCTCAGGAGTTTGAATATTATCCAGATCTTCTATGTCTAAGACCATCTGCTGGGACTCTTCTTTAGCAGCTTCCGTTTTCTCCTCTGCCAATTTCAAATATGCCCTAACAACATCCTCTAGAGATTTGATGTTCACCTAGTCAATAAATAAATAAATAAAACTCGTTTCCCAACAAACCAAAAAATATTTTAAAAGCAAACTTTACGGTATAAAACGGTAAATTTGAAAGGTAAACGCCTCCCAAAATGACTAAAAGCACTTACTAAAATATAAAAACCCAGCTGTTCATACCTGTTGACAAATGTTCTTATACTGATATAAGCCTTCTTTAGCCAAATGGCTCTTGCGAAGATCCACACAAAGTTCCAAGTATTTCAACATAATCGGCTCGTGTATCTTTTGCCATGTTCTATGTTTCTTACTTTTCATAACATCATAAAGAACGTCCAAAGCAGGTTGCTTTTTGCCAACTTCAAGAAATTCTGGAAAAGTAATTCAGGAGAATTAAAATTAGTTATGTATGCTATATAAAAACCTACATCTTGCTTTTTAACTTGGCTGTTTTAATTTCCCAACCTATTACCATCTCTTTTGAGGTCACAATTTATTTTTGATTTCTAACACTATGCCAAGGTAAAAAAATGAAAAACTGACACTATCTCAAATGACCTATAGGTAAAACTAGATCTCACTCAATTCCTCTGCACCAATTATGTCTAAGTTACTTTATAAAGTTCCAGAAATTCAAGTCATGAGGGTAACAATCTCCCCCTTGAATAGGCAGAAAAAGTGTAACTTCAGTCACAATGATCTGGCTGATGCAATTTTTGCTAATTTGTATTAAGACTTGAGGTAGAAAAAACAAATTAGATTGACTTTGTTCCTTTTAGAACAACTGACTGTGTGGGTCTATTTGGGGGCCCTATTTTGATCATTTCTCTACTGACCTGCCTCGGCTTTTGCCAGTACCTCACTGTCTTGATGACTGTAGCTTGACAGAAAATCCTGAAGTCAGGTAGTGTGAGTACTCCCACTTTGTTCTTCAGTACTAGCTGGCTATGTAACACCTTTTGCCTTTCCATACCAACTTCAGCATTGCTTGTAGATACCTACAAAATAGCTCACTGGGATCTCATTGAACCTATGTAACAAGTTTGGAAGAACTGACAACAGCATTTAGTCTTCCAATCCATGAGCACAAAGTATCTCTCCACTAAACACGAGAAACAAACAGACAAATCCCAGCTAAGAGACAAAATACCTGATGACCAATACTCCTCAAACTGTCAAGGCCATCAACAAATCTAACAAATGGCCACAACCAAGAGGAGCCTAAGGAGACAACTAAATGTAATGTATCTTGGGTGGGATCCTGGAATACACAGGGGACATTACAAAAAGCTGAGAAAATATGAACAATGTATGGACTTATCAGCATTGATTCATTAGTTGTAACAAACATACCACACAGATCTAAGATATTTATTAACAAGAGAACCTGTGTGTGGTGTGACCCTCTGTACTATCTTTACAATAATTCTGTAAATCTCAAACTTCTAAAATGAAAAGTTTATTTTTTAATTGAGAAAAAAAATTTTGAATGTAGAGCAAACAAATGTATACGCTTTTTAAAATTCTCTGCCTAAACCTGATGGCATTCTGTATGTAGCAATATTTCAAAATCTGTTCCAACCTCAGATTTTGGGTATACTGCTTGTTCTGAAAAGCAAAAGCAAAAGCTCCTCCATTACATTTCTGACCAAAGTTAAAATTTATCATAATTTTCTTTTTTTTTTTAAACTTTCTTAATACACTTAACAGACTATGGGTGGTTCTTTTCTGGTTATGTTCAACTTAAAACTCAGTAAGTGCCAAATTTACACACAAAAATTTCCCCACTGAAAATCTGACAAATAATTTGACAGAACACTAGTTTACGCTATAAAAAAGTTAAAACACATCTATTTTTTTAAGTCATTGTTCATTTTTCTAAAAAAATCCTTGACAAATAATTATTTTAGGCATTAACCTAACAATGTATAGCATTATTTAAGATATAACTATGCTAGGGCAAACAGAGACAAAAATGTCTCTTATCTGAAGGATTTACTAGATCTATGGATTTAGTGAGTAACTCTTATTTCTTCTTCCAATCATCATATCTTTCAGGAATGCTGCCTCTGAACATTCCTTCCTCCAGGAAAACTATAAACAATATTCCAACTCTAGTATATTTTTAAAACCTTATACAGGAGAAATCACAAAACACACTGAAATAAGTATCTTTTAACAATATCCTACATCATCCCATATTATACCAAATCATACTCCTCACATGCAAATTAATATAAACCCCTCTTCAATACTTCAATAATCTCAATATCAAATCTGCCAACATGGGAGCAAGGCCATTTTCACTTGGGTCAATTTTATTACACACCTCCCAATCAAAGATGTAACATTGAATACAACTAGATACTTTGCTGGAATAAGCCTTTTCTGTTTTAAGAAAGGACCTACTCATCTTCCTAGAACAGGCACACATAGTTATTTTAAAATTCAACAATATTTTAGTGTTTTTTCACAACTATTTAACAGAAACAGTTTCTATCAGCCAAAAATTGGGGAGTAAAGGTTTTCACGTTTATCCTTTACATTAAGGATATCACAGCAACCCACCAAAATGACTTATTCTATCCAATCCCCAATCTTACATTCAAACCCCATACTACTTTATATGTCAACATGTTGCGAAATAGGCACCAAGACTGGTAACAAGGTCACTTAAAAAAAACAGTAAGTCTTGTTTAGTGATAAAAGTGAAAGCACTTTCCATTTCCTCAACAGCTAGTCAAAATTTAAGATTCCAAATTCAATACTTTCAAATTCCAAAACAATCATCTAATCAGGGGAAAAAAACAAGTTTTTGAGGCTGTGTGACAGAAAACTATCACACACTAAAAGCTGTATTGCAATCTTTAAAAAAATGTTCATTTCCAGATTGATATCATCTTAAAAATAAAATCTGGAATTACAAACTACTCCTAGGAAGGTAGGCATTCTTAAAGACACAGTGAGTGATCTGTGTATCTATCTACAGTAAAGTTTAGGTCAGCCCTTCAATTTTACTAGTTTATTTGTGTAACAGACCAAGTAGATAAGCTATGTTACATAATTTGTGGGTTTAATAACTTTATTTTTGAGACACTGGTTGTAGAGTGTAAGTTAAAAGGCCGTTATACAGTCAGAAGCAACAGAACTGGCACTATCATCAATATGAACTGGAAAAGGGGCTTTTTCTGAATGAGTCTGGGGCATGCAAATTTCTTGCCGGTAACTGCTGGAACTCAGTCTCATTTTCCAGAATGCTTGTTTTCCAATTGCTTCCAAAACTATTGCTCTGACAAACCATACCACACCTAAACTTATTCACATCTTATTAGGATACTCTAATGGACGGGGTCCAAATGTAATTTGATTTTACAAATGTAATAGATAAATAAGATTATTTCCATTAAAAATAAAATGTGCTCTGATTACCCTATTTATAAAATTTTGTCAACAGTGTCATATGCCATCCACATTCTGCTCTTTGATACTAAAACAGGATCTCTCTAAGATGAAAAGTACAGAAATTATACTACTTGAAAGGGAAGGCATCTCTACCATACCAGCACTCATCTAACAGCTTTTTTAAAAGGCCTTTTACAAAAACTACACTAACAAATTTAAGTCCCCATCCCCATGTCTTTCTCATCTTGCCTACTTTAATTTCTCATATTTTCACAAACTGCTCTTCATGAATCAAATCTATTTCAACTTAGAAATTGTAAGAAAATATTTAAGATAACATACATCACTTCTAATTTTAAAGTTACTGAAATATTAAGTTCATATAGATTCAAAAGGGAGGAGTGAAGGATACAAGGCTTAAACACATCAATATGTAGTATTTAGGCCATGGAGATTACAGTGCTTCAGTCAATTAACATGGGAAAAAATGTGCTGGTAAAGCATTAAAAGGGCTATAAAACAGATCTTCACTAGTAATTTCACCCAAGCCATTTGTATACCACAATATATAATTCTCTGAAGTTTCAAAACATTTAAGAAACAATGCTTTTCCCTAAATTTGCTAGCTTATTTTGTAGGGTTAAATTTCCATCTCAATCTTATTTTCTTTCCTATAAATTAATCAGCATCTGTAAACTTCCTGCCTGTTCAAACTATTAACATGGAAGATCAGAGTGAGTGATTAGATCAAAGTTGTAGTTTGAACTGTTTTTTAGAACAGTTACTCTATTCCACAGAATGTGGCATTATCCTATTCCACAGACGGTTACTTATCCCCGAAATTGTTAACTTACAGTAAAAATAACAAGCACACGACAAACAGCTCTCCGGCTCTGACAGATTATCAGTAGTACCAACTGTACGCATTGACTGAAACTGACCTTTTCCTAAGAGGATTTTCAAACGAACTAACAAAATAAGCTTCATAAGTATAAAAGGGTTAACAGACACGGTACATCGATCCACAACAAGGGTAAGACCCAAAACTCGTTTGGCTTGAGGAAGCGTGAAAATGAAAGAGCAATGGACGCCCTAACACTTATAAACCCTAAATAAGAATCTATTGAAAAACCAGAGAATACATTTGCACCCCCTGTAATGGCAACGTAATAAATGCCTCTTTAAACAGATCAGGACACACACAAGTTTTCCCAACAGTGCCGCCGACTCAAGCACACATATGGAAATAATCGCAAGCAGCAGCGCAATAGCTGGAGAGAGGGGTGCGGGGGGGGGGGGGGAACCACGATGGATCTGGAAGTTCAGAGACCTTGCTGTTAGGCTTCTAGCTCAACAACTCACTCCCAGAGTGACCTTGGGCAAACCAGTCTCCCTAGGCCTCACTTTCCTAATCTGAGAGAAACTTCAAGTCCCTCTTATAGTATTAACTCTGTCTCAACTTCCTGTGACTCGGAGTAGGCTTCGCAGCTGCCAATAATCAATGCCAAAAGAAAAAAAAAAAATAGGGAACGAGTTAAAGGGGTCAGAGTGCCCAAAGAGAAGAGGGGTCGGAAGGGGAAGTGGACCCTGAGCCGGCAAAGCGCGGCGCTGGCCTCGGGGGCGCGGAGGCGTCCGCAGGAGGGCCCGGAGGTGGGCCTGCCAGGCCTCCCGGCCCGGCGGGAGGTGGAGCCGAGGCTCTCGCGTGCATTGTCCCCGGGAGGGAGCCATGTTTCCTCCTCCCCGGCACTCCCAGATGGCGGCCGGGGGCGCGGGGCCGAAGCGCACAGGGCACGGTGGTCTGGAGTGAGGGGGTGCCCAGCAGAGACGGGGAGAGAGGAGCTCGGGCCCGGGTCGGCCTGTCTCCGGAGCCGCGACGCCGCCACCCTGCCCCCCGAGACTCACCGGGCGGCGGCGGGAGGAAGGCGAGCCCCGCAGAGAAACGGTTCCCGGCTCCGCGCCGCCCACCCTCCCCGCTCAACCTCCCATGTCGGCTGGAGCGAGAAGGGATACCATACCCAACCCCGAGCTGGGTCGGCGGCGGGCAGGCCGCAGGGGCCTCCCGTGCAGCCACAGTCGGGCGGCCGCACACCGCGCACCAGGCCCGGGCCCCCTCGACCTCCGAGGCCTCGGGCCGCCCCAGTCCGGCGCGCTCCGATCCCCTCCTCACCGTTGGCGCGCTTGAGAGCATTTTCCGGCCTCTGGAAATAGGCCGGCATCTTAGCGGCAGGCTCAGTTCACCCGGCGTCAGCGAATCCTCGGGGTCCCGGGCCGGGAGAGAAGACGAAGGGGAACCAGCGCGAGGTTCCACGCGCCTAGCCAGCAGTCGCCCGCGCCCAGCCGGCCAGAGACGGAAAGGAAGAAGCCACGTGACCCCCTGCGCGGCGGCGCCGCCGCCGCTTAGGCCCCGGATGTAGGGGGCGGGCCTCCGGGCGCGCCCCGCCCCTCCCGCGCGCAAGCGCGTTGGCGTTACGCGCGCCGGCTGACGTGGCGGCTGCGCTCGGCAGACGGGCGCTAAGGTTCCACTTCTGGAGTCTGTGAGACGTACGTTGGGGAGCGGGTTTTCAGGCCCCGAGCTCCTCGAGTGAGAATAGGGGTGAGAAAGATGCAGTTTGGGCCAGAACTACTGTCTGGCGAGAAAGCGCTGCTGCTGCTGCTAAGTCACTTCAGTCGTGTCCGACTCTGTGCGACTCCATAGACGGCAGCCCACCGGGCTCCCCTGTCACTGGGATTTTCCAGGCAAGAACACTGGAGTGGGGGTGCCATTGCCTTCTCCGGCGAGAAAGCGCAGTCTTCCTCTAGTAAGATTTGTGCGGAGTCCTGCAAAGTTAGAATCAGGTCTCATTCGCCTCAGTTCGGTTCCGTTCAGTCAGCTCAGTCGTGTCCGACCCTTTGCGACCCCATGGACTGCAGCACGCCAGGCTTCTCTCCCTGGAATTCTCCAGGCAAGGATACTGACTTGGCTGAGTTAAAATACCGAATTTATTCGCTTAACACAAATGCATTGAGCACATATTGTGCTTAACACAATTGTGCTTAACACAAATGCATTGAGCACATGAGGCCCAGGATGTTCACCTCTAGTGGAGACCTGTCGCATGAGACTAGCATGGGGAGGAGAGTTGCAGTAAGTAACTAAACAGCTAAGCAGGCTTTTTTCACATCTAGATAAAATTTTAAAGTTGGTGACACAGAGAGTGCCGGGCCCTCAGAAAAGGCTCGTTTTGCGCCAAGACCTGAAGGTTGGGTATATACTGGAGACAGCAGTCTGGCGTGGGAAGACATGGAGCAGACCAGACCCTCAAAATATTTGAAGATACATGGGAGTGTCATCCCCTTTATGTTGAGCATATACTGCACACAAACCTAAGAAACGTGTTAATGAAAAAATTCTGTAACAGGCCCTTTGCTACCGGTCTTCTATTTTTGATGAACAACTTTAATGTTCAAACATTATACCTAGAACTTGAAAGCCATTTAAACTTAATCTAATTACTCAGAATGAGTTCTGGGACTTGCCTGGCAGTGGTCAATGGTTAAGACTATGCACTTCCACTGCCGGGGCATGGGTTCCATCCATCCCTGGAAACAGAAGATCCTGCATGCCCTGCAGCTTGACCAAAAAAATTTAAGTTCAGAAGAAAAATTCAGAAAGCAGCAGTGGAATAAACTGTTGCAAGTTTATTACACATTTTGTAATAATGAGTGGTAAAGAATCTGCCTACAATAGAGGAGACCACCTGTAATGCAGGAGATGTGGGTTTGATTCCTGGGTAGAGAAGACCACCTGGAGAAGGAAATAGCAAATCACTCCAGTGTTCTTGCCTCAGAATTCCCATGGACAGAGTAACTTGGCAGCCTGCAGTCCATGGGGTCACAAGAGTCGGACATTAGTGACTAAACTCACAATAATAGATGGGATGTGTAAATTAACAAGAGTACCGCATTAATGAATGAGAAAACTGCAGTATATACACACAAAAAGCATTTCCCCCTCATTCCTCCTGCCTCAGCAAAGAGGGTTTTCTATTTATCACTAGAAAGAATATTTGGGAAATGCAGACATAGACAAAAAATAAATCGCAAATTCTAAAAGAAAAAAATTTACTTTAAAATTCATTTCAGAGAGTTCTTCCTCCAAATGATTAGATCACCCTGAGCCTACTCCTCAAAAAATAAGAGCAGAGTTGAGCAGCAAGTGTTAAAAAACCATGGGAACTGTTTTATAGGACAAGATCAAGAGACTTTTTTGTGTATACAATAATTAAGTCAAAATTAAAGAGCTAAACATAAGAGCAAATATAGCTTTTAAATGCTGTAGGTAGAAAACTTTGTCAGTAGACCAGAGAGGTACATAACAGAATAAAATAAAAAGAAACCTGGCCTAGGTATCAAAAAAGCTTTCCAACATTCTTAACTTTCCATTGTCATATCTCAAAGAAAATGGTGAAATGATTATTGATTATTACTCATTATTTGGCAGACCTGAAACAAAAATACTAGAAAATTGGGAGGTAAGATGAAACCCAGTGTTTCTACATCTTCATCGTTTTCTCTTTGAAGTTATTTTAAGACTACAGTCAACCCTCTGCACCCACTCCTGTGGAGTTCTGCATCGTCAGATTCAACCAGACATGCATCAGAAATAGTCAGAAGGGAATTCCCTGAAGGTCCAGTGGGTAGGACTCTGCACTTTCACTGCTGAGAGTCCAGGTTCAATCGCTGGCTGGGGAACGAAGATCCCACAAGTCACATGGCACAGCCAAAAAATTAAAATGCCTTAAAAGAGAGAGCAACAGAACATATTTGGGAAAAAAGTTCCAGAAATTTCAAAAAGCCTAATTTGAATTTATTACTGGCAACGATTTACATAGGTTTATACCGCATTAGGGCTTTTAACCAGGTGGCACTAGTGATAAAGAACCTGCCTGCCAGTGCAGGTAGACATAAGAGACATGGGTTCAGTCCCTGGGTTGGGAAGGTCCCCTGGAGGAGGGCCTGACAATCCACTCCAGTATTCTTGCTTGGAGAATCCCGTGGACAGAGGAGCCTGATGGGCTGCAGTCCATAGAGTCGCAAAGAGTCAGACACAACTGAAGCAACTTAGCACTCACACTGCACTGAGAGTTATACTTAATCTAAAGATTATTTAAATTATATAGGAGGATGTGACAGGGTTACCTGCAAATACTAGGCCATAAGACTTGAGTATTGCATATTTTGATATGTGATGGGAACTGGAACCAATCCTCTGTAGAAACCAAGGGAAGACTGCATTTGAAGCATTTGGTAATATATCAGCACTAAATGGGGCTTCCCTGGTAGCTCAGTGGTAAAGAATCTGCCTGCAATGCTGGAGACCCTGGTTCAATCCCTGGGTCTAGATGATTCCCTGCAGGGGGGCATGGCAACCCACTCCAGTACTCTTGCCTGGAGAATCCCATGGACAGAGGGGCCTGGTGGGCTGTAATCCATAGGGTCACACAGACTGAAGAAACTAAGCAGCAGCAGCAGCAATACCAAAGGACCATTTAAGTGCATGAAAAGCATTTAGAGTCTGTTACCATATTTTTGAATGAGTACAGATATAATGTCAATTTCCAGGATAAATTTACCTATTAAACTCAACTAACAGGTATTCAGTACCAGATAACAGCCATAACGTTAGATGCTGGGGATAAAAATAAGCACGATGCCTCCTTTCATAGAGGTGATGATTCACTGGTGAAAATAGACTAGTACACGAAGAGGGACAAGATGGGATCTATTCTGGGCCTGGAGAAAAGCATAATGACTTGCTGTTGATTAATGCTCACTTAGTGGAAAACAGGCAACCTGAATAATGCTAAAAGCCACTCAGGAAGTGGCAAAAGGAAGTAATCAGGCTGATGAAGGTCTTTTCCCCCTAATCAAGCTACTTTTATACTGTATATGACTGGATGATTTCTCTAATACAGTGTTTTGTAGGATTTTTTCTGAGTTGAGTGGAATAAATAAGGTTCTCAAGAAAAAAAACAGTTGTTAAGCTTACAACTGAAGTACCAGGTTATACATATTTGCAACATAATACTTCACAGCTTTAAAACAAGTATCATGTTTCACAGTTTACTGAAATGCTTTCACATGCATTGTTTACAAGAATGCTATAATGAAGGTATTTGTACTGATGAACATAATAAATTTCAGAGTTAAACCAAGGTTCACGTTTATACATTCATTCAACAAACCATCATCAACAAACTATTACTGTATGCCAGACTCGAAAGGCAGGCGCTCCATAGGTAGGTATGCAGCAGTAAGCAGGATAGATTTGGTTCCTGCCTTCTCAGACTTTGCAATCTAGAGAGAGGAAAACTCTGAACATTCATCAGAAGCTCCGTGGAGGGAATTCCCTGGCGATCCAGTGGTTAGGACACCATGGTTTCAGGGCCCAGGTTCAGTCCCTGGTCAGGGAACCAAGATCCTGTAAGATGCACCAGGCAGCCATGCCCTCTCGGTCTTCTAGATGACCAGGTCATACTTTTCCCTCTCTCTAACCTCCAGGCCCTCCTTTCTCTACTCTCCACCAAGGGCTGAGAGAAAATAGAGGAGAAATTAGAGGACTTTGGCACCCTGCCATCTGCTGCCCACCTTCATCTATGCTCAGACTCTGCCTTCCCTCCTATTACCATTCACTGATGCTCCTATCTGGGGTCAGCCCTTACCTACTAACGCGTTGGATTCCATCTCCTCTCACACACAGAGATGATCGCTGTATCCTCCCTGAAACCCTTTCTCCACTTGACTTCCAGGATCCTCCCTTCCTGATTTTCTTCTCACCTCTCTGCCTGTTCCTCGTCCCTCTGACTTCTAAGGTTGAAAAGTCCCGGGGGTCAGTTCCTGGACCTTGTCCCTCCTCTAACTGCCTTCATCTCTTGGTTCTAGCTCATGGTTCTAGATGCTTTTGCTGTAAGCATCTTTGCCGCAAGCATTTTTGCCCCGAATATTTTTGCCTCATAACTAATTGGCCATAGGCAATTTTGCTGTAAAAGATAAAACAATGGGGGGAATAAAGCTAAAAGAACAAAAAGTCAAGGAGAGACATCACCTGGTAGCTTGATAAATACATCATTAATGTCACTGACTAGAAGAAATGCTAATGCATTTCAACTCATTGAAACCAAACTGTGAAACCCCAAACTGTCAACCCATTTTTATATCCTTCATGGCAAAATTGTCTTATGGCCAATTTGCAGCGAAAATGCTTGCAGCAAAGATGCTGACGGCAAAGGCACCCAAAATCCTCGCTCATCCCTTTACATATCACATCTGTGCTGTCAAGTTACAAAACTGTATCACCAGCCCTTGACCTCTTTTCCTGAAAGCCCAGCTCACAGTCAGATATGTATTTGACAGATCCATTAAATGTCTGACACGCAATGTACACCCAGGCTGCCCCAAACCAGACGCCGGGTCTCTCTGGCTCCATCCTGCTCTTCTTCTCACCATCCCTCAGAGAATAATTACAACCCTGTTTTTCTGGTTGCTTAAGCCACAAAAATATTAAAGACATCCTTGACTCCACTTTTCTCTGTCAGATCCCCGTGTCCAATCAGCCCATCAACAAATCCCACATACGCCACTTCCATGGCTATCCAATGATGGTCTGAGCCACCATCATTTCTCAGCTGGAGTGTACGATAACCAGCTAGCTTGTCTTTCTCTTTTCAACTGGCTCCCTCTCTGTTTTTCTCCACATAGCAAGGAGGGGGATCCTTTTCAAAACAAAAGTGAGGTGATCGTGTCAGTCTCCTAATCAAGACCCTCTTGTGGCCCCCAGATCACTCTGTGAAAGTCAGTCCTTATAATGACCTGCAAGACCCAACACAGCCCCTTCTCGTCCCTCATCCTTCTGACATCATGCCAGGGACACCTTTTCAGCAATGTCTTCTCTCACCTCTTTAAAATAATAACCTCCCTTCTTCCCATACTTCTTAGCACCCTTCTAGCCTTTCATTTCCTCCATAACATTTATTTATTACCATTTGACCCCTGATATATATTATGAGTTTCTTTCTTTACTGTCTGCCCCTCTAAAAGGTAAGTTTTTTGTTTGTTTGCTTGTTTGACTATGCCATGTGGCCTGTGGGACTTTTAGTTTCCTGACAAGGGATCAATTCCAGGCCTTCAGCAATGAGAGCAAGGAGTCTTAACCACTGGACCATCAGGGAATTTTCTAGAATATAAGCTTGACGAGGGCAGGGATTTATGTCTGTTTTGTCCAACTGCTGTCTCTAGCACTGATAGCAGTGCCTCATGAAGAGTGAACACTCAGTAAGTCAGTCATTTGAATAAATGACAGTTGGTTAAAGCAAGCCTTCTATATTATAATTGCCCATCTGCACATTTCTCCTGTGTCACCCTGGAAGTCCCTTGAAGGTAGTGACTGGGACCATTCATCTTTGTATCTGGACGGTCCCTGGCTCATGGTCATACCCAGAAAGTGTTTGCTTGGTGTGTGTTTCAGAGCGCATCAGCGGCACCGATGCTTTATGAAAATAAACTAGATCCAAAACCTCACAGCCTGGCGTTCCTCACCTTGAAAATGTCCAGGTGGGGTTGGGAAGCCTTTAAACAGTGGTGTGCCTAGGATACATGTGGAGTGCACTGTGCTAATGCCAGGCAGTTCTCACCTCACTGAAAGTTTGGGTTCTGCAAATTTAAAGCAGGAACTTGAAATGCAGATTCAGTCGAGTATATTTTTAGCAGAAACATGTCCTGGTGATATATTATTATTGATTGGGAAATATGCATCTTACACTCAGGAGTCTTCAATTAACATTCTACTTGCCTTGGGGCTTCCCTGGTGGCTCAGTGGTAAAGAACTCGCCTGCCAGTCAATGCAGGAGACATGAGTTCAATCCCTGGTCCAGGAAGATCCCACAGGCCGAGGAGCAACTAAGTCCATTGTCCACAACTATTGAGCCTGTGCGCCCTAGAGCCTGTGCTCCACAACAAGAGAAGCCACCACAATGAAAAGCCCACGTGCAGAAACAAAGAGTAGCCCGCCGCCCCTGCCCTGCACGACTAGAAAAAAGCCCTTGCAGCAGTGAAGACCCAGCACAGCCAAAAATAAAAAAATTAATTTTAAAAGAATTTAAAATACATATTCTGCTTGCCTGTAGAAGAAAACTGAAGGGAAAAACGGGGTCTTGTTTATGGGACATGGAATACATGTTCACACAGGCCAAGGTTGGCATGCCATGGAGCCCAGCTACTGCTGGAGAACTTGGGAGATTGCACTCAAAGCTACACAAACCAACTACAGCCAAGGAAGCAGAATGAGTAAGACACTGTGCACAGTGGTTTTGGGTGTGGTTTAAAACGAGGCTTCTCTGTGAAGTGCATTAAACATGATTAGAAGGAACCCTGGAACATGTAGACTTTCATCTTGGTTTGTGGAAGTTATATTATCTTCACATGGACATTTTCATTGTGTTATCTTCTCAAGGAGCAGCTAAAACAGTCCCTCCACAGAGAGCCCTTTCCTAAAGACAAGCCCATTTTAATTCTCCGCAGAGCATTCAGCACTAACAGGGAGTTTTCTTTGTTTCCTTGGTTACTATCTGTCTTACCACGCTAGATAGTAAGCTTAAAGAGGTCAAGCTTGTCTTGTTCACCGTTGTATCTCCAACTCCTAGAACTATGCCTAGCACAGGGCAGGCATTCCATAAATACGAGGTGTGTGAATAAGTGAAGGAATGGAGTCTGTGGTAGACAGACTTGTAAGATGTGGTTTACACAGCCTGTTTAATGCCTAAGACTGTAAATGTGATGGGGTATTACTGCTGTGCTTCCCTGGTGACTCAGATGGTAAAGAATCTGCCTGCAATACAAGAGACCCGGGTTTGATCCCTGGGTTGGGAAGATCCCCTGGAGAAAGAAATGGCTACCCACCCCAGTATTCTTGCTTGGAGAATTCTATGGACGAAGGAGCCTGGTGGGCTACAGTCCATGGGTTCGTAAAGAGTCAGACTGAGTGACTAACATTTTCACTTTTTTTTTAGGTTATATTATGTGTCACAACTGACTTTAAGAAGGGGAGGTTGGGACGTCCCTGGTGGCCCAGTGGATAGGACTCCATGCTTCCACTGCAGGGGGCCCAGACTTGATCCCTGGTTGGGGGAATATCCTGCATGCTACGAGGCATGGCCAAATAAAAAGCGGGGGCGGGTTCATTATTTGGGTGGACCTGACCAATCACATGAACCCTTTAAATCTGGGTCTCAAAGTCAGAGGCAGAGGAGGGAAGAGATTCAAAGCATGAGAGTATCTGGAGGGAGCCACACGAAGAAAGGCTGCGGCAGGGAGTGCGGTCGGTCTAGAAGCTGAGAGCATCTCCCAGGCAAAAGTCACCCTGTGAACAGAGGCTTCAGTCTGCGAGGAACTGAATTCTGTCAACAACTTAGATGAGCTTGGAAGCCAATTCTTCCCCGAATCCTCCAGAAAGGAAGGCAGCCTGGCCATCAAGTCCCTGAACAGAGAGCTGTCACACAAATCTACAAAACCCGGAGCTAAGCAGTGGGTATTGCTTTAAGCCCCTATTTGTGGTTACCTGTGACACAACAAGAGAAAACAAATCCAGAGACCTTAACAGTTTTCTCCACAGTAACTCACAGAGGAAAAAATGACTAAAACACTCTGGAGTCTGCTTTGCAGGAGGTGAAAACCGAGGTACCAGCTCAATGGAGGAAAAGGGCAAGACTGTAATTAAGGTGTACCTACAAATTCAGACAGAGCCAAAGCCTCGTAAGAGCTGAGACTCTCTGAGACTGTGAACATGTTTCTGTACTCCACATTGGTGTTTCTAGAAGTAGAGGTATGTTTCATTTCCTAGGGAACCAGGATTATAAATACATCTCAGTTCTTCCTACGAGCACACCAGATTTGGAGGCAATTGTGACTTAAAACCCCCCACTTTGCCATTTGACTTGACATTGAGCAGGTAATCTCTCTGAGTCTCAGATTTATGAGCTCTGAAATTGGCATGATGAGGTTGAGTAAGATACTACATGTATGGTTCTCAGCACAACCCCTGACACAAGCTCTCTAAAAAACATTTCCACATATATGCATACGAGATGGGTAAAATAATCAGTGCTTGACATATTCACAGCCTCTTTCTGCCCCCTCGACGGCTAAACTATTCTGATGTTGACTAATGGGCATTCCCTGCTTCCCTTCCCCCTGTTTTCCAGACATTTTATTTTATTTATACTCTATTTTCTAGACACTTTATTTGGTATGCGGAGTAACCAGTCGACCAATCAGGAGGGCAACTGGAGAAACAGGGTAGGAGATTCAAGGAAAGGGATGAGGTGAGAGAGGGAGCGGGAAAGGGGGCGGGAAAACAGGGTAATGGGAGTGAAAAAGAAAGAAGAGAGAAATGAAAATAGTGGGAAAAGTTATTTGTAAGGAAGGGTAGAAAGAGATATGAGAACCCGAGCCAGATGAATGAGAGAGAGAGTTTCCCAAAATATGAGTCAGTGCCAACACAAATACATGATTGAATAACTAAATAGATGCAAGTGAATAGAGGGGGTTCCCGAGGAGAATTCTACATAATTTATATAGATACTTTGCCCTCAATAGAGTGGAGCATAGCCCTCCACTCTTTAGCTGTGGACCGTGCACAGTGACTTCTATCCAAAGAGAACTGCATAGAAAGCTGGGGGTGGGGAGGCGGTGATTTTACAACAGACAGCCTCAGCCAGGTGAGCAAGGCTTCATATGATGGGATGAGGCCTGCCCTTGACCTCTGTGGTCTTCCTCCCCCTAAATGCACAACCCAGTCTTGTCATGAGAAAAGCATCAGACAACCCCTAACCAAAGGGCAGTTTCTAGACTACCTGGCCACCACTCCTTAAAACTGTTAAGGTGATCAAAAACAAGGAAAGGAGAGCCAAGAGGACCCTAAGGACACATGTTGACTAAATAGGTTATCCTCACTAGAAACCTGGAACAAAAAGAATTAGGTAAAAATTACGGAAATCTGAATTAAATGTGGACTTTAGTTACTAATGTATCAACATTGGTTCCTTTTTTAGTTCATTTTTCAGTTGTGACAAATTTGCTATTGTGATATGAGATGTTAACAATAGGAGACATCGGGTGAGGAATATATAGTAACTGGGGCTTCCCCAGTGGCTCAGTGGTAAAGAAGCCACCTGTAATGCAGGAGACCTGGATTCAATCTCCGGGTTGGGAAGATAACCCTGGAGGAGGGCAAGGCAACCCACCCCAGCACTCTTGCTTGGAGACTCCCAGGGACAGAGGAGCCTGGCGGGCTACAGTCCATGCGGTCCCAAAGAGTCGGCAAGACTGAGCACGCACACTGCCATGCACACATATATTAATCTCAGTGTTATTGGTACAACTTTTCTGGAAATAGAAAACTGTTCTAAAACAAAACATTTATCCCAGGTTTCAGCACCAAAAAAAATTTTTAATTAAAAAATGACAAAATGTTTAAAAAATATGAGTGGAAATACATTTTAAGATGTATCACTGTAGGTAATAAATCTGTGGTCTTTAATGTTCTTTGAAAACTGCAAATAAAGATCAGAATTCATTTTAACTGCATTTTCCTTACTGAACCATTTCTTTTAATGCGACACAGTTCCAAAGCTGGACTTCTTGGGGCCTAGGTTCTATTCAGTTTCCAATATAAGCAACCTGAAACCTTGGACAGTGCAAGAAGAATGACCTCCTCTTGGAGATGTTCTGGAAGCCTCGAATAGGCTGGAAGCAATTTAACCGTCAAGACAGTGTCACGGTAGTTGACCGAACCCCCTTCCAGAGGTGACTTTCCAGTCCCCAGGCAGGCCTGAAATCCCTTAAAAGAGCTGCCACCCCACCAAAGAAGTTCTTGGCTGACATGGTGCCTAATCTCTGCTTAAATCCAATTATTGAAACAGATGAAAAGAAGTGCCACACTTGGCGCACAGGGACCCGGGCATTGGAACATTTGTGGAAAACACTGGGTCCCTTATCCACATGCTCAGAGAGTTTGGGCATTTTCCAAACCCGTATCGATGCCAGTGATTTCTTACTGTTTTCCTAAAGAGAAAGGAACAAGAAGGCTGTGCAAACCAGACATAGCAGGCCAGAGACCACCATCCTAGAGAAGCCTGCTGAGAAGCTTAGGCCCAGGGCTAGTGTCTGGGAAGTCGGATTTGGGGGTTGCTCCTACCATTCCCAGAATTGATAAGACTGTCTGGGCCTGAACTATTCATACACGAAGTGGGGTTCATGTTAAACACCTGTTTCCTTGTGAGAGGCTGGAATTTTGGTATGCTTTGGGCCGGAAGTACCTCTGTGACCAGCCCACAGTAAAAACCTTGCGTCTCTAATGAGCTTCCCCGATGAACAACATTTCACATGTGTTGTCAGTATGTGTCACTGGAGAAAACAAGTGCATCCTATGTGACTCCATGAGGAGATGACTCTTGGAAGCCTGGACCTGGTCTCCTCCAACTATCACCCCCATGCCTTTCCCCTTTGCTGTCTGGCTTGTATCCTCCAGCTATAATAAGTTACAGCCATGAGCCCAGCTATGTGCTGAATCCTGTGAGCCCCCACACGTCACTGAACCTGGGGTGGTCTCGGAGATTCTCTCTACATCGGGGTGATATCACTAGTTTATTATAAAGGAGAGATGTGGAAATTATTTACATGATTAAATATTTCAGTGGAATAGGCAGATGCCATTTCAATAGTGATTTATTTCAGTCTACAGGCTTCCCAGGTGGTGCTAGTGATAAAGAACCCACCTGCCAATGCAGGAGGCACAAGAGACACGGGTTCAGTCCCCAGGTCGGGAAGATCCCCTGGAGGAGGACATGGCAACCCACTCCAGTATTCTTGCCTGGAGAATTCCATGGACAGAGGAACCTGGTGGACTGCAGTCCAAAGGGTCTCAGAGAGTCAGATGTGACTTAACACATACTTTTAAAGAATGTCACCACCTCTAAATGAAAAATAATCTTTGTCGACTAGAACTACTTTCGTGCCTCCATTTTCTGGGAGAAGAAATTTATCTCCAACTTTCTTGGTAACTGATTGACTCTCTCTACCCTTTCCCTTAGAACCCAATCCAGCAACTACTACTGTTGCTTGCAATACTTTTCCTTGCAATTTTTTTTGCAAACATAATGCCGCCACTGGTTAGTTTCTGCTGCACTCCTTTTAACTAATACTTGGACAAAGAAGGAAAGAAACTTCCTAAATGCCTGACTCCAGCCACCATAGTTTAGTTCATTCTCTCCACAAGGCTACTCTTATCTATAATATTAGCATAAAGATTTTTCTTGGTCCAACCCTTATTAAGACAAACACAGAGGAAAATAAGATTAGCCCCATTTGATCACTAAGAAAACAAGCCCAGAGAAGGTTGATTTAACAGCTATGAGGAGCAGAGCTAGGATTAGAACTCAAGTTTGTGTTGCCACACCCAGCAGTCAGTCTTATCACCGAAAGTTCTCCTCTCTCCACCCTCTGCTTCTTCCCCTTGACTCTGGAGAACCTGTCTGGCAGGTCTGACCACACCAGGAAGTAAAAGGGGAAGGAGAAAATTCCAATCACACTTTGCAGAGACAACCTCCGCACTCCCTAGCCTGTCCCCCCTCCCTCCCGGTACATACCACCATCTCCTTCCAATCGTTTGTCTCAGAATCTACTTGTCATCATCTCATCCTCGTTTATTTTCTGAATGCCTCTGGAATGTGCCAGAGACTAAGCTGACACCAATGGGCCTTGGCCACAGGGGGCTGTCCCTAACTCACTCTTAGAGGAAGTACTTAAGGTGCCCACAGCAGAGCCACCTGAACAGGGCAAGGAAAGGTTGTGCTCTCATCCTGCCCCGCCTCTGAGGCTTTTTTCTCTTTCCACAAGTTTGCCTCTCTCGGTCTGAAGTCCCAGAAGCAATAGATCTGGTCACGTGTTCCCTCTCTTCTGTTTTCTCGCCTGTTGTGAGATGGTCACAGATAAGAACTGTGCTCTACCATCTCCCCAACCTTTAGTCCACGTCACAGTCTATTTTGCAGATGCTAGCGCACTGAGCAAAGGAAATCAGCTCTTACTGAGTCCACATTCTTGTTAACTTAATGGAAACTGGTTACCCAAATACCATACTAGTTAGTGTGGTAATACTGGTTAGCCCAAATACCACACAAAATTATTATGTATTTTGGGCTAAATTTGTCTTTAAGTTTCAGCAAAGTGGTGAAGTGGAAAAGACAGGATATCTGGGGCATACAGATTTAACACATTTTCTTAATTTTTTTCTATTTACCATGTTTCACCAAGTCTAGAAATGCCATCAGTGATTAAGCACATCATTTTATGTAGCATTAAGAAGAAAAACACTTCCAGTTATAATTATAGGAGGTGTCCCAATTTCAGAGATTTAAAAATTTGAACTCTTGGATGCAAAGAAATATAGCAGTTTTTAAATTGCAAAATAAAAGCAATAGGGGGAGAAAAAAATTGCTGAAGTTTTATCTACCTAAAGAAAACCACTATTACTAACATTTGAATTTTTTTCTATATTTTTACAGTTATGGACCTTTGTTGTTGTTGTTTCGTCACCCAGTCATGTCCGATTCTCTGCAACCCCTTGGACTGCAATATGCCAGGCCTCCCTGTCCCTCATCATCTCCCAGAGTTTGCCCAAGTTCATGTTTATTGCATCAGTGATGCTGTTCAGCCATCTCTTCCTCTGACACCCTCTTCTCCTTCTGCCTTCAATCTTTCCCAGCATCAGGGACTTTTCCAATGAGTCATCTGTTCAAATCAGATGACCAAAATATTGGAGCTTCAGCTTCAGCATCAGTCCTTCCAGTGAATATTCACGGTTGATCTCCCTTAAGATTAACTGGTTTGATCTCCTTGCTGTCCAAGGGACTTTCAGGAGTCTTCTCTAGCATCAGTTGAAGGCATCAATTCTTTGGCATTCTGCCTTCTTTACAGTCCAGCTCTTATAACCATACATGACCAGTAGGAATACCATAGTCTTGACTATATGGATCTTTGTCGGCAGAGTAATGTCTCTGCTTTGCAACACACTGTCTAGGTTTGTCATTGCTTTCCTGCCAAGAAACGATGTCTTCTGATTTCATGGTTGCAGTCACCTTCTGCAGTGATTTTGGAGTTCAGGAAGAGGAAATCTGTCACTACTCCCACCTTTTCCCCTTCTGTCTGCCATGCAGTAATGGAGTTGAATGCCATGATCTTAGTTGCTTTAGTATTTAGTCTTAAGCTGGCTCTTTCACTCTTCTCCTTCACCCTTATCAAGAGGCTCTTTAGCTCCTCTTTGCTTTCTGCCATTAGAGTAGTATCATTCACATTACTGAGGTTGTTGATGTTTCTCCCACCTACCTTGATTCCAGCTTGTAACTCATCCAGCCCAGCATTTCTCATGATGTGCTCAGCGTATAGGTTAAACATACAAGGTGACAGCAGAAGCCCTGTCCTACTACTTTCTTGATCTTGAACCAATCAGTTGTTCCACACAGGGTTCTAACTGTTGCTTCTTGACCCGCATATGGACCTTACAGATAGTATATTTAAAGCCTTTATGTACTAAATATACAAATTTATAAATATTTGTAAATATATGTATTCATGCACTATACACCTTACCTGCCTCCTGAGAAACCTGTATGCAGGTTAAGAAGCAACAGTTAGAACCAGACACGGAACAACAGACTGGTTCAAATTTGGGAAAAGAGTACGTCAAGGCTGTATATTGTCACCCTGCTTACTTATCTGCAAAGTACACCATGCAAAATGTAGGGCTAGATAAATCACAAGCTGGAATCAAGGTTGCTGGGAGAAATATCAAGCTCAGATAGCAGATGATATCACTCTAATGGTAGAAAGCAAACAGGAACTAAAGAGCTTCTTTATGAGGGTGAAAGAGGAGAGTGAAAAAACTGGCTTAAAACTCAACATTCAAAAAACTAAGATCATAGCATCCGGTCCCATTACTTCATGGCAAATAGATGGGGAAAAAGTGGAAACAGGGGCAGATTTTATTTTCTTGGGCTCCAAAATAACTGTGGATGGTGACTGTAGCCACAAAATTAAAAGACAATTGGTCCTTGGATGAAAAGCTATGACAAACCTAGACAGTGTAGTAAAAACAGAGACATCACTTTGCACACCAAAGTCCATATAGTCAAAGCTATGGTTTTTCCATAAGGAGGAGAAGGGGACGACCAAGGTTGAGATGGTTGGATGGCATCACTGACTCGATGGACATGAGTTTGTGCAAGCTCTAGGAAGTGGTGATGGACAGGGAAGCCTGGCGTGCTGCAGTCCATGGGGTCGCAAAGAGCCAGACACGACTGAGCAACTGAACCGAACTGAACTGATGGTTTTTCCACTAGTCATGTATGGATGTAAGAGTTGGACCATAAAAAAGGCTGAGTGATGAAGAATTGAAGCTTTTGAACTGTGGTGCTAGAGGACTCTTGAGAGTCCAATAGACAACAAGGTGATCAAACCTGTCATTCCTAAAAGAAATCAATCCTGAATAGTCATTGTAAGGAGTATTACTGAAGCTGAAGCTTCAGTACTTTGGCCACCTGATGCAAAGAACCGACTCATTGGAAAAGACCCTGATGCTGGGTAAGACTGAGGGCAAGAGGAGAAGGGGGCGACAGAAGATGAGATGGTTAGATAGCATCATTGACTAAATGGACATGAGATAGTGAAGCAAAGGGAAGCCTGACATGCTGCAGTCCATGGGATTGCAAAGAGTTGCTCAGGACTTAGCGACTAAACAACATTTCTAAATATTTATATTCGTATTTTTATTATACGGTCTATAGCCCCAAACCTTCCTTCACACTATCCCCACAGCCCCCATGCTCCTCCTCTGAGGAAACCACTGTCAGCACTTGGGTGTGCATCCCTCCCATCTCATACAAGTTATATACACACATAAGTACACACAGAACTTAGAGTTTTACCAGGCAGATATTTTACTACTGAGCCTCCTGGGAAGCTAGCAGCACTGTAATGATAAAGTTTATGGGATTATAATGAGTTAGTACAAATATGTCCACCTCACTTTCCTCCATAATTTCATAGCATTCTGTTATGTACCATTGTTTTGACTGGCTAATTTTCACATTTGATTTTGAAGCCCAAGAAAAGAAAATCTGTCATTGTTGTCACTTTTCCCCCATCTATTTGTCATGAAGTGATGGGACATTCATAATACTTTATTTCTGTTTATTTTTTTCCGCCGGGCCTCACCGGCATGTGGATCTTAGTTACCTGGGGTGGAACCCTCGGCCCCTGCAATGGAAGTACAGAGTCTTTGCCATTGGACTGCCAGGGAAGTCCCTGTAATACTTTATTTCTTAAGCTGGGTGGTAGTCATTAGTTTTTCTTAGATTGTTATTTATGTATGAAATATTTCATATTAAAAAATTTTTTAAAAGATCAAATGAGATGAATTGTTTGCCTATAGACTCCAAGGGCTTCCCAAGTGGTGCCAAGTGATAAAGAATCTGCCTGCCAGTGCATCTCAATGCACAAGATCCAAGACTCACGTTGGATCCCTGGGTCAGGAAGATCCCCTGGAGGAGGAAATGGTAGCAACCCACTCCAGTATTCTTGCCTGGGAAACCCCATGAACAGAGGAGCTGGGCGGGCTACAGTCCATGAGAGAGTCTGACAAGACTGAGCATCAGTGCACAGACTAGACTAGACTCTAAGGATCCCTCCCCAATGAGTTTTGTGTGATTTGGGTTTGGAGACACAGAGAATCCAGAAGGAAGGATCCTGGAGCCACCCAAATAGTCTGGCTTCTTCCTATCATTCAGATCTTTGTTCAAATATCCCTGAGGGAAGCCTTCCTTAACACCCGTTTCAGATCACCACATGTCCATTCAACTCTTTAACAAACAGCACTATTTTACTGCAAGAGGCTTATCACTCTGGGCTGTTTTAGTAAGTCCCTCACTAGAATACTTTGTCTTGGTCAACCCTGTATTTCCAAAGCCAGTTTAAATCCTCAATTATTATTTTTTTTGTTTGGGGATGTCTGGATGAATAAGCCAGTGAATGAATGGGGAGACCTCCCCTACCATCTCAGGACACCTCTTTGGGCAGAGGCAGAGTGGGGAAAGCCTGAGAGGAAGAGCAAACATTAGGGTGGGCTGAGGATAAAAGTGAAAGGGGAGAGTGGAAAAGTTGGCTTAAAACTCAACATTCAGAAAACTAAGATCATGGCATCTGGTCCCATCACTTCATGGCAAATAGATGGGGAAACAGTGACAGATTTTATTTTGGGGGGCTCCAAAATCACTGCAGATGGTGACTGCAGCCATGAAATTAAAAGATGCTTGCTCCTTGGAAGATAAGTTAGGACCAACCTAGACAGCATATTAAAAAGAAAAGACATTACTTTGCTGACATAGGTCTGTCTAGTCAAAGCTATGGTTTTTCCAGTAGTCATGTATGGATGTGAGAGTTGGACTATAAAGAAAGCTGAGTGCCAAAGAATTGATGTTTTTGAACTCTGGTGTTGGAGAAGACTCTTGAGAGTCCCTTGGACTGCAAGGAGATCCAACCAGTCCATCCTAAAGGAGATCAGTCCTGGGTGTTCATTGGAAGGACTGATGCTAAAGCGGAAACTCCAATACTTTGGCCACCTGATGCAAAGAGCTGACTCATTTGAAAAGACCCTGATGTTAGGAAAGATTGAAGGCGGGAGGAGAAGGCGACGACAGACGATGAGATGGTTGCATGGCATCACCGATTCAATGGACCTGAGTTTGAGTAAACTGCGGGAGTTGGTGATGGACAGGGAGGCCTGGCGTGCTGCAATTCATGGGGTCGCAAAGAGTCAGACACGTCTGAGCGACTGAACCGAACTGAACTGAGGAGGCGGAGGATGAAGATCTGGATTAGAGACAAGAGACAGGACTCAAGGGTTAGGCGCCTGGGGCGAAAGTGAGAGGAGAGGAAGGAAGTCCGGGAGAGCCGGGAAGTCCGGGAGAGCCCGTCCGGGAGGAGGTGTTTTCAGGGCGGGGGGCGGGGCCTGGAGGAGGAAGGGTGTCTTCGGGGCGGGGGGCAGGGCCAGGAGGAGGGCGGGGGCGGGGCCTGGGGCGGGGCCTGAGAGTGGGTGGAGCCCCTGGGTGGGCGGGTCGGGTCGGGGCGGGGCCTATGGGTGGGGAGCTAGGATCTGCGCACTGAGGCGGCGGCGGCGGCGGCGGCAGCGGAAAATGGCTGCTACGGAGGCTTCGGACACTCAGCTGATGCTCGGAGTCGGGCTGATCGGTGAGGACCCAGGCACTCTGCCCCGCAGGCCCACATCCAGTTCCGTCTCCGCCTGGACCCGGGGCGACCCCTGCTCCCGCGGCCCGCAGCACCGCCAGCGGTGGGGAGGGCGCGGCCCCCTCCAAGTGGGGCCTGGGCTAGGGACTGTGGGCCCGACCGCCTCGGGGCAGGGGCCGGGCTTGCAGCCCTGGGCCGGTGCGCCGGCGGCCTTCTTTGGGGCCTGCCCGGGCTGGGAGGCAGGGCGGGGGCAACCCGGAGACTTCTAGGGTTCTATGAGGGAAGTCCTCCTGGACGCTCCAGGCTGCAGACGAGCCTGGACGTGAAGGCTGACGGAGCTGCTCCGGCGAGGCCCCGGTGAAGCCGAGGGCAGCTTGCAGGCCGCACGTCTGTGAGGCTGCAGGGCCAGGGTCCCTCTGAGCGAGGCTGAGACGGGCGCCAGCCCAGCGCCCGGCTGGCCCCGGTCATGTGATCGAGCGGTTCCAGACGCGGTGGCCTGCTGCAGGCCCGGGGTGCCGCGCGTTCTACATCGATTGTTTCCCATTTGACTCTCACCTCGGCTCAGGGAGTCCAGCTAATGTTTGATGCCCACTTCACGGAGCAGATGGAGGCCCAGGGTGTCATTTGTGCAAGAAGGCACACTAGGAAGTGGTGGACCCAGGATGGGGACCCTTGCAGTCTAGCCCCAGAGCCCCACCTCATACCAGGGGAGAATGCCTGCATCTGAAGAGAGAGGTCGTGCCTGTAACATGTAATATCATCATAGTGGGTGGAATCCCAGTTTCTTTTGAGGAAATCAATGTATGAGGAAGTGCGTTAGGATCTTTGGGCTGCCGGAAATGCATGCCCGAGGCTTGTGCAATGGTTTTTGAAGCAACGTCCATAGGACAGCGACAGTGAGCACGGGGTTGGTTTAGGGGAACGTCTATTGGTTCTCTGCATGCCATTGTCCTTTGAAAAAATATTCTCCAGAGATTTTCATATAGGCCTAAACCCTAGTGCACAAGCACGTTGCTTGGATTTAACAAAACTGGTGGAAATGTGACTAAATGTTGCTGATTATTTTCACTGTCTCAAAGGAGTGCATTTATCTGGGGACAGATTCTGTGTTCATTTCTAATGTGATTTTAAAACTGTTTCAAAACAAAACCTAAGTACCTAAGACATCTTCCACTCCAGTGTTCTTGGGCTTCCCTTGTGGCTCAGCTGGCAAAGAATCAGCCCGCAATGCGGGAGACCTGCGTTCGATCCCTGGGTTGGGAAGATCCCCTGGAGAAGGGAAAGGCTACCCACTCCAGTATTCTGACCTGGAGGATTCCATGGAGTGTATAGTCCATGGGGTCCCAAAGAGTCGCTCACGACTGAACAATTTTTGTTGTTAAGACTTATTAGTCCTTGAAGGTACTTTTGAGTTAAGACTGAATTAAACTGTGACTTTATCTGGTATCAGCAAAGAAAAAGATGACTTACTGCATTTTCAATTCATTTAAAAATTTTTTTCATGTTGACATGAATTTAAAAGGGATTGGTTTAACAATAATGGGGGTGAGTGGAACTCCTTCCCATTATGACCGGAGAAGGACCAGGTGTTGATAATTGCTGAAGCTGAGTGATGGAGGTTCATTTTATCATTCTCTACTTTTTTTTTATACTTGACATTTTCATAATAAAGTGGTTTTTTTTTTAAGTCTGTAGATGAAAAATTGGATTTTTACTGGTATATGTTCAGTTACTGTTTCTCTAAATTTTAGGCTATTTTTTGCCTGGAGTTGTTTTTATTAGCAAATTGCTCCTATTTTATTACTGAGGTGTTGCCTTTGGTGGTGAAACTTCATGTATGACTGTTTAACCATTATTATTAAAATTTAAAATATAGACTTCATACTATCAGTGCATAGCATGATATAACAGAGATTTCCCCATTTTCTTAATTTCCAGTTTTCAACAAACTCTATGTATTTATTAAACATACTTACAACTAGATCGTAAGGTAAAGTGATTATAAGTTTATGAGAATTTGTGTGGGAGGAGATAGAGAAGACCCTACCAAACCTCTGAAGCTACATTTTCATTCATGAATTGTTAGAAAAGCTTCTTACTCAGGTGGCCTAAAATTTGAGATCAGGAGAGCTAGCTAATGGGACCAGGAGAGGTAGGTGAGAAGTGGGGAATGGGGGTGGGGGATCTCACATGCTCTGGGTTTCTTTGTAAAACGGGGTGTTGAAACTGATTCCACGAAGTGCTTCTAAGTAACCAATCAATTCACTTCCTTGCTGCTGTTTGACATTCTCACAGTGACCATCTTTCCACCGTAGAAAAGGACACAAATGGAGAAGTTCTGTGGGTGTGGTGTTACCCTTCCACCACAGCTACTTTAAGGAATCTGCTGCTGAGAAAATGCTGCCTTACAGATGAAAACAAACTGCTCCATCCCTTCGTCTTTGGTCAGTACAGAAGAACATGGTTTTATATCACAACAGTTGAAGTTCCAGATTCTTCCGTTTTGAAAAAGGTATGACTGTAGAAGGGTCAACAAAATGGAAAAATATTTTCAGTGATGTAAGATTACTCCAATAGCCCTTAGCTTTAGACTTCCTCATTCATAATATGTTTTGGGAAAATATTAAATATATGATTTTAATTGGGAATGTTCTCTTTCACATTTCACTCTCAATCATCATATTGATTGGTACATATATATATTTTTTGATTGACCCATGGTTGGTATAGAGAAGCTTTTCCCAGGTTACACTTGGATGGAGTAGAAATGTAGAAAAGTTTTCAAAGCCTTGACTCTGATTAAAAGTGGGAAGAAGTTAATGTTCCATAATTAAAAACTATTTTGAAGGATATAATTATCCTGGTTAAGGAAACTTTTTTATTGGCTTATGTATGATAAGGGGATGTTAAGAATAGAGAGGATAACTGCGGAAATTTGTGTATTCAGTAGACTTTGTGTGTGTGTGTGTCATTTTATATGGATACCATCAAGGTGACAGGCTAAAAGCCAGTAAGTATGTAAGTAAAATATTTTGTATGTGTGTATATATATTAATAAATAATATACATATAAAAGTATAGAGGTAAGTGAGGACTTGTTACATTTTGGTCTTTTCTTTTTAATCCTGGTTTGTCTTATACAAGAGGCTTATTAGGATATAGTAATAAAAGATTAATTATATTAAAGTGTCTTTAAAGAGTGTACTTTTTTTTTTGTTTGTTTTGGACAGGTGACTCATTTTTCTATTGTTCTGACCGCCAAAGATTTTAATCCAGAGAAATATGCCGCCTTCACTAGGATATTGTGTAGGTCTGTATAAAAACTGTATTAAATGCTAATATACAAAAATAAGGATCTTACTCAATAGTCATGTAGCAGATTTCTACATGAGGAAGCTTATTTCAGCCTTTTGTTTGGACACTGTTTTATAAAGAGGAATTTTGCCTTACTTCTATGGCACTGCTCCTATTATCAGGGAAAATGATAGATGGGGGGAGAAAAGGCAGTTTGCACAACTGTTGTAGGTGCTGGGTATTTTGAGTCACTTGCTACTTTTGGTATTTTACTTCTGCTCATTTCCAAGCTGGAACTTTCCTTAGGATGGAAGTGGTAAGCTGGTTCATTTGTGTCAGTCTCTGTGTGGGAGTCATTTGGGGAAGGCTAACAGGCATTTTGAATTATGCTTAAGGACTGGAAAATATTTCTTAGCTGGAATGCTGAGGAGCTGAGAAACTGATGAACTGGTTAATCATGATTCAAGTGGACTCCTTCAGCTTCACAGCTGTTGAAAAAATTAATCTGAAGTATACTAGTTTGCTTTCTTGCCTTGATAAGTGTATCTAGTGAAATTAATGACATCTGTCTTATATGTGAGAGACATTATCTTTTTCTTTAAATAAGACTTTTGCAGAGTTTCAGGTTTTGCTTTTTTTTTTCCTAATATTGTCACCAGATGGAATTATAAATATCAGTGTTATGTATTACCCTCAGGTTTACATCCAATATGTAGATTTTTATGGAGGGCAGGATAAGAGGCATTGTTTTTGTTTTTCACACTATAAGCCTGATAAGTGGTTGCATTTTTGCCATTTTTATATATGTATACACACACATACACACAGTGTAAGAATGCCATCTCGTGACCTAAATGTTACAGTTAGGTTATATTTTGACAGAATGAAGTTTTACTGTTTTTGCAGTCAGCTGTGATACAGACTTCTTGCTCTCCATGAGATAAATTCCAGGAGTGTGGCTCACTGTGGAATATACACAGTTGTTTGCAAATAAGGCACTGACACAAAAGGAGATTGTTACTGTTGGGGTCACTATCCAGAAGCCTTGAACTAAAGACACTGCAGAGGTGTTTTTGAACAAACGGTGGACTCCCATTTCATTGATTGAGTCAAGGTTAGGTTACTCAGCTGAATTCACTGGGAAATATTCTGGGCCCTTCTGGGCCTCCGAAGGCCAGGTAGCTTTAGACAGTACTTCCTGCCCTGGAGGAAGCCCAGAGGGTTTCTCAACTTGTGCAGTGCTGTGACATTGCACTCTGAATTCTCTCCTCCTATCACAGTTACAAGAGGAATGAGGACTCAAGCTGATGCCAGCCACTTCCTCTGCCCGCCGCCCCAGCACCCTCAAGTGTCTGCCCTGGCATCTGTCCATACCCATGTGCTCTCTGCATGCACAGTCGCTCCACGAACACACGTGCCTCTTTACACACACAGAGATAAACGCTTTTACACTTTCCCTTTTTTATTTTTACTAAGGTACAGCTGATTTACAATGTCGTGTTAGTTAGAAAAGCACTTTTTGATGGTGGGAAGATGTCCTCTCCCATTTCTGGTGAGAGACGCCCTTCACAGCGCGCTGCACACAGTGGCTGAGGAATCCCCACATGGCGGGGTCCATTCCCTCTGTGGGATCTGGGCCCACTGCCATGACCCCTTTTTTAATTTTTTTAAATGAAATTTTATTTTGTTTTTTAAACATGTAATCATTTTAATGGTGTCATTTGGTTTTCTGCTCTGCTTTGGTGGTGGTAATGTAGGCACATAGTAAAAAGAAATGCAAATAACACCAAAGTGTTTGTACAGTTATTGCACAGTGAAGTCTAAGTCCCCTTTTTCCCCAGTTCCCAGTCTCCAGTTCTTCTCCTGGCCCCCCACCCCAGGGCAGCTCCTGGACTTGTCTTCCTTATGTCTTACTGGAGCTATTTTCTTCGTCTGTAAGCACTGGCTGAGTTCACGGAGTTGGCAGTTTTCTGTACGTGACACTTCACCCTATTCACCATCCTCTGCCTCTTTTCCCTAGTGTGTGCACAAAAGTAATTTAAACACTGACAGTTGATGAAATTTAATAAGCAGTTTAATCCCATGCTTTTTTTTCACTTAATCTACAATAAATATAGTTTTCAAGTGAACTGTCTTAAACAGTTATTTTATGTTCATCCCAGTTTTGTACCCCTTCAGCTACTAAAATGCCTAAGTAGACCCAGACCTGCTTCTCTAGAAGAATTCACATTTAGTTTCTCACAGGAAGAGATCACTGGGGAGGGGCCTGATTTCACATGTCAGCTGTCAATGTAGCCGGCTTCCTGTCAGCATTTTCTGGACCTTTTTAATTTAATGAATGTATCTAGTGTGTATTTATCACCAGAAGTATAGAGGAGTTTGATTTCTTAATTATCTAAATATAGCTACCTCTGAGAACTCCGATAGTAAATATATGTTCTACAGCTAATTGCTGCTTTCTCTGTGGACAATGCATAAACTCCTTTCTTATGAAAGGAGATCCAGCAGTAAAACAGAGTTGTTATGCCCAATGACACCACCTGTGAATGTAAGACATAAAAACAGATAAGGATGCAGTATTCTTGAGAACAGTGGGGCCTCAGGAAGTCCTTACTTCATTCTCCTGCCTAAGTGGACCTCAGCCGGCCTCCCCAGATGTAATGAGAACCGACTTCACAGAACTGTTGAAGGTTTCTCCAGTGGTGGTTTGATTTTTTTTTTTTTTAATATATTTTCCAAGTAAATTTATGAAAAGATGCAGGCATTCAGAAGTGTGTTAGCAAGTTGGCTCAGGTTCTTTAGGACGTACCCATGCCTGGCCTCGGTGCGTTACTCCACATGGTCCGTGCTAACTGGAAGCACGCTTGCTTTTTTATCCTTTCTCACAGAATGTACCTGAAGCATGGGAGTCCAGTTAAGATGATGGAGAGTTACATCGCAGTTCTCACGAAGGGGATATGCCAGAGTGAAGAAAATGGCTCTTTCCTGAGCAAGGACTTTGATGCCCGAAAGGCATACCTTGCAGGTTCCGTCAAAGGTGAAAAAAAAAAAGATGCAAAAAAGAAAGAAAAACCCATTCCAACAACAACAAAACCCCAGGCCAAGGACAGTCTCACATTAGACTGTTATTTCCTCTTTCCACATGTTTTCATCTACATGATATTTGTTTCCTGTGCGGGAAGGTAGTTCTCCATTTCCTTATGTGTTTAGAACTCTGTCGGGAAAGCAGACTTGTGTGGTGTTTCTTTCCATATGATTCCAGCTGTCTATAGAGAGTTCTTTCATCTATGTGCTGAAGTTCGCAGGTCGAAGTTTCCACTTACTTCCATTGTTTTCCTTTCCTTAGATCTTAGCAGTGACCTTTTACTCCGGGGGAGCCTCTGCCCCAGTTCCCAGTCTAACTCCCTGCCTCTCTTTCCTTGATGGAAAGTCCTGCCTAGAGCTGAGCTGAGAGTTTGTGTCCTTAACAAGGAAAGAGAGAGGATTCCGTGGGCAGTGCTGTGCTTCATTCTCATCCCCGATCCCACTGTTTCATATGGTTTCTAAGCATCCCTGTTGAGGTGTTAGGTGTTTGTCCAGCTGTCTCTCACAAGGACTTGTGCAGTGATGTGTATGTAGGTTTGGGGGATCAGTGAACCTTTTTTCTTAAGCTTTCACGACCCCAAAGATGGTGATTCCCTTCATATAATTCCCCTTTCTTATGAATCTGGCTTCACCTCTGCACCCAGCAACCAGTCCCTTGTGGGAGTTCGTGTAGCTACTGTAACACCCATCCTGGGGAGCAGATGTACGGAGTGATACGCCCATCCACCAACTAAGGTGCTTCTGTACTTATAACATTTACCGAAATTTATTCTCTGTATTGAAAATAATTATGCATTCATGTGATAAGAATTATTTCTGATAAAAACTTGATTTCCTTATATAATGTTTAATGCACTCACAATTTCTTTTGTTTTAAGACATTGTATCTCAGTTTGGAATGGAAACTGTTATCTTACACACAGCACTGATGCTAAAGAAAAGAATTGTCGTCTATCACCCCAAAATAGAAGCTGTCCAGGAGTTTACCAGGTATGATCTCTTATCAGTAAAAAGTGTAAACTTTGTTGGCAGCCACTTTGGGGTCCTCTGTGTCACTGTGGGCCCTGTTGCTTTGCACATTGGAATAAATAAGATGTGTTATCTTAGGGGTGAAATACCACTTTGGTTTAGATTTCATATTCAAGGTCACTGAGTTTGAACAGATTCTTCTTTAAATTTTGAAATACGAATATTTTGGAGCAGTAACTTTGCAAACATTCCCTTGCCAGAGAGTAGATATCAGCCTTGTAGCCATATGCTTTCTGTCCCAATTACTGCCATGGGTTGCATAAAAGTAGCCATGGACAGCCCATGCGTAAATGAATGAGCATGACTGTGTTCTGGTAAAATCTTACGTGCAAAGAAGGGCAGCACCTTCATAGGCCATAGTTGCCTGACCCCTGTTCTTGGCAAATTGTTCTTCCATTCTGTTTTATCACAGACTCTTATTTATATAGTAAATATAGATTTGTTTTGTTTTCTTTGCCAAATCTAACTTAGATTTGTTCTTAGATTCTTTTGTAAAAGCAGAGGAGCTAGCATTTATGCTATTCACTGTGTGTGAGGTATTGTGTAAGTCACTTGGATGTATTAGACTTACTCACGAGAAGAACCCTGGGAGGAAGTGTGACTGCCCTGTTTATAGATAAGCAGATCGAGGATAAGTGGTTAGATACTGAGAAGAAGAAAGACTTGCTAGGCAAAAAGACCTGGGGTAAAGTCCTGGGAGACAACTTTGTAGCCTTGTGACCCCATAAAAGATATGTAATGTTTCTACACCTCAGTTTCTTTGTGAAATGAAGCTGGTAATACCCACCTCATAAGCTTGGTTTCAGGATTGGAAATAATTTGTGTAACATGCTCAGCACGTGCCTTGCACATAGTGTGCACTCTAGAAATGATTATGGTTGTTAGGATGGTGATTGCTTCAGGTCACAGTAATGGGACCAGAATTGTTATCCTGCTCTCACTCCCAAATTGTGTTTTTCCACCCATTTTCCCTCTTCCTCTACATTTATGCTTCTGAAACCTGAGTGTCCTCAGTTTCTGAGATGTAGGCCACCAGAGGGTTCACAAAACCACAGGTGCATTCAATGCATATTTCTTCCTGAACAAAGTAGCTGTCTCACTCCTAGTTTTTTAAGAAAACTTATTTTCATATAGAAACAAACACAAAATAGTTTGCAAGATTGGCTAGAATTTTAAATGTGAAATGGGAGGCTTCACAAAAATTTCTTGCTTGCAGGGCCCACTTTGGATTTTACCCCCAGACCGCTTCTGTGGCGGTCTGCAGAGTGGGGCATTGGGAAGAGCACTTTATTATTATTATTGTTTTGGCTGCCCTGTGAGGCATGTGGGATACTCCCTAAGCAGGGATGGAACTCGCCCCTCCTGCAGTGGAAGGCAGAGTCTTAACCACTGGACCATGGGGGAACACTTGAAAAGCATCATTCCTTTCCACCATGGAGATCTTTTGAAACTAATACCTTCAGGTTTTTGTAGCTTATCTGACCCCAAAAGTGGTGTTTAAAACAGTTGGTCTTCCCTGGTGGTCAGTGGTAAAGAATCCACCTGCCAATACAGGAGACTCGGGAGTTCAATCCCTGGGTCAGGAAGATCCCTTGGAGAAGGAAACGGCAACACTCCAGTTTTCTTGCCTGGGAAATCCCATGGACAGAGGAGCCTAGCGGGCTACAAATAGTCCACGGGGTCACAATTAGTTGGACACGGCTGAGCAACTAAACAACAGCAAAACACTGCATTACTTTACTTTGAAGCCTCAAGGTGTTGGCACAGTGAGTGTTTATTCTCCTTCTGTATCTGGAAGCCAGTTTCCTCCCCCAGAAGAAGAGGGAACAAGACGGGCGGAGCCTCAGGGGTGGGCTGGCAACCATCTGTGTTCTCACTTTGATTCCCCAGGACTCTGCCTGCCCTGGTGTGGCATCGACAGGACTGGACTGTTCTTCACTCCTACGTGCACCTGGACGCCGACGAACTGGAGGCCCTACAGATGTGCCCAGGTCGGCAGCAGGCTCCCGGGGAGGAGAAGCTCAGCTTTAACCAGGGTTGTTGTTTGTTTGGGCGGATTTTTGTTTTAATTTTAGAGCATTCCTAAGGGGAATGTTGGGCTTTCCTGGTAGCTCAGATAGTAAAAATCTGCCTGTAACGTGGGAGACCTGGGTTCAATCCCTGGGTTGAGAAGATTCCCCGGAGGAAGGCTTGGCAACCCACTCCAGTATTCTTGCCTGGAGAATCCCCATGGACCAAGGAGCCTGGTGGGCTGCACTCCATGGGGTTGCAAAGAATTGGACGCAACTGAGCAACTTAAGCACAACATAGCAAGGGGAATGTTGATTATTTATTATTTCTTTGGTAAATGCAGCCAGTTGTTTTTTTCCCTTAAAAATTTTTTTAATTAAAAAAATTTGTACACCTGAAACTAATAAAACATTGTAAATCAACTATAATAAAAACTATAAAATTAAAAAAATTGTGATAAAATACACAAAATCACCTAAAAGTTACCACCTTTTTCATTTTCCTTTTTATGGAGTGGGGCATGTTTCAAGACTTGGCGGGATCTTAGTTCTCTGAGCAGGGATTGAACCTGTACCCCCTGTAGTAGAAGCATAGAGTTAGCCACTGGACTGCCAGGGAAGTCTCCCCTCATGGTAGCTTTTGATGAATAAAAATCTTAATGTGTTGGGATGTTTATAGACTTACGAATTTATCTTTTATATTTTGTTTAAGAAAATTTCTATCCCAATTCTCCTATATTGTCTTGTAAAAATTTATAAAGTTTTTTCTTCCCCATTTAAGCCTTTAATCTACCTGGAATTACTATTTTTGTAGGTAGGGTGTGAGTTTCACTATTTCAGTTTTTTCCATCTGGATGGCAACTTGGCTTAGGAACACTTACTGAAGAGAGTCCTCTCTCTCCAGGAATCTGCAGTATCATTTTTTAAATATTTGATATATGATTTTATATATCATAGAAATCATGATTTTATGAGTCATATTTGATATATGATTTTGGTCATCATATATCGCATTTTCTTATACCTGAGGGAATCTTTGTCTGGGTGCTCTGTGGTAGGTTTTTGCTTTTGTTACTGCCGTTGTGTTTTAAACGTCCTCACTTGGTAAAGTAAAATTGGTCTAAAAAAACAATTTCTTTTAGTTGTATTGCTCTGTGAAATCTAAAAAGTCCGGGCACCTTTGTTTTAACACCAGTTCCAAAAGTCTGCTAATTCTTTTTTATTTATTTGGCTGTACTGGATCTTCGCTGCTGCACCCCAGCTTCCTCTAGTTGCAGCGAGCGGGGTTTCCTCTCCAGGTGCAGTGCGCAGGCTTCTCATTGCGGTGGCTTCTCTTGTTGCGGCTCATGGGCTCTAGGACACTCAGGCTTCACTTGTTGCGGCCCACGGGCTTAGTTGTCCTGTGGCATGTGGAATCTTCCTGGAGTAGGGGTCAAACCCATGTCCCTTGCACTGGCAGGTGGATTCCTAACTGCTGGACTACCAGGGAAGTCCAGTCTGCTGATTCTTGAGTTGCTTTGATTCCTCTAGTGTTTTTTGTATCTGATCTAAAGTTGGTGACGATGATGCTATTTCTTCCATACTATCCTCGAGGAACCTGAGTGTTTGGCTGTGACTTCTTGGCAACAGAAACCTGGGAGGGGACAGTGGTCAAGAGAATCCTTGCTACACGCTATTTTCTCTGTCATTCTCTTTGAAAGACTTTATTTTTTATTTGGCTGCACAGATAAAGACCTGTGGGATCTTAGTTCCCCAACCAAGGATTGAACCCGGGACCCAGCGGTGAAAGCACCTAACCACTGGACCACCAGGGAATTCCCTCCTCTGTCATTCTTGACCCAAATAGCAACAACTGAAAAGCTGATGCACTACTTCAGCCTTCTTCCTTGACATAAAATCTAATTTGGGGACATTCTGAGGGGTGTGTGAGTTTCTTCAGACAGTTGGCAGGAGTGTCACCTTAAGAAATACCACGGATGCAGCTTAAATGCCCTGGATAAGTAACGCAGAGAAGAAAAGCTGCTGTGAGCTCGTAGACTCACTCCCGTTTCAGTATGTTCACAGTGTGATTTTCTTCCTCCTCCAGTAATGCTGGTCTTCCCTGTCACCCAGGTTACATCGCTGGATTTGTGGACTTGGAGGTGAGCAATAGATCAGACCTGTACGATGTGTTTGTGAATCTGGCAGACAGTGAGATCACCATTGCCCCGCTCGCAAAAGGTTAGTTCTCTGTTCTCGTCACCGGATATAAGCCAAGCAGTTGTATTTTTTAGGCTGATTCTCGTTATTTAAATACTAAGTACTCACCTGTTGTGCTGGATGGATTTTTCTGTGTCTAGAACACAGCACTCATTCTAGTAGACCTAACAGTTAAGGATACATGTGAGTGCTTATGCTGTATGGTATATATATATTAGTAAGATCAATGGTCTATTCATCTTGTTTCTCCACTTTTCTGTTTAAACAAAGTGTATTTGTTATCTATTGCTGCATAACAGATTACTGCTAAACTTTGTGATTTAAAACACCAAATACTTATTATCTCAAAGTTTTGGTGTGGGCAAGAATTTAGGAGGGACTTAGCTAGGAGGTTCTGGCTCAGGGTCTCTCATGAGGTTTTAATCAAGATATTGTCAGGGCTGCAGTCAAATGAAAGCTCAGCTGGGGCGAAGAGGATCCCTTTCCAGGCTTGCTCACACAGCTGTGGACAGGTGGCCTCACCACAGGGGCCTTTCCCTAGCACAGCTTGAGTGTTCTCAGCACGTGACTATTGGTCACCCCAACAGTAATTCAAGACAGAGGGGGCCACGATGTCTTCTACAACCTAGTCTGGGAAGTCACATACTGTCACTTCCTCTGTATTCTATTTGTTGCTGCTGCTAAGTCACTTCAGTCGTGTCCGACTCTGTGTGACCCCACAGACAGAAGCCCACCAGGCTCCCCCATCCCTGGGATTCTCCAGTCAAGAACACTGGAGTGAGTTGCCATTTCCTTCTCCAATGTGTGAAAGTGAAAATGGAAAGTGGAGTCGCTCAGTCGTGTCCAACCCTTAGCGACCCCACGGACTGCAGCCTACCAGGTTCCTCCATCCATGGGATTTTCTAGGCAATAGTACTGGAGTGGCTTGCCATTGCCTTCTCCGATTCTATTTGTTAAAGCAGGTCATTAAGGGAAAAGAATTTAGACTCCACCTCATGAAGGACAAAGTATCAAAGAGTGTGCAGACATCTGTCACTACACAAGGGCTGAATGTGACTCCTGTGTGGAAAATCTTTTTTGAACAATGTCTCAGTAAACACCAGGGAATGAATATTCTTGGAGGCTAAAGACCAAGAAAGGGTGCTCTAGTGTCATAGGGTCACCTCTGGAAACTGTAAATCATCCTAAATTACAGCTGCATAAAGTAGAAAAAGGTTGGGTTTTATATATTTTGAGCCCAGGACATTGTGAAGTCTTGGTTAGGACCAGAAAGCATGGCTGCTCCCTGCTGTCCCCTGCTGCTCTGAGTCAACAAAATGGGCTCATCCCCGTGGAGTCTGTCCCTCTCGAGTGTTAAACAGAAATCTCTGTTAACCTTCTTGCTGCAGAAAATAGCAATGTAGATACTGGGTTGGCCAAAAAGTTCGTTACAGAAAATCCTGAACAAACTTTTTGGTCAGCCCATAAGTACGGTAACTTAGGTTGCTGCCTTGGCTCATTCCTAGGGGCCTTTACACTGTGATTATTGAGATGCTTCTGCCGGACTGACAGGAAGCACTGCTTTCACAATATTCCTGCCAGAAAGATAAACGTGAATTTCCAACTGTGAAGACGTGGACCAGAAAGTCAGGCTCTTGGCTTACAGTCACAGCCTACATGTAGTCAGTTTTCATTAGGTTTTCATCTAGAAAGAAAAATAAAATTCTTACCAGAATTTTGGTTTGGTGCTGGTACTTTTGGACATGAAGTATATAAATCATGATCATGCCTTACCTCCTGTTGTGTCGTCGTATTTGTGTATAGTCAGTTCAGTTGCTCAGTCGTGTCCGACTCTTTGCGACCCCATGGACTGCAGCACGCCAGTCCTCCCTGTTCATCACCAACTCCCAGAGCCTACTCAGACTCATGTCCGTTGAGTCAGTGATGCCATCCAGCCATCCCATCTGTGTGTAGTAACAGGATGGGGATGTGGGGGCTTGTCAGTTTTTTTTTCAGAATCCCCTCTGTACAGTCGTTTGGGTTGTCATGTAGATGATTATTTTCATTTTGTAAATGTCTAACCATTCACATAATATATTCTTCTTGATCTCACCAGAGGCCATGACAATGGGCAAACTGCATAAAGAAATTGGTCAGTTAATTGTCCAGTCGGCAGAAGATCCAGAGAAGTCAGACAGCCAAGTTATACAGGTAATGCCTTCATCTTCCCACCGACGGGGTCCTGAAAAGGCATCTCTTGGCAGCGGCAGGTTATCTGCTGTCCATGTGAACAGAGTGAAGTGACTGGAGAGGCCCATGGGCAGCTGCTTAGAGGAGGTCTTCAGGATGGGCCTGATGAAGATGAGCCAGTCAGTTACCAGGCTCCAGGGAGAGACGGGTACAGGGGGCTGGTGCCAAAATCACGCAGTTACTGTGAAAGATGTAGTGAGCAAGTGGTGAGAGGGGCCACAGGTTTGGTGGCACTTGGCAGCAGTGCCTTTCTCTTCAGTGCTGGTGGCCCGTCCAGCTGTGGCTGGGAGGGGTGGGCGGGTTTTGTCCTGAGAACCCAGATTCTTGAGACTGTCCTACTGGACAGATGGTCATTACCCACACATTCCACCATCACCATTAGAGTGAAAACAGTGTTGGTGAAATGTGTAAATTTGAGTTTTGAATTACAGTGTTTTTCATGGACTAAAAGTGATCCATAGATGGTTCAGTATAATGTATGACGTAGTGCCTGGTATGTATTCAGAATTCAAAAATATCCGAATAAATTAATGATGTCAGCAAACCAGGAAAGAGACATGACTTTAATGCGAGCCCTGCTGAGTCCTCAGCCACCCAAAGGGAATGTCAGTCGGTGAAGGGGAAGGAAAGCCTGTGTGGCCGGTGCTGGGCTGCTCATCCCAGTCAGGAGGGGACTCTGGGAAGAGATTTGTTCTAAAAACAATAGCAGATTTCTCAAAGAGCCAAACAGCATTAATATAGATTTGGTAATTCTACATTAAAAATTGAAAACCGGAACTCAAATAGATATTTATGTACCCATGTCCATAGTAGCGTTATTCACAATGGCCAAAAGGTGAAAACGACCTAGATGTTCATCAGCAGATGGATGGATAAGCAAAATGTAGCATGTGCATATGGTGGACTATTACTCAGCCGTAGAGTGCCGTGCTGGCGTGTGCTGCAGCATGCATGAACCTTGAAACACTGCACTGAGTGAAATATACCAGTCACACAAGGACAGATGTTCTGATTCCACTGCTGCTGCTGCTAAGTCACTTCAGTCGTGTCCAACTCCGTGTGACCCCAGAGACAGAAGCCCACCAGGCTCCCCGTCCCTGGGATTCTCCAGGCAAGAACACTGGAGTGGGTCGCCATTTCCTTCTCCAGTGTGTGAAAGTGAAGTTGCTCAGTCATGTCCACTAGTACCTATTATCAGAGAAGGCAATGGCAACCCACTCCAGTACTGTTGCCTGGAAAATCCCATGGACTGAGCAGCCTGGTAGGCTGCAGTCCATGGGGTCGCTAAGAGTCAGACGACTGAGCGACTTCACTTTCACTTTTTACTCTCATGCATTGGAGAAGGAAATGGCAACCCACTCCAGTGTTCTTGCTTGGAGAATCCCAGGGATGGGGGAGCCCGGTGGGCTGCTGTCTCTGGGGTCACACAGAGTTGGACACGACTGAAGTGACTTAGCAGCAGCAGCAGCAGCAGTACCTATTAATAAAACAGGCAAGTTCATAGAAGCAGAAAGTCCAGTGGTGATTGCCAGGGTCTAGGGGGGTGGGTGGGGAGTTATTATTTAATGTGTACAGAGTTTTGGTTTAGGATGATGAAAAAGTTCTGGGAATGGGTAGTGGTGATGGCTGTACAACATGATGAAAGTACTTAAAACGCCACTGAGTTGTGCACTTAAAAAAAAACAAAGGTTAAAATATTTTCCCCACCCCCACCACTGCTGCTGCGCAAAGTTAGCTGTGACATTTATTTTTTGTTGTTTTAAATTTGTTTCATTTTTTATAATTTACAAATCAAATTAGTCTGATAAACTTAAAAAATAGCAGGAATATTTCTGGAGAGCTATTCAAATTTTCGGACACTAGCATATTGTATATTTTCCTATTCTATTAAAGGATATCTCCCTAAAAACAAAAGAAATCTTCACCAACCTGGCTCCATTTTCAGAAGTTTCGGATGATGGAGAAAAACGAGTGCTCAATTATGAGGCACTAAAGCAAAGACGATTTCCACCAGCCACAGAAAACTTCCTCTACCATCTAGCAGCCGCGGAGCAAATGCTGAAAATCTGACGGTGGGACAGAATGTATTACTGGTGACTGATCTAAAGCCCTAGCACCATGATTATCCATTAACTATGTAAAATACTGGAGATAACCAGAAAATGTTATACTTCTAATGTTTTATTTGAAAGCATTGTAATTTGACCTGAAGAAGCACTGAAACACACATGAAAACACTTCTGATTTCCTCCTGTCTGATTAACTTCATGCCTACTCTCAGTGTTTACAAAGTGCTGTAACCACCTATCTATGTAACCTTATAAAAGCCCATCATCCTGGGGTAAGAGCAGAGCAGCTCTGTCAAGTTCTCCTGCAAATTGCAGCAGCTCTGAAGGCCTTCATTATTACAAGTTCCAGTTTATCTCATTGTATAGCCACAAACTAACGGTTTATTTTCAGAAAGCTGCCTGGAATTTCGCTCTGAATCCTTCCAGGAAGAACTTTAATTCCTCATGAGGAACTCTACTTTCTGAGCCAAACTACTCAGTTCTCTGCAGAACCGTCTAGACGATCATTCAAAAGACCCTGCAGTTGCACTTTCTTGTAAAAGAAATTTTTTTTTCTTAGCCTTTGAATATTTTGCCTATATTACAAGGGTTTTGCCTAGATTTTATACTTGAGTAGACAACTTTAATAATCCATATTTATACTGTCGCACAGGTGAGCATTTGGCAACTTTAAGCCATGAGTACTCTTTAATTAACCTAGTTGCTAGCAATATTCTTTTGGAAAAAAGAGGGAAGTCCTTATGTAGTAGCATAAGAGAAGCCCATTTTGAATATAAATGTCTGTCTGACTGAAACAGCAACCTTATGTAATTGGTGAGGGAGTATGAGAATTAACTTCTTGTAAAGGCCAAAGCCAGAGAATGTCTTCAAACGTCAGTAAAAATAATTTGGCCACATATGAAGGTATCCATTCTTGTTTAGTTAGGTACCTTTTTCATAATTGGAGACCTAAAAATTGCAAAATAACCATGGGGGTCTAAATTATGTTCTTGTTATGTATATTCGTATTAATTATGACAGGTTATTTTTTTCACTCAGTTCTCTTGTCCTCAGAAATCTTAACCAGAAAAATGTTTGCAGAAAAACTTGTCTTTATTGGATCTTTCATTTATCCTGGGTGAGAGACATTTGTTAAGGAAAAAAATTTTAAAACAGCCCCTTTTTGGGTGGGGGTAGGGGAGGATTTGAAGTGAAATGTTGTTTACTGGGGCAAACAATTGAAAATTAAATCTGCACTTTATGAAAATGAATGTCTTTTTCACCCTCATTTTTTTGGTATTACTGTATTAGCTCATGATCAAAGTTGTTGAAATGACAAATTTATGATACAGAAATAAAGTGAAATATTTTGATATTCAGCACTTTTAGTCATAAATTGTGCTCTTTCTCCCCACTCCAACCAAACAAAAGAAAAAACCCTGTCAAATGTGGACCCCCTGGGGACTATCCGAAGACCCATATGAATGTTAAGCAGTCTGGCTCCTTCCACCCTGGCTTGGCCCTTCTCTCCTCACCCCGTCCCCCTCCACGCCCCCTTCCTGGAGCTGACTGTAAGGTCCAAGCATCACCTTTGAAAAGATGTCCTCACATTACTACTGTATCATCGATCAGTGGCTGAATCTTCACTTGGAGCCTTTGTACATTTGTCATTTTGTTTAGTAGAAACTTGTGGCTGCATGGAGATAATTGGTAAATCATTGTGACTGGTTTTGTCCTTTTAGACTGTGGTGAAACACCTTTTGGAGATGACTGCCACTGTGGCCGAGGGAAAACTGAAAGCCACAGGTGCATTGTTTTTTTTAAGATTTATTTTTTGGGCTGCGGCGAGTCTTCGTTACTGCAGGCAGGCTTTCTCTAGTTGTGGTGAGCGGCCACTCTCCACTGCAGCGTGAGGGCTTCTCACTGCAGCGACTTCTCATCGTGCAGCACGGGCTTGTAGGGCTCACAGACTTCAGTCGTTTCAGCTCCCGGGCTTGAGAGCACAGGCTCAGTAGTTGTGCAGCACGGGCTTAGCTGCTTCGCAGCCTGTGGGATCTTCCCAGACCAGAGATCGAACCGGTTTCCCTAGCACTGCAAGGCAGATTCTTAACCACTGGACCCCCAGGGAAGCCCCACAGGTGCGTTCTGAGATGACCTGGGGCAGGGTGTGTTGGAAACATCCTCCATCCAGTACACAAACATGGGTACACTGCACTGTGTATTGTATCCTGGGGCTTCCTTGATGCCCACGACAATGGTTCTTACTCTCAAGATGCACCGTCTGTGGGGGCATAGGGTCAGCAAACAGGCCATGGCATGGCTGTGTGGCAAGTGCTAGGCGAGACATAAGCGCTACGGGAGCACACTGGAGGGGCACCTAATTCAGTCCTGCGAATCCTGGAAGGCTCCCTGGAGGAAAGTGATTGACGTCCAAGTCAGACTTGAAGCCCAGGGAGAGGTTAACCTGGAACAGAGGAAACAGCATGTGGGAAGGCTCAGAGACACTGAAGGACATCAGTCGAGTGAGGAGCGGGAGTGGCAAGAGAGGAATAAAGTCTTCTACCTGCCGTGGCAAGGAATTTGGACTTGATCCTGGTGTACTGGAAGGCCATTTAGGGCTTTTAAGCAGGTGTGGTTTAGAAGAGCAGGCTAGAAATGGATTGATGAGCAATACCAGCAGGGGATGCTGTTGGACAGAGCCATGGTGGTGGCAGACACAGGGGTGAGTTCTAGCGGCTTAACACTATTTATCCGGCTGCTGAGTCTACTGAATGGGGTCGGGGGAGGAGGGGAGTAAGGGGTGATGATGCCAGTGGTCCTGACTAAGCTGGTAAGCAGCAGTGTGATTTCCTGAGACTGGGAGGGAAAGATGCTCCCAAATGTATGTCCGGATGGCAAAGTGCAGGGGACAGCTGGATGTGGGCCTGTTGCTCAGGGGAGAGCCAGCCCCATGACAGGCCTGCCCAGCGGGCAGTGGCCGTGTGAACAGCACTGGGGACGTGGATGACAGCAGCCTTAGCAGTAGAAGGTGGGGTGGAAAGAGTGAAGGCAGAAAACTCTGAAAAACTTCGGCTACACAGAGGGGTGTTTATTTTTTCAAGAGCCAGGTGACTCATGCAGTTGAAATGCCCCTGGGAAGAAGCAGAGGAGGGAGGCTAAAGCCAGAGCGGGCAGTGAAGGCTGCAGAGCCAGGCCCCGAGAAAACAGGCAGGGTTGGTCAGGCCCAAGCCCAGGACACCACTGATCATGCAGGGAGGAGGGGAGGCTGGGCGTGGGTGGACGGAGGTCAGCAGGCTTCGTGCCAGGAGGCCGATAGCCTTGGCTTTCACCGTGAAGGGCGAGAACGAGTCATCTGCCAGGGAGGAAAAAGAAGGAGCTGGGTAGCAGCGAGCAAAGGTTTTAAGCAGCTGTCCAAACAGGAGTAAGCTGAGAAGGGAAACACCATCGCTTTGGGGGTGGAAGGCCTTTACCCACACCCCACCAGTGTACCAGGAGGTGGGCTAGCAGTTCAATGCCTGTGCTTTGGGCACGTGGACCTTTCTCTTTCATTTTCAAATACTTAACTCTAGACAGGTTTATTGGTGATTTCACAGTATCCTTTCACAGGCTAACAAACAAATAGAAAACTGAATCTTATGTCATGCACACATCCCCTTAGCAACCGCACGTGGTGGGTCAGACAGGACAGCCCCCGTTTCCCTTCTTCCATCCAAGCCTGTTTAACCTGAGGCAGGACCAGTCTCGGCAGGTGTCATCGTAAGCCATCCTGTGGGCACAGACACCTCTGGGGTTTCCAGGACACTTCTGGCAGGGTTCTTGAAAGTGAAACCTTTGAGGAAGGTTTTCAAGCAGGAACCAACCAAATGCAGCTGAAACACACACCTACACCCCTCTATTATAGAAGAGTTCTGTTTCTTCTGTTGCCGACTGAATTTCCTTTTCAAGCTCACTGCACTGTATCTAAAAAACAAAGTTAAATTCTTAATATGCATATTCAGTTTTTTTGCTTTAGAAGTTAAAAAAAATTTTTTTTTAGGAATTCCCAGTGCTCTACTGGTTAGGACGTTAGGATTTGGAGCTTTCACTGCCAAGGGCCCCTGGGTTCAATCCCTGGTCAGGGAAACCAAGATCCTGCAAGCCAGGATCTGTAGTGTAGCAAAAAAAAAAAAAGTTCAGAAAACATCTATTTCACAGTCCAATCTTTTCAGTGATGTCTTAAACCATTAATCTGGAATTCGCTGCCAGTTCAGGGGTTAGGACTCCATGCTGTCACTGCTGAGGGCCTGGGTTCAGCCCCTGGTCAGGGAACTAAAATCCCACACACTTCGAGGCTTGCAGGATCTTAGCTCCCTGATCAAGGGCTGAGCCTGGGCCCCTTGCATTGCAAGTTCAGAGTCCTAACTACTAGACCGTCAGCAAAGTCCCTTAAAAACTTTCTTATGGAAAATTTCAAATATAAACAAATGCTGCAGCTCACACAATGTCTGAGGAGGTACCCTGGGCAGTGCCCTGGCAGAACCTCTCTCAGCCCCGCACCCTATCTGCAAGCCACCCCAGGCAAGACAGGACCACCATTCAGCCACCTCAGGCCCACCTTGGATCAACAAGGTATTTTAAACGCCCAGCAAATGCCAAGACTTGCTTGGTGGGGGTTTGGGGTCGGGGGTGGTGATGGTGACAGGAACAAGCAATTCAGCCAAGAAATGCCGGAAATCAGTATTGACTACATCAGTAATGTCCTTGCTGTCAGCAACAAACCTTTGCAGAGGTATTATGACCTCCATCTGTCTTTAACTAAACCTCAGAGAGTTTAAGCAGATTGACCAGGGTCATGGATGAGCTGGGAATCTGAGTCCAGGCAGTCTGACTCATCACAGATTATAATAGATCATGCTCTATAGAGCATCAGGGGCTTCCCAGGTGGCACTAGTGGTAAAGATTCCAAGTGGTAAAGAATCTGCCTGCCAATGCAGGAGACAGACTCGGGTTCGATCCTTGGGTCAGGAAGATTCCCCTGGAGTAGGAAATGGCAACCCACTCCAGTATTCTTGCCTGGGAAATCCCATAGACAGAGAACCTGGTGGGCTACAATCCATGGGGCTGCAAAGAGTGGGACATGACTGAGCACACACAGAACAGGGGTCATAAGCTGCATGTGAGCACTTAAAATTAAACTAGATTAAAAATTCAGTCCCTCAGTCATATTAGCCATGTTTCCAGTGCTCAACAATGATGAGGGCCTACACACACTGGACAACACATATACAATGTTTCCATCACTGTGGAAAGTCCCATAGGATGGGGCTTCACTATAGTATCTTACGAAGCTTTAAACTATCTCAAAGTTTTTTTTTTTTCTCTTAATGTCCTAGAAAAACACCAGATACACAGTTAAGAAAAACAGAATCCAAAACTGTGCAAGTCATCTACAGGGTGGGATTATGCATAAATGATATTATTTTGTTTTATTCTTCTGTAAACTTGGCTTGATTTTTTTCAGAGAATGAGTTATCTCACTCTGATAATGAGAAAAGACAATTTTTCTTTTTTAGAGGAAGTTGAAGGGGGACACTTACCCGTCCGATCTGTGGGAAGACACTAAAGGAAACTGGTACCATCAATCCCATGACGAGGATAGTACAAGAAAGCTTCAGGGTCCACAGTGACCATGGATTCTGCAGGAAAAACTGGGTCCTGTAAGAAAAAGGTACCAGGGCTTTTTAATTTAATTAAAAACATTTTTTTTTAAAGATGGCTTACTTAAATTTTTATTTATTTTTTTGGTCTCACCACACGGCATGCGGGGTCTCAGTTCCCCATCCTGGGATCGAGCCCAGGCCACCTGCCATGGAAGCTTGGACTCACCCACTGGACCACCAGGGATGTCCCGCCAGGGCTTTTTTAGAGGCCCACGCTGGGCTCAAATGGCAGCCAATTGTTTTGTGAGTAGCCGCAGGCCTGGCCTCCATTCCTAATCACCCCGCAACAGGTGATACTAGCAGCGGCACAGGTGGAGCACTCACTACCCGTCAGGCCCAGGCCAAGCACTTCACATGCATTTGCTCACCTGCTATCCCCTGACCCTGTGAGGTCTGTGTTACCATCATCTCCTTCACACCAGCAAGACGATGCAGCCACTGACCTGGTAAGGACCTTGTCTAACATCTTCAAATTCTCAAAAGTGAGAGGTCAGATTCTAGGACCTGTGCCCTCCTCCCCTGGACTGTGACATTCTGACCCTGACCTCTGAGACTGGAAGAAGGTGCAAGAAGCCCAGCCTGGGAAGTCAGAGACCTGGGGTCCGGGGGTCCGGCTGGGGCGTGGCCACTGACAGACCCTGTGCTCTTGGGTAAGTCACCTTCCCCTTCTGAGCCTTGAGATTTTTCAAAGGCAAAAATGAAAAGGTTGAGTCAGAAGGGCCACTGCAGCCACTCTACCTTGGATACTGTCATGGGTGTGGGACAAAGTCCCTTCCAGGCACCCCCAAGGCCCACCTGGAAATGAAGACCATCTCTCCCCACCAGGCAGGTGGTACCACTATGCAGACCTTGGAGGATGAACCTCAAGATCCCAGCTTTCCCAGAATCCCCCATGCTGAGGTCAGCCAGAGAGGAGCAGGGGGACCCAACCCAGCAGAAGTCCCCACACCCACCCAGCTGGATCGATCACGGGAACTAAGAGTTGGACAGAACACTGCTGCTTCCTGAAATGCACTCCTTGTGTGGTCCAAGCAGAGGCTTCCTAGCTCAGCAGCCCAGACAGAGCAGGCTGGGCCAGCACCAGGCAGGTGACCGACCCCTCCTGGACCAACAGAATCCTTTCCCAGGAGTTTGTGAACTCCGTGGAAGACAATCCCTGCCCCCATCCCCCCAAGGTTTGCTGTGTTTTTCTCTCTCATCCAGACACTGTGAGGATTTCCCTAGTGGTCTAGTGATTAAGGGGCTTCCCAGGTGGTGCTAGTACTAAAGAACCTGCCTGCCAATACAGGTTAGACATAAGAGACATGAGTTCAATCCTTGGGTTGGGAAGATCCCCTGGTGGGGGGCATGGCAACCCACTCCGGTACTCTGCCTTCCAATGCAGGGGGTGTGGGTTTGATCCCTGGTTGGGGAATTAAGGTCCCACATGCTGTGGGGTACAGCCAAAATTTTTTTTTAAAAAAAGGACACTGCGAGGATACAAGCTGGGAGGTGGCCACAGTCACGTGTCAACGTGAAGAAGCCCATGTACAGAGGGAAAGGAGGAAGACAACACCCACGAAGGAGAGGAGAGGACTGTCCTGCACAAGAGTTCAGATCAGCTGCTGCAGGCCACCCCCTGCCCTGTTCCTGCGATCTAAACCAACGCCTCTCCTCCGGCCCTAAGCTACTTCCTGCAAGTGCGGCCTCGCATTCTAGCTGACCCCAGGCTCTACTCCTAACAGGCCATGGCAGGGATTTCCCTGGTTGTCCAGTGGTTAAGATGCAGTGCTCCTAATGCAGGGGGCCTGGGTTTGATCCGTGGTTGAGGAATTAGATCCACAAGCCACAATCAAAAGATCCTGCATGCCACAAGTGAGAGCTGGCATGGCCAAATGAATAAATATTAAAATAAATAAAAAAAGGAATGGCAGTCAACTGATTCTGGGCCACTTAAGCTAATTTAACACATGCTTGGAATGAAGAGGGGAAATACACTCAAGCAACATCCATAGCACGTGAGAGCTGGGAAAGAAAAGTGAAAAGGAGAAAGTGTTAGTCACTCAGTCATGACCCCATGGACTGTAGCCTGCCAGGCTCTTCTGTTCCTGGAATTCTCCAGGCAAGAATACTGGGGTGAGTTGCTAGGCCCTTCTCCAGGGCCCGCAAATCCTCCAAACTCATCTTTCTATCAACAGAAATGAGGTGCAGGGACACGCCCAGGGAGTAGACGGAGCTGAGGACAGAGCCTGGGGGAGAGTCCAGGTTTGATGGAATGTGCACATCAGGATTTCCACACCTGCCCTAAATCAATCCTACCGTCTTCATGGTGATGAAGACTGTTTAGAAGGAAGATTCCTGAAGCACCTTCTTCCCATCCCGCTCATCAGGTTCAGTATTTGACAAATTTTATACGATTTTGATGGTCAACATGTTTATTCCTTCCCGGAGATATAAGCATACCTCTTACCTTTTAAAAAAGTATGCGAAGACTTCAGGGATAAATGCAGAGGTCCCAAACAGCACAACTCTGGATGTTGCTGTATCTTTAACGGCCTAGAGGAAATCAAAAGAAAGCAGCTTAGCACATGGAGTGGGACGATTTCCAGGGATCTTGCAACTCAAGGCAGAGACTGGCAAACTGCCATTCTCCCCTCTCCGCACGTGCAAAGAGCTGGAAGCAGCGCTTGACCTGCACATGTACAGAAGATGCCTGGGTTGGTGCCGGGAGTGATCGGAGATGAGATTAACCTATCCCTGACTCCATCACTCCCACCGACCACCCCAAATAAAACATTAAGTACAAGCAGAAGCAGCTGACAGACAAATCCTTCAGTTCAGTTCAGTTCAGTCACTCAGTCATGTCCAACTCTTTGCGACCCCATGAATCACAGCATGCCAGGCCTCATGCAAAGAGTTGACTCACTGGAAAAGACAAATCCTTACTTAGAACCAAACGGCAGTCCCTTTGCTGGAAAAGCTTGATTTGCCACTGAGGACATCTCCACGTTTTTCTTTCAGTCCAGGACTCTGCCACCAACCTTCCTCTCCTGAACTGCCCCCAGTTAATCCCACTCCTTCCAGGAGGGGAAGCCCAGCTCCAAGTGCACTGGCATGGCATCATGTCTGCATGTAACATGCATGAATCTGCCTGCATGCACCCATCTTTTGCTTGTGTGATGAACAGTTATAAAATTTTATTTTGCATAAACATGTATGTATAGTCTATACCGTGTTGCCATCTTTTCTATAATATACGTCACTCTCTATATTGAACCTTTAAACATATCACCGACTGTATGCATTATATGCACAAAATCAGGTGTATTCAAGGGCAACATCAGAGATGTTCAAGGGAAATTTTGACTACAGATGACACTTGCATTGGAATATCAGAACCCAACCCCTGAGTAAGACACAACTCTACATGCTCAGTGCAAGATCGACAGGCACTCTGCCCACCCTGCTCTCCCCTGAAATCTGTTCGGTGCACTTCCGGCCTCCTGTGACCCCGTGGCTACAGCCCACTGTCCAGACTTCTCTGCTGTGGCCCACATGCCTGCTTTCTGCCTAGGACACTAATACTCAGCTCATTGGATCCCCTGCAGGAATGCCCTTCCCCCACGAGGACAGAGGGCTGCAAGGAGGGTGGCTTTTAAAAATAGCCTTTCAGGAATATAAGACAAAGTCATTCAACTCCAAGAAGAAAAGACTGGTGGCTGAGCCTGGTGTGTTTCGGCGTCAGCAGGGCAAGGCTGGCTTCTCTCCGTTTGTCTTGCGTGGAAGGGAAGACATTCCAAACCAGACACCAGTCATGAGGAGACACTGAGAGATGCGTGACGGCCTGCAACTGAGTAGCCGACTCAGCCAGTCAAAGGATAACAGCATGGACTAGGCTCCTGAAATCTGATCGAAGGTGCCCTGTTACAATCAGATATTGCTGGTTACGCAGTTTCTGAAATTTTAGCTGAAGAAAAGAAACCTTCCGGTGACAGGGAAGTGACGAAAGAATGCTCAAGCTTATGCACGGTCACAGACACTTTATTCTTAAGAGAAAGATCAACTTTTTTTTTTTTAAGTAGATCATCAAACCTTTCTTTCACCCTAAATTGGCCGTGTTGCAAACAAGGAAGTTCCTCTCAATAAGATGGGCTAGATAACTGGGTAGCAAGCAGGGCCCAAGGCTCCCTTCCAGCCCCTGGAGAGAAGCGATGCTGACCAGTGAGGGGTGGGTCTCCAGAGCCCAGCACAGCGCCCGAGAAGCGGGAGGTGCTGAAGAACAACTTGTGGATTAAACATTTGCTCTTGTGCTTCTCACCATGCTCTGCAGTTAAAATTCGGTTGAGGAAAAATGCCAACACACATCCACACACAGAGTTGTACACAAGTGGTCAGAGTGGCATCAGGGGCAACAGCCAAAAACTGGACACAATCCAAATGTCCATCGCCTGGGGAGTAGACAAGCAAAACGTGGTATAGCCATATAGTGGAAGACTGCTCGACAATAAAAAGCCACACACTAACAATGCATTAAAAGATGGATGAACCTCAAAAGTCAAAGAGGCCAGACACAAAAGTACTGTGATTCACTTGTATGAAACTTCTAGAAAAGGTAAAACAATGAAGACATAAAGCAGATCAGTATTTCCCTGGGGCTGGGGGTGGGAGGGGGAGTGACTGAAAAGGGCAAAATTTTCAGAGGCATGAAAATGTTCTAAAATTGGACTGTGGTGGGACTTCCCTGGTGGTCCAAGGGCTAAGACTCTGTGCTCCCAGTCTTGTTCAATCCCTGGTCAGGGAACTAGATCCCAGAAGCTGCAACTAAGACTCTCCGCGTGCCGCAACTAAGACCCAGTACAGCCAAATAATAAAAATTAAAATAATAATAAAATAAATCTCGATATATATTTGGGTTCCCTGGTAGCTCAGCTGGTAAAGAATCCAACTGCAATACAGGAGATCCCAGTTCAATTCCTGGCTGGGAAGATCTGCTGGAGAAGGTGGCGCTAGTGGTAAAGAACCTGCCTGCTAAGGCAGGAGACAGAAGAGACGTGGGCTCAATCCCTGGCTCGGGAAGATCCTCTGGAAGAGGAGGGCGTGGCAACCGACTCCAGTATTCTTGCCTGGAGAATCCCACAGACAGAGGAGTCTGGTGGGCTACAGTCCACAGGGTTCCAAAAAGGTCAAACACGACTGAAGCGACTTAGCACAGCACAGCTCACACTTTATTTATATAGATGACTGATAGATGGTCAGATATTCTATTGGTTCTGTTTCTCTGGAGAACCCAAATACCGCATCACCTTTTAAACATCAGAGTGCAAATATAAACTCTCTCTGAGCATTGTGAGAAAAGACAGATCAGAAAAGGCTGAAGGGAGATGTGAATTTGTTACCAGCTCTCAGACTGACAATTAAATTCTTTGCCCCAAAGCAGCTTACAGCTCCAAGGTGTGAGTCCCCTACCTTTGTCCCGGCTTTTCTGGAATAACCTATGACATTGCCTTCCTTGTCCATGACCTCGATCCCACGCATGGGCTCCAAACTTCGGGAGGCGATCACGTTCATCCCACTGAGCTGGGCTGTGGACGTAAAGAAGGAGACAGAGGGATGAGTATGGGCCCAGTGAAGGGACATGCTTTCGAGGGTCACGCCTCTCTCTCTGATGGGTATGCTTTGCCGATCCACGGGTGGTCACTGACACATACAAGGTCAGCTTTCTCCTGGGCTGTGGAGTAGGGGTCAGAACTGCTGGCCTCTCAGTCTTGGATCCTGACTACAACCCAGCCCCAGGTCCCAACACCCTTGATGGGATTCCCAGAAAAACCCCGGGGCCCTTGAAATATGCCTGCCTTCTTTGCTGAAGCTGGCCTGACCCAGTTTTTATAACATAATTTCCCAGATTTTACCACTGACCTAATTCTGCCAGCTCTTCAAGCTGTTTGATTTCCAAGCCCAAATGCTGAGTGTGAATTACGGAACTTGCAGGCTGGCAAATTTAAAGCAGTTGGTTAATATCTCTGTTCCTCCCTTGGAGTCAGACCACTGGTTTGAAATCCCAAGACTACTACCTCCTCCCTGTGTAACCCTAGAAAATCTCCTTAACCGCCCCTTGCCTCAGTCTCCTCATCTGTAAATGGGGATAATATTACCTGCCCCTAAGTTGTTGTCAAGATTCAGGGAAATGATATATGGACAAGGCTTGTACAGTCTTTACAAAAAGATGGAGGTGTAGAGAATGGACATGTGGACAGAGAGAGGGATGAGGGGGCATGAACCGGGAGATTGGGATTGACATATATACATTACCATGCGTAAAACAGAGAGCTAGTGGGAAGCTGCTGTGCAGCACAAGAGCTTAGCTCAGTGCTCTGTGATGACCTGGAGGGGTGGGATGGGGCAGTGGGGAGGAGGTTCAAGACGGAGGGTAAATGTGTACATACACACACACACACACACACACGCACGCACAGACATACATATAGCTGATTCACTTTGGCATACAGCAGAAACTAACATTGTAAAGCAATTATATTCCAATAAAAATTTTAAAAAATAAAAATATTAATTAGAGTATAATATTTATTATAAATAATAAATACATATTTATTTATATAAATATAAATAAATAAAAGGTAATTTGTGTTTCCAGGTTTGTGTTCATCCTTTGACAACTCAAGGGGTATCTACAGAGAAAGCATCATTTCTCAAACCAAAGACCCCATCTGGACCTGGGGGCACCAGCGAGCTGTAAATGGCAGCTCTCACCAGCTGCAGTGAGGCCCAGGGACTGGGGTATCCCTGAAGATGAAGGCAGGCTCCTGCTTACCGAGAATGATGACGGGAATGACGTTTCTGCTCAGAATGCTAGTCATTGAAAGCCTTACTTGGAGCAAACGAGGGAATAACTAGAAAATGAGAGAGACAGATCATTATTGCATGGGACCGGCAGAGAGCTAGTGTCAACTTAGTTCCTGTTACAGGGCAGGACCCTGCAAGTGTCTCCACATATTTCTTGTTTTAATTCCTGTAACACTGAAGTGTTCTCCCTGGTCATCAGAGGAACACTTGGAGATTCAGGCTACAGAACGTGTCCAGAGTCACTAAGATGTTAAGGATTTGAGTCAAGATGTGAACCCAGGTTCACCAGACTCTGAAGTCTACATTTTCACTCATTACAGTGTCCTGACATTGAAAGCAACACACAATTTGTATAACATGTTTACAAACATAACATTATTCTTTTTTTTCGTTGCATAGCGCTGCATATGGGATCTTAGTTTCCTGACCAGAGATCAAACCTACACCCCCTGCAGTGGAAGTTCAGAGTCTTAACCACTGGACCACCAGGGAAGTCCCCTGAATTAATTTTTTTTAAAAAGATAACAGTACTGAGTCCCTGCCTAGAAATTTAGAAAAAAAAAAGCACATAATTTTGGGGTTATAGGATTACAGGTAACTTTGATTTTCTTCTTTATGTCTTAATCGTACTTTCTAAATTCAGTTAGAACATAAAATTTTGATTCTGAAGAGTAACAGATTTGACACATTTTAAATATACATACGCCCAAAAATGTTGAAGACACAATCACTCCTGCTCCTAGTAATAAGCTCTCATGTGAACGACGATCCTAGGGAAAAACAAAGGTTCATATTTAGCAAATACCAGTTTTACCCAGGAAAGATAATTCCAACAAACACACAAAATCGCCAAAAGAAATACTCTGAAACTGCATGCCCTCTGGGCCTCGTAATACTCACATAACTTGCATTTCCATTGATGATGTTGAAGACTGTACTGTAGGTGTAGAAGGAAGCCTACAGGAAGACAGAGGCGAATACGTCCCATTTTGGTTTCAAGTTCAACAAAATTCAATAATTCTGAAATAGAATTGCTACCTGAGGTAAAATCATGGACTTCAGACTTTTCACGGGCAGCATGGACAGAAATAGCTGTAAAGAAAGTAAAGCAGATACAGACGACTATATATAAAATATACAAGGACCTACTGTGTAGTACAGGGAACTACACCCAAGATCTTGTAATAACCTGCAATGGGAAGGAATCTGAAAAAGAACACATATATAATGAATCACTCTGCTGTAAAGCTGAAACAGTGTAAATGAAGTCCACTTCAAGTAGAGAAAATAAAACAGAGCTGAGAGTGTCTGGGGCGGAGGGAAGGCTTGTGGCACACAGAATCTCCCCAGGGAGATGTAAAACTGAGTCCCCAAGAGTGGGGCAAGCAGCAGAAGATGAGGACGCTGGGGGCAAGTGGCCAGTGGACAGGTGGTGTTGGATGGGCCCCCATGGGCAGTGAGAGCCCGGGAGGTGCCTCACAGTGGTCCCTGTCTCCAGACGTGCAATCGAGCAGGGTGGTTGAGAAGCATTATTTTAATTTAAATTAAATTTGCAGGGGGCAGAGGAATGCTGTCACTTAGTGAGCATGCCTCATGAGAGCCAAGGTGGACAGCCTCACTGGGGGGTGATTCCAGGTCCCAGGGGAGGACCTGCCTGATTGGGGGGGAGGGGGCTTGGGGAGAGGAGGTGACAGCCAGTGACATGGGCCTGTGCCACGGAGTATGTTCTAACTCATCAAGCTCCCCCTTAGCGCTTGGCACATGGTAGGTATTCAAAGAAAGGGTTACTTTGTGACATTGACATTGTGTATCCTCGACAGGCCCTGATGCCCGGGGGGATAAGTAGGGGTGGGGTGTGGACAAGGGTCAGAGGTCCTAACCATCTGTCAGGCAGTCACGGGACAGGGGCCCAGAGCTTAGGAGATAGATGGACGTCCTCCTGACCCCTTGGCTTCTTAGTGGCAAATGGCAGCTTACTCACCGTGGGCGCCGTGAAAGGCAGGAGAGCTGGCAAAAAAGACAAGAGGGTCAGTGACGGCAGACAGGGTGGAAAACTGTGCACCCTGAAGCCTCTTCTCAGGCACGGGAGTCAAAGGATATTTTTCATGAACTTTTCTAATAAAAATAATAACTATGTGCATAAGGCAAAACTTAAAACCAGCATAGCAGAGGAAGACCTGACCAGGCTTCCTGTCATTGAGCATAAGCGGTCACTTGTTGCAAGTCTGTTCATCATTCCAGGTGAATTCAATACATCTGTGACACTGTGACTTATAATAAGACATATGTATTTGGTCTTCATCCCTATTCCTGGCACAGAGATCCTAAAACCCTTGAAATTTCCTAAATGAGAAGGGGGATAAAGGTGAAAGGAGTGTCTCTTATTCTTTTTTTTTTAATTTATTTGGCTGCACCAGGTCTTAGCTGTGGCATGCAGGATCTAGTTCCCTGGTCAGGGATCGAACCTGGGCCCCCTGCGTTGAAAGCATGGAGTCTTAGCCACTGGACCACCCAGGAAGTCCCAAGTGCCTCTCATTCTTCAAAGCAAGCCCCTTTCAACCACACCTGAGATAATGTCAATACGGTGACTTTGGGAAAGCACCGAAGGATAGGATTGGCTGCCAGGGGAACCAACTACATGACTTGGAGGGAGGCAAGGTTTTCTAAAGGTTACAAACCATTTGTGAAAATTAGAATCAACTCACCTGCAGGTCGAAAAGGACCAGGGATTAGCCTGCTGTTGTCAGGATGCACTGTGGACTTCAGAAGGGTAAACACAAAGGTGAGTCTGACGTTTGGTTTTGTTTTTTAGGCTAAAAATTAGGATGGGGCTGAGACTTACAAGACTTCTCTTCCAAGCTTCTTGTATCTAAAAAGAGAAAGACCAAGCAACAGCTTTTAACGGTGGCTCGGCAGCCAAAATAGCTCCTCTCCAGTTTCATTTCTGGTACCACCTTTGCTCTACCTTTCAGAGAGTGAAAGGTGAACTATTTTCTACCATGGGGGCAGAGCAGATCAAAACAAGTAAATCAAATGAATGAACTAACAAGAAGCAAAAAGAAGAGTCACACGAAAATGACCAAAACATTAAAAAGCCCCCCAAGTTTATGACCTTGGAGAGGCCAACAACTAACTCACCCCTTGGGGGAGTCCCTGAATGCAGCCAGCCTCCCCTGGCTCACAGCGGAGCAGGCTGTGTGCAAACCACGCCTTTAGCCAAGTCACTGTAACAGAGCCAGGTGTGAGTTCAGAGGCCCCAGCAAGTTCTTAGAAAAACCAAGTTAAACATGTGAGCTTTCCGTAGGCTGCCTCAAGGGATTGATGTTTGTGGGCTCTGGAAAGCCCCATTCACTACAAGGTAGATAACAAACACTGGGCTAAAGTCTTTGGGCAGGGGCTGTAACCCCACCCCGTAACACTGCTTCTAACAGGGAGCAGATTCTGACTTCAGAGGCGTGCCAGAATTCTGGAATTCGCCACGGGGCTCAGGAGTCAGCTACAGAGAACACCCATAGCAGATACTGCAACCGCCAATCTCTGTTGCACAGGAGGAACCCTATGCTTTTTCCCGTTAATACTGGTGCCTAACAGTCATAACTCATATTCATCTGGCTTACAAGAAGGAGTCCTAACTGTACTTTAAAAGCTAACCCAACTGAGTAGTGTTTATGCTGACAAAATCTCATCTGAGTTCAGACCATGCAGTTGGAGTCACCTGAAGGCAGCCAAGCCCAGCCTTGAGCCAGGCACACCTGGGAACAAGAAACATACCCTTTTGTCTTCCAAGTCACCTCGGGATGCATCTTCATTTGTTAACAACAGTTGCCTCGATTTTTCTATTTTTTCCTACAATTAGATATAAAGAAATCAAGAATGACCTCAACTTCAGATTTATCCACAGATTTAAGAATCAGATGCTTACTAACACCTGATTTTAATTTTTTTTTGACTTCTCCAAGAGGCTTGCAGGATCTTAATTCTTGATCAGGGACTGAACCCACACTCTCAGTATTCCACTGCATGAATATACCATTTTATATTTCTCTATTTCCCTACTGATGTGTATTCAGCTTGTTTCTTGTTTTTCTCTATTATAAAGAGAAGAATGGGAGTGTCCCTGTGGATCTGGCTGTAAGCATCATTGCTGGTCTGTCGTGAAGGGTTTCTCTTCCTCTGCTTCCCTCAGGCACACCTGGTTCAAACTCTCATCTTTCACTTAGACAATTGAGTCATCCCCTGAACTAATCATAGTCTGGGTCCCTCTGGTTACTTGTCATGGGGCTAAGGACAAATCCCTCTTGTCTGAACGACACACAAGGACCTTTGAGAACTGTCTGGTTCCCCTGAGTTAAAAGACCCAGTAACTGGGTGACCTGGCCCCTGCCCCCCTCCCCTTTGCTTACAGTCCTGTCTTCCTGACAGTTCCTCCCTGGCCCCCCCCCCCCAGCCTTTTTTAAACAACCTCCCCCAATTCCCTGCTACACCTTGCCCTTAGAGCCCTGGGTCAAGGTCTGTGACTCGCTTTGCCAGTCTGTCCTCCATTACCAGGGAGGTTTGTTTTGATTCCCTTTGAAACCACCAGCACCAGGCCCAGGGTTTGGTTGGTTGTTGTTTAGTCGCTAAGTCGTGTCCAACTCTTTTGTGGCCCCATGGACTGTAGCCCACCAGGCTCCTCTGTCCATGTGATTTCCTAGGCAAGAATATTGGAGTGGGTTGCCATTTCCTTCTCCAGGGGATCTTCCAAACCCAGGAATCGAATCTGTGTCTCCTACATTGCAGGCAGATTGTCAACCACTGAGTCACTCACCCAGGAAGCCAGGATTTGGTACTACCTGTTAAATGGATGTCTGTTCTTATGGAGTAACCTTCCAATCTCACAAGTTCATTCACAAGGAGTAAAAACATGATAATATACATGGATTCTGCTATTTCAACTGCTTTGAAAAGGGAGCTACAACCTTCACATTTCAGAATAAAACGTGAAATTCACTATTTTGAAAACAAGAAAATACTTACAATTGAAAGGACCAAATTCGTAGGATCCAACAGTTCTGTCCACTGAAGAAATCTTTGAATAAAAGACTTAAGAGGGGCAGGAGCACCAGAGAGGTTAATGGCAGCAGAAAAGCAAAAACAGGTAATAATAACAGTTAACATTATTTTCAGAACCTCATAGGGCCTTCTCCTTGCAGCATCTTCTAGAATCCTTACAACATTCCCATCCTACAGGTGAAGGCACTGAAGCTTCCAAGGGCTCATGAATGTACTCAAGGAAGCCCAACCAGGAAATGACCCAATGGCCCGTGCTCTTCACTTCAAATTGCTCTTAAGGATTAAAAGCCCAGACTTTAGAGTCAAATGGACCTATGTTCAATCCCCACATATCACCCTGAAGCACTGCCTCAGAATCTGTTTCTTCACCCCTCGGGTGATTATAAGGCATGCATGCGTGCTACGTCACATCGTTGCAACCCTAAGGACTGTAGCCCACCAGGCTCCTCTGTCCATGGGATTCTCCAGGCAAGAATACTGGAGTGGGTTGCCATTTCCTCCTCCAGGGGATCTTTCCGACCCAGGGATTGAACCGGAGTCTCCTTCACTGCGGCTGATTCTCTACCAGAGTCACCTGGGAAGCCTGGTTATAAAGGCTTAACTCCAGTCATAAAGAACTGAACTCTCCAGTGAAGGCTCAATAAAGGCAATTTGGTTCACATATGGAGAAAGGAGGCTTGGTTTGCTTCCCAAAGCCCGCAGACTTTGCAGTGACTCCCTCTTTGAGGCCTGGCTCTGCTAGGACAACTTGAGTTCCTTGTCCTTGACTTTCCCGCCTAAGAGTATGGCGCTAAGCTCTGCTCTAGGTCAAGGCTGAAAGAGAACACTCTAGAAACGAGCTGTCCAATTCACCACATGTGGCCAGGCCAATTCGAGATGTGCCGCATGTGGAAACCATACACAGACTTCTAGAGAAAAGAATGTAAAAAATCGCATTCATAATTTTTTATATCGATTACATGTTTAAATGTTAATATTTTGTTTCTACTGGGCTACATGCAATATATTATTAAAATTACAAGGTAAAAAGTCATATATATATTTTTAATGTGACTACTAGAAAGTTCGGAATTACCCACGTGGCTCCATCCTATTTCTATTGGACAGCGCCTCCAGAGGCGGGGCTTCCCGCAGCCGGGAATCTCACGGTCGCGTGGCGGAGCCTACAGACTCCTGGGGGGCTCCTGGGAAGGGCCTGTTTTGTGTCTCTCCAACCTGGTGCTCATCAACAGCCAGGGCAGCAGAAGCAGACCCCTGAGGGGTGGGGAGTGGACTCCTGGGTCATGCGATCTGCTGGGTGACACTGTGTTACCCTCCCTAGCCAAGTCTGCGGCAGAGGCGACAAATGCTAACAGCCGTGGCCGTCGGCATCCTGCAAGCCTGGCTTTCCCTTCGTTCCCTCCCCGGGGTCGAAGGGGAGGCGGGTGCTGCGACCACGTGGCCTGCCCAAGGTCACGGCGGCCAGCGGCGATTCCAGGCCGCGCGGCCCGCGCCCTCCCCGCCCCAAGCCGCGCCGGGCCCGGGCCGTACTTGGCGTTCGGTGATCCAGAAGCGCACGTTGGGCTCCATGCGGGCGGCGGCGCCGCTGCACCCTGGGAGCCGCCCGGCCCCCGCGCTTCTGCCTCTTCTTCCGGGCTCCTCTTCCTGGGACCTAAGAGCTGCCAGGAAAGGCCGCGGCGGCCGGGCTTGGCGAGGAGGCGGAGCCGGGCGGCGAGCCCCGCCCCGGGCGCGCACGCGTCCCCTGTCCGGGCGCCCGGCTCCCAGGCCCGCGCGCCCTCGGCTCCTCGGTACCGCGTGCGCTCTGTTCCCGCTCCCGGGTTCCTGCACGCCTGCTGTTGCCGGGAGCCCACCTCCCCCATAGGCCAGGTCCTCCCAACCTTGTTCCTCACTTTCGGGTAGGCTGACCGCTTCCAGGCCGAGACGGGGCACCTACGTAACCCCCATATCACGGGACCTACAGCGAAGATCCGATCAGGGGCGCCTGGCACCTTCCACAGCCTCACCCTGCACTCCTGCAGCGTCTGACCTCCCCGAGCACAGGCTTTTTACCCTAGGAAATCCCTTCGATTGCACCTGAAGTCCAGCGGAAACGGGATGGGGGATAGGACACACTACACAATTTGTGCGGCCCAGTGGTACCTCTTTTTTGAATTTTCAAAAGTCGACTTGACAGCATTAGACCAAGCCCCTTCTAGGTTCCCCAACCCTGCCTCCCAGGCAGTGTCTCTGCCCAAGGGTTTCCCCCTTGCTCTAGGGCAAATCCAGTTTCCTCTGTTGTACACGGGTAGAGACGACCTGTAGAGGAAAGTGTACCTTCTTTCTGCCTCCACCCACTTCCCCAGCACTGGGGTGTGTGCGGGTTATGTGTGTTTGTGGAAGGCTGGATGTTGAGGGTGTTCAGGGGGTGCCTCAGGAGTCCTAGATTAGGGACCTGGTGCCATGGAATACTTAGTTGTGTGACCATGGTCAAGTATCTCCAAGTCTACTTTCTCATCTATAAAATGATGACAATAATTGTACCTATTGTGTTTTTGTTGTGGGTCCAATGAGATAAAACATGTGAAAGCCCTAGCAGTGCTAGGTCCCTAAGAAGTGGTCAGTCTGGACCACTTGCAGCCGGTTGGCCTTTCCCCTCCCTTTGCCTTGGCCTCCGGGAACATGAAAGCAGCTCATGGTTTTCTTCAGGTCCATGTGGGCTCTGAGCTCCCACAGGTCACTTTTCTGTATCTCTAAGACTTCATCTCCTCTCTCCAGGAAGAGTTTCTTGATGCCCATAGCCAGGTAAGGTGCCCCCCTCCTCAGAGTTCCCCGGAATGCATCTATTGCACCGAAGTATTTAGCACACCTGTATTATCCTGCTGGCTCTACTGCAAGGATATCACAAACCCAGTCAGCTGACCGGCTTTCCTCTCTGCAGGTCTAGTTATGGGGTCTAGTCTTAACAGAGGAGCCAGAGTGATCCTCTGAGAACAAGGTGATGTAACTCTTCTCAAAACATTTCTGCCATTTCCCCTCTCAGAATAGAATCCGAAGTCCAGTCCTTAGCTTGCCTCTGGGTGCCCCATTACCATTCTCCCCCTTCACGGGTCCAGTCACATGGTCCTTTAATTCTTCACCCACCCCAAGTCCACTCTTGCCTCAGGGCCTTTGCACCTGTCATTCACTTTGCCTAGAACCTTTTTATCCCTGTAACTCCCTCACCTTCTACATGTTTTATCTCATTTGACACCAAAACCCTAAGGAAGATACAATTACAGCCCTCATTTTGCAGATGAGAACACAGACCTGGAGAGACTGACTCCCTGAAACCCTATTAAAATATCTCCACCTCTCTGCTCCAGTCCCTTGTTCCACTTTATTGTCCTTCCAGACATTCTATGTAATGTTATTGTTTATTACCTCTAGAATGTAAGTGCGAAAAGGAAGAGGAATGTCTTCTTTGTTCATTCTGCCTCCAAAATAGTACCGAGCATATAGTAGGCACTCCAGGATTTGATTGTAGCCTGCCAGGCTCCTGGGTCCAAGGAATTCTCCAGGCAAGAATACTGGAGTGGGTAGTCATTCCCTTCTCTAGGGGATCTTCCCAACTCAGGGACTGAACCCGGGTGTCCCACGGTATAGGCAAATTCTTTACCATCTGAGCCACTAGGGAAGTCATTAAAATGAATAAATGCTTCCATATTTCTTTTGTCCAGCTCCTTGGATGTGGAGCCAGTTATCTTACTCATCTTTGTAGGCACTGAGTTAAATGCTCAATAAATGTCTGTTGACATAATCAGAGAAGGAAAACTAGAGAGCCCCACAATATAAGTAAGCTGAAGCAAGAATTAATGGTGTTATAAATGCAAGTATTTTAAAATATGTTTATTTATTATATTTTTTACATGGAACACTTCAAGGAAGAAAATAGTTACAATAATCCAAATGAATGATTCAAATTCATATTGCAATCCTTGGATTCAATAAATATCCTTTCTAATTATACCCAATCAATATTAGAAATGTATGTAGACACTAAGTCAGCTAACAAAGTAAGTAAAATAACTATATAAACTATAAATCTCAGGAACGGGGAACATGCATGATCAGTTAAGTCACTTTGCCACTGTGGTTTTTTTTTTGAAAAAAAAAAACATGATTCACATTTCCTTCAACCATACACACATTCACTGCAAGTGTTAAATTAGACCACTGATACCGACAACTTAAAACTATGGTCTTTAAAAGAAAATTCAGTTTAATACAAAGAAATTCAAGAGGAAAATCTCAGGACCCTTGATCAGAAGTTTTCATTACCTGTCGTACTACTCTGGTATACACAAAGGTTCAAGTAAGGCTGAGGAAAAAGATCTGTTTCCTTTTCCCATTGAAGACATGATCCAAGAAACAGGTGAACTACATACACACTCTGTAAAAACTAGCCATCCATCCACACCTTGCCTTGGACTCATTAGTAACTGAAAACATTTTAAAAGCCATGGCCAACATTACAAAAACAAAACATTTAGAATAACACTATTTATGAATATAAGCATCATTGGGTTTAGGTTTTTTTTGGCCTGCTATAAATACAAATCTCTGAAAAGCTACAGGTGAGTTCCCACTGTGGTTCTTTTCTGGTATGGGATGTGGCAGGTATGCACAGGACGGCCTACTGATTTACCTTCTCAAAATATTCTCTGGAAGCAGTTGGATGGGGCTTGATCTGAAAATACAAAAACATTTCACTGGGTAAGTGACTTCATGCTCTCAAAAGGGAGCCAAAGGCCCTCAATTTTTAACCTACAGTTCTTTAACTTTTTAAAAATTGGTCTGTTTCCTTTAAAATACATGGATGAAACGGACATGAACAGCCTTCCTGGGGCCTGGTCCCACCCCCACCTGCAGCAGCTTCACGCATTTGCATACCACCTCCACCCTTGCTCCAACGTGGATATTCCAGGCCAGCAGCCCTTGAGGCAGTGAGGACCTGGGACCCTCTTGGCTGGGCTCCCATTGCTTTCGGGGAAGAAACCTACTGTAGGAGACTCGGGTGTCCAGTTGGCCGGGCAGACTTCTCCATGGGTTTCCACAAACTGGAACGCCTTCACCAAGCGGAGGGTCTCTTCCACGCTTCGGCCCACTGGGAGATCATTGACGCTCAGATGCTTGATGACTCCGTTGGGGTCAATTATAAAGAGACCGCTGCGTAAAGATTATCCTCATCAGAATATCAACATTACCAGAGCTAGAAAGACTCTACTTCTACCCTGACTTTAATTCTCCTTGATAGAGCATTTATTAAACTCTATCATGTGCTTAAAAATCAGGTTTTCCTTGTACAGAAAGATTCTCATCTCTTATTGATGACAGATGTTTTAACAAAGATAGGACTAGACTAGGCCACCAGGCAGTGTGTTCACATTGACAGATGTGACCTGGATGTCTCACAGTATCTGAAGGTCACTGAACTACCCAGAGCAAACACTTCTCGTTAGTGATGCAGGAAGCATTCTTTGGGCAGCTGTATCAAATCTTGGCAAGAAACCATAGGCTATTGAGAAAGGACAGACGTATTTTATCTGTATTCTATAAATTCTTGAGTGAATTGAGTAGCGAGGAGAAAATCCCATGGGAAAATTTACTGGCCTTAAGTCTAGGCAGAGTAGAAATCTAAAGGAAAACAATCCCATCACTTTTGTTTATTTTTGGCTACCCTGAGGTACAGTTTGTATAGGAAAGACAGAATGAGTGCTTAGTACTCTTCCATTATTAAGTTTTCAAAATAATGAACTGGTTTCCTGGAATTCTTTGAATCTTGGATTTAAATTTATTTGATGTGTTTCAATCACGTAACAGTTCTTATTTTGATCCACAGACTGTCCAAGCTCATCACTATCACTTCCGTTCCGTTCAGTCGCGTCTGACTCTTTGTGACCCCGTGGACTGTAGCCTACCAGGCTTCTCCGTCCATGGGATTCTCCAGGCCAGAATACTGGAGTGGGTTACCATCTCCTTCTCCAGGGGATCTTCCCGACCCAGGGATCGAACCCGGGTCTCCTGCACTGGAGGCAGACGCTCTAACCTCTGAGCCACCAGGGAAGCTGTCACTTAGCAGCAATGTAATGAGGTAATCCACAGCCCTGGGGTCTGTGCTTATCTTCTATACAAGTGAGGGTGATACTCTGACTTATGCAGGGGTCATAAAACTCAAGAGGTTTTTAACAGTCCATCTTTAAAAGGGTGTGGCCTCCCAAATGTTGATCACTCAGGAAAAAGCAAGTTAGAAAAAACTCAAAAGATAAAAAGGTGGTTCCTCCTCCTTGGGCCCGGCCTTAGGGGATCTAGGCTCTGAGGCTAAGGGGTCCTGGTTCATGTTCCTGCAGGGTGCAGCCAAGTTGGAGTCCACTGTGTGGATGCGGAAACAGAAAGCTGGGCTGAAGAGGGGCCCACAGCAGAGTCTCCAAAAAGAAAGCCTTATCTTACAAGCCAGACTCGACTCCCTCTGTCAGTCCTAATAGTGAAACCAGTAGGGAGGTAACTACAAAGTTAGCTTGAGACTCTACAGGGGATCCTGGGAGGAAAACACCAGGACTCTCTCCTTCCCTTGACAATGCTGTCAGAGCTAGGCTTCCATTTATTAAAGGAAGGCAGTAGTCTCCTTGGAGTCAAAAGGCCAAAGTTCCCAGGTGGCTTCCAGAGCCAAAATTCCAGTGTACCCCCAGCAGGCGGGAGATCAGGTACGAGGGTGGGCAGGTGAGCAGGTTCAAGCCAGCCCCCAACAAAACTGTGAAGCCCATCCAAGTGCGATCCTCGCTTGTGTCCTGGAGGTCAAGTTCTGCCCTTTCCCTCCTTCTTCAGCAGCCATCATTATGCCTAAGTTCTTGTCCCTCCCAGGAAGGCTGAGGGTCTGGGACGGGACTCACAACAGCTACAAGGACCTGTGCGGCAAACTCTGTAGCTGCCTCACCTTACTCAATCCTCACAACCAATCCGGGAGGTACATTCTCATTTTAATTTTGGGGAGAAAGGGACTCAAAGAGGTTAAATATCCTGCTCCAAGTCATACAGCTATTGAGCAGCTGAGCTTAAATTCAAACTCTGGTCTGGTTCCAGCGCTTGGACAAGATACTAACTATATTAGGAAACTGACTTCTACCCTTGCTGGCTCCCTCTGCCCCCCCGCCCCCCAATATCTAAGCAGTTTGATGGCTTCACTGTGAGGAGTGGCTCCCACATGGTCAGGGAGAGTGAAGCAGTGTGCCCATTAAGATGTGGTACTGGAGACTTCCCTGGTAGTCCCGGGGCTAAGACTCTGTGCTCCCCAATGCAGGGGTCCCTGGTTCGATCCCTGGTCAAGGAACTAGATCCTGAGTGCTGCCACTGAGACCTGGTGCAGCCAAATAAAATAAATAAATATACATTTTTTAAAAGGTACGATATCCTTCTTCAGAAACAGGCCCAGGGAGACGCAGAGGGCACACACGTCACAGCCATTTCTGAAAGACTGCCAACCCTCACAGGAGGCATCCACTGATGCTTATTACGATAAAAGACAAATTAAGGGTTTGGGGTTCTAAAAATTCCCTACCCAGGCTTCTGTAAATTCCCTATGAAGCAAGATAATACTAAACACATAAGAAAACAATTTTAAGTTCATACGAAATGGATCTTACCGTAGTGCGAGGCCAGGACCTTCTAACAGCACACCGTAGTCTCGGGAAATCTGTTTGGTCAAATCTGACAAGAGTGCGATGTTCATATGGCCCAAACCGCCATTCTGATAAAAATACAAACAGGGCTGGTGGTTACACTGTGGCTCCCACAGCCTCCTCAGCCAGGAAACAGGACGACTGACCAACACCAGCCAGACAGCAGTAACTGAGCAGCCGCAGCGGGTCGAGTGCTGCTTCTAAGAGTAGAAGGTGCTCCTTCTACTGCCTCACTTCCTCCTCCAGCACCCTGGAGTAGCTACTACCATCATCGCCATTCTACAGATGATGAAACCGAGGTGCACACAGGCTGAGTAACTGGCTCCAGGTCCCAGCTAGAAAGGGGCAGAGGCAGGATTTAAACCCAGCGAATACTACAGACTTTTCTTTTTCTAATTCTTAAAGTATCCTTTTGGTTGAAGATTCATTTCTGAAGCATAAAGTTGGAATAATAATAAAAAAAGAATACTTTGACTAATTTGATATTTGATAGTCCAACATCATAGCTAGAAATTGATTCTCCCAATCAAATTTTGAGGCAGGAATATTGATCCTGCAGAAGAGTAAAATCAGAGAACTTAACCACTGTCCCACCTGCCTCACAGGGTATGGGGACCTACAGGGTCCAGGTGAGAGGGGAGACAATGGAGTCCAGCTGTTTCCCCTGCCCTGCTGCGTTTGTTCTCCGTTACTGTTTGGAAAACAGAGGTGTAGTGAGAAGTAAATACATGCAATGTTACAGGAGACGTGGATAGAGCTTAACAGAATTTGCCAGTAGGTTAGGACTGACTGATAGCCCATTTCAGACCAGTCATGCTTTAACAACTTCTAGGTTGGTCTTTCATGGGATCCGGCAGGTTTTAAGATCACAAGTGCAGAGGCAGCGTGGACACGCGTATACCTTCCTCGGCGTGTTTATCCAGGCCAAGTGGCTGAAGTGGGAGTCCACCGACACTGCAACAACTTCACAGTTCACATCATGAAATTCATTGGCTTTGTCACTGAAAGCAATAATTTCTGTAGGACACACAAAGGTGCTAGGAAAAAAAGGCAGGAATTCTCATTAGACAATTTTTTTTAAAAGACTTTAAAAATTTGAACAACAGTTGTCTAAAGAGTAGTTCTATTTTCTTAAAGGAGAAAAAGGCAAAAGGGTTAATCATCCTCACTGGACTCCTGGTCACAATGATACTCCAGTATAAAAAAAAGAAATTAACCAACTTTCTATTTTAAGAATCATATCAAAAAACAGGGGTGGCAGAAACATATGCCAAGAATAAATGCAAAATTTTATTTAAATAAGTAGCTTCATGAGAAAATTCATTATCCTTACTTTTCTCATTTCCCCCAGACCAGTGGAAGCTTCCTCCCTGACAGGCTTACAGGAACCACTACTCCAGAGTGGAACGTGGGCTCGAGCGCACGTGGGTTCAGTAATGCAGCTCCCGGGCTGCAGAGCCATAAAACAGGGGCCACAGGGCTTCTCTGGTGGTCCAGTGGGTAAGAATCTCCTTGCAGAACAAGGGACACAGGTTCGATCCCTGACCCCAGAAGAGGCCACATGCCACAGAGCAGCCAAGCCCATATACCCCATCTAGAACCCAGGAGCCGCAACTACTCAGCCCACGTTCTGCAACTACTGAAGCCCGTGCGCCCTAGAGCTCGTTCTCTGCCGCAAGAGAAGCCACTCCAATGAGAAGCCCAAGCACCACAAGAGAGGAGCCCCTGCTCACCACAGCTAGAGAAAGCCCACATGCAGGAACTAAGTCCCACTACAGCCAATAAATACATACATACATCTTAAAAAAAAAAAAAAAGAGCCATATTGAAACCCATTAAAAGGAATGCCACTCGACCCCCTATACTTATCACTTGTGAATTAACTACAGATGCAAGCTGTATCAACATAGACCATCAGTGACAGAGTCAGCAATAACCCTCCCCTTGACAAGAGTTAAGATAGGCAGTGTCAGTGGGAAGGCAGCGATCTTCACTTGCTCGCAGAATGATGTTACAGCACCACAGAAAATACACTTACAAATCTAAAGGATAGAAGAAGAGCACCAGATATTTCCCCTTAAAGTCATCAAGGCTAATTTCTTTGAACTCTCCGCTGACAACGGCTGTACCCTTAAAATAGGGTGCATGCTGGGTGACGGTGGGGGCATGGTATGAGGAACCTGAAAAATACCCCCAAAACATACATATACAGTTAATTCGTTAAACCAACCACTTATCTGATTTTACTCAAACCTCTCCCAGTAATTAATCAGTAGTATAATTAAAAGGTTCAGTTCAATTGTACATCTTACAAAACTGTTTCTCTTTCCATAGGTCTAGACTGTACACTAATTCAAAGTGCTATGGAAACTAAAGAGACAGGAGGAAATTCCCCGGCAGTCCAGTGGTTAAGACTCAGTTCCTGCTTCAGGGGACGCCAGTTTGCTCCCTAGTCGGGAAACTAAGATCCCACATGCCGTAAGGTGCAGCCAAAAGGCAAATAAATAGATAAAAGAAGACAGGAGAGAACAGGGATGGATGAACATAGAATTAAGGATCACATGAACCTGGAGGTGGGTTCGAAGCATGGTCTGGATTTTTGCCAAGACCAGGGCGGGTGTGGGGAATGGCCTGTAGCAGAGTTTGCTTGACGCAGAGAACAGGTGTGCATAGAAGACGCATGGGGGACAGAGCGAGGATGGTGGAAGGCCACGCTGAGAGGGCCCTTATATATCAGATGGATGAGCCTGTTCTTAAAAGGAGAGATAAAGGAATCACTGGAGGCTTCTGTGCAGGAGATGGGTGATGCGTTGTCTGTTCTCAGGAAGATTAGTCGGGCAGGGGAGCGTGAGAGGAGCAGGGAGAGCCGGATGTCAGGAGGTGACTGCAGCGATCTAAGTGAGCGGTGAGGCGGGCAAGGTACGGCAGAGGGGACAGAAAGAAAGGAAAGGATGCAAGAGCTGTGTCAGGATTGCAGAGGCCAGGCTTCAGGCTGGGAAGGCGGGACAAAGGAGGCCAGGTGTCAAGCTGCCTGGCTTCAGAAACAGGAGGAGCTACTGGGAGCAGGAGTTTGGGACAGGTGACAAGGAAAGTTAAACTCGTGTCATCAAGCTGATACTAGAAATTCCTTAAAGTTCTGAGAAAACTAAATTTTTTTAGAACATTTCACCAACAAACAAAACTTTTGCTAAAGTACATCCCCCACCCCCACCACCATGACAAGTCAGTCTTTTTAAAAGCTGGGACAAACCTAAAGGAGGCCTTCTCAAATGCCACTCATTATCTGAGGCTGTGCCGAGCAAATCTCATATTTTAGAATGGAATATAAATCTCAGGAAACAGCTGCGTGTCACTCAGATCATGGAGGAGTCCAACAGACTGGCCTAACGTGGCCATGCAGGTCTGAATCCAAAAGCCTTTGGAGTGGCTGCACTGTCCGACCCCAGTCAGCTCAGACCCTTCACACACAGCAGGCCCAGAGACCTCTGACTGTCCCCACCCCTCTTTCATGTTCCTCGGCCCAGGGGATTAAAACCTCTGGAATCAACAAGGAAATGTGACACTAGGGCAGTCTGCCTCAGTGAGTCGCAACCCTTGGCTGCACATCAGAATCACTTGGTGAGCTTTAAAAAAATATGATGTTCTGGTCCCACCCCAGGGATTGACTTAATTTGTCTGGGGTGGGACTAAGAAAGTGGTACGATAGTAAAAACTCCCCACGAGTCTAACATGTGGCCATAGTTCAGAGCTCCTGTTCAGAGATGATAAATGTTTCCATTATTTGGTTCACACTAAAGCATAACAACACTTACTGGTGCTAAAGGCGAATTTTGCTTGATCAGAACCAGACCACAATGCATTTGTCAAGCACATTCTTCGAGAAGCAGCAGGCCTAAGGGCAGAAATGCCCCAAGGAATGGCATTCACATGTCGGATGAGCTAAAAAGAGAAACACTTTATATCACAACATATTCCCAGAATGGCGGCTGAAACCCTGCTGAAAGGGCATCAGGCCAGTAGTGGCCTCCACCGGCCTTGTTCCTATGAACAAAAACTCCAAACTGCAAAAGCATGGATTGAGTCTACATGTTCTTAAAATTCCCTTCTGCTTCCTTATCCTTTAAGACTGTAAAGCAGACTGGGAAGACAGGCAGATGTTGGTCAAAGGGTACAACATTGCAGTTATGGAGGATGAATAAGTCTAGAGATCTAATGTACAAGCAGGTTGACTATACTTAATAATAGTGTATTGAAGTTGGAAATAAGAGAGAGTGTTATTATTCTAAAAGAGTAGACAGATGCACTCATCACACACACAAAGGTTAACCATGTTAAAAGATGTTAGACTGCAGTAATTATTTCATTACTTATATCATGATGCACACTTCAAATATGTAATTTTTATTTAAAAAAATATAGGTAATTCCCTGGAGATCCAGTGGTTGACTGTATATGTATATACCATATACATATACAATTACCGGGTTGAGCAGAAAGTTCATTTAGGTTTAACCTGAAAGAATTTTTTTGCCAACTCAACACATACGTATTAATTAATGGGGAAACAAAGACTGCAAGGTAGAGGGAAATTACAAGATTATGAAGATTCCATGCTTTTAAAAGGAACCCAAGCACTCAGACCAGGAGACTGGCCAGGCTCTGTGTATTAAGCTCTTTACCAGCAGATGTGCTGGGTATGCTCTACCATGTCAAGGCTTTCCCTCGGGAAAGACAAGGCCATTCCGGCCCACAGAGAAGCAAACAGAGCAAAGTTCAGCCTCTGGGCGTCTGGGCAGGGGTCAAGGGAAACGTTTGCTCAATTTCAGGGTCTAGCATGACTCGGGAAGAAAGAGCCTGGGTGGAAACCCACCACGAGAAAGGGGAGGACGGGCAGCCAAGAGCCTTCGGCACTCAAGGACTTTAATTACTTTACATTTTGTTGTCCATCCAGCTATTTAAGGGGATGCTCACGGAAACCTTTGAGGTAGGCAGTCTATGCTAAGGTAAGGAAGTTATCTGAGGTTTGGAAAAGAAGGCAATGGCCCAAGGTCATAGAGTCAGTTATAGAACCGCGACCAGGGGACAGGTCGCCTGCATCCAGAGCCAGGTGCTTAGGCAGAGGGTGGACGGGGGTCCCAAGACTGGGAGCGAAGAGGGATCTGGAAACACGAACGCAAGACGCGGGTAGGGGCGGGCGAAGGGCGGTTCTGCGCAGGCGCGGGGAGCCTGCCTTAGAGGAGGCGGCCCCTGGTCCATTACCCTCTGACATCCTCCAAGAAGGGTGAAAGGACCCCAGGCCAAGGGAAGGGGCACCCCACTTGGGAAGCACGTTCTCGGAGCCACCGCAGGGTCTCGGCGCCTGTGCCCCGCAGGCAACCACTCACCGAAGTCCGAAGCAACCTTCCCGCTGCGGCCGCCATCTTCGGTGTGCAGGGCAGACGGAGACGCGGGGGAGGCGGGGCCAGGGGCGGGGCCAGGGGCGGGGCCTCGGCGGGAAGGCGCGGGCGCGCGCCGGCGCCGGGGCGAGAAAGAGCTAAAGGGCCCTCTGCCTGGTTCACGTCTCGGTTGTGGGGCCCGTCGATCCCACCCAGAGGAGGATTCAGTTCAGTTCAATTCAGTTCAGTCGCTCAGTCGTGTCCGACTCTTTGCGACCCCATGAATTCAGTCCTGTTAAAAGAGTCGGACACGACTGAGCGACTGAACTGAACTGAAAACTCCTAAGTAGCTTCATGCTTGGGAAACCGATACTTTGTCTCTGTTTGTCGCCCCAGCCTAAAAAGATCCAATGCAGAATGGGAAGACAGGTATTTCCATATTTGCTATCGACTTAAGAACTGACTCATTTGAAAAGACCCGGATGCTGGGATAGCTTGAAGGCAGGAGGAGAAGGGGACGACAGAGGATGAGATGGTTGGATGGCATCACTGTCTCAATGAACATGAGTTTGAGTAAACTCCGGGAGTTGGTGATGGACAGGGAGGCCTGGCGTGCTGCGGTCCATGGGATCGCAAAGAGTCGGACACAACTGAGCGACTGAACTGACTGAACTGTGAACCTGTGGATTACTGTCAGTGTAAAAGGCTCCCTTTCCTATTTTGGCCGGAGGTAGAGACTTCTGGCTTCTAGATGAAATGGAATTAATCATGAATGCAATTTCAGGGACTTCTCAGTGGCTGGGACTTGGTGCTCCCAGTGCAGGGCCTGGGGTTCCATCTGGGGTGAGGGAACTAGAGCCTACTTGACTCAACTAAGAGTTTGCATGCTGCAACTAAGACTTGGTGCAGTCAAATAAATAATAAATGTTCTTTAAAAAAGTCATTAATGCAGTTTTTCTGTTAGTAAGCCAAGTTGAAGCAGGAAATGGCAACCCACTCCAGTCTTCCTGTCTGGAGAATCCCATCGACAGAGGAGCCTGGCAGGCTGAAGTCCATGGGGTCGCAAGAGTCGGACACATCTTAGCAACTAAACCACCACCACCAATAAGCCAAGTGGGTCAGACACATCAAGGTTTTGTTGTCCTGAAAAATCTTGGTAATGATGTGTGGGCTTCCATTTTGATTTCTCTTGCCAAAATTGGGAGAATTAAGACAAATTTAAGATTTATTTTTTGTTGATTAGTAAAGCCAAATGCTCAGTGGTGAGCATGGTACTTTGAAGCATGTTCATCAAACAAGATAAAAATCAAGTACGTGTGATAAAATGTAGATCCCAAGTGGATATTTTCCAAACTGGTTGGTGGGTGTGGAACCAAATGACACAACCTAGGCAAAGATCAGGAAAGGGAAGGATTTATTACTTGCAACAAGTAAGAGTTGTTGTTGTTGTTGTTTTTATTTCTTTGGCTGTGCCATGTGTTAGTTGTAGCACACAGTATCTGCCATCTTCATTGACGCAATCAGACTCTTAGTTCGGCATGTGGGATCTATCTAGTTCCCTGACCAGGGATTGAACCTGGTTCCCCTGCATTGGGAGTGCAGAGTCTTAGCCACTGGACCGCTGGGGAAGTCCTAAGTAAGGAGATATTTTCCAAAGCATTGTCTCCTTACATAGCAAAATTAGGGAAGTTTCAAGCTAAGGGTATGTGGGTACACATGAAGGGGCTTGGGTGGTAGATAGAATCCAAGCTTTACTTGATTGAAGTTATGAGGGTCAGAAAAGGTCAATATCATTCATCGCTTAGGTTCCAGTTGATCTGGTGATTGAACACTTCAGGCCAATCTTTATCATTGAAACAGACCTGAAAGTCTTTATAACAGAAGAATCCTCACTACAGTTACTTCTATTGCCTCATAAAGTCATTTGCTTCTGCATTCTTTTGTTCCCTTTAGATCATAAATTACTAAGACCTGTTCAAGGACAGCACTGTGGCCAGCCTTAGATCACAAAAATAGCTAAGGCCAAAAATGGCTTTTCTTACATCAAGAAAGTCATGCCTGGGTCTCTTTCTCCAGGGAACCCCTACCCTATCTGCTTACAGGTCCAACGTGCGTGCGTGCTAAGTCACTTCAGTTGTGTCCGACTCTTTGCAACTCTATAGACTATAGCCTGCCAGACTCCCCTGTCCATGGGATTCTCCAGGCAAGAACACTGGAGTGGGCTGCCATGCCCTCCTCCAGGGGATCTTCTGACCCAGGGATCAAACCCCCCTCTCATATCTCCTGCATTGGCAGGAGGGTTCTTTACCACAAGTGCTACCTGGGAACCCCTACAGGCTCAACATAGATGCCCAATTCCCAGGTCTTTCGGCTACTGGAGACTTTTCACTGCTTATCACTTCTTTTCCAAATAGAAAGCTGAAGCAGTTGCCTGTGTTTCAACAGCTTGCCTCAGGTCACACAGGGATTCACTGACTGGGGGACGATGAGAATGGAGAACTCATTGGACACGTTGGTCTGCTGATCTTTGTCGAAAGCTTATCTCCCTGGTCCTAAAAAGAATGAAGTACCCTAGACTCTCCGGCCCAGAGGCCCAGAAGGAATTTCACACTAGAGCCTTTCAATATCCTGTTCAGAAATTGCAGAGTGAGTGTCCTTCAGCTAATCTCTGGCTAGAGCCAAAGACGTCCTCTGGGAGGATAAGCAAAGTCCTCCATTTGTTCATTCCAAGAAAAGATAACCTTAATTGGAATTGGTATTTGAATACTATTCCGCCAACCCTTCTCTGACTACCTCCCCCATGGGTCGTTAGAGAAACCTCGAAGGTACCTAGAAAGCTTTTCTCATTCTCATGCTTGCTGCATCACGCTGGGATTCCCGAGAGTCTTGTTTGGGGCTTCCCTGATGGCTCAGCAGGTAAAGAATTTACCTGCAATGCAGGAGACAGAGAGGACACAGGTTCAATCCCTGGGTCGGGAAGATCCCCTGGAGTTGTTAGTAGCAACCCACTCCAGTATTCTTGCATGAGAAATCCCATGGACAGAGGAGCTGGATGGGCTACAGTCCATGGGGCCCCAAAAGGTCGGATACAACTGAGCAACTGAAAACACACACACAGTCTTGTCTAGATCTTAGCCACACTGTGAACTTGGTGGGAGTAGAGCTCTTATCTTACTCAACTCTGTGGCCATCAAGGTTAGGCTAGTACCTGGCTCATGACAAATGCTCAGAAAAAGTTCGTCGAACTAATGAATAAGCAGTGGCCGACACAGTGGCCAAAACGTTCTTTCCGCATTCATTCTGGGGGGAAAAAATCTCTTTATTCAGTTTTCTCTAGCTGTCACGACAAGGACATAGATTGTTCCCCTAAAGGAAAAAGACAAACTGAACTTGTCTTCATCACCCAAAGAGTAGAAAATAACTGAAATTCTCCTTTTTGAGTTTGGGGGAAGAATTTTGGACCTAGACAAGGGAAAGACAAATGAAAAGATACATGCTACTTTTTTATGATGATTCGGAAAATACCTCCCTGGAACCACAAGTTAATATTCTGGTAACCAGGGCTACAATTAGAGATGGCAGACATTACTCTGGGTTTACTGAGTTCTTCCTCTTTCCATGGCTAAAAGCATTCGTTTTCCCCCTTCTTTTCCTATTGACGAGTGCCCCAGATTCAGCTGTCTCCTGGGTTCTGGGGAAGATGCACCCTCAGTACTGAGCCGTGTCTCCTGGCAAAGGCCTCTCCTGATAACCTCATCCCTGAATTCCCACTGCCTGACCTCGTGCTGCTCCACAGCAGTGAGTAACAGACGGAGTCAACCTGTCCTCTGTTCAGAACCCCACAGATTATTTCACCTTCCTGAGTCTGAGACTTCCCGTCCTGCCCCCCAGCACACCTCGGCTTCCTTCTGAGCCTTTCCTGAGTCTTTTCTCTGCTATCATAAAGATAGCCTATCCCCCAACTATTCCCTGGAGGAGTCGTACAGAATCCACATGCCAGTGCAGGAGACTCAAGAAACACGGGTTTGATCCCTGGGTCAGGAAGACCCCTGGCATGGGAAGCAGCAGCCCACTCCAGTATTCTTGCCTAGAAAGCTTCAGGGACAGAGGAGCCTGGAGGGCAACAGTCCTTGGAGTTGCAAAGAGTCAGACACAACTCAGCATGCATGCAGGCATCTATTCCCACCCCACCTCCTTTTTTAATAGACTATACATATATGTGTGTGTGTGTGTGTGTATTTTTTAAATTTTTGAATGTACTGCAGGGCACATGGGATCCAACTGATGCCCCCTGCCTGGGAAGCATGTAGTCTTAACCACTGGACCTCTAGGGAAGTTCTCAATAGACTATACTTTTTAGAGCAGTTTCCGGTTCACAGCAGAATCGAGTGAAAACACAGAGACTTCCCATGTACTCTCTGGCTCCTCCCCTGCACAGCCTCCCCGACCATCCGCCAACGTGGTGTCTTTGCTACAATCCATGCATCTATACTGATGATCACCCTGAGTTTACATTAGGGTTTGCTCTGCTGTTGTACATCCTATGGGTCTGGACAAGTGTGTGCTGACGTTTATCCACCACTATAGTCTCACACAGAATAGTCCACTGCCCTTAAAATCCTCCTCCTAACTCTAGGCCACCTACCCCCTTTTCAGAGCGGTGTCTCCCAGCCTGCCTGCCAACATCTCCACTCGGATATCTCTTCGGTTCAGTTCAGTTCAGTCGCTCAGTCGTGTCCGACTCTTTGCGACCCCATGAATCACAGCACACCAGGCCAGCCCGAACTTAGCAAACACAAGACCAACTCCTGCTTTCTCTCCTCAAACCTATTCCTCATCACCTCCTCGCCGCAGCCAAGCAGCACCTGACGGATAGATGCCTTCTATGTCCACTGCCACCACCTCAGTCCAGGCCATCACCATTTTGCCCCTGGAATTTTCACAACTTCTTAGGGCCTCTTGGTGGTCAAAAAGTCTTAGGTCGCTTTCATGATGTGACGTGTTTTTTGTATGTGTGTGGTGTGGACCATTTAAAAAGTCTTTATTGAATTTGTTACAATATTGCTTCTGTCTTACATTTTGATGTTCTGTCTTACCTTTTGGTTTTTTGGTCTGGAGGCCTGGGGAATGTTAGCTCCCTGATTAGGGATCGAAACCAAACCCCACGCATAGGAAGATGAGCTCTTACCATTGGACCCCCAGGGAAGTCCTGAGGTCTGTTTTAAAAGGAAAAGAAAATGCAACACAAAGTCCATGCAGCTGTATCACAAGTCTCTGTGTCCCTCAGACCCTGCTGCTACTTTGGATCCCAGAGATTCCTAACTGCCCTTACCTGCATCTCTGTGTTGAGGGTTTTCAGAACTGGGAGGGCTGGACCATCCACCCCTGTGGAAAGACAGAAATTTAAGAGAATTAACCCCTGTTCTTATTTGGGAAATTCCATGGACAGAGGAGCCTGGCTGGCTACAGTCCATGGGGTTGTAAGAGTTGGACACAACTAAACGGCTAAACCACCACCACCACCATGGCAGCCCTCACAGTGGCCAGGTGGAGAAAGCTGGTGTCAAAGTAGCCAGCTCCCCTGCTGCTGGGCAGATAACCTGAGGTGTGTTTCCTGGAGTTTCCAGAGGGATTAAATTGCAGTCACCCACGGAGGTTACTTAACACATTTTTACCAACTGCTTTCCTGTCTGATCTCCCTCTGCCTCACCTGCACTTTTGGTACCTCCCAAACAAGCTCCTTGTGTTGAATCCTAGGCTCAAGGTCTAGGAGAACCCAAGCTTAAACATGGCTCTACAAAAATTGTAATACAAAGTGCTATCCACAGGTTGGCTGCAGGATTTAGGCATAAATAGTCATAATTCATTCCATACTGGGAGAGCTGGTGTTGGGAACCAAGTTGAAAGGTGGAGGATGGAACTTCTCTGGTGGCCCAGTGGTTAAGAATCTGCCTGCCAATGCAGGGGGACACAGGTTCGATCCCTGCTCCGGGAAGATTCCATAGGCCTCGGGGCAACTAAGCCTGTGAGCTACAACTATGAGCCCACACTCTAGAACCCATGCTTCGAAACCAGAGAAGCCACCGCAGTGAGAGGCCGGAGCGCTGCAACTAGAAGAAGCCCACGAGCAGCAGTGAAGACCCAGTGCAGCCAAAATAAATAAATAAATGAGACTCTGATGTCATTCCAGAATAATATAATTTAAGAAAGAGAAAGGTAGAGGATGAATGCCATCTTTCTCAGTTCTGTCAGCCTCTCCGTAACAAACTTTATTCGGAGATGTTGCGAAAGTCCAAACGTGAGGCCCACCCCATCACCCCATCTGCCTCCTTTACTCCCTACCGCCCATGATGGGCCCAGAAGCTTCCGAAGGTCTCTGCTCTCACTGCCTCCTCCTGTTGCACCCTCAGCAGCAAACACCAACCAGGTCTTTTCATCTCCTACATAAAACTCTTCGGTGGCTTCCTGTTTTTTATTAGGGTAAAACCCCACTGTAGAATCCTACACTGTCTGTGCCCCTACCTCCTTCCAGACCACTCATTTTGGGTCCATCCACCCCATTCCTGCTTCAGCCAAACTGGTTTATTCCTGCTTCCCCAACACCCAGCCCACACCTTGGCACCTGCTGTGCTCTTTGACTGGAATTCTCTCCACTCAAGTCTGGCTGCAGTCACCATCTGCAGTGATTTTGGAGCCCAAGAAAATAAACTCGACAGCCATGAAATTAAAAGATGCTTGTTCCTTGGAAGGAGAACTACGACAAACCTAGACAGTGTATTAAAAAGCAGAGATCTCACTTTGCTGACAAAGGCCTGTAGAGTCAAACTATGGTTTTCCCGGTAGTCATGTATGGATGTGAGAGTTGGATCATAAAGAAGGCTGAGCACCAACAATTGATGCTTTCTAACTGCGGTGCTGGAGAATACTGTTGAGAGTCCCTTGGACTGCAAGGAGATCAAACCAGTCAATCCTAAAGGAATTGGTCCTGAATATTCATTGGAAGGACTGATGTTGAAGCTGAAGCTCCAATACTTTGTCCACCTGATGTAAAGAGCTGACTCACTGGAAAAGATTCTGATGATGGGAAAGACAGAAGGCGGGAGGAGAAGGGGACGACAGAGGGTGAGATGGTTGGATGGCATCACCAATTCATGAGTTTGAGCAAACTTCAAGAGATGGTGAAGGACAGGGAAGCCTGGCCTGCTGCAGTCCATGGGGTCGCAAAGAGTCAGACATGACTGAGTGACTGAACAACAAACAACATGTCTGGCTACCTCCTTCTCCTTTAAAAAATTTTTTTTGGCCACACTATACAGCATATGGGATGTTAGTTCCTCGACCTGGGATCCAACCCATGCCCCTTGCACAGGAAGCACAGATTCTTAACTACTGGCCTGCCAGGGAAGTCCCTTCTCTTCCTTATTTAGGACATGGCTTGGCTGTCATCTTCACCAAGAGGACTTTCCTAATGACCCAGTCTGTTATTCTCTATCTTGGCCCTTGTTTCCTTTGATTGGAAATTACAATTACTTTGTCTGTTTCCTAATTATTTGCTGGGTTTCTTCCCAAAGTAAAATCTCCACCAGGGCAAGGTCCATGCCCATCTTGCTCCCTGTTACACGCCCAGCCTGTAGCACTGTGCCTGGCACATGGCAGACCCCGAGCAAATGTAGATGAACCTGGTTGAAGATCTAGCTAAAAACTCACAATGTGCAGCCATTTCTGGTTACCCATTCCCCTACCCCAGCTGATATCTCCTTCCCCTGAACGCCTTTGAAAGTTATCATTAACATAATTCTCTGGGTGATCAATCCTCTGTGTTTAATGACAGATCTTTTACTGTTGCCTTGAGCTGTTACTTGAGTCATGTTTGATTTCTGAATGATTTCTGATGGCTCTCCTGTTTGCAGTTTGCATAACTAGCTAATTCACTTTTTAAAAACCCCTCAATACTTGAAGGTGTGTTTTCTAAAAACAAGTACATATAATAATCGTAATATTCAATACAATGATCAAAATCAGGAGTGTTAACATTGATCACTATTATCAAATCCACTGTCCATATTCCAATGTCATCAACTGTCCCCGATGATCCAATCCAAAAATTACACATTGCATTTAGTTGTCTTTTAGTCTCCTTCAGTCTTTCTTTATCTTCCTTTGACCTGCACGGTTTTAAGGGACACCAGCTGGCTCTTTTGTAGAATGTTCCTCCACTTACTTGCCTGATACTTCCTCACCATTCAATTCAGGTTAAATATTTTTGACCGGAATACCACTGGAATATTGTTCCATAATTTACTTAACCAATCTGATATTATTGAAGATTTGTGTTGTTCCAAAATTTTCTTTACGTTATAATTAATATTATGATGTTGACACATCTTTGTAGCCAAACCTTTGGACACATTCTTATCTAATTCTTTAGGGTATATTTCCAGAATTGTAACTGCTACGACTAAGGGCTGTGTGTGCTTTAGTAATTTTTGTTATGTTTTGCCAAATTGCCTTCCAGAGGGGTTGTACCAGTTTACACTCCCTCCACAATGAGCATAAGTGGTTTCTAGGAGATTTTGCCGATACTGCATCCAGGCAGTTTAAAGCAGTCTTCTTTCAGCCCTCTGTACTCCTCCTGTTGATCTGTCTTCCACTCCAGTTGCTTACATGTGACTGGTTGTCCCAAAACACCTGCTGCTGCTGCTGAGTCACTTCAGTCGTGTCCGACTCTGTGCGACCCCATAGACGGCAGCCCATCAGGCTCCCCTGTCCCTGGGATTCTCCAGGCAAGAACTCTGGAGTGGGTTTCCATTTCCTTCTCCAATGCAGGAAAGTGAAAGTGAAGTCGCTCAGTCGTGTCTGACCCTTAGCGACCCCACGGACTGCAGCCTACCAGGCTCCTCTGTCCATGGGATTTTCCAGGCAAGAGTACTGGAGTGGGATGCCATTGCCTTCTCTGCCCAAAACACCTAGAAGCTGTTAAAAGGTAGAGCCTATGTGTCTTACCCATCTTTGTGGTTTTACTCATCCCATGGTGCCTAACTATGCTTCCCACTTAACAGTCAGCCCGTAAATGTCAAAGGAAGGAAGGAACAAATGGTAATGATCACACCTTGTGTGACTGTTAGGTTCTTCTCTGGCATGTTGGGCTACTAAAAATGTCATTAAAATTAGCATCCCAAAGTCCAACAGCCAGAACCCCTCCTAGCCTAGATTAGAAAGTGGTCCAGCCTTTTACCAGTCCCCATTCCCAGGACCTCTTGGGATTCCCAAAAGCATCTTTACATTTTGTCCATATTGATCCTGGGGCTTCCCTGGTAGCTCAGCTGGTAAAGACTCCACCTGCAATGCAGGAGACCCCAGTTCGATTCCTGGGTTGGGAAATTCCCTTGGAGAGGGGATAGGCTACTCACTCCAGTATTCTTGGGCTTCCCTGGTGACTCAGATGGTAAAGAATCTGCCTGCAATGTGGGAGACCTGGGTTTGATCCCTGGGTTGGGAAGATCCCCTGGAAGAGGGTATGGCAACCCACATCAGTATCCTTGCCTGGAGAATCCCATGGACAGAGGATCCCGGAGGGCTACAGTCCATGGGGTCGCAGAGAGTCAGATATGACTGAGCGACTGAGCATATACATATTGATCCGAGGCATGCCCTTCACCTCAGGTATCAGCACTGCTCTGGGCTTCTCAGCTCCCCTCTTGCCCAGAGGTTTTTCTGGGCTTCTTGTCTTCTTGTTTACACTTCTGGTTCCCAGGATGGTCACATGTCTTTCTCTCAATTCCTGGATGCCAGCAGAAGATGAGCAATCATTTTAAATAGAAGTCTTGGGGATTACAGCTGGGGACTATAATGCAAACAAGACAAACATAAAGCAGGGTGGACGCTATCCCTTTAATGTTCTCTGTCACCTTCTCAGCTCTTTAGGCTCCCCCAAGACCACTTTTCTCCTTTGCAATAGCCCTCCTTCCCCATATTGCAGGGATCTGCTCCCTTGGGAAAATATCACAGGGAACACCCTTGATCTCACCTCTTTTTCTCAACCTAGCCCTCCCCCACCCCCACCTTGGCTTCTTCCAGAAAGCATCCTGTGATCAGCCTCCCCTGAAGAAAACATGTTTTTAGAGAATGTGCAGCCCAGCTCAATTCCTCTTTATTCCCATTCCAGAGTGGGTAGTGGCTTGATTCTCAAGTAACTAAAAGCCCCTGAAAGTGTTTTCCCAAAATAAAAGAGCCTTCTTTCCTTTCAGATGGATTTTTCCTCCACCCCTACCACAACCACAACAAAGTACTGTTTGCCTAAGTTTCTGCGACTCCCTTTAGTCATCAACGGTTCAGAAACACTGGGGCCTCGTCATGCAGCATGGAAGGATTCCATTCGACCTCACCATTTGCAAAGCATTTTTATGGGCTCCAGCTCCTCCCTCTGTTACGGCCACTTAGGGGAGGGGCCCTCAGTCTTTGCAAGGAGAAGCTGCTTCTAATTTTCCAAGGGGTGGGAGATCCTGGAGGCCAGAGTGGGCAGAGGTTGAGTAGAAGTGGGACCAGAGGGTGTGTTGAAAGGAAAGACGCTTCGCTGTTTTTGTCTTGTCTCTGGTCCTTCCCAAGGGGGAAACTGACATCTCAGAGGGGAGAAAGGATGAGAAGGGTGCTGGGGGCCAGGGGCAGTAGTGGATCAGCTCCTGCAGGTTAGCAGGTTCCTAATCCGCAGTTTCCTAACTGGGGAGTGCTTATCGTGGCCCAAGGCCTCTTTCCTTCAGTGGAGTCTCACCCCTCCACCATGCAAACCAGCCTGCCTGCGTCCCTCCCGCCCCTTCTCCTGATTTTGTTCAGCAAGCATGTTCCGGTCAGTCTTCCATTTCTCAATTGCTTCCTCCTCTCCTCTGCCGCTCCCTCTGTCCATTTATCTAGTCTCTGGACTCGAGGCTTCCCGCCAACATTCTCTCTTTCCTGCAAGATTGGTGCACTTGGTAAAAATGCTTGCCTTTCCTCTCGTTCTGGAAGATCATGCAGTAAGTAGAATGGAAACAGCACAGCATAAAGAATCAGAGACTGGTCTTGGGACCCAGTCCTGCAACTTTCTGGTTATGCATCTTTCATTTCTCTGGCCTTTAATATATCTTTAATTTCCTTTGCATATTAATAATATTAGCATTATTTTGTAATTAATTATTTTTGTTTGCTCTGGGTCTTCATTGCTGCGTGTGGGCTGTCTCTAGTTGCAGTTGCTTGGGGGCTACTGTTCAGTGTGGTGCTGAACAGACATAATTGCAGTGACTTCTCTTGTTGCAGAGCACAGGCTCTATCTAGGCACACGATATTAAGTAGTTGTGTGGCTCATAGGCTTTTGTTGCCTGAGGCATGTGGAATCTTCCCAGTCCAGGGATCAAACCTGTGTCCAATGCACTGGGAGGCTGATTCTCATCTACTGTACCTCCAGGGAAGTCCAACATATTAATATCACTTATTAATTATTAAGTGATTAATAATAATCACTTAATCCAACCTAGGTATTCTCCAACTATTACTTGGATTTAAAATTTTTATTTTTATTGAGATAAAATTAACACAACATAAAATTGACCATTTTAAAGGAAACAGGTTAGTGACATTTAGAACATTCACAATGTTGGGGAACTGCCACCTTTATCTAATTCCAAAACATTTTTATCACCCCAAAATAAACCCCCCGACCCAGTAAGCAGTTCTTCCCCCATCACTGTATCCCAGCTCCTGATAACCAATTCCATGTTTTTGTCTTTTTGAATTCTGGATATTTCATATAAATGGAATCATACAATATTTGTCATTTTACATCTGGCTTCTTTCACTTAGTAAAATGTTTTCAAGGTTCATCTACTGTGTCACATTTCAATATTTCATCCCTTTTGTGGCTGAATAATATTCCATTGTAAAAACTAGGATGATGGGATCTGCTCCCATCACTTCATGGCAAATAGATGAAGAAACAATGGAACCATTGAGAAACTTTATTTTCTTGGGCTCTAAAATCACTGCAGATGGTGACTGCAGCCATGAAATTAAGAGATGCTTGCTCCTTGGAAGAAAAGCTATGACCAACCTAGACAGTGTATTAAAAAGCAGAGACATTACTTTGCCAACAAAGGTCTATATAGTCAAAATTATGGTTTTTCCAGTAGTCATATATGGATGTGAGAGTTGGACCATAAAGAAAGCTGAGCACCGAAGAATTGATGCTTTTGAACTGTGGCGTTAGAGAAGACTCTTGAGAGTCGCTTGGACTGCAAGGAGATCAAACCGGGCCAATCCTAAAGGAAATCAATCCTGAATGCTCATTGAAAGGGTTGATACTGATGCTGAAGCTCCAATACTTTGACCACCTGATGCAAAGAGCTGATTCATTGGAAAAGACCCTTGGGAAAGATTGAAGGCAGAAGGAGAAGGGGACAACAGAGGATGAGATGGTTGCATGGCATCACCAACTCAAGGACATGAGTTTGAGCAGGCTCTGGGAGATGGTGAAGGACAGGGAAGCCTGGCGTGTTGAGTCCACGGGGTCGCAAAGACTCAGACATGAGTTAGTGACTGAACAACCACAGCCTTTCCTCCACGTCCCTGAAACAGAGAGAGGCCAGACTCAGCCTGGAGAGGTGGGGATTCTCTGGAGTCCCCGCTGGATCCCGGAACACAGGAGGGTTGTGGAGCTTGAGATAAGTCACTGCAACATTCTTTAACCCAATGACCACGTCAAGAGAAGAATTCCCTTGTAGCAGGTGAGGATGCTTTGTGTTGTACTGAGTCGCCTACCACACTCATGGGCTCATTTTAGCTCGCAAGTGTGGAACCTGAGGCTTTCTTTTGCCATTTGGGGGCTAGCTGCAGCTCTCCAGAGTTCGTGCTAGATGGCATCCTCTCTCCATAGAGGAGAGGAATGACAGAAGTGGAAGGAGTGCTCCAACCTGCCGGGTTCCTGTGAAAGCTCATGTCAAGGGCAGGGAACCCATGCCTTTTCTCCTACCGGAGGAAATTAAGCTGTTCCAAATTATAGACTATATTCTATTTTACATATTTGTCAAAAAAACAATCTTTGCAAAGCATTATATTTTTTAAACTCCAAGTATTTGTTAGATTCCCTTTAGCATATGACCAACTAGCTAAGACTTTTAGTAAAGGAGCAAGAATGCCCTCCGTTTTATTGGGTCAATTAAATTTTCACCTACCCACAGTGGCCTGAGGACAGTCAAAGCATATATCAAAGTTGCAGAGATAATTAGGCTCAGAGTCTTTGGAGTCAGAGAAAGTTTATGTTATTGCAGCATTAAGGTCAAAATTGCTGAAGCCCTCTCATCCATGAGTCATCCGGCTTTAAAGGCTCCTAAACCCACTCCGGAGAAGGCAATGGCAAGCCACTCCAGTACTCTTGCCTAGAAAATCCCGTGGATGGAGGAGCCTGGTAGGCTGCAGTCGTGGGGTCGCTAAGGGTCGGACACGACTGAGCGACTTCACTTTCACTTTTCATTTTCACACATTGGAGAAGGAAATGGCAACCCACTCCAGTGTTCTTGCCTGCAGAATCCCAGGGACGGGGGAGCCTGGTGGGCTTCCGCTTATGGGGTCATGCAGAGTCGGACACGACTGAAGTGACTTGGCAGCAGCAGCAGCAGCAGCAAACCCACTCCAGTGTTCTTGCCTGGAAAATCCCAGGGACGGGGGAGCCAGGTGGGCTGCTGTCTATGGGGTCGCACAGAGTCGGCCACGACTGAAGCGACTTAGCAGCAGCAACACTGAATTTAATTCAGCTCACCTTTTTCTCTTTAAAAAGCAACTCTACCTTTGTTATCAAGATTTTATCCCCATTTCCAGGGTAGGCTACCATGCTCAAACAAATGACCTGCCTGATAGATGCTAATCATAAAAAGACCATCAGTGATGGCTTGGATTCTTTCCTCATCCATACTAACAGAAAATCATTGGCTTTTAAACAGATTACTAGGAAAGAGTCTGTTTTTCCTCCTTCCTCTCAGAATTAATTTTTATGCTTTCACTGTGTAATTTCCTTATCAATTTGAGCGTTTTTTTCCGTCATGTAAATCTATCTGATTGCTCAGCACTGAATCAAACAAAAAATGCCCATTTTGGGGCAGGGGGATAAATAGCTTGTATTTTATTCATCTGTAAAGTGAATTGAAATTGGTCTCCTTAGTCGTCCTTAAAATTGTGTGATTACTTTAACTCCTGGGCAGATTGCTGGAGACAGCTGGATTTGAGGATGAAGGTACAGGCAGAAGGTGAAATCATTCCAGGGACTGAAAGTCATGGCTTTTTAGATTGACCTCTCAGACCAGGAGGCCAGACTCCCCTGCGTTTCCCTTTTAATCTCTGATCAGGCAGTGATGAAGAAATTTTGAGAGTTAACTAGTGCAAAATAACTGGCACCCCAGAGGCTTAGGTTGGGCTGTGTCTTGGCATGTGCTCTGAGTCAGCAAATACTGCCAAATACTGTGTGTAAGGTACTTACTAGGTTCTACAGGGAATGGAATCAAAAGATGAAAAAGACACATTTCAGGCCTTTGAGTAGGGAAGGCAGTTGATTGTTGTTTAATTGCTAAGTCGTGTCTGACTCGTTGCAACCCCAATGGACTGTTACCCTCCAGGCTCCTCTGTCCATGGGAATTCCCAGGTAAAAATACTGGAGTGGGTTGCCATTTCCTTCTCCAGGGGATCTTCCCGACCCAGGGATCAAATTCGGGTCTCGGAGAAGGCAATGGCAAGTCACTCCAGTACTCTTGCCTGGAAAATCCCATGGATGGAGAAGCCTGGTAGGCTGCAGTCCGTGGGGTCGCTAAGGGTGGGACACAACTGAGCGACTTCACTTTCACTTTCACACATTGGAGAAGGAAATGGCAACCCACTCCAGTGTTCTTGCCTGAGGAATCCCAGAGACGGGGGAGCCTGGTGGGCTTCCGTCTATGGGGTCACACAGAGTCGGACACGACTGAAGTGACTTAGCATCAGCAGCAACTTGGCAGGCAGATTCTTTGCTGCTGAGCTACTGGGGATGCCCTCAGGGAAGGCAGGCAGTCACCTAAAAAACTAGCCTTACCATGGCTCATCAGTTGACCTAATTCTCCCAGGCTCAGTTTCCTTTGGGCTTCTTTGGCAGCTCAGACAGTAAAGAATCTGCCTGCAATATGGGAGACCCAGGTTCAATCCCTGGGTCGGGAAGATGCCTTGGAGAAGGGAATGGCAACTCACTCCAGTATTCTTGCCTGGAGAATCCCATGGACAGAGGAGCCTGGTGGGCTATAGTCCATGGGGTTGCAGAGTCAGACATGACTGAGCAACTAACATTTTCAGTTTCCTTTACAATGGAGACAACAAGTTCGTAATAATTCAGGGCCCAAGTAAGTCTACTATGGGGACCCTCCCAACAGAACACAGCATCAGGAAGGGGGCCTTTCTTTCTCACTAAAGATCATGCTAAACTGCTTCAGTTTGAGGAACACGGAGATCACTTGTGGCTGGAATCTTCTTTCTGAACTTGCAGCCGAGACCCCCCACAGATGACTTAGTAAAGTCTTGTTACAAAGCTGAGCATTTGGATGTCTACAGGCCATAATTATCTGGCAGCACCGAGGTGAAGCCTCCAGACAGATTTATTATGATCAGCCAGTTTATCTTGAAACTGAAGGCTATTACCGTCCCACGTGTTGCTTGGAGGTCAGGTTTTTCCAAAGTGTGGTGTTTCTACTACTATTCACATTTCAAAAATGTTTTGGTTAGGATAATAGAAGTTTATTTTTTTTCTTTTCAAGCAACTTGACTTTAAGAAAAATAATAAAGGGAAGAAGAGTTGTGGTCTACAATATTGCAAAGTGTTTTGCTTTTTTAAAAATTTATTTAGAGCTTCCCTGGTCGTCTGGTGGTTAAGAATCTGCCTTGCAATGCAGAGGACACTGGTTCGATCCCTGGTCCAGGAAGATCCTACATGCCATAGGGTGACTAAGCCCATGTGCCACAGCTACTGAAGCCCAAACACCTAGGGCCCATGCTCTGCAACAAGAGAAGCCAATGAAAGGAGAGACCCACACACCACACCCCCCACTCTCTGCAAATAGAGAAAGCAAAGAAGACTCAGCACAGCCAAAAATTAAAAAATAAAACATTTAAAAAAATTTATTGACTTGTTTTTGGCTGTGCTGGGCTTTCATTGCTTTTCACCAGTTTTCTCTAGTTGCGGTGAGCGGGGGGCTACTCTTCGTTGTGGTGCAAGGGCTTCTCACGGCCATGGATTCTCTTGTTTCAGAGCACAGGCTCTAGGAGTGTGGGCTCAGCAGCTGTGGTGCAGGGGCTTAGTTGCCCCAAGGCATGTGGAATCTTCCTGGAGCAGGGATTGAGTCTGTGTCCCCTGCAGTGGCAGGTGGATTCTTATCCACTATACCACCAGGGAAGTCCGCAAAGTTTTTAATGTCAGATTTGATCACCACTGGGTCCATCAGTGAAGGGAGATCTCAGAGAGGCTGGGACATAACAGGAAACCTCCTTCATGCCTCCAGTCCCACTGTCAGCCCTCATTTCTCCTCTCAGATTCTTCCTAAGTGCCTGAAATCACTTCCTCTGCTGCCAAAGGCCTCTGGGTCTGTGTCCACAGTGACTCTTACTCCGTTTCATCTCAGTGGTTTTCCTCCCAGTTTTCTAGTCTTCCTAGCGGTGGACTCTCCTGGGAAATCATTTTGGTATTCCCTGCTGTGCTTGGCACATAAAGGTAAACTTTGAAGAAAGAGAAAAAAAAAGGGAGAATGAAAGCCCTGTCTCTCCAGCTGTTTCCTGATGATTAGAAAGCGGTGAAACAAGGAGAGGGAAGGAAAGTCCAATTCCAGCAGTGTTCAGAAAGCCAATTTGATTATTCAAGCAAAAGCAATCCATGTTTTAGGACAAAGATAGGCTTGTGACTTTCAGAATAGTTCATTTCAATTTATAAGAGCTTTGACCAAGAAGCTTTATTCACACAACACAGGTGCTGACCGAAGAATGGGAAGATTCCCTGTTTCTTTCCATTTTTGGCCCAGCTGACCCTGAGTGGATTGGGAAGTCAGTATTTGTCTACGGTGTATTCCCATCCCTCCCAAACTTGCCTGCTCTCCATTTGGATTTCCATTCTTGCTCTCTGCCTACGAGATTCCCAACTTACCTGTTGATATTTAATAGACTCCTCTTCCTGAATCAAACCCATTTTTCAAGAAGACTATGAGTCATTAACACATTTAATGGGAAGGAATGAAGTTATAATGTTGGCGTTATGATCTGGAATGGAAACCTCCCCTTTCCCCTTAATCACTTAGCCAGCTGCCTACTTTGCTTTCTTACAATACAGTTTAAGTTTACTCTGGGAGCCAAACAAAACAACTGCAACCCAGTTCAGCAGGCTGCTCACCAGAAATTAAGTGCATAGACTCCAAGTCTGATTGCTAGGTTCAAATCCGTAGGTCTTCTTCGGTAGGTCTTCTGTAGGTTTTCCTCTTATTAGTTGCATGACTCTGGGCAAGTTATAAAACGTCTCCTAACCTGGTGACTTTATCTATAAAGTGCAGCTCTGTTCTCTACCTCATCTGGATGTTGTATTTAGTGAAATTAACCATGTAAAGTCTTTTGACGTGGGGTATCTTTTTTTGGTGGGTTCCAGCATCTTCCTGTGATGGTTGGTCAATAGCTAGTTGCGATTTTGGTGCTCTCGCAGGATCTGATCGCACCTCCTTCTACTCTGCCATCTTGAACTGGAAGCAGGGAGCTCTTTAGTTAGTTGCTTTTGTCAAATAAGTAAAGTTGCAGTTGGTGAGCTCTAGGTGGCGCTAGTGGTAAACAGCCCGGCTGCCAGTTCAGAAGACAGGAGGGACTCGGGTTCCATACCTGGATGGGGAGGATCCCCTGGAGAAGTGGGGAGCAACCCACTCCAGTATCCTTGCCTGGAGACTCCCATGGACAGTGGAGCCTGGCGGGCTACGTTAGGGTTCATAGGGTCGCAAACCTTCGGATATTACTGAAGCGACTTAGTACTCACGTGCACGAGATGCTGTCTGCTCTGATTCTCTGTCTGAGAGACTCTTTGATTGTAAGTTAGGGCTTTCATTGTAAGTAGGTGGCTATGTAGCCAAGACCAAGCCTGGGGTGCTTAGAATAGTAATGCCTAGAGTGGGAGATGCCTAAGAAATCATCTGCTCAGTTCCCTGCCTTTTGAAAGGCAAACTGTTATTCCCCCTACTTTGCAGACAAGTGAGGTCCAGGGAGACCCACTGACCCAAATCCAGATATTAGGGAGTGGTGATGATGGATACACTCCATCAGGAAACAAGACAATCCAGAGCTGTTAGAATCAGCGACCACCCTAGTTTCCAAGGCCTGAAAAGTCTATTAATTTCTTTATATTCTCCAATGCATAGTAATTCTCCATTTCTCTCTGCACCTCCCTGCCACTTCCTGGCAGCCCTGGGGGGTGGAAGGTTTCCTCTTTTTGGACAGAGAAGGCCCAGAGCCGGCTTCCGGACGGATATCCGGCCCGCAGGGTGCGCAAAAGGCAAAGACCTTACTGTTTTTTGGGGTCAGCCCGCCCCTCTCCCAGATCGGAGGACATCTGTCGCAGAACCGCGGTGTCCCACCGCCCATTTCCCCAGGGCGAGGCCTTCGGAGGCAGCAAGGAGGCGACGCTGAGCGCAGATTTGGGGTCCGACGTTCTAAGCATACAGTGGAAAGGCACTAAGGGCCCCAAGATGAATAAGCCTGGACTTGGAAAACGAATGTCCAACACAGACTGTTAACTTACTAGTGTTTCTGACCCCGGCGATTTCGTCTGCGTTTTTGTTAATATGAATCAGTTTGGGTTGGAATGAAGATACTTGATTCGCGGCCCCGAGTGGTGGAAGGCAGGTTATTAGCAGAACCGGTCCGCATCCCACGCCGGGATCCCCGGAGTCGCAGACGGGTGTCCCGGGGCGCAGGGAGAGCTGGGGGGTGGACCCGTCGTCCGCTAGGCCCAGCCGCCGCGCTTCTACCCCGCGGCCGCCGAGGGGCGCTCAGGCTGCACGGCTACCGATGCTGCCGCCAGCGCCGAGTCGCCGCCGACTCGCGGATCCCCCTTCGCGCCCTCGGACGAGAAACAGAGTACACCTTTGTCATCCACCGAGCGCGTGTGCGACGGCAGCGCCTCGGCCGGCCGCCGCGTGCGGGACCCGCGGGCGCGCCTGCCCGCCTTTGGGCTGCAGCCCCCTGCCCGCGTGGGCTTGGTGTGCCCCGGAGGAAGCCGGGCTGCAGGCCCGGCCGCCGTGACCTCCCTTCCTCCCCGAGCACGCCACGCGGGGGGCCAGAACCGGCACCGGCTCCTGCCGGGACGCAGCGCTTCGCCCCGCCCTCGCCGTGGCCCGTGCACTTCGCTTTCTGGGCATTCCGAAGGGAGGGAAGCGGGCGAGCGGGACCACCCCTCCTCCCCGGGCATGGATGTGCGACAACGGGTCCCAGGACTGGAGTGGGGGGGGCCTTCAGCTCCGCCGAGCCGCCTTTGACTCGCCCGCTGCACGCCCCCAACGCCTTCCCTCCGAAGGCACGTCCCGGGGCCGTTCTCTGATTCCCGCAGCCGCACGCCAGTCCCGGCCCTAGCCCCGCGCGCGGAGCCGAACTACAAATCCCAGCAGGCCCCGCGCCGCGAGGGCCGGAGCGGGAGGCGTGGCTCGGCCCAGCGCCTGCGCAGTGCGGCCGCCCCAAGCCTGCGAGTACCACACCCCCGGGACGGACAGAGGGGAGGCAGAAGCATCCGAAGCATTAAAGCATCCGCGGGAGCCCGAGGGGAGGAGAATGGAGTGACAGAGCAGCGCGCAGGGTGGGGGGTGGGGGGGAAACTGTTGAGGGAGGGGGGGAGGGGGGACACAGAGGGAGGAAGAAGCGGCGGCGGCGGCTCCTCTTTGCAGAGGTGGAAACTCCGAGGGATAAGAGCAAAGAATAATGCGGTAGGCTAGGCGGGCTGCTCGCTCCCGGCTCCGGCAAGCAGCGGCAGCAGCCCGAGCAGCGGCAGCAGCAGCAGCGGCAGCACCGTCAGGCGCTGACAGCCCCGCCGGCCGGCTCCCTCGCTGACCGCCGACTGTCAATGGAGCTGGAAAACATCGTGGCCAACACGGTCTTGCTGAAAGCCAGGGAAGGTAAGAGGCAGGGCGAGTGCGTGCCTGGCGGCTTCGCCACGAGCCGGGTATCGGGCGGGTGCGGGATGCCCGCAATGAGTTTGGTCGAGAGCAGGGCACCTCGGAGAGTGCTCGGCAAACGCTTCACGGTTCCTGCCCTTGTGCTCGGGGAACCTGGACTTGGGCAGAGAAGGGGAAACGTCACGTCGAGGTTGCAAGGATTAGGATGCTAAAAAAGATTCCCTGGTTTCCAGCTCTAACCTTACCGTGCCGTGCCTTCTCGGCAGCTGTTGAAAGGTCAGTTGGAAAGGCGTTCATTCAGGAAGATATGGGCAAACATGCAAATCAAACAGCTTTTCCGAGTTGGCCCGGGATGGTTCTGTGAGTGAATTCGTGTGTGTGTGTGTGTGTGTGTGTGTGTGTGTTGGGGGGGGTGGAGGGGCGCCGGCTGAGTTGATATAGGTTATTGCTGGAAACCATCCGCTGGGAATGTTTCTTAGGGAAATCCCGTCGTGTGGAAGGAAGCCTTTTAAAGGCAAAGTAAGATGTTGAGGAATTAGCCTGTTCACATAACGAGAGGATGGCTGTGCAAACCATGTAGAAAAGAATTAATGATTTCAGGGGTGTTTTTTTTTCCCCATTGAGGAGGGAGAGAGATAAGTGGGTTTTTTTTGGTTTTTGGCTTAATTAAGAGAAGAAAGGTAAGTGTGCCAGTGCTTAGATGTGTTTTGGATGCAAATCATTAGATTTTCTGCATTAGGTTGGCAGGAAATATCGTCTAAATGGAGTGGGTAAGAAGCTAAGTCGAGACTATAAACGCACTTTTTGACTCTTCCTTGAAATGGAAAGAGAGAGGGAGAGGGTGAGAAAGTGGCCCAGAAACTTAGATGCTTCCTAAAATGATTCCGTGCGGGTAAGCATACATATTTAGGAACACCTGGAATTTATGTAACATTTCTTTTGCCAAGATTTGAGCTCTGGGTGCAGCCTTTTTATGAAAAGGGAAGTGGTTTTCCCTTTCATGGGAGGAGGCTTTATTTGACACCCAAGGTCGAAAGCAGTCTCGGTAAGGTCTTGACTTCAGAAGAGTAGAAGGCGAGCAGTCCACGAAAACGCCCTATTTACTTCTTAATATTTTTCATTCACACACTTTGATGAATGAAGGAGTAAAACGGTTCATGTTTATCCAGCCGAATCCATCACCTTGTGGCACTGTACATGGTGTGTGAGTAGGTGATGCACAACTCAACAACTCATGTCATAATTTCAGCTTCGCTTGTCTCCAAAGCAGCAGCCTGGAAGGTTTGCTTCGGAAACTCCAGCCGAGTTGGAAATGTGCAGGTCTGTTCTTCCCATTGCCCAGCTTTGCTGTGAACAGACTTTTAACAGAGGCTGTTCCTGGTGTCTTCAGTTTCTAAAGCCCGAGTATTTTCTTTTTTCCTAACCCAACATTTTTAGCAAATTGGACCAAGAGGTTCGTGGGCTGTCTCCTGAACAGGGCAGTGAGTCCTGGAGGGGGAAAAAGCGGAGAAAACAGCCCCCGGCTCACAGCCTTTGCAGCCGCCACCTAGTGGTGGAATATGGTTGTACATCTAAGGGCTCGGGGGCTGGGAAAGTTTTCCCTCTCCATTCTGAAATTTTTTCCTGGGAAATTATTGGATGTGACGATACTGGAGGCTTTGCAAGTTTCACTGGTTTCTCCTGTTGCCCGGAGAATTCTGCTGCCTACATTTGCTGCTCTACACACTTATTTGCCTAGAGCTTGCTTTTTTTTTTTTTTTTCTCCTTAGCAGTTGATTGCTTCTTTTAAAATGTTTTGCTTGGAGTGGGCAGAGTATTATTAATTTTCTCCCCCAGTTTGGTCTCCCCAGATTTTTTCACTGAAATGAATGCACCGCTTGGTAATTTTGTCTGTCAGGTTAACAAATTGGTTTTTTTAGAGCCTTGGAAAATAGAGCTACAGTCTGGAGGCTTATATGGAATGACCGAATTACAGTGATTAAAAAGTTCTCAAGAATGTGCCTTTTACTTCCTTTTCCTTTTAAAGTCTTTTCAATTTCTCTTTGAGAGTTTGGTAGTTATCTCAGGGTGAAAAAATAGCTCCTGAAATTCCTTTGAAATGGAGGGGGCCTTCCCCATAAGAATACGGAGAAACTGACACCTGAATGAGAAAAACTAATTACTTACATGGAAATTTCATTTTGAAATCTGCATTTCTCCCCCTCTTTTATGTCTAAAGAGAATCCATGATTTAAAGTGCTTCCACTTTCTTCTCACTGGGTCTTTAGTAAAGATTTGAGCACATATATTCTAATTACTGTAGAAGCTTTTAGAAATAAAAGCAATTTATTTTTCTCTTTAACAATTCTTGTGTAGTTGAAGTCATTCTTTTCAATTAAATAATTCTCCTAGTAATCACATTACCCACATATTCAGAAATGAAAGTGCCAGTCAGTATAATGAAAGATCTAACATAAAATTTGTAGTATCTTTAAAAATCTGAATTGTTTACAATGTTTAAAACCACTTCTTCCTTGAAGATTCTTGTGAGTGGTTATAAATGAGAAATATGGTTGGTGAATGCAAAATTTAATTTAGTTCAGTTAACAAAATACATTGTAAACAATTTAAAATGTGACTTTCAAGTAAAAGTCACATTTGTCCCAAACAATAGAGAAACAGGCCTTGAAGAAAGACAGACACACTTTGCAAATGCTATAAATTTGTAGTTGTCTATGTTGGTGGGTAATTTGGGGGCCTATCTTTTGTTATATTATGCATTCTCAAAGGCAGACGTCTTCTAAATTCATTGTAAGTTAAAATTCTTACTATAATAATACTTTTATAAAGTGGAAAAATGAGTACAGCAATAAGATAGAAAGTCTGTAAATTAATTAAAGTGGTTCATCATTAATAATTAGAAAATACTGGAAACAGCTTGCACCTTTGTGACTGTTTTTTGAAATAAGATGTAGATCTGGGTTCAAAATTTTAAACCACCCAAATGTATTTTGTTTTGGATTCAAGAGAAAGCATCAATTTGATCGTTCTTAGGAACTTTAGATTACACTCCTAAAAATGGGTGGTTAAGGGTAAAAAAAGAAAAGAAGTTGAGACTGAATTCATGCCAATTTATGGAAATGAGCTAAGTGATTAAGCATTTAATGAAAAGAAACCCAAGACTAATTCTATCTGTCTATCTATTTACATTTCAGAATCTCAGAAAATTGGCAAGCACACTAGTGCTGAAATCATAGTAGTGAGAAAGAGTGTTTGCAGAGGGCCTTTTGTGTGTCTCCTTTTGATTTTATTGTTGCAGTAAAGGTTTTTGTCATATTCTAGTGTTTTGCCTCACTTCTTTGAACGGTGGTGAGAAGAAATTTTGTAAGGTCCCACCCTTCCTTTCTTCCCAGGGCAGTAGTAGCCATATTTGATCAATAAAGAGGACAGAGAGGGAGTATCGATCACATTTTCCTGAGCGTGGTACTAGCAGGCACGACTCCAGGAACTGAGAAGTCAGAAACGTCATCATTTTTGCCCTTGGTCAGGATGTCGAAAATCAGAACGTGCAAGAACCTTTCACTCACATATCTCTGTAAATTTGTTGGCCTGGATCTTCCCAATGATTAAGATTGGGGACCTGGAAACAGGTGACCGCAGAGGCTGGGAAGGTCAGGGGAGGGGAGAAGGTTTGCATGCAGCCAGCCTGCTGGGACAGACTCAGCATTCCATGGCAAGGCTGAAAGCCCTTTCCTCTTTTCCTTGCACCCCTAGTTCATGATGACAAAACTGAAATATCGTTATTAGAACACTGGAATGTCTCTGAAGCCCGCAGCCGTTTTAACTGTTATCTGCAGGCGTACTTAATCCACCCCCATGGCTGCTTCTGCCCTAAAGCTTCTCCGCACAGAAGAGCAGCAGTTTTTACATTCTGGCTCGGGCAGCTCATCATGTGTTAAAGCTGCTGGTCCTATTAAGTACAATGCCATCATTAAACAAAACTGCCTTTTACTTTTTCTGAGTTTCTTTTCGGTACTGACAACTTGGACGTGGAGAAACCAAAAGCAAATGGTTTCAGAGGCCTTGCTTTCTTACAGAAAGGTTTCAAATGATGCTTTTAATTAATCTAGCTGCCGGTTTTTAAAACCATCAGATAAATGCCCTCAAGACTCTCATCTTTCAATAGCTTAGCTGCTTCTTGTCAGATTCTAAACTCCAGAAAGCTTGATTCTTCCACTCCCCAGACTAATCCTTGTTTAAATTATGTCTTCAGCAGCCATAACTCTTGTAGTGGCTTGCTAAATGATACCCTTTGGGTGTGGGCCGAAGACTTCAATAACATCCGAGTGAATTTCAGGAAATAGCTCAGTGCAGGACCAAATTGACCTTTACCAAGGGCCATTCAACCCAGACCTGCGAACTCACAGTCTTCTAATGAAGTGGTTTCAGGACTTTGGTCAATATTTAAAGTTAATAATTTGTTGCCGGTATATTTGTGGCTCATGGTAAAGCATTATAATATCTTGACATTTTTGAAATAAGTCTACGGTTACAAAAAGATCTTACTACAATAGATCATACAATTCTAGGTGAAACTTGAGAAGATGATAGAAAGTAACTAAAAACAGGTGACACATAGAAAAGGAAAGGGTATTTCTTCAGTCTTACAACCCCTGGCCCCCACACCTCACTTCAAAATAGAACAATGAAGATAAAGGGTTTTAAGATGTGATTTTTAAATGATTAAAAATAGATTATGTGGGCTTAAGTAATAGGAATGATTTTTACTTTGAAACATGCTGTTACATTTCAGTGGAAAATTTTATTTTGAAATATCCTAAATATTGAAAAGATTTTAATCCATAAAGCTTCTTAAAATTTTATTTTTGGGGGATAAAGACAATATTGTTGCATTTAGTACCATCCAGACAGCGGGGGAAGCACCCCATTTGGTATAAATCATGCTTACTTTTTTTTTTAAGCAAAAATTCTTTATCATCCAATATTCAAAGTTATTCATGTTACCTTTTAAAGAGAAAGCAGTTCTGTCCTGTCTAGACTTTGCCCCCTCCCCCAGTTTCTTGTTTTGTGAAAACCATTTTTAAATTGTCTTTTGAAATTCTTACAAGGCTCAAGTCATTCATTCATTCAGCATTTGATTGTTGAAGGACCCTGTGGGAGGTGACATTTTGGATGTTAGCCTTGGAGAGGCGCAGCTGGAGGTGGGTAAAGAGATGGAATTGGACATCATCATTAACTTCTTAGGCTTTTAAACTGATGAATCAGAATTGAGTAGAACCTGATTTTTCCTCCAAGGAGCTGAAGCTGATTGTGGTATAACCTGCTTAGCTGGAAACTGTTGACTCTGCTGTGCCTAGAGCTTGGACAGTAGCCTGCGGGACCAAAACATGATTTAAGGATAACTCAGAGGTCATATGGAGAAGGCAATGGCAACCCACTCCAGTCCTCTTGCCTGGAAAATCCCATGGATGGAGGAGCCTGGCAGGCTGCGGTCCAGGGGGTTGCGAAGAGTCAGACACAACTGAGCGACTTCACTTTCACTTTTCACTTTCATGCATTGGAGAAGGAAATGGCAACCCACTCCAGTGTTCTTGCCTGGAGAATCCCAGGGATGGGGGAGCCTGGTGGGCTGCTGTCTATGGGGTCGCACAGAGTCGGACACGACTGAAGTGACTTAGCAGTAGCAGCAGCAGAGGTCATATTTGAGGGATAGGCTGGAATCTGGAAGACAACTGCTAATTTTCCAAGATGGGTGTTTTTTATGAAGGTCAGTTCCTACGAATGGAAACCACTTAAAACAATCGCAAGAGGTCCCTTTGGTTGGGAATAAGAAGATCCAAGAAGAAACTGGTGTGCAGAGAGGTCTTCCGGGTAACACCTTGGTGGTCTTCCTAGGGCAGCAGCCTGGGCAGAACCGACGGGCCACTGTTCTGGAGTAAAGATGGCGGGGGCCGCCTTCCTTTGGATTTTTCTTGGGATTTCTTGGGTTTGAGCACGTCCTCTGGTAGAGCCTGTCACCTGGAATGACCTGAAAATGTTCAAGTGTCTGTCTAGTCCTCTGAATATGTGCCTTACAACATGGTAGCTACTAGCTGCATGTGGCTGTTTGTATTTAAATTAATTAAAGTGAGGGACTTCCCTGGTGGCCCAGTGGGTAAAACTCGGAGCTTCCAATGCACGGGGCCCCCGGTTCGATTCTTGGTCCGGGAACTCGATTCTATGTGCCAAAACTAAAGGGCCCGAGTGCTGCAACGAAGACCTGGCACAGCCAAATAAATATTTTTAAAAATTAAAGTGAACTATTCCATTCCATAAGTGTGCCAGCCACGTTTCAAGTGCTCAGCAGTCACAGGGGCCAGTGGCTACCCTGCCGGATGGTGCCGAAGTGGAGTACCCCCGGCTCTGCAGAAAGTTCCTGGGACGTAACTTCTAGGGTTCTACACACATTGAGTTAAGTGAGGGTGAGAACCTCGTAACTTCTGACATGAAAATGGGGAGAACATAGGGGAAGGGGCGGGGGAAGGAGGCGAGAAACAGAGGAAGGACTGGGGAGCGGGGCTGGGGGGGTGGAGATTAGGGATGAGTCCTAATCAGAGAACAGCACGGTTCAAGGACAATCATAAATATCGCTGGTAGTAATAAGCCACTCATATTGCTCACCTCCCCCACCTTTTTCTGTATCTTTTTGGGAAATTGGCCTCGATTGAGCAACTGACTGTCCTGATTCAAAGTAAGTGTGTATTACAGGCTTCCCAGGCGGTGCTAGTGGTAAAGAACCTGCCCGCCAATTCAGGAGACATATAAGAGTCGTGGGTTCAATCCCTGGGTTGGGAAGATCCCCTGGAGGAGAGCATGGCAACCCACTGCAGTATTCTTGCCTGGAGAATCCCATGGACAGAGGAGCCCAGCGAGCTACAGTCCATAGGGTCACACAGAGTCGGACACGACTGAAGCGACTTAGCATGTATGCAGATACACACAGGCCCCATGTTCTGTCTAGAAACTCCTGAGTGAGGATATTTTAAAATCATTTTATTAATTAAAAAAAATGTGTGTACAGTAAATCCACAGAAAGAAGGAAAAAAAACCCCGCTTTCTATTTACTTCAAAAAACGTGGTCTAAAATAACAGGACGATTGATAAAAACAGTTTTAAGAGTTTCCATTTCTTTTGAACAGGACAGATTGCAAGATCATGGAGAAAGATGTCAAAAACACACTCTTCTTGTATCCACTTTAAAATGATTTCTCCTTAAAAACTTTTCCTGCGAGATTTGAAACATTTTAACGACAACGCTGTTAGAACACACTTAGAAAGCCACATGATTATTTGAAACAATAAAACAGCTCGCTGCTGTTCTTAGGGTCAGAAACAAGGAATAGCTGTCTGAAGTTGTGCCAAAGAGTCAACTGGTAACCTCCTCCTGACAGAAGTCAGTAATAAATTAGGCTAATTTCCACTGGGCCTGTTTTGTCTTTAGAAATCTGTAGCCTGTGGAGTATCAGTATTTTTTTTTTTTTTTTAAAGCAATGATGAAGTAAACCTCAAAGGACAACTTCCAGGACCTGTGCAGAAAGTAAAAGAAACAGATAAACAGATACGAACATTCCTGGGTTGGGAAGCAGCCACAGAGGCCCCCCGGGTGGCCAGGGCCTGGGCTGCCCCAAAGCTGCTCAGGGGGTTTCCTCATCTGTTCTCCACTTTCCAGAATAGAAATCACCCCTGCTTATCAGATGGGGAAAGTGAGATGGAAGAAAAGGACCCGTTTGTCCAAGGTTACTTGAAATGTGGACTTTTCTGGAGAAGCCCTCCAAAATCCTTTAACGTTCCCAAAGAAATCTTTCCCTTCCCTTATAATGATATTAATATAAGCCCCAAACTCCCACAGAAACCAAAACCCCCCAAAGCAAACCCATTTCTCAGGGCGGTATGGTTTCTAAATGTAAATGCTCTGAGGTTGCTACTGTGGGCAAGAAAGAGTCTCTTAACAGATTTCCTGGGGAAAGGGGCAAAAAAAATGGGAATCTAACTGCCCTCCCAGACCCTAACTTCAGCCAAACTGAGAGCAGTTGAAGGATGTAATTCCTACTAGGCTCTGAATGACTACCATAAGGCGAGTCCTCACAGTCAGCGTTTCCATTTTAAAAGTAGAACTGTTGGGACTTCCCCAGGGTCCAGCACTTAAGACTCCATGCTCCCAAGGCAGGGAGCCTGAGTTTGATCCCTGGTCCAGGAAGATTCCAGGTGCTTCAGTGCCACAACTACTGAGCTGGTGTGCTGCAACTGAAAAGATCCTGCTCGTGGCAAAGAAAATCCTACCTGCCACCCGTGAGACCTGGCCCAGCCAAGTAAATAAATAGAAGTGATGATTTAAAGAAGCAAAAACTAGAACTCTTTATCAGCACAAATGAACCTGTGATTGGTGGGGGTGGGGGCGGGGAGGGGACAAATAACATACATGCCCGTGCGTGTGTGCACACATGGCCGTGATTCTTTCTGAAGCCGCATCACCTATGTTCTTCCCACCTTCCCCACACCCTCATGCATACCTGCACACCCGAAGAGCAAGGCCAGTCAGCTTCCTGGCATTCTTGGTCCTCCTGGCAGGGCTTGGGGAGAATCTTGAGTTGCCAAAGAATTGCCCCTGAGGGACTGGAGCTTAAAGGAGATGGACGGTAGTAGCCACACGTCAGTGGCGGCAGCCCTCTCCTTGGCAGGGCCAGGTGTGAGCACCCAGCGCATGCAGGTCACGTCTGCCCCGAGCCCTGCTTCCTTTGGTGCCTGCTGCCCCTCGAGAGATCCTCGTCCCCAAGCACCTCTGTCTGATGGTGGCACCTTAATTATATGCTCTGCTGCTGCTGTTGCTGAGTTGCTTCAGTTGTGTCCGACTCTGTGTGACCCCATAGACAGCAGGCCACCAGGCTCCTCTGTCCCTGGGATTCTCCAGGCATAATACTGGAGTGGGTTGCCATTGCCTTATCCAGGTATATGCTCAGTCTCTGCAACTCTCTTTACTAATAAAAAAGTAGGGGGACTTCCCTGGTGGTCCAATGGCTAGAATGCTGCACTCCCAGTGCAGGGAGCACAGGTTCGATCCCTGGTCAGGGAACTAGAGCACAGGTGTCTCGACTAAAGAGGCCAGGTGCCAGAACTAAAAACTCGGCGCAGCCAAATAAATGTTAAAAGAAAAGGTAGGGGGCTGGGAAGGGGGAGGGGGACACCTGCTGGAGTGATTTCCCTGCCACATGGTGGGGCACACCCCTTCTCCCTCGCAAAGAGAATGTGTGCAGCAGCCTTTTTCCCCAGAAAAGCTCTCAGGGTTAACCTTTTAGATATTTCAGGGGTAACCATATGGGTATTTGAGTTTAGAAACCAGAACATGTGTGTGTGCGTGCGTTTTGCATTTTTTAGCAACTTTTCAAGGCTCTTTGGGAGCTGAGAGTCTCTTGGGGGTTGCTGTCTTGATGGAGAGGAGACAGCGGGATGTCACCAGCCCCCTAATGAGGGGACAGGAAGTCAAGCCTTTGATCTGCTCCTGCAGACAAGGTGAAGCTCTGAACTTAACCACCACAGGAAAGGAAGTGGGGGGTGAAGGATAGAGTGACTCAGCTACAGGGTAGAGAAAACCCAACCAGTGTAATTGGCCTGCGTATCTGATAAAAGGCCTTATGAAAACTCATTTGAAATGGAATTCCATCTTGGCACGGGTCTTAGCACCACTTGTGAAATGGAAACAAGCTGGAGAAGGTCAACAAAGGGGCCATGGAAAACAGCTCTCCCATGGCTTGTGCAGGAATGCGCTCTGCTCCATCTTAACGTTGTCTGTTCAGACACTCAGGAAGAGCTCCTTGGGTTGCTTAGATAACATCCCCTGAGAAGGAACCCCAGACTCTAGAAAAGTAGGGGGTTTTTGTTGTTTAGTTGCTAAGTCATGTCTGACTCTTGAGACCCCATGGACTGTATGTAGCCTGCCAAGCCCCTCTGTCCATAGGATTTCCCAGATAAGAATACTGGAATGGGTTGCCATTTTCTGCTCCAGGAGATCTTCCTGACCCAGGGATTGAACCTGTGTCTCCTGCATTGCAGGTGGATTCTTTACCACTGAGCCACCAGGGAAGCCCAAAATAGGGAGTCAGGTGCGGACAGAGAATAGGGCTACAGGCTTGAATGCAAAGATGTCTCAAGATCCCGTTTTTCTCATGCTGAGTGCTGTTGTGGGTTGATGCCACCAAGCCTACAGTCACAGATTAAGGAGGCTGTCAGTCAGATGATTGTGTGCTTGCAACATAGGTGTCCAACTAACCTTGATCTGGGAATGATTGACTGATGCTATGTTTGTTATGTGGAGGAGGGGAAGAGCCAAGAAAATAAGGTCCTCAAGAAGTGGCCTTGGGGGACTTCCCTGGTGGTCCAGTGGCTGAGACTCTGAGTTCTCAGTGCAGGGGGCTCAGGTTCCATCCCAGCTCCCACGCTGCAACTAAAGATCCTGCTTGTCGTGACTAAAATAATATCTTGCATGCTGCAACAAAGAAGGAAGAACCTGAGTGCTGCTGCTAAGACCTGGTGAAGCCAAATAAATAAATATTAAAAAAGAAAGAAGTGGTCTTCCTGTCGCAGTAGATGGCAGATTAGGAGATGACTCAACATGGTTAAGAAAGATTAACTAAAGGTATAGGGCAAATTGGAAAATGTTTTCCAAATGTTTGTCTTAACTGTGAAAAATGTCTGGCAGACTTCCCCGCCCCCACCCCCAGTTTGGAAGTGGTTTGTTTTACTTGTTTTGGAAGAAATAAATATTTGCATTAGTCCAAACATTCGGGGCAAACAGTTCGCCCCAATCTGGAGGCTTTGTATGGTTCGAAGATGTTTCACGCTGATGGCACTCATACCTTTTTTGGCTAAATCGGAGGTAGCTTAGGACACGATCCTCACATGCTTTTCGCATCACTGCTAAAACAACGCTGAGCAAATGGAAAGAAACTAGGAAGCCAAACATTGCTCCTTCCAGACCCCGGAATGGCTGATGACTGACCTGGCATTTGAAGGATAGACTTGTTATAGAAAAATGGCCTCTTTGCTCAGGGGCAAAGAGGCTGGATCCAATTAAGACAAGGAAAACGTATGTTCGCTCAGAGAAAAAAATGTCCAAACAGTCAATCCTGTAATCCTCTCTGGAGAGGAAGGGGCTGTCATGACGGGGCTTTATGGACGATGCCAAACCCTGTGCTATATAATAATTAGTAACCATTGCTTATTCTGCCACACACTCGTTCCCCAAACCACTAACCATTGCTTGGGGTGGAACGCATCAGGCCTAGATATTTGCCCCAGATGTCTTCCCATCAGTAGTATCCAATTAGAGGGTTTTTTAAAGTTAAAGCTTAATTTCTTATAACATAGAGCAGGATGCAAATTAAAGGACAAACCTGATTTCCTCAATGTTTCCATGGGTGACTAAGGGGAGGGCTGGTCTTCCGGTTCCCTTCAGTTGACTATCAGGTGGCTCACTGTTTTATATCCTAGTGGCTGGTACTGTCGCTAGTCTTTTTGGGTGGCTTACAAACGTTTCAGGAATGCCTGTGAGGGGGTCAAGCGTTTGAGAGGCCCAGTCAGAGAAGTGGACTTATGTGTAATTTCATTCTCCCATGGTGGCCTTTGCGTTCTAATTGTCTGCCCTAAGCAGAGAGCTTGGGGGAATCCCTGCAAGCAGAATTCCCAGTGGAGTAACCCTAGGTTGGTTTCTGCATCATCCCCAGTGTCATAAGTCCAATATTTAGTTAAGTCCCACTGTGTGTGGGGCCCCATGCTAGGCTCTGAACTGAGGACAGAAAACAATGGAGTTTCCATTTCTTTCTTTTTAAATAAAGGTAGTATTGTTTTAATTTTATTTATCTTTATGGCCACACTGCACAACTTTGGGACTAGTTTCCCAACCAGGGATCGAACCAGCGCCCTCAGCAGTGAAAGCGTGGAGTCCTAACCACTGGACCGCTAGGGAATTCCCCCCTTCTTTCTAATGGAATCATTTAGGAATTATACAATCCTTTGTACCCGTGGTTTCATTTACTCTTTACAGTCCTGTGAGGTGTGTTTCATTCTTCCCTGTATTATAGATGAAGAGTCAAAGACTAAGACAGGTAAATGCCTTTTCCTGGTGCAGTCTGCTAGTTCCACAGCCCAGATCCAGTGCAAAACCCAGTGTCCACTCTGATAGACTTTCTGCTCCGTCACAGCTGCTGCCCCCAATAATCTTACCAGCTAATAGGAGCATTAGTACTAACACGTATGTGAAATAATCACTGTGGCGCTGTGACTCATAGTTCAGTGTGAATCCTTCTGCCTAATTTGAAGGCTTTCAAACATTTGCACAGACAGTGTATGCTGTGTGTGTTAGTCGCGCTGTTGTCTCTGACTCTTTACGAACCCATGGACTGTACTCAGTCAGGCTCCTCTGTCCATGGAAACTTCCAGGCAAGGATGCTGGAGCGGGTTGCCATTTCCTACTCCAGGGGATCTTCCCGACTCAGGGATGGAACCCGTGTCTCCCGCCTTGCAGGTGAGTTCTTTACCAATGAGCTGCCTGGGAATCTCCTGCACAGACAGTACTTGCTTGCTAAAGAAAATGCAAGGAACAATGCAAAACATCGAGAAGGAAGTACAAATCTCCCTCCTCCCCTGTGCCCCTGCTGTCTGTCCCACTCCTCAGAGGTCGTTACTGTCAGCATTAAGGTGGACATTTTCCCCGATCTCCGTGTGTATGCACGTATGAACATACAGATACGTTTGACACCGATGGAATCTTGGTATACACGTGCTTATGCAGCTGTTTTCAGTCACCAGTAAGTTGTAGTGCCTTTCCATATCTGTGTTTATAGTTTCCCATGAGACGGAGGGGTGAAAGGAAAAATTGTGAAAGACTCTGGAAGCAGAGTGTTGTTTCAATGGAATGCTGGGTGTTTTCTAACAGACCCTTAGGGGTTATCTGGTTGTAAACGGGTCTGTGTCTTTGATTGTTCTGGAGTAGTTTAAATGACATTTACCATAAAGAAGGCATTGGAGAAGACCCTGATGCTGGGAAAGGTTGAAGGCGGGAGGAGAAGGGGACAACAGAGGATGAGATGTTTGGATGGCATCACCGACTTGATGGACATGAGTTTGAGCAAACTCCGGGAAATAGTGACGGACAGGGAAGCCTGGCGTGCTGCAGTCTATGGAGTCAAAGAGTTGGACACAACTTAGCGACTGAACAACAAACAGTTTCAGTTCAGTTCAGTTGTTCAGTCGTGTCCGACTCTTTGTGACCCTGTGAATCACAGCACGCCAGGCCTCCCTGTCCATCACCAACTCCCGGAGTTCACTCAAACTCACCTCCATCGAGTCGGTGATGCCATCCAGCCATCTCATTCTCTGTCGTCCCCGTCTCCTCCCACCCCCAATCCTTCCTAGCATCAAAGTCTTTTCCAGTGAGTCAACTCGTCGCATGAGGTGGCCAAAGTATTGGAGTTTCAGCTTCAGCATCAGTCCTTCCAATGAACACCCAGGACTGATGTCCTTTAGAATGAACTGGTTGGATCTCCTTGCAGTCCAAGGGACTCTCAAGAGTCTTCTCCGGCACCACAGTTCAAAAGCATCAATTCTTCGGTGATCAGCCTTTTTCACAGTCCAACTCTCACATCCATACATGACCACGGGAAAAACCATAGCCTTGACTAGACGGACCTTTGTTGGCAAAGTAATGTCTCTTCAGTTCAGTTCAGTTCAATCGCTCAGTCGTGTCCGACTCTTAGCGACCCCATGAACCACAGCACACCAGGCCTCCCTGTCCTCTTAGGTTTCCCTAAATTTTCAACAATTTAGGTTTTCCAGTGTTTCAATATATTGTGAACAGTGTGGGACTGTTTTACTCATCGGATAACACTATCTACTTAAACGGTGCCTACCCACCCGCCACCACATGGTGGTATCTAATAGGGTCTCCCACCACCCCATTCTTCACCCCCCACTTTGGGAAGAATAGTGATAATTTCTGAAATGGAGTTAAGTGACCCTGGGGATGGACAGAGCACACTTTCTTGTGAGGAAGCAACATGATACACATGAGGACACGTGATGCGACGTTTTTGAAACCTTTAGGATTTAACACCCCCGTGTGAGTGTTCAGTCATGTTTTCTACGGTATTCAAAGCCTCAGTTAGGGAAATAAGTTCGGGCAAAGACTGACTTGGCAACAACTTTGTAATTGCTCCTGGGTTTTGCATGTGTGAATCAGCAAGGAACACAGGCTCAGATAAGGGCCCATATTTCTTTCGCTCTTTTTTTCTTGGCCTCACTGCGAGGCTTGTGGGATCTTGGTGCTCCAACCAGAGATCAAACCCAGACCCCTGGCAGTGGAATTGAGGAGTCCTAAGGCAATGGCAAGCCACTCCAGTACTCTTGCCTAGAAAATCCCATGGACGGAGGAGCCTGGTAGGCTGCAGTCCATGGGGTCGCTACAAGTCAGACATGACTGAGCGACTTCACTTTCACTTTTCGCTTTCACATATTGGAGAAGGAAATGGCAACCCACTCCAGTGTTCTTGCCTGGAGAATCCCAGGGACGGGGGAGCCTGGTGGGCTGCCGTCTATGGGGTCGCACAGAGTCGGACACGACTAAAGTGACTTTGCAGCAGCAGCCACTGGTCTGCCAGGGGATTCTCATGTATTTCTCTCTTTTGCTCGTCACCACCAGCCAGATTTGGCAGCCATTATTATTGTTATCTCAGGTTGAGAAAAAGCAAGCTCAGAGAGGTGATGTGATTTTCCCAAGTCACACAGCAAGGACCCACTTCTCCCCATTCCTTCTCTGGTGCTAGCTCACTGCATCTTTCCCCATCTTTAAGGGCTTCTTCCATGCTTGTTGTATGTTGAGTAACTCTAGGGAGGCATCTGAACTTGAGGTTCAGAGTTCGTTGTTCAGAGGAAGTAGATTTATAACTGTGTTTTGGGGAAGGGGGGCCACCATTTCCTAATTCTTTCAAAGGTGCAGCTGTTGGTTCCACATATTGTCCTTTGCCTCCTATCACTTAGCTGGTAGGGCTTTCTCCTCTGTGGACTCCTGCAGGTTCTTCCATCGGTAACTGCTTTGACTGCAGGTTTGCATATGATTTACCTGGGTGAGGGTTCTGTGGGTCCCACCTTGAGACTCCAGAGCGCAAATAAAAACAGTACAAGAGAGAACAAGTCCTGGCCCTGCCCACCCTAGTCTATCTCCTTCTGAGATAAGCTTGGCTCCAGAGCAAAGTCCAAGGTCCTGGGTCCTCAGTCTTTTTGTAGCAGTTGGAGGAGAGAGTGGCATTTTCTTCTGGGAAGCATTTGCGGATGTATTGGCTCGTCTGCCTTGGGGCTCACCATGCCTGGAAGCTGCAGGGGAAGGAGAAAGGCTGTCTCTTAATTGCATGATGTCTCACAGGGCCGTGGGCTCCCTGTCATCTGCAGGAAGGAGCTCCACCACCAGAGCCCGCTCCTCCCTTCCCCAGAGGAAGGGCCTCAGGACCAAAGGAAGCCCCGTGGGCACCCAGGGCGGGGCCAGCGTGGAAGCAGCCTTCAGAGTAGGACCTGAGGGTGCTCCTCCATGGCAGTTGGACTCTAATACTGATTCCCAGGCGGCATGAACTCCCCAGGGCCACTCAGGGCTGCGAAGGACCACAACATGGGTGGCTTAGAACCACAGCAGTTTATTGTCTCACAGTTCTGGAGGCCAAAATCAAGTTGTGGGCAGGCCACGCGCCCTCGGAAGGTGCTGGGGAGAGAGATTTTCCAGACCTCGCTTCTGGTAGCCTCCAGCGTTCCTAAGCTTGGAGATGACGGTCTTCCTCTGACTGTCTCTTCAGGCGGTTTTCACTCTGTACTTGTCTGTCTCTGGGTCCAGAGTTCTCCTTTCTATAAGGACACCAGCCTTACTTTTTTTTTTTTTAACACGCTGATCACTTGTTTTTAGTTAATTTTTATTGACATCAGTCTTACTAGATTGAGGGCCACCCTAGTGACTTCATTTTAACTTAATTACCTCTATAAAGACCCTGTTTCCAAAAGGGTCACATTCTGAGGGTTATGACTTCCACATATCTTTTTTGGGAGGATGGGAGAGTAGACACAATGCAACCCACAACGTCAAGCTCTGCCCACGATATTCTGAATCAGAAGCTCATGGGAAGCACCTGAGAAGCTGTATTTTAGAAACTCCCGAGGATCAGCCAGGTGTGAGGACCACCACTCTGATGGGCCTTAGAGCCTGTCATACAAAGTGAAGTAGGTCAGAAAGAGAAAACAAATATTGTATATTAACGCACGTATGTGGAATCCGGAGAAAGGGTACAGGTGAACCTGGTTCCAGGGCAGGAATAGAGACCAGACACAGAGAACAGAGGTGCAGACATAGGCAGGGAAGGGGAGGGTGGGGTGAATTGGGAGACCGGGATTGACATATATACAGTATCATGTGTAAAATTTAGAGCGATAAAGCGCAGGAAGCTCAGCTCAGTGCTCTGTGATGACTTAGAGGGGTGGGGTAGGAGGGACTTCCAGGAGGGAGGGCATATATGTATACACATGGCTGATTCACTTAGTTGTACAGCAGAAACTAACATAACAATGTAAGCAATTATACTTCAATAAAAAATAATAAAAAAGTAAAAGTTTTCTCACTCTCTTTGGAGATGATCTTGGAGACTCAGCTCCAATCTGGCTCCCTAGATAGAACCCTCTCTCTGCTGCTTCTCTGCAGTAGGTTTCTCCCCCTCTGCTCACATCTTTTAGTGTTGGGGAACTCATACCCTCTGTCAAGCTGGATTTTTTTGCTTCACCCACTGAACAGCAAACTCCTTGAGAGCAGGGACAAGGGATTTTTCTCTCCTTGTATCTCTCTGGCCTCACCAAATGTTAATGGTAAATGGAAGTCTGCTGTTCAAGCCCAGAAATGCCTGCTGCAGTGCTGACCCACCAAGTCCTGGTTCTGCTTTGGGAGCATCGGTTAACAGAATCAGTGGGCTGCCCTGCTGAGTGGGCCCTTCTGATGCTGAAACACAGCTGGGATACCCACTGTAGAACTGGCCTCAGAACTTCAGTCTCTAGATTCCCAGGTCTCTGCTTTCCTTGTGAGTCACATTCAGATAACTGACACGTTCAACCAGGGGTCAGAATCTTCTAGCACATGGGGCTGCTGTGTTGCTCGTACCTGGCACAGCTCAGGGAAAAGCCGTTTCATAAATTCCTAGAGGCGGCATTGAGACATCCACTTTTTTGCTTTTCAAGGTAATGTGGTATCTTCTCTTGCTGTTAAGTGCACCACGTCAAGATGTGCCATTTCTATTGAAAGCACAATTAAGGCTTCTAGTGAAAAGGTTTCCCAAGTAGCGCTAATGGTAAAGAACCTGCCCACCAATGCAGGAGACGAAAGAGTCGTGGGTTCGATCCTTGGGTTGGGAAGATCCCCTGAAGGAGGGCATGGCAACCCATTCCAGTATTCTTGTTTGGAGAATCCCATGGATAGAGGAGCCTGGCGGGCTGCAGTCTGTGGGGTCGCAAAGAGTTGGACATAATCATAGCGACGTCACACACAGTGAAAAGGTTGAAGAGAAGGGAGAATGTGCCACCGACCCACTGGCTGTGTGAGCTTAGACTCGCTGCTTGACCTCTCTGAGCCAAACTTTCCGCAGCTGTTTAAATGCGCACTTTAGCCCACATGAATTCCAGAGCTCTTCTCACCCTTCAAATGTTGAGAATTTGCTGGTGCATAGTCCACTGATAACAATTCATCTGTGGTTACTTCATAATAAGATTTGATGTTAATTTGAAGAGCAGGCATTACGCATTAAAATGAAAATTACCCTAAGGAAAGAATTGGAGCTGGGAGGTGTTATGTGTGTAATGGAAACAAACAGGAAAACAAAAAAACCCCCCAAAACTCCAAATCTGTCACTGCTAATTTAACTGAAGCTGCAATCTAAGAAAGGCAAATGAATGATTCTAGTCTTTTCTTTAGTGGATTATAGAAAGGAAAATTAAATCAAAAGTAAAAAATAAACAGTTTGATTGTTCTGCACTGTATTATCTTCCTGGAAGATTATCGTACTGTAACAGTCTTCCTGGAAAATTTAAAAAGAGACAGTGCTCTGTCTGGTAAAAAAAAAAGTAAGGAAATAGAATTGAGAAAATGTAAGTTTTCCATCTAGGCATGAGTGATGTGAACATTTTCATGTGGACTTGGTGACATCCCTCAGGGAGTCAGAGATAGGTTTATTGGCATTGCCTGCTTTTCAGGACTCTAGTTGGGGACACTGTTGTCACCCACAGGGAAATAGGTTAGAGATGGGAATGGGAGCTGCCAGGCACTCTTGTTGGTTTCCTGGAAAATCCTGACCCACTTCTTTATTCCCCTGCAACATCCTGTCTAGACATCTGCCTTAGCTTGGCTGGTGACGCAGATTTCATAGACGAGCGTGATGTTGAGAGGGCTGGTGGTCCTCTTCTGTGTAAGGTTCCTACCGCTGGAATCAGTACAAGGTGGAGACTAGGAATTTGTTTTCTGTCCTTGCTTTACTGATAGTTCATCTGAGGTCACAAAGCTAATAACGTAGCCTTTCTGTGTCTTGATCATCACGTGGGGATAATGCCCTAAAGATTACAAGAGACCAAAGAAAGAATATAAATAGAATACAAAGTTCAGATATAGACCCAAGTATATGCAAACATTTACTATATAATAAAGGATGCATTCAAATCAATGGAAAAAGAACAGCTTACTCAGGAAACGGTGTTGAGATAACTAGCTAACCAGTCATTGGGGAAGGCATGTTAGATGCCAGCAAGACTGGTATTTCCCTCCCTAGTTCTAATTCAAAAATAATCCTAAGGAATGACTCCATTGGCCTGCTTTCTGTCAGTGGATCGCTCTGGAACAATTAACATTAATCACAGGCGTCAGTTCTTAGACTCTTAGGTTGCCAGCCACTGAGGTCAAGTCCTAAGAACATGGTGGCTCCAAAGAGGATGGGGGTTATTAGTGGGGAGGTCACTTCTAGGGGGAATAAAAAGGGTACTGGTCAGATAGGTGGTATATAGGGATTCACTCTACAAGAAAATAGTCTCAATCTCACTAGTAAGCAGAATCTTATATATATGCACATAATCTTAGCTTGGCAAAATTTTTAAGCATTGATAATGCCTCTTTAAGGAAATGTGGGTAAGTAAGTTCTTTCAGACATGATACTTCCACTACTGATAGGGGTGTAAATTAATAAGTCTTAAGGACAGCTTGGGATACATACATATATGAATTGGCCTTGAAATTCTATTTCTAAATTATTTTCTTAGGGACTTCCCTGGCGGTCCAGTGGTTGGGACTTCCACTAATGATCCAGTGGTTAGGACTCCATGCTTCCAATGGAGGGGGTGCAGATTCAATCCCTGGTTGGGGAACTAAGATTCCACATGCCACATGGCACCAAAAGTTATTTTCTTCGGAAAAAGGAAAAATCAATGTATAAGTGCTATGCAGGTGGTCATTCAATAGAGGGTGTTTTTAACAGAAATTGGAAATGATTTCAGTGACCTTCAGTGGAGGCTTGATGAAATGAATTTTAGTGTATTCAAAAAATGGACTCATATGCAACCCTGAAGAAATTATGGAGATTTATTCTTACTGACACAGCGAGATGATCATAACACAGTGAATAGAAGTTAGGAAAACCTGGATTTTGTATAGTGAGTGTTCATTATATTTAGAAAAATAAAGGCATTTCCATTTGGGGGTGGGGACTGACAATTTGTGCCTTGTAAGGCCATTTGTTGGGAACATAAGAAATAAAATCCATAAAAAAATAAACATGCCAGGCCCTCTGGCTCTCACCAAGGGTTGTCCTTCTTAGCATTTCAGCATGGTAGTCATAAGATTATTCTAGCCATCTTGCCCACATGCTTCTAGCAATTTCCCCTTTGGCTGACTGACTAGCTTGATTGAATCTTAGAATAAATGCCTTAGTGCATCTAGTACCCTTTTTGTTGACTCTGCTGGATGGAGCAACATCTTTATCTTTCACATGTGATTTTGATTTTTTGGGGAAAGCTTACATTTTATTGTTGGGTTTGGTGTGTAAGACAAGCAGCCCCTCTGGGGAGGAATTTTGGAGGTGGGGCGTAGGAGGCAAGAGTGGAGAATGGGAACTCTTCTCAGTACCCTGGGCAGGGTTGTTGCTGCTATTGTTCAGTCTCAAGTCATGTCCGACTCTTTGCAACCCCAAGGATTGCAGCACGCCAGGCTTCCCTGTCCTTCACCATCTCCCAGAGTTTGCTCAAACTTGTGTCCTTTGAGTCAGTGATGCCATCCAACCATCTCATCCTCTGCCGTCCCCTTCTTCTCCTGCCCTCAATCTTTCCCAGCATCAGGGTCTTTTCCAATGAGTCAGCTCTTCGCATCATGTGGCCCAAGTATTGGAGCTTTAGCTTCAGCGTCAGTCCTTCCAATGAGTATTCAGGGTTGATTTCCTTTTCCTTCCAGGGTACTTGCTGTGTTCTTTGGGACATGTGGGTGCTGTATGTTTCCTTCAACAGCAACCACCACCATTAGGTTAATTTATCCTCATGTGGCAGTGGGTGGTGGGATGTGAGGTTGGGTGTGAGCCCTTGGGTTCTTGTGTGACAAGTTGGGAAACTGATAAAGAGACACTGTGACTCTCTGAAATCTTGTAACCAGCGATGTGTGCCCAGGACTGGGTCCTGTCAGCTTTATCTAGTGAACCAATGAACAGCTAATGACCAGGAATACTTTGGGATGTACACAGTTGGAGTCAGTTTCACTGGTACGATTCCAGCACCTCCTCGGTGTTTAAGGCCAGGTGAGGTGCTTTAGGAATGTAAAGATTAAAGAGACCGCTTTCCACTTCAAGAAGCTCTAGGATAGTTGGGGAAGGACAGGTATGTGACCAAGTACGTTACAAGGTAGAACATAAGTACAAAGTTGGTCTTGATGGGGACATTCAGTAAAGGCTTCACCAAGAGTTGGTGTTTGGGCTAGACCACGGAGGTTGGTGGTTGACAGTGTAAAGCCATCATTTACAGAACCCCTGCCGGATGCCAGGCTCTGTAAAGGAAGTGGGCTTCTCTAGTGGCTCAGCGGTAAATAATCCACCTGCCATGCAGGAGACACAGGTTCCATCCCTAGATCAAGAGGATCCCCCTGGAGAAGGAAATGGTGAACCACTCCAATATTCTCACCCGGAGAATCTCATGGACAGAGGAGCCTGGTGGGTTGCAGTCCATGAGGTTGCATGCAAAGAGTCAGACGTTTAGCCTGACTCTGTGAGTTCAGTTCAGTTCAGTCACTCAGTCGTGTCCGACTCTTTGCGACCCCATCGACTGCAGCACGCCAGGCCTGCCTGTCCATCACCAACTCCTGGAGTTTACTCAAACTCATGTCCACTGAGTCGGTGATGCCATCCAACCATCTCATCCTCTGTTGTCCCTTTCTCCCACCTTCAGTCTTTCCCAGCATCAGGGTCTTTTCCAGTGACTCAGTTCTTCACGTCAGGTGGCCAAAGTATTGGAGTTTCAGCTTCAGCATCAGTCCTTCCAATGAATATTCAGGACTGATTTCCTTTAGGATGGACTGGTTGGATCTCCATGGATCACAGCCTTGTCTAACTCAATGAAACTGTGAGCCATGCCGTGTAGGGCCACCCGAGACGGACAGGCCGTGGTGGAGAGTTCTGACAAAATGTGGTCCATTGGAGAAGGGAATGGTAAACCATTTCAGTATTCTTGCTTGGAGAAGGGAATGGTAAACCATTTCAGTATTCTTGCCTTGGGAACCCCATGAAAAGTATGAAAAGGCAAAAAGATAGGACGCTGAAAGATGAACTCCCCAGGTTGGTAGGTACCCAATATGCTATTGGAGATCAGTGGAGAAATAACTCCAGAAAGAATGAAGAGATGGAGCCAAAGCAAAAATAATATGCAGTTGTGGATGTGACTGGTGAAGGAAGCAAGGCTCTGTGAAGGGGGCTTTAAGAAATTTGTTTTTAATGACTTTAACATATTTTTAATTTATTTTTATTTTATGGCTGTATTGTGACCAAGGATTGAACCTGTGACCCCTGCAGTGGAAGCATGGAGTCTTAACTGCTAGACCACCAGGGAAGTCCCTGGTGGGGGGCTTTATAGAGATGTATTTTTCAATCCAATGAGTTAGGTGTCATTGCCATTTGCACATGACAAATTGACACAAAGGCTACTGTACTTGTCTAGAGTCGTGCAGCTGGTAAGTGTTGGAACTTGGATCTGACCCCAAAGCCAGTGTTGTGGGAAGAATTCCACCTAATGAGGTTATAGGGTGGAGCGTGGTGGAGACGGAGGTTCCTGGCAGTGGGGAGGCTCGAGCCAAATGGTGGTGACGGGGTGGGGAGCGGGGAGTGGCATGGGGTGGTGGTTTGCCTGGTGTCTGGAGCAGTTGCAGGGCAGCAGCAGGCAGAAAGGCTGGAAGAGTGGATAGTCATATGGGGAGTGGGAAGGTCTCCGAATGCCAGGCTGAGAGGTCAGCAGTTAAATTTTTAGTCAAAATGGTGTCACTGAGTTCTTGAACAGAGGAGGCTGGTACTGGCCGAGCTGGAAGAGGCTGGATCTGGCAGCAGAGGTTCTGAGAAGCGTGTGGGAGTTGACCAAGATCTTCTCAAAAGAAGGGATGGAGTGGGTAGGCATGGCCTTGGAGACTGAATCTATAGAACTCGGCCCCTAATGGGATATGGATGTGTGTGAACAATGCTACTGAGTTTGAACCCAGACAGCATTGCAGAGCAGCTGGGAAAATGTTGCTGGTTCTAGGAAAAGATGCAGGTATGGTTTGGGCCTCACTGAGTGGAGGAATGGTCAGCCTAGAAGGTTGTAGGGGCCCCCCCAGGCCAGAGGGGAGTTTGGGTGAGGTGGCAGCAAGCCGCAGCTTTGAAGAAACGGGAGCAGATATCTGTGTTGTTTTTCCCTGCCCAGCACCCATTCCCTCTTCTGGTAACAGCACATCCATTTTTCTTGGGGGACCACTCCTTCCTCATTCATGATGTTGGGTGGTAGTGACTTCTCATTGGCTCTGTCGGTGAGCATGTGACCCAACCCTGGCCAATCAGAGCACTGCTTCTCTCTTTACCCTCAGGGACCAGAGATGAGGATGTGATTCATGGTCCAGAAAGGGCTGCTCTTCTGTAGCTGGGGCTGCTAAGCCAGCGGAAGGGAAGCTTGAAGCTGCTGGTGGCTATTGCCGCATCCTGCTTGAGAATAAAGGCAGCGTGAGAGAGAGAGGGAGAGACAGAGAGAGTTGGAGAGAAAGAGGGCGGGAAAGAGAGACAGAGGGAGGGGGAGAGAGAGAGAGATTAATTCCTTATGTCATTTATATGATGTTGGTCTCCAGCCATCCTGGGAGCCAGTTGTATCCCCGTGGGCTTCCTGCTGGGGAGACCCGTGACTTGACACTAACAGTCAAAGGGTCCTGACTCCCTCAGGGTTAGAAACCATGTCTTTAGGGGATATGTAGCCCTAGAAGGCAGGCCCAGAGGGCATTGATCAGGAGGATCCTCTGAGTCCAGGAAAGCTGGCTAAACGTTTGTCACAAGCTTTGCCTGAGCACAGGAGCAGGTGCATTTGATATTTGCTACAAACAATACAGTCTCCAACCTGGCCGCCCTTGTGGAACTTCAGTTGTAGGAAAAAAAAAATCAGGAAACAAGTAAACAAACATGCTGGTCACCATGGAAATGTAAACCCAAGGTGTTCAGGAACAATAGCCGTGTGTGAGCCCAGAAGTGAATTTGTCTACGCTGATGTTGGTTTGATCCCAAAATCTGTTTCCTTGTGGGAGCCTGGATATGTCCATAAACTCATTATATAGCCACTTGCTCCGGAGAGGGTAACACCTCTGATAAGCCTTTGTTTTATCATCATTAAAATAGCTATAAACTTAATACAGTGTTATGTCTGCCAGGGCCCTCCTCACAACTGCCTTTTGAGGTCGATACTGTTTTTAATTGCAGTTCCACAGCTGAGGCTCAGAGAATTTCCTTAACTTGTCCAGGGTCACAGTTATTAATGGAAAAGCTGGGATTTGAACCCAGGCCCCAGGGTCTGTTCCCTTTCTATCCCTGTGTTCTACTATCTCATGTTGGTGTTGAAAAAAAAATTGATAAAAGTATGTTTTATTTCCTTGAGTCCCTACCACAAACCCATGAGGTAGGGAGCTGGTTGTTGTTTAGTTGCTCAGTTGTGTCTGACTTTTTGAGAAGCCATGGACTGCAGCACGCCAGGCTTCCCTGTCCATCACCATCTCCCGGGGTTTGCTCAAACTCATGTCCATTGAGTCGGTGATGCCATCCAACCATCTCATCCTCTGTCATCCCCTTCTCCTGCCTTCAGTCTTTCCCAGCATCAGGATCTTTTCCAATAAGTTAGCTCTTTGCATCAGGTGGCCAAAGTATTGGACCTTCAGCTTTAGCATTGGTCCTTCCAATGAATATTCAGAGTTGATCTCCCCATTTTATAAATGAGGAAACTGAGGCACAGAGGATTTCGGAATCCTAGTCAAGTCCCACAGTCGGTGGGAGGCAGACATATATTTTGAAGTTTTGGGTTTTTTTTTTTTCCGGATGGATTTGAAATGCTACTGTGTGTTGAATTTGATCTAGAAACCCAGGTTGGGTGAGAACTGTTTTCTAAATCTGGCTTTCATCGACTGTGATGTTCTTCGTGTGTAGATTTATATATTAAAGAAATAAATCAGGAGAACGAACATTGTGGACAGAGAATAATAGTGACTTGGTTTGTCTATTATGATTGGGAAACCATATCCTGAGATTCACTAATGTGTAACTAATTGGAAAATGTTAAAGCAAAAGAGTAAGGTTTAAAAACAAAATCACACCATTAAGTCTATGTAAATTAGATCCTCGGTGAAGGAAAAACCCAATGTACTACTGTTTGTGGGCTGACTGGACGTGTTACAAATGCTGTGGAGTGGGAGTATGTGACAGTTTTTTCTTTTTTTCATTGAGCATCCATTTATAAGGCACACCCAGGCTGCTTAAACTCCCCCAAACTCGTGAATTGCTTCCATAACAAAAAGCATGAATCATTTTAATAAGAAGGTGCAAGGACATCTGCTTGAGTAATTTCTGAAGCTTTTTTTTTTCTTTTTGAAAATGTATTATATTTAGGATTTACTGTTAGAAATAAAAGTGGATTTGGGGAGGCCAAGGCCTGTGCCTATGTATTGCTCTTTGTTGTGCATCTGTATACAGAAGGTGCTCAATAGATACTTCGGGGATGAATTATGAACCCAGGAGCACCCAGGACACTCCTGAAGCTGGCCCTTGGCCAAAGGCTGACGGGCGGTTTCTGTGCTTCCAGGGATTCTCTTGTGACTGTGCTGTTGTTACCTGTGTTTCACAGATGAGGCAATTGCAGCTGAAATAAGTAGCTCGTCAGTATCGTGTGTGTTCTCAGTGGTTTAAACCAGGCAAGTGGAGATGATTCTAGAATGCGCTTTTCTTCTCTGTGGGGTCTTGGGCCCATCCCACTGCTTTGAGTTTGGGAAGGAAGGTATAGGCCTTTGTTTTGTAGGACTGTTTATTTGAGTTACTGGTTTCTGCTCCTTCACAGGGGCCTGCAGACTAGTTCAGGGCTTTATGTTCAGCGTACCTTGTATATTTTTACTGGGAAAAGGCTGCTGCCCATCATATCTCTTATAGATCTGTTTCAGCGAAACTGGCTGTCAAGTGAATTTCTGTAAAGTGAATGTGATTAAAAGTGAATGACCCTAGAGTGAACCCTAGCTCCTGACTGTTTCCTTCCTAAAATATAAGATCGTTCCCAGAAAGTGTCCCAGGAGGCCAGAGCCTCCAGGGAAGCTGGGCTTTGAGGAGTGGGGGTTTGGGGTCCTCCTTTGCCCCTGCTCTCCCCCTGTCTGGGTGCCCCGTGCCCCTTGCCATCTCTCCGTGGGTACTGCTGTCCGTCTTACGTTCTTTGCTGCAGATGGTGGCAGTGCCCAGTGGTGCTGGGGCGCAGGCTGTAGCAGGGGCTATTTATCATTTAGTCCAGGGGTTGCAGACTATTCAGCCCACACACTATTTTAAAAAATATATTTATTTTATTTCTTTATTTGGCTGTGCCGGGTCTCTTAGTGGTGGCACGCAGAATCTTTAGTTGAGCCATGCGAACTCTTAGTTGCTGCTTGTGAGATCTAGTTCCCTGACCAGGGATCAAACACAGGCCCCTTGCATTGGGAGCTCAGAGTCTTAGCTACTGAGTCCCCAGGGAAGTGCCGCATACACTATTTTAAAAGTCAGAAAATTTCATGCAGCATTCCTGACTTAAGACTTCTCTTAGAACATTGGAAGTTCTGGCAATATGAAGTAAGGATTTTTACAGAGCAACATCTGTCTACAGTTGCATATTTTGGGGCCAGGTTCCAGGCTCCACATTTTACCACAGACCCCACTATTCCCTATTGCCCCATACCAAGTCTCCTTCACTCAGTTAGGTCGCCTGACCAAGCCCTGGGTTTGGGGCCTCTGTCCTTTACTATAGAGTATTTACCTTGCAAACTTTAAGTTATGTAAAAACAAGTGCTCCTGTAGAAAGAAAAAAAAAAGCAGTTTTGCAGGTACAGTTCAGTTCAGTTCAGTCGCTCAGTCTTGTCCGACTCTTTGCGACCCCATGAATCACAGCACGCCTGGCCTCCCTGTCCATCACCAACTCCCGGAGTTCACTCAAACTCATGTCCATCGAGTCGGTGATGCCATCCAGCCATCTCATCTTCTGTCATCCCCTTCTCCTCCCGCCCCCAATCCTTCCCAGCATCAGAGTCTTTTCCAGTGAGTCAACTCGTTGCATGAGGTGGCCAAAGTATTGGAGTTTCAGCTTTAGCATCAGTCCTTCCAATGTACAGTGTTTACTTAAAACATTATTTCTGCAGGCACAGATTTTGTTCATTTAATGCTGAGAACTGGTGAGAACCCTGTATGTTTCCTTAGTGGTAGGAATGTGTTGGAATGAAGGCTATGGCAGGAGTCTCAGCTTACTGAACTGAAGGGCTTCCTTCGAAGAAACAAAAAGGAACACACCAATCTAAGTGGTAGAAGTGGTGTTCAAGGGGAAGAGACTTAAACTTCTATGGTACTGAAGGAAGGAGGCAGCCAGGCAGCGCAGGTGGAGGGGGAGAGGCCCTCCCATCAGCCTCCCCCACTCCCCATGAGAACATTCCACGGCAAAGGAAATGGAAGTAAGTGAGCTGGGAAATAACCAAGTCGAAGCTCCAAGGATGCTGTTTACAAGTTCTTACAGGAAAGACTATTATGAGCGAGCTCTTAATGGGTTGTCTGTCTGTCAAGGGAAGAGAGGCCGGGGCGGGGGAGGGCAGGAGTTAAGATGAAAATGGCTCAGGCACTGCATCTTGCATTTCCTGTCTTTCCATTTCCAGTGGGCCTGGGGATTAAAAGGCCAGGAGGGGAGCCCGCTGAGCTGGAGAGGAAGGGGATCTCTGTGTATGTGTTTCTGTTTCGTGTCCTGAGTGTTTTCTGGGCCCAGAGAGGGCTTTCTGGGCTGTGGAGGAGAGGATGCCCCTTATAGTGGGTGGAGGCTGCCCAGATGACAGGCGGGAGGATCAGATGTTACTCGTTTCCTGGGTGGAGGGTGGACCGGAAGGAGGGGTGCCTAGCCCTGAAGAACTCAGTTAAACTTTGGACTGGCTCAGCCCGGGGAGGTGGCACGATTTCCTCTGAGGTTTTAAAATAAAGGGCAGAGATTCTACTCCATCTGTACTGATGGGTGTGGCCATGCCTTGGCGGCTAAGATGGTCCCAGCCATGTCTCCAGCCCTCTTTGTTCAGGGACCAGACTCTACCCCACCCTTCTCCTCCTGAAAGGTTTAGTCTTAGCACATTAGAATCCCTGCTAGAGAACACAGTATCCTTAAAGCTGGATACTTTGGCTGCTTGGACAGCAAACTGGAGAACTGCTCCCTTCTATTAGATACTCAAGCTCCAGTGTCAGAGAGCAGAGCAAATAGAATCTTCTTCTTTATTTAAAAGTGGATTGCATGGCTGCTGTCTCTTTCAGGGCCTGACATTAAATAACCGAATGCATTTGGTATCTGGAAGTGACTTGATACATCCTCCTGGGCCCTGTTGAGAAGTGGTGACCCCCACAAAGAAGGGTGATCATATGGCCAGTGTCAGGATTCAGTGTCCCTGCTTCCTTATCAGCTCAGCCTGCGATGCAGGAAGACCCCGGTTCGATTTCTGGGTTGGGAAGATCCCCTGGAGAAGGGATAGACTACCCACTCCAGTATTCTTGGGCTTCCCTGGGGGCTCAGCTGGTAATGAATCCGCCTGCAATGCAGGAGACCTGGGTTCGATCCCTGGCTTGGGAGGATCTAGAGGAGGGCATGGCAACCCACTCCAGTATTCTGATCTGGAGAAACCCGTGGACAGAGGAAACTGGAAGGCTATAGTCCATGGGGTTGCAAAGAGTTGGACACGACTGAGCGACTAAGCACAGCACCGTTCATTCTTAAAAGGGTCCCTGTTTGGACGAAAAGCTACATAGTCTACTGTGAAAAAGCAGAAGATACTCAGCAGAAAACTTGTTTGGGGAGGTGGTGCTGAAACCAAGGCATTTGAAAAACATGATTAAATATATATAAATATATACATTTTTATATATATATTTCTTTTTGTAAGCTAAGTGACATGTACATCCTTCAGAGCCCAATTACTTGCTGAAAAGACAGAATGTAAGTTTTGTTATTGAGAAAGCACATCAAAAAGAGACTAGAATGAAGTAAAAGAAGCTGGAGCTTCTTAGTAAGAGGCTCAAACCATACAGGGGTTGTGGGGGCTGAAAGAGGGCTTGAGGTAGCCTTCTGTCCTTGTGGGCAGGCCCTCAGAAGCAGGGTTCTGAAAGGAAAGAGGATGCAGAGAAGTACATGACTGCCCAGCTAGAACACACAGGATGCAGATGCCCAGGCAAAGGACCCTGAGGTCAGAGGGAGCAGGCTCACGCCAGACCTTCAGTCCTTTCCTGGGGACACTGGTCTGTCCTCGACCACAGTTGATTGCAGGAGTGGGGATTAGGGGTCGGAAAATCTGGGCTCTGGTCACTTCTGTTAAAAGATGAACTGGGGGATATTAAGACTTTTAATAAGAGTTTACTGGAGCAAAGATCACTTCCCATCAGGCAGTGCCAAACCAGAGGTGGTTAGGAGTGTTCCGCCTATAGGAGTAGGGGAAAGACCTATATGGAGAAAGTACAGAAGCGAAGAAAGGAAATGATTTGATTGACTGAAGCCTAGACTGGTTGTCCTTAGCCTTTTAATTTCATAATCTCGAGGCACTTACGGTCTTCAATTTTGGTTTGCTGATATAGGCCGCCTCAGCCTAACTACCTCTTTCTTTAATTAACGTAACATTTCCTAGGCAGGGTGACTTTTAACAAATCCTTCTCTTTCAGCCTTGGTTTTCTCATCTGTGAACTGGGGATGGTACCACCACTTATTCCAGGGCTTCTGTGAGAACAGATGGTGGAGGACAGACCTGGATGAGCTGTGCTGATGCGAGGGGTTGGCCTGCAGTCCGGGTGTTGTCACGAGGAGGGCTGTTTCCTGGGGCAAGGGGGAGTCGTAACCTTCGAGCAACTTCATGTCAGGGACACGTGACAGGTGGCCTCCAGTGCACGCTCTTCCCAGCCCTGTCAGCAGCTGACAGTTACGATGAGGCTTCGCCAAAATGTAGCTTTTCCTAACACAGGTCTTTCTTCAAATCCTGTCCCACACTGCTGACCACAAACTTCTCTGGGAATGTCTTTTGCCAAAACAAAGCTGGCATAGCTGTAGAAAGAGGCAGTGTTATATACCACGTTGCCCAAAAACTTCCTTCGGCTTTTTCATAAGATGTTAACAGAAAAACCTGAACGACCTTTCAGGCCAACCCAGTATGATTGTGAAAAATGGTGTCATGGCTGACACTTAGGGTGTATTCTTTCATTCCTTTAATTTACCCACTCAACAAACAGGCACTAAGCACCCACTCTGGTCCCAAGCACAGGGGCGATTGGGGTGGCCAGGCAGACGTGGTCTCTGCCTTGACCTGGAACTTGCCTTCTTGAGGGGAAAGCTTGCAAATAACACAAGTAACTTACACTCTGTAAAAAAAAAAGAATAAAGACTAAGAGATCAAAGTTGTTGGTTAGTTGCTAAGTCACACCTAACTCCTTTGCAACCCCATGGTCTGTAGCCCACCAGCCTCCTTTGTCTGTGGGATTTCCCAGACAAAAATACTGTAGTGGGTAGCAATTCCCTTCTCCAAGGGATCTTCCTGACCCAGGGATCGAACCCAGGTCTCCTGCATTGGCAGGTGGATTCTTTACCATTGAGCCACCAGGGAAGCTCAAGAGACCAAAGACTGAGCGCTAAATGGGAAAGTTTTACTGCTACGTGGGGACTGCAACAGCGTGGAGTCTTGGCTGTGAGGGAGATGGTCTCAGCGGGGGAAGGTTTGCTGTAGGACTTTCACAGCTGAACATCCACAAACTGTAGCTCAGTGACACTGGGAAGACTATCTCACCAGCATTGGTGCCGGGCTGGCAGTGCCTGGGCTTGTTGGTTAAATGGGCACTTGGCTGGCTGGAGGTGGTCTCCTGTGTGACAAGGGTTCCCCCCGACATCATGGTGCCCTGCTGGGTGGGTGTGCTGAGAGCAGGATTTTCCAAGTCAGGGTTATGGCACCCAGTGGGGTCTGCGTTGTATCAGTAGGCTGGGTAGTCAGGTCAGGTTTGTTCCTTGTAATGGGTTATATACCCAGTAAAGGTGAAAATTATTAAGATAAGGTAGAAACATTGAAAATGATATATGAATTCATAACTGCAAGGAGTAGAACGTGAAAAGATCAGGGGACTTCCTTGGTGTTCCAGTGGCTAAGGCTCCATGCTCCCAGTGCAGGGGGCCTGGGTTCGATCTCTGGTCAGGAAACTAGATCCTGCGAAGATTAAACTAGATGCAACAAAGATCAAAGATCCCACATGCCGCAACTAAGATCTGGCACAGTCAAATAAATAAAAATAAATATTAAAACAAGATTACAACTACAATACTCAGAAATCCTTGGTTAGCTAGTGACAGAAATACCAATCTAGCTTAAACAAAAATGAGAATTTATGGCCTTGTGTCTGGGGATCTAGAATATTGCTGGGGGTTTCCGGATCCAGCATTCAAACGGTGTCCCTGGGGTTCTTTCTGTCCCTTTTAGCTCTTCTCGTTTCTCCTCCACTTAACTTGACTGCTCAGGGGGTCCCATATCAGCCCTCTTAGCAGTCCCAGTGCAAAGAGAGCATCTTTTCTGAGAACCAGTTGGAAAGTCCTAGAAAATACACTTTTGGGTAGCACGGTATTGGTTGACTGCCCAATGGCTGGAGTGGAGGGTAGGGGTCGAGTTAGAGAAGGGTTGAAAAGGGGAGGAAGAAGAGCCACAGGGTGAAAACGGAGACTGTCCACCCCAACCGTGTAAGACTAGGCACCTCCTGGTAGCACCACAGACTCATCAGTAACTTGTATTCCTTGGTGATAGGAGCTTGGATTTTAAAGTTGTTTCCAGTCACAGAAATCACAGTGTTTAAACAGAGTTTTCTGACTCAGAATTGTCCTTCTTGTCACGTTGTGATAGAGGCCAGAATACACATATGTTTGTAAGCCTTGATCCTGTATATTAGGGTTTAGCAAACCTCCTCTGAAAAGGACAGATAGTAAGTATTTCTACTGTGGGCTATGTGGTCTCTGTGAAACTGTTGAACTTGACCGTGGTAGCTTGAAAGCAGCTATAGCCTATACCTAAACACATGGATGTGGCAGTGTGTCAATAAAACTTAATTTTTAACAAGTGTTGGGCCAGCTTTGGCCCACAGACATTATCTTGCCAGCCCCTGGTATAGATAGTCTGAAAATCTTCTATCCGAATCGGCCATAAGATACTTGTTGTTCAGTCGTTCGGTCGTTCTGCTTCTTTGTGACCCCATGGATGGCAGCATGCCAGGCTTCCCTGTCCTTCATAAGACTCTGCTCTAAAGTAAACTGTACACAAGGCCAGGGGGAGAAGTGGAGAGTCAGACTCGATTGGTCAAAGGTCCACAGTGGGCTGTGTTGTCTGGTGACTCCCTGGCCCTTTGGCCTCTGGAACCTTGTATTTACTCCTAAACCTTTCATAATGCATTCTAGAATAAAATCTATTGCCATAAAAAAATAAAGTAAACTGTATATTTGCAAACTACATGTCTAGTAAGGGATAAATATCCCCCCAAAATAAGGAACTGTTACAACTCAATAGCAAAAAGCCAAATAACCCAATTAAAAAAAAAAAGCTGGGGCTTCCCTGGTGGTCCAGTGGCTAAGACTCAGTGCACTGCAGGGAGCCTGGGTTCGATTCCTGTTTAGGGAACTGGATCCCACATGCCACAACTGAAAAAGATCCCATGTGCTGCAAGTGACACCTGGAGTAGTCAAATTAAAAAAAACAAAAATAAGGCAAAGGACTTGAATAGACAGTTCTCCAAAGAAGACATACACATAAATGGCTGATAGGTACATGAAATGATGCTTAACATCACTAATCAGAGGAATGCAAATCAAAACCAGAGTGAGACAGTACTTCATACCCATTAGGATGGCCATTATCGAAAAAGCAAAAAATAGCAAGTATTGGCAAGTATGCGGAGAAATTGGAACACTTATGCACCATTGATGGGAATGTAAACTGGTGCAGCTGCTGTGAAAAACGGCATGGAGGGTCCTCAAAAAATTAAAAATAGAATTACCATATGATCCAGTAGTTCTGCTTCTGGGTAATTATCAGAAAGAATTGAAATCAGGATCTCAAATAGATGTTTGCACATCCATGTTCATTGCAGGATTATTCACAATAGCCAAGAGAGAGAAACAACCTAAATGTCTTTGACAAGATGAATAGATTTAGAAAATGTGATACACACACCAGAATATCATTCAGTCTTAAAAAAGAAGGAAATCCTGCCACCTGGGACAACATGGATGAATATGGAGAACGTTATGTAAGTAAAATAAGCCCTTCACAGAAGGACAAATGCTGTATGATTCCACTTAGATGAGGAATCTGAGATAGTCAAGGTGATAGAAAGTAGAATGGTCACAAGGGGCTGGAGGGAGGAGGGCAATGCTGAGCTGCTTTTTAACAAGTATAGGATTTTCAGTTATGCAAGAAGAATAATTATAGCGGTCTATTGCTTCTGAACTGTGGTGCTGGAGAAGACTCTTGAGAGTCCCTTGGACTGCAAGGAGATCCAACCAGTCCATTCTAGAGGAGATCGATCCTGGGTGTTCATTGGAAGGACTGATGCTAAAGCTGAAACTCCAATACTTTGGCCACCTCATGCGATGAGTTGACTCACTGGAAAAGAGTCTGATGCTGGGAGGGATTGGGGGCAGGAGGAGAAGGGGACGACAGAGGATGAGATGGCTGGATGGCATCACCGACTCGATGGATGTGAGTTTGAGTGAACTCTGGGAGTTGGTGATGGACAGGGAGGCCTGGCGTGCTGTGATTCATGGGGTTGCAAAGAGTCGGACACGACTGAGTGACTGAACTGAACTGAACTGATTGTACACACAGTGCCTACAGTCAACAGTATTGTATTATGCTTGGAAAAGACCCTGATGCTGGGAAGGATTGAAGGCAGGAGGAGAAGGGGACGACAGAGGATGAGATGGCTGGATGGCATCACCGACTCGATGGATGTGAGTTTGAGTGAACTCTGGGAGTTGGTGATGGACAGGGAGGCCTGGCGTGCTGTGATTCATGGGGTTGCAAAGAGTCGGACACGACTGAGTGACTGAACTGAACTGAACTGATTGTACACACAGTGCCTACAGTAAACAGTATTGTATTATGCTTGGAAAAGACCCTGATGCTGGGAAGGATTGAAGGCAGGAGGAGAAGAGGGTGACAGAGGATGAGATGGTTGGATGGCATCACCAACTCAATGAACATGAGTTTGAGTAAGCTCCGGGAGTTGCTGATGGACAGGGAGGCCTGGTGTGCTGCAGTCCATGGGGTCACAAAGAGTCAGACATGACTGAGCGACTGAACAGCAACAACAGCAATGCCATTTATTATGCACTTAAATGTGTGTTAAGAGGGTAGATGTCACTTTGTAAAGCTATATATCTAAAGTCGATTATGTAACAGTTTATTTTCTGCCCCTAGTATGGCAGGAGAGTATTTGGAAAATGTAAACTTGATCCCATCACAAAAGCAAGGAATTAGAATTGCCGTGTTCAAAGGGGCAAGTAATGTTCCGTCACAGATCAGTCGATTGAGGAAATCATTCACGGCTACAGCGAAGAGATAGCCTGTGAGACGGCTGGCCGCGTTCAAATCCTGGCTAGGATAGCTTTGTCTTGCCAGTTTTAGCAATTCATACAGGTGTGTTGTGGATTTGGGACTGGCATGTCCTGTCGATTTGAGGTTTAAAGCCCCTCCTGTATCCCTCAAGTCAGGTATTGCTCAGGATTAAAAACATTCATTGTTTGGTCAACGGAAGGCCCTCGCAGCCCTGAAGGGAATGTCACCTAAGAAGGACCAGGCTCCTCCCAGGCTTGCATTTTAGCACCATCAGGCTCTGCTTCAGCAGCTGCTGTTTTAATGGGCTCAGAGGGACAGGCTGAGGGTCCCACGGGACCTGTTCGTGATGAGAAGAGAATGGGATCCTGGGGTCACAGTGGGATCTTGAACCTTCTTCCATTCTGCAGATGCAATTACATGGCACGTGGAGGCAGCCTGGAGTGCGGGGTCTGTGTGTCTGTCCTGGGCCCCCTACCCAGGCCTGTGAAAGGCAGAAACTCTGAGAACATTCCATTTGGATAAGATGTATTTAATAAGAGCAATGGAAAATGGTAAACCTGGCTTGGGGAAAGGGAATGTGCTCTTTCATGTAAAACAAACAAAAAATGTGACTGTGGGAAGCATCCAAAAAATAAGATGACCTGGAGGCTAGATTTAAAAATTGGCACTGAGGGAAATCTCATTTCCCCAGTCGATGACTCCCCCTTTAGCTGTGCTCATGCCAATGGAGCAAACCAAAATAACTTCATAAATTAAAGTTTACGCAGGCAAGGAAGCTAGGCCTGGACTATCACACACCAGATGAAAACCTCGACAGCTTTGTTTACAACTGACATCCTTGGTTTGAAGGTTAATGGTGTCTCGAGGAGGTTAGGTTGTACATATGTGCAATTAAAAAAGTCACTATTGATAGAGACATAGCTGTGTTTACTTACTGTATAGTTTATGCCCCCTTTGTTGGCTTGTTTGTTTTCCCTTCTGGAAAGAATGTCTTTGGTCTTCGGTAATTAATTATAACCAGATTTTGTTTAGATCCAAGTACATGGAAACTGCTCAGAGAGCTCAAAGTATGCTGGTAATAGTACCTTGTAACAAGGACCTCAACTTTTTTTCCTTTTATTATACAACAAATGAATACACTTGGGATGTAAAAGGTTCCAATTATAGAGCAGCAGACACACAGGAGGGCTCAAAAGTCCCCTCACTGCTGCTAAACCACTACCCTCCCTGGCCGTCAAAGGTCCCTGTTCTTTCTAGACCTGTTTATGTTCACCATTTAGATGTCCACAAACAAGTGTGTATTCAGGTACACGCAATGTACACAATTGGCTTCCCTGGTGGCTCAGTTGTTAAAGAAACTGTGTGCAGTGCAGGAGACCCAGGTTCAATTCCTGGGTCAGGAAGATCCCCTGGAGAAGGAAATGGCAACCCACTCCAGTATTCTTGCCTGGGAAATTTCATGGACAGAGGAGCCTTGTGGGCTACAGTTCCTGGGGTCGCAAGAGTTGGACACGACTTAGCGACTAAACCGCAACGTACACAATTACTTTTATTTTTAATCCACGTACAGGGTCATGGTGTATGTGTCGATGTATAGCTTGCTTTTTTCACGTAGCATACCCAGAGCTGCTGCTGGTCAGTCTGTGTGTGTGTTCCCTTCATGCTGCAGCGTGTCTCCTAATAGGCATGTGACTTATTGACCCATTTCGCTGTCCTTCTTTTTGGTGTTAAATGATGTAACGAAAGTGTGCGGACATGATTGCCTTCTCGACCTCTGCTGCCTGCCTTTGAGACGGTACTTCAGTGAGATGTGGGGGAAAGGAGGCTGTACGACCCAGGAGGGGGTTGGCAAACTGCAGCCCTCCAACCAAATCCACCCTCTTCATGGTTTTGTTTGGCCTGTGAGGCAAGAATGATTTTCTTATCTTTAAATAGTTGGCGAAAAAGACCAAAGAGAAATAGTTCCTGATATGTGAAAATTATATGAGATTCAAAATTCAGTGTCCATCAGTGAAGTTTTGTTGGAATACAGCCATGCTCGTTTGCTTACCTGCTGTCTGGGACCGCTTTCATGCTCTAACAGCCGAGTTGAATAGTTTGTGACAGCAGCCATCTGGGCCACCTAAAATATTTACCATCTGGCCTCTTACTGAAAACATTTGCTGGCCCCTGACCTAGGGCAAGTTACTGACCTCTCCATGTCTCCACTTTCTTTTCGGTAAAATGAAGATAATGATAAAACCTTCTTTTATCATTCAACTATAGTTAAAAAAACAAACAGAAAAACAAGACCTACTTTGTAGGGTGAAATTATTTAACTATATTAAATAATATATTACATGTAGAATATACCAGATTATAACGTGTCAAATGTATGTGGATAAATTACATGTAGGATGTGTAGAACTTTTTAAATGCTCCACAAACGTTGGCTACTATTATAGCATCATTGTTACTAACTTTATCATAACTCCCTGCACGTGGGCAGGGACCCTGCAGATGCCGACGTGGACATTCCAGACACCCGGAAGTGGACTTGATGGTGGAGGGATGTTGATAAGTGCTACCAAATTGCTTCCCAGAACAACTTCCCCAATTTTTGCTCCCTGGAATCCCTGCTGTCCCACATTTGTCACCATGCTGGATAGGGACTAACAGAGTAGATCTAAAAAAACTGAGTTTGGGAAGTGTTAGGTTCTTTAGGGCTGCAAACAGGGTCTTGAGAAGCAGAATTTCCCCTCTGAGTGCTGTGCCCAGACCTCTGGGTCGACCTTCCCTGGAAAACTGTCTCCTCCAATCAGCAGATGCTCACAGTTGTTGAGGGAGGGCCTCCTCTGTACTGAGCCCTGGGTCCAGACATTCTCATTTTTAGTTTTCAGTTCAGTTCAGTCGCTCAGTCGTGTCCGACTCTTTGCGACCCCATGAACCGCAGCACGCCAGGCCTCCCTGTCCATCACCAACTCCCGGAGTTCACTCAAACTCATGTCCATTGAGTCGGTGATGCCGTCCAGCCATCTCATTCTCTGTCGTCCCCTTCTCCTCCTGCCCTCAATCTTTCCCAGCATCAGGGTCTTTTCAAATGAGTCAGCTCTCCACATCAGGTGGCCAAAGTATTGGAGTTTCAGCTTCAATATCAGTCCCTCCAATGAACACCCAGGACTGATCTCCTTTAGGATGGACTGGTTGGATCTCCTTATAGTCCCAGGGATTCTCACGAGTCTTCTCCAGCACCACAGTTCAAAATCATCAATTCTTCGGCGCTCAGCTTTCTTTATAGTCCAACTCTCACATCCATACATGACTACTGGAAAAACCATAGCCTTGACTAGATGGACCTTTGTTAGCAAGTAATGTCTCTGCTTTTTAATATACTGTCTAGGTTGGTCATAACTTTACATCCAAGGAGCAAGCGTCTTTTAATTTCATGGCTGCAATCATCATCTGCAGTGATTTTGGAGCCCAGAAAAATAAAGTCAGCCACTGTTTTCACTATTTCCCCATCTATTTGCCATAAAGTGATGGGACCAGATGCCATGATCTTAGTTTTCTGAATGTTGAGCTTTAAGCCAACTTTTTCACTCTCCTCTTTCACTTTCATCGAGAGGTTCTTTAGTTCTTCATTTTCTGCCATAAGGATGGTGTCATCTGCATATCTGAGGTTGTTGATATTTCTCCCGGCAGTCTTGATTCCAGCTTGTGCTTCCTCCAGCCCAACATTTCTCATGATGTACTCTGCATATAAGTTAAATAAGCAGGGTGACAATATACAGCCTTGACATATTCCTTTTCCTATTTGGAACCAGTCTGTTGTTACATGTCCAGTTTTAACTGTTGCTTCCTGACCTTTCAGAGCCACCTCTATTTTACAGATGAAAACTGAGGGGCTCAGAGGGATTAAAAACTTGTTCAAGGGACTTCCCCATTGACCCAGTGGTTAAGAATCCATGCTTTCATTGCAGGGGACATAGCTTCTATACCTGGTTGGGAAACTAAGAGCCTACATGTCCCACGGTGTGGCCAAAAAAAAAAATAGATAAAAGGTGGCATTAGTGGTAAAGAACCTGCCTGCCAATGCAGGAGACATAAGAGATGCGGGTTCGATTCTTGGATCAGGAAGCTCTCCCAGAGGAGGGCATGGCAATCCACTCCAATATTCTTGCCTGGAGAATCCCACGGACAGAGGAGCCTGGCAGGCTACAGTCCACAGGGTCACAAAGAGTTGGACATGATTGAAGTGACTTAGCATGCACAAATTTAAGTAAGCATCTTAAAAAAAAATCTTAACTGTCCACAAAAATTTTGATGCCACTCCTTTACTTCCAGGAAGGGATAAGGAGGTGTCAGACACTCCATCCTCTCCCCTCGCTTTCCCAGATCAACATCTTGATAGCTGGGTACGAGGAAAATTGGAAGTGAACTTCAAAAGGAATGGCTTAGTCACGGCCAAGTTTCTCTCTCATTCTAAGTAAAGCGAATTTGTCAGAGTGTCCGTTACTATATTTTTCATGCCCCAGTGTCACAGTCTGTGCTGCTCAGTCATGCTGGGAATGATGTCGTTCTAACAGATAACCCTCCTTTGGGTGAAATGGCTATTTTTGGGCCTCTCCTGGGGCTCCTGTCACGGGCCTTTGCAGTAGCATTTCTCATGTTCCGTTAGCGCGTCTGCAGAACATGAAGCAAATTTACCCAGATATTCTTGACCTTGTGCATGAAGGGAAGAATGTTTCTGGTTTGGTGTGTGCTTCCAATGACGAGCATTCGCATTCTTTCCTTCTCCACTTCTTTTTTTCCCTCATGCTGACATTAAAAAACAACAAAATGCCACTCACCCCACAATTTAAAACTTGGGATCTTAACCTGCACAGACAGTTGTTCTCTATGAGGGATGTGAAATATTTGACAGAATTTCCTGAAAGAACCAAGAGCCACGATCCCCTGATTAAAACCACGTTAAACCAAAAGCAGGCCACACCCAAAAGGCTCTGGAAGAGGGCTGCTTATTTAACCAAAGCAAAAAGGCAGCACAAGTTGGATGTTGATGGCATCACCACGGCCTCTCTGTGATGCTCAAACTTTTTGAGAACATATTGACAACTTCCTGTTAAAGCTGTCTCTACTCTGAATCATTTTCCCCCGAGGCTGGCCTGCCTTCCTGCAGCCCGGTGACTGATAGTCACTGTAATGGATGAAAAGCCCAGACTTCCATTCTGACAGGCTGTGAGCGTTTATGTGACGTTGTAACTGTCAGGTTCTCGTCTTCTTTTCTTGCTATCTTGTACAGCAGTGTTGAAAGGGGCCTGGGGGAAAGAAAGTAGAAGGAAAAAGCCCATCTTCCAGGGACCTCCCTAGTGGTCCAGTGGCTAAGACTCCAAGCTCCCAATGTAGGGGGCCCGGGTTCGATGCCCGGTCAGGGAACTAAATCCCACTTGCTACAACTAAGAGTTTGTATGCTACAACTAAAGATCCCACGTGCTGCAACTGCCACAGTGAAGATCAAAGATCTTGTGTGCCACAGCTAAGACCCAGGCCAGCCAAATGTATAAATATTAAAAAAAATAACTAACCAACCCTCAAACCCACTTCTTCCAGAGGATATATGTGCCTAAAGCAGGGTTTGTCAATCTCACCACTATTGATATTTGGGGCCAGATATCTGGGGTTGTGGAGGTTATCCTGTGCCCTGGAGAGTGTTTAACAGCATCCCTAGATGCTAGCATTCCTGTAGTTATGACAACGAAAACTGACTCAGACACCTCTGAGAGCTGTTGGCCTTGATCTTGGGGGTCTTGAACTTGCATTCTGCTCCTTTGCCTCGTGCATCTACCCCTTGCAGCTCTCCCATGAATGGGGGTCTTGTTTTCTTTTCTTCATCCTACCCTAACTGCCTTGAGATGTCGCTACCTCTGGACGGTGTGCCAACCTCAGCCCAGGCCCAGGGACCTGGAATAAGCCAGCAATCCCCCCGGCAGGTCCTTGTGGATGCTGGTCCTGCAAGATGTGCTGATGGGCAGGTGTGTGAGTAGCTAGACCATCTTGGAGACAGGTGCGTGAAAGGGAAACTATGCGGTCGGTGTAGGGTGGAGACTGGTGGCCCCAGCCTCTGGTCCTGATGGTGGGAGCAGCTGACCACCATGCTGTGATTGCTGGCAGCCCAGGCCTGTATTAGACTAGAGAGCTGCCTTGCTCTTTCCCCTTTTGGAATCTGAGGGCAGAGATGATGAGGCTCCCAGGAGAGGCTCAGCTGGATCCCAGCAAGTAGGAGCACAGCCCTTTCTCAGGGCCGAAGGGTGGGAGGGTCCATGAATGCCTGTCTCTGGGACGGAGGCTCTGCTGGCCCCCAGAAGACTGACACCTGGTTGCAATGGCTACAGTGGGGCGCTGGGAGAAGAGCACTGGTCCAGGCATCATGAAGCCTGAGTTGGTGTCCACTCTACCCCTGGTAGCAGCATGGCCTTAGGCAAATAGCATCCTCCTTCTGTCCTCACATTTCCCATCAAGCCACCTTTCCATATTCCTGTAGAACATTCTCTACTTCTCTTTTTCTCCTGATTACAGGCAAAGGTGGGACTGTTAACAGGTGGAATTGTGACCTTCCTGAATTTGCTTTTAGTTGTGAGTTCCTGACTAGTGGGATTCAGCAAGGGGCTTAGGGGTCATGCATTGATTTTTGCCTCATGTGTATTGGGTCTTGGAGGAGACCGCAATAAATAGCATTTCTTTTCCTTAAAGAAACCGGGAGATGAGGCCATGGTTGAAGTTTTGAACTTTGGAACTTGCCCAGATTTTTTTAACCTCTTTCCCTGGAGCCAGTAAATCAAGTGTCCCAAAGGCCAGGAGTTTTTAGAGAAAGTGATGGACGCTGGAGGGCAAGGGTCATGGTCAGTGTAGAGTGACCTGTTCTACACCTGGTAGGCGAGCTGGCCTGGCTTTCCTTGACAGTCTTATCATTCCGGCTGGCTGTCCTAACCTGCTGTACTAACCTTGCCTAGTTGCGGCAAGCGGGGGCTACTCTTCATTGCCGTGTGCAGGCTTCTCATGGTGATAGATTCTCTTATTGCGGAGCATGGGCTCTAGGGCATGAGGTCTCAGTAATTTTTGCACACCAGCTTAGTTGCTCTGAGGCATGTGGGATCTTCCCAGACCAGGGATCAAATCCATGTCCCCTGCATTGGCAGGGAGATTCTCAACTACTGAATTCTCACCAGGGAAGCCCCTTGCTATGGCTTCCTCCACTTGGAGACGGCTCAGCAGTGAGTCCAGGGACGATGCACCACCCCATACCCCTCTGAGCTCAGCGGTAGTATAGATCCTATTGGCCCTTGGCGGAATTTTCAAATTCCAAAGACAAGCATCGGGGATTAGGGCAGCCATGGACTATCCCGGCTTCTGGGTTGCATCAGAAAACATATCATGGCAGGTCGCTGATGTCAGCTTCTCCCGTGTGGTGGTCTCCACAGCCCCCTGGGCCCTGCTGGCTGTGGGAAGCCTGTGGAGGAGAAGGACAAGCCTGCCCCCCTGCCTCGTGTTCCCCCTTTAACTGGAAGCTTAGAGTCCATGGTGCAGCTGCTCTGTTTTACGTGCCCTGTTGACTGAGTCCAAGCTCTGCGTGTGCCTGGTTCCTGATGTGTGATGCTCGACCTCTCCACGGCTGGACCAGCACCCCCACTCTGTCCTCAGCACACACCTTGCTGGTTTGGAGGTCATAGCTCACCATAAAAATGGTGCGAGTGGCCAGCTCTTTCTTCACTGTGGCTCTGGGCCGCCCAGCCCAGCGTTAGGGTGGATGCGAGGCCTGAGAGTGAACTTCTCTGTGAATAATGACACAATTCCAGAAAAATGCAACATCTTCCGGATGCAGCTTCTGGAGCTTGGCCTGGGGGAGGGGGGCCTGGAGGGTTTTTGTGTTTGAGCTCTTGGCTATTCTTTGCCCCAGGGGGATGCGTGTGTGTGAATGATTTTTCACAGAGCACATTTATTTTCAGATGCTCCTGTGGATAGTTTTTCCGAGTCCCCCCAGGAAAAGGAGAAAATACAGAACGCTGTGACACCTGATGGAAAGTATTATGCCTTAGTCAATGCGGCTGATGCATCTCTTCTGACTCTTGCCTTTAGACTAAACTAAACCTTAACCGGAAAGGATGAGGCAAATGGGGTGGAAGTGGGGAGGTGCGCAGGGGCGGGGGTCTTCTGGTTGGTGGCTGTTCCTCTGCAATGGCACTGTCTTAATTCTGAGCTTTCAGAAAATACAGAATGCTTTCAGAAACATACAGTGCTTGAGTTTGGGGGAAGTGCTGAAAGGTCATCTTGGCCACACAGCCCATTTTCAAAGGAAGAGGAAACTGAAGGTCAGAGAAGACCCATGACCCACCCAGGGTTGCACAACTAGAACTTGAATCCTGTCCCTCCGAGCCCAGAAAAAGATTTTGTCTATTCTGTGCAACTGGAGTCTTTGGACAGTATATTGTGATGTTTTGGATCGGATTTTAATTTCCTCTGTGGTCTTATTCGTTCAGTCCCTCTGTGACACATAAGGCTCCAGGGACTGAGGACATAGTGGTGAGCACAGCAGAGCCCGTCAGGGGGCTCACGGTCTAATGGGGAAAACAGCTGTGAGCAGGAAGCTTGCATGTAGGATATGAGCGGAGGCAGAGCCCCAGCTCCAGGGGTCCCTGGTTACCCCCAGCCCCCTCCCTCCCTCCTCTGGGCCCTCTCTGCGCTTTGCAGAAAGGCTTTTAGGTTCAGAGAATTTAGGGAACTTGTCTAAGGTTGGAATGACTGGGTCGAGGCCTGTGGGTCTGGGGAAATGGCCCCAGGCCAGGCACCCCCCTGCTCCTCCCCACTCCCACCCTGACCCATTCCCTAGGCTTTTGAGCCACTTTCCTTGGACTCTGGGGTAGTGGCTGGGTCTCTGGTAATGAGTGTTTGGCCTTTGAGCCCCTTTCTTTTCTTTCCTTTTTTCAAAAAGTTGAGATATAATTCACATATCATAAAATTCACCATTTAAAGCGTGCATTTCGGGGAATTTTAATGTATTCATTATGTGGAATCAACACTCATTCCAAAACACTGTCCAGGAAAGTGTCCAAAACACTTCCAAAGGGGCCCTGCCCGCCGTGAGCAGCCACGCACCGTTTGCCCCAGCTGCCGCTCCAGGCCGCCTCTAGTCTGTCCTCTCTTGCGGGACAGTTCACATAAACCAGTCATACACTCTGCGGCCTTTTGCACTGGACTTCTTTCACTTAGTATAACGTTTTCAAGGTTCATCTGTGTGATGGCAGGTGTCAGTACTGCGTTCCTTTTGGTGACCGAGTAACATTCCATTGAGTGGATGTATTATGTTTTGTTTAGGTATCTGTTGATGCCACTTTCATTTTTTTAATTCAGTCTCTCAGTCATGTCTGACTCTTTGCAACCCCATGGATTGCAGCACGCCAGGCTCACCTGTCCATCACCAGTTCCCAGAGCTTGCTCAAACTCAGGTCTGTCAAGTCGGTAATGCCATCCAACCATCTCATCCTCCGTGGTCCCCTTCTCCTGCCTTCAGTCTTTCCCAGCATCAGGGTCTTTTCCACTGAGTCAGTTCTTGGCATCAGGTGGCCAAAGTATTGGAGTTTCAGCTTCAGCATCAGTCCTTCCAATGAACACCCAGGACTGATCTCCTTTAGGATGGACTGGTTGGATCTCCTTGCAGTCCCAGGGACTCTCAAGAGTCTTCTCTAACACCACAGTTCAAAAGCATCAATTCTTCAGTGCTCGACTTTCTTTAATTAAATTCCTTTAAAAAATTAATTGATAATTAATTAATTATACTCTTTGGCCACACTATTTGGCATGTGGGATCATAGTTTCCCAAGCAGGGATCAAACCTGTGCCCCTTACATTGGCAGCGGGGAGTGTTAACCACTGGACCACCAGGGAAGTCCAGACTCCCCTTTCATTTGAACTGTAATCACAGCCCCCCCATTAGCCTCATTGAGTTCTCTGGTGAGTGTTTGGAAGTTGTTTCTAATTTGTCTGATGGAATCTTAGGTCAACATTCTCTCCCTGGTAGACTGGCTATACTGCCTAAGGAGAAGCTAAAGCAGTGATTCTGAGGTGGGAAGGAAAATGTCCTTTCCCCCAGCTCCCTAAGTCTGCTATGACTCCCCTTGGGGCACTGTTACAGGTGGGAGTATGTCACATCTTGAGAATGTTGGGGCCAAGTGGGGGCTTAGCCTACGGATGAAGGGGTGCTGTGGATGGGCTGGGCTGTCTGATCAATTTGGGTGCAAATCTTTATTTATGTCTCACCTGGGTCACTGTTGAGGTAGTCTAACAGCATCTTGGACAACTGGTCTGGGAGCATGTTTGGGGCTCTTGCTTAGACTGTTGCCTTTATTATCTTTTGTTTTCCCTATTTATTCCATTAAGTTATAAAATTCACTTTTTTAGAGTGCATGGATCTGTACATTTTAACAAATATATACAGTCATATAACTACTGCCACAATCAAGAACATTTTCATCAGCCCTGAAGATCCCCCATCCGTCCCGTCCCGTCGCTCAGTCGTGTCCGACTCTTTGCGACCCCGTGGACTGTAGCCTACCAGGCTTCTCCGTCCATGGGATTCTCCAGGCAAGAATACTGGAGTGGGTTACCGTTTCCTTCTCCAGGGGATCTTCCCGACCCAGGGATCGAACCCGGGTCTCCCGCATTGGAGGCAGACGCTTTAACCTCTGAGCCACCAGGGAAGCCCGAAGATCCCCCATATTCCGTTATAATTACCTTTTCTCCCACCCCCAGCTTCTGGCAACCCTGGCTTTATTTTCTATCCCTATGTCGTGTCAATATAAGCATGTTATGTAAATGGAGTCACACAAGTCGTAGCCTTCAGAGTCTGTCTTCTTTCACTTCGCATAGTGCATTTGGATTCACCGTGTTGCCATGTGTATAAGCTCGCTTTTATTTTTGAGTAGTATCCATTGTTTGTTTATTTGTTCCCCAGTTGAAAGCCATTTGGATTGTTTCCAATTTTTGGCAACTATGAATAAAGCCACTATAAACATTCATGAACAGCTTTTTGTGTGAACATAAGTTTTCATTTCCCTTGGGTAAACATCTAGGAGTGGGATTGCTGGGTCATATGGTAAGTGTATGTTTAACTTTATAAGAAACTTCCAAGATGTGTCCCAAAGAGCTGTAGCATTTTGCATTCTCACAAGTGATGAGGCTATAGTCTAGTCTCCAAACTGCTCAGAGCCGTGATGGGCTTGGCTTTTTTTCATTGCAAAGTGCATGAAGCTACTTTGTTTACCTTACCTATTTTAGTTCAGATTGTTCCAGAACTAGCCTCTGAGGCAGTGATTGGAGTGTATGTGGTTTATTTGGGGGGGGGGGATGGTCCCAGGAAACACCAGCGGGGCAGTGGAAGAGTGAGAAAAACAAAGGAAGCCAAAAAATTGTGTTCCATCAAACCTTTTACCATTTGGGGCAGCCCACACCCTAACCCCCGGGGAACTCTGAGAAGCAGTACAGAGCACACACCTGAGGTCTCTTCCACCCGAGGGGCCAGGTAGCTGGGTTCTCTAAACCATCTCCCATCAGTCACTGGCTGAGGGGCTGTTGCCAGAGTCTTTTTCACAGCATGTTCAGCCACCCAATCAACATCTGATTGAGTGGAGGTCAAGAGTGTAGACTGGGGTCCTCTTTGGAGTCAAATGACCTGAGTTTGAATTTTTACCCACCATTTAGGGACTTTCTGATCTTAATAATTCCCCAACTACCCCATACTCAGTTTCCTCATCTGCAAAATGGAAAGAAGATTGAGGCTCCATTGATTGAGATAATGCATAGCGTGGGTTTAGCCCAAGGCCTAGCCGCTACCAAGCACTTAATTGTTGCTGCTGCTGCTACTGCTAAGTTGATTCAGTTGTATCCAACTCTGTGTGACCCCATAGAAGGGAGCCCACCTCTGTCCCTGGGATTCTCCAGGCAAGAATACTGGAGTGGGTTGCCATATCCTTTTCCAAAGCATGCATGCATGCTAAGTCGCTTCAGCTGTGTCTGACTCTGTGCGACCCTATCGACAGCAGCCCTCCAGGCTCCTCTGTCCACAGGATTCTCCAGGCAAGAATACTGGAGTGGGTTGCCATTTCCTTCTCCCAATTGTTGCTATTACTGACCAAAACCAGTAATTTGTATAGCATCTTAGGAAGGGGCAGACCTATCCTCGGGTGTGCCGTGTCTACTTGGGGGCAGACTTCAAGACTCCTTCCATCCTTTTGTGCCTCTCCATGCTGAACTGGGGAGAGGGGACTCGCGGCAGCCTCTTTGGACACCCAGCAGCTTTACTTATTTTACCCTCCCTGCCAGGAGCCCAGGCTCTGAGAATCAAGCATATGTGTCTGGTCTCAAAGTATTCCCCTCCCGCCCATAATTTTTGTATTCCTCTCCTGGAGGCTCATACGGTAAAAAATCTGCCTGCAATGTGGGATACCCAGGTTCAGTCCCTGGGTTGAGAAGATCCCCTGGAGAAAGGCCTAGCAACCCACTCCAGTATTCTCCAGTATTCTGGAGAATCCCATGGACAGAGGAGCCTGGTGGGCACAGTCCATGGGGTTGTAAACAGTTGGACACAACGATTAACACACACAGTCACACTGTCTTGCTCATGTGTTGGGCTCTGTCTTCACTGCTTTCTGTTCCTTCAGTTCAGTTCAGTTCAGTCGCTCAGTCGTGTCCGACTCTCCGCGACCCCATGAATCACAGCACGCCAGGCCTCCCTGTCCATCACCAACTCCCGGAGTACACTCAAACTCATGTCCACAGAGTCGGTGATGCCATCCAGTCATCTCATTCTCTGTTGTCCCCTTCTCCTCCCGCCCCCAATCCCTCCCAGCATCAGGGTCTTTTCCAGTGAGTCAACTCGTCGCATGAGGTGGCCTAAGTATTGGAGTTTCAGCTTTAGCATCAGTCCTTCCAATGAACACCCAGGATTGATCTCCTTTAGAATGGACTGGTTGGATCCCCTTGCAGTCCAAGGGACTCTCAAGAGTCTTCTCCAGCACCACAGTTCAAAAGCATCAATTCTTTGGTGCTCAACTTTCTTCACAGTCCAACTCTCACATCCATACATGACCACGGGAAAAACCATAGCCTTGACTAGACGGACCTTTGTTGGCAAAGTAATGTCTCTGCTTTTTAATATACTATCAAGGTTGGTCATAACTTTCCTTCCAAGGAGTAAGCGTCTTTTAATTTCATGGCTGCAATCTGTTCCTTAGTTTCCTTAATTTTCTTTTTTTAAAAATATTTTTCTATTTGTCTGCACCGGGTCTTATTTGTGGCACTCAAACTCTTAGTTGCGGCGTATGGGAGATCTAGTTCCCTGACCAGGGACTGAACCCAGGCCCCCTGCATTGGGAGTGTGGACTTTTAGCCACTGGACCACCAGGGAAATCCCTCCTTAATCCCTTCTTAACTCCTCTGTGAGCCAGACATCACCAGCCTTGTTTTACAGATTAGGAAACTGAGGCTCAGGATAGAGCAGGCCTTTGCTGAGGCTCCTGGGTAGATGAGTGGAACAGCAAGTTTAATTTCAAAGTTAGGGTTGTGGACTAAATATTTGTATCCTCCAGAATTCACACGTTGAAGTTCTAACTTCCATTGTGATAAGATTTAGGAGGTAAGCCTTTGGGAGGTGATCAGATTTAAATGAAGTCCTGAGAGTGGGACCTCATGCTGAAAATTTGTGTCCTTAGTTGAGCCTGGGGCCACCTGGAGACAGAGGACACCCCTGGCTTCTCCTCGGAGGATGTCCCAAAGTGGAACAGTTATGTCCATTGTCTTTGGGAGGTTAATCTGAGGTTGCCGTGGGCCCTAATGGTCTGAATTCTTAACCTACTTTTAGAAACAATGCTGGTTGTTTTTCCCAAGGAGAGCCCTTCCCAGATGCTCTGCCACCATCCAATGAGCTTTTCCTTCCCTTTCATGACTTGTGTGTTTTTAAAGGTGAGGAAGTTTAATTGGTAAGACTGTAGAGTCAAGCCGTGAGAACATGCTATCCAATCCTTGTGGCCAGGATAGGAAGCAGGGAAGGTGGATTCTACACGGAGCCCAAGGTCAGGCGTCCAATCTTGTCCAAGCAGGCACATGTTTGGCACTTATAACTGATAGATCAAGATTGGGCAAGAGTGGAGGAGTGGAGTGGTAGGTAAGGGAGGAAGGCTTAGGTCCTCCCCCTTCCCTTGTGGCTCAGCTGGTAAAGAATCCGCCTGCAATGTGGGAGGCCTGGGTTTGGTCCCTGGGTTGGAGATCCCTTGGAGAAGGGGATGGCTACCCACTCCAGTATTCTGGCCTGGAGAATTCCATGGACTGCATGGTCCATGGGGCCGCAAAGAGTCGGACATGACTGAGCGACTTTCACTTTCTTTCACTGCCCAGGAGATGCTGCTCATGGCCATTCAGCTGTTGTCAGAGCCAAGCTGACCTCATCCTATCCCTCTCAGAAGGCGCTTGTGGCAGTACAGGGAGAAGAGCCCTTGACCAGTCTTGCATTCTGCAGCAAGTAGGTCCAGTGACTGCTGTGGCCCTGCGTTTTGTCTTCCATGAAATGAGGGGGTCTGATCAGCGGTTTCTGGGAGTGTTTTCAAAGCTGTGGGTTTGATGGAGCGCTGTCCCAGCTCAGCCACATGAATGGTGATGTGGGACTGGGGAGGCTGCTTGGGGGTCAGAGTATGCATCCTCCACATCGTCTGTGCAGCCTCGTCCAAAACCCTAGGTGCTGCCTCACAGGAAATGGAGTCCCCGAGGATGGGAGTACAAGCCAGTGCAATTTCCACAGACACCTTACTTGTGCCCATCCCAGATGAGTGTTCCTGCCCAAGGGACACTGTCCACACGCAGGGTGTGTCACCAGCTGGCCAAGGACAAGGTATGGACGACGAGTACCAACCCCCTTCCTGTTCTGTGCCCTGGCCTCACCCACAGCCCTGTGTGCTCCCAGGTGGAGAAATTCTTTGTGTATGTCATGTGTCTCTCACCTGCTTCTGAAGCAGCTGATGGGAAAACTGAATTAGCATAGTCAGCTTTCAAACAACCTTTGTGTTCATTAGGTAGAAGGAAATAATTTAAGAAAAAACAAAATTCAGGGGGCTTCCCTGGTGGTCCGGTGGTTAAGAGTCTGCCTTACAACACAAGCAACACAGGTTTGATTCCTGGTCGGGGAAGATCCCACATGCCTCGGAGCAACTAAGCCTGTGCGCCGCAACTACTGAGCCCACACTCTAGAGCCTCCAGCTACTGAGCCCCGTGTTGCAACTACTGAAGCCCATGCAACGGAGAGTAGACCCCACTCGCCACAACTAGGGAAAGCCCACATGGAGCAACAAAGACCCACCACAGCCAAAAAGTAAAAGAAGACTTAAAAATCACAACAACAAAAATCCAATGCAGTGTATTTCTGGTTTTTGGATGGACTGTTTTTCTGTGCAGAGAAGTGGTTTCACCGTAGATGAAGTCCCAGCTTCATTTCCCTCTGCCTCTGGGCAGACTCCCACGTGTGGGTGTCAGTAGTTGGTCCTGATGTCTGAGGACCTCCCTCAATGTGTGCAGCCCCATCAATGAGCCAGACCTCCTTGGGAACCTGTGTTGCATAGAGGGGGCATGATTTTGAGGTTGGAATAAATCAAGTGGCCAGGGCTTGAATCCTAGCTCTTTTACCAGTTAGGATGCGACTTAATTCATTTAATTTCCCTGAGCCTCTGTTTTCTCATCTGTAAAATCGGGATAATGATAGAGTTTCTGAGAGTTAAATCCATGACACGTGGCACATGAGAAGCTCACAAACTGGTGTCCTTGTCATCTTGGCCGTCATCATCTTCGTCATCCCAGGACATGAGGGAGAGGGGGGTGGGTGGGGTGTACGGTCTGTTAGTCCCTAGAGAATGCTTGCTGGACCCATCTCTAGACCTGAACCTGAAGGTCGGGTTCATCGGTTGCCTGCAGAGGCTTGCATTCCAGCTGGCCTTACTCCTGAGCGACTTGGGACTGGATGGCCCTGAGGGAGCCCTCCCGTGGCAGCTGAGACCCCATGGGACTGGAAGCCCCCTCCAGAGGGGATGGGTGTTCTGGCCCCTCATCAGGGTAGAGCTGGGGCCTGGGTCTCGGGTGGATGGTAACTGTACCTCAGTGCACACTCTTCTGGGCAAAGGTTTTGTTTGTTCTTTAATGGAAACGGTAGAAACGAGCCGGCATCGTTTCTAAGCAAAGAGGGACTTTTCACAGGAAGTTTGTAGACCTGACACCTTTTTGCTTACTGTGGCGCGTGGCCTCTTTGCTGACAATTGGCGTGATTTTCTCGAGAACAATAAACAATAGTCGTGGCTGCTTCCTGTGAGGAGGGAAGCGTGGGTACAGGTGGGAGGCCGGAGGTGTCCCCAAGGAAGGGATTTCCTGAGAGCATCCTGTGTCCCTAACATAGTGGCCCTGGGACGAGAGCAGTCAGGACTGATATTGCCAAGGGTCCCTGTGGGCAGGCCCTCTTCTGAGACCTCGCACACTTGAATGAGCTGGTCCAGAGGCGGCGATCAGAACTAATGGGAATTACCAGGTTCCGCTCTCCAGGCCTTTTCCTTGGAAAAGGGAAGATGCTCGCCAGCTCCAAGCCAGTGATGTTGACCTTCAGGAGGGAAGGGGCCTGGCTGGGCCTGCCCTGTGCCTCTGTCAGTGAGAGGCCAGTTAGTTCCTTCAGCGGACCTTCCTGTGTGCTGGTACCGCGGCCTGGATCCCTAGCATCCTCTCCCAGCCTTCACCGTTTTGATGCCTCGCTTGACCTTCAGTCTGGCCTAATAAACCTCACTTTCTCAGAAAGGCTTTTATTTGCTGTCCTAAGTAGTTGGGCTCCCTTGAGGACCCCCCCACCAGCCCCATTATTCTTAATTATAACCCCGCTGTTCATTTCTTCCTGTCCCAGCACTTGCCAACATTTGTGATCGTGCGTTGGTGGATTTACTTGTGTGTTGTCTCCTCTCTAACTGGGAATATGCGCTGGTTGGTGTGGGTCTGGTTCATGCTGCCCATGGCTGAGTTTGCAACATAAGCTGACCTTCTCAGAGAACTTCAAAGGTGAAGGCACGGATTAGTGTATGTGTATGTGTCCTGGGGGACCTCTAGGAGATGTCCAGAGGTTTCTTCTGAGACGTGTGAAGTAGAGAGTTAGGTGCCATTTTTGTAAGTAAGACAACAGGCTTTTTACTTCCAGCAGCTCCAAGTGCAGGGTACCTGGCATACTCGTTCAAAGGAAAAAAAAAAAAATCCATTCTTAAGAAGGCTCTGGAAATTTCATCTGCCAATTGGCACTCAGGCCACTGGAGCAATACACGCGTGGAATTTGAACTCTACCCTGCCTCAGAGAACAAGGCTGAAACGATAGTACGAAATGCATTTAAATGTCATGCGTTATTATTAGTTGTAATCTTATCTTTGTTAATAATAATAACAGGACCCGCCTAGAAGTTGCTGAATAATAGCAGACGGACGCTTTCCTAAACTCACCGTCCGACAACACTGTGGACCCTGGGGAGGCGCTGGCTCCGTAGACACGGCTGGGAGGGACGGCGTGCTCAGCCGGAAGCTCCACCCTGGTCACACGTGTTCTGCCACATCCTCCACGCCCTTTGGGGCTCTGGTCATTCAGAGAGGCGCCGTGGAGGCCCGGGGCCTCTCAGACGCTGGCCTCAAACTCTTTAGAGCCTCTTCCACCTCCCACCCCCCACCCCCAGCTGCTGGCACAAGTCAGGGGTGTGCAGGTCTGGGACCCGCGAGGCAGTTTCTCTTTGCAGAGATTCTGCATGGCCTCTTCCCTTCTATTGTTCGCTGCCCCAGTGACTTGCTGAAACCATGTGTTTCCTACAGATTTTGTTTGCCTGCACTGACTTCTTTGTTTTGCTCCGGTAAACAGACATTTAGCATATACAGATCTTTGCACTTGACAAAGAGAGAGCTGGAGCCCTGGACCTGAGCAGCTGCACTGAGTCACTGAGTCTGAAGACCTTGGCTGGTCCAGAGCTCATAAATGACTCACATGGTCAGGGCTGGCCCGAGTTCGGAGGTTCAGGCGCCGGCGGCGGTGATGGAGGGCAACATCGGGCCTCTGACTCTAATGAGAAAAAACCGTGTTTGAGAGCGAGGTTAGTCGCGGTTGAGCCCCGTTTCCAGCAGCTGTGTGACTTTTGGGGAAGTTGCTTACCTGATCTGTGTGTTTCTTCATCTGTGTGTTTGGTGGCTCAGTGGTAAAGAATCTGCCTGCCAATGCAGGACACACGGATTCGATCCCTGGTCTGGGAAGATCCCATGTGCCACGCACGGAGAAACTAAGCTCGTGCGCCGCGATCACTGAGCCGTCTGTGCTCCAGAACCGGAGAGCCAAAACTGATGAAGCCTGCACACCCTGGAGCCTGTGCTCCACAACAAGAAGGCACTGCAATGAGAAGCCCAAGCACCACAACTAGAGAAAAGCCCATGTAGCAACGAAGACCCAGCACAGTCAAAAATAAATGAATAAAATTACAAAAAAAAAAAAATTCTCCCTTAAAACAAAAACAAAACAAAAACAGTACCGACCTTGGTGGGAGGCTTAAAGGAGTTCAGATTTGGAGACCTTCTGATGGTTGATACACACTAGCTGCTCTTGTTATTTGTTGGGCCCTGTTTTGTGGACTGTCCTCAGAGATCCTATAGGGAAAGGCTTGCCAGTAGACCCATTTCACTTTAGAAGTGAAATCAAGGCTTTTGTCACTGTAGGTTGATGTGATTCTCCTGAATGTATTGGTGATGGTCTGTTCATCAGAAACAGTTCCGAATGTTCTGGACTTCAGCCTTGTACAGGAGGCACAGATGCTGAATGGAAATAGACCTGGGTTTGCACACCTACTCCTGCTCCTACAAGCTGTGTGACCTTGGAGGTGCTGCTTATCTTCTCTGAGCATCTGTCATCCTCTTGCCAGGGTGACCGCGAGCATGAACTGCGCCTGAGTTTGTAAGGTGCTTAGGTGGGGCCTGACACAGAGCCAGCACACAGTGGGTCAGGGGTTTGCCCTGACTGATGAGCTTCCACCACCAGTGGGTGGTGTCCTTAGAAAAGGGCATTGGGGGTACAAGAGAATCTCAAAGAAAGTGGAGCAGTGGGGAGTGAGGAGCAGACAGAGTGGTCACGGCCTTTGAACTTCTCAAAGCCTGACCTCATCAGATCATCTAGGTAATCTGTGGTCCAGCTCATAGACCTGGAGTGACTGGAGGCAAGAGCATTGCCTTGCTGCCTTGGGACCTGAGCTGCCCTGGAGAGAGTCGAGGGCTTCAGGTAGAAGCTGGATGGCCCCTGGGAGGGACAAGGATGCAGCGGTCTGTGTTGACAGTCTTCAAAGTCCTTCCACCCTGGACCTTCTAGGATTCTTGCACAGTTCCAGAGATGGTCCTCCCCTTCAACACCAGGCATATTCTAGTCCCCCTGCCTCAGAATATGAGGACAACTAATGGGTTAATGGGGCACCTTTAACCACTTTTAAAGGCCGTCAGGGGACTTCTCTGGTGGTCCAGTGGCTAAGACTCCAAGCTCCCAGTGCAGGAGGCCCAGGTTCGATCCCTGGTGGGGGAACTAGATCCCATATGCTGCAGCTAACACCCTGTGCAGCCAAACAAATAGATATTCATGTGAAAAAAAAAAGGCCCAGGGAGAGAGGGGATTGCACTAGGTCAGGGGGAGACTGTGGACTTCCGGAAGGGGGCCTCGGCAGCTCCACCCTGAGCTCACAGGAAGTGACTCTGAGATGCACCCACTGGCACCTGCCCTGAGGCCGGGAATGTTGGAGGCCATGATGGACCCCAGCAGCACAAACGGGACTTTGCTGTGATCTCTTCCGAATGCAGCTGCAAGGTGGGGTCCTGCCGTTGGCCGTGCTACAGCAGGTGGTAAAGTTCAGGAGTGAGTGACTTCAAGAGTGTGCTGATTCCACATGACTGCCTAAAACACATTTTAAGTAAATTTTAAAGTAAATTTATCCATGAGCAATCCATGGTGGTCATTACTGGATGTCGGGGGCCGGGTGCCAGCCTCAACACTCCAGCCCCAGGCTTTCTCAAGCCCGTCCAGGACGCCCTAGGCATTGGTACCTCAGACCACAGGTACGGGCAGACCACTACTCTGACCCACAGGCAGGACTTATTTCCTCAGGCTTTGTTCCCATTGGCCACTGAATTTTTGACTGTGGTTTTGGGGTTTGTTTGATGATGGGAAAGTGGCTGAGCTGTATACTTATTTTTTTTTAAAGATTTTAGAACAGTTGTAGCTTCACAACAAAATTAAAAGTAAACTAGAGAGCGTTCTCATATATCCCCTGCCCCCAGATGTGGAAAGCCTTCTCCATTATCAACATCCCCCAGTGGAGTGGCGGCTTTGTTACAAATGATGAACCTTCATGACACATCATAGTTATACAAAGTCTGTAGTTTACATTAGGGTTCACTTTTGGTGGTGTACATTTGTGGCTTTGGACAAATGTATCCACCTTTCTGTGTATTGTACAGAATAGTTTCACGGCCCCCAAAACCTTCTGTGCTCTGCTTATTCAACTCCCCCTACCCCAAACCCCTGGCAACCACTCATCTTTTTTTACTATCTCCATAGTTTTGCTTTTTCTAGAATGTTATATAGTTGGAATCATACAGTCTGTAACCTTCTTGGATTGTTTGTTTGTTTGTTTTTACTTAGTAACATACATTTAAGTTTCCTCCATGTCTTTTCATGCCTTGATAGCATATATCCTCTTAACTGATTAATATTCCATTATCTGAATGCACTGCAGTTTATTTATCCATTCCTAGTGGTAAAGAACCTGCCTGCCAATGCAGAAGACCTAAGAGATGGGGGGTTTGATTTCTAAGTCAGGAAGATACTCTGGAGGAGGGCTTGGCAACCCACTCCAGTATTCTTGCCTGGGGAAGTCTGTGGACAGAGGAGCTTGGTGGGCTACAGTCCTGGGGTCGCAGAGTCGGACATGACTGCAGCGACTTAGCACTCATGCTACTGAAGGACATTATGATTGCATTCAAGTTTTGGCAATTATGAATAAAGCTACTGTAAATATCCTTGTGCAGGTTTTTATGTGGATGGAAGTTTTCAACTCTGGGTTAACACCAAGGAATGCAATTGCTAGATCACATGGTAGGAGGATGCTGAGTTTTTATGAGAAACTGCCAAACCGTCTTCCAAAGTGGTTGGACCATTTTGCATTCCCACCAGCAGTGGATGAGAGTTCCCATTGTGCACGATGTGGGAGGGAAAGCAAGCGAGGGGGAGACGTGTGGAGAGATCCCAGGGGTGATGTTCAGTCCGGGGCTCACATTCACTGTGCGGCTTCCTTCCGCACTTACCCATGGGGCTGCCTTCAGAAGGCGACCACCCCATCCTTTCTGCGTGTCACCCTGGTGCTGTCAGTGGTGTCCGGTTGGTAGGAAACCTAGAGCCTCAGCGCAGGTCTTTCCATGGTTGGTCTAGGTGGTCGTTTCCTTTGGTGATCCTGAAGCAAGTCTGGGCGTGTTCCTCTCCAGCTCGCTGTCTGCAGCTCGGGTGGGAGGTGAGTGATCGGAGGGTGAGGGGGATGGGGTGCATCTTTGCCAGCTGAAGGAAAGCTACAGTGTAGGTTTCTCCATCCCCTTGGGTGATGCTCCCTCGTGTCCTTTAACAGAGCTAGTCCCCCCTGGGTGAGCTCTGAGGACCAGGTTGCAGCCCCAAGGACACTCCCAGGAGAGTCAGCACCTGAGGATTCCTGCGTCAGTTCCAGCTCTCTCAGGTGGGCTTTGGCAAATCTCGTGGCCTCTGTGGGCAGCAGGTTCCTACTGTTATGAGGGAGTTGCTGTGGAAATGCAAAGACCCTTATAATTAGAAATTTCTCAGAGTGCAATATTGAAAAGTGGTTCAGAACCTGGGATTTATATTATGGCTTGGCCACATGCTGGGCTTCCCTTGTGGCTCAGCTGGTAAAGAATCTGCCTGCAATGCAGGAGACCTGGGTTCGATCCCTGGGTTGGCAAGGTCCCCTGGAGAAGGGAAAGGCTACCCACTGCAGTATTCTGGCCTGGAGAATTCCATGGACAGTCCATGGGGTCACAAAGAGTTGGACACGACTGAGTGACTTTCACTTTCACTTCACTTGGCCACATGCTAGCTTCCTAGGGCTCTCAGTTTCCTCATCTGTAAAATGGGCTAATGATGCTGCGTTTGGGGAAGACGAAATGAGACAGACAGAGTATAGTCACTGGCACATTGGTAAGACTCAGTAAGTGGCAGCTAGTGCTTCGTATCACTGTCATCATGGGTGTGACCATCGCCCAGGGTGGAGAGCAAGTTTCCTGACTGTTGCTGGGGATACAGCCCAGATAAACACCCAGAGTGAAGTGAGATGAGCATATGGTTGATCAGCATCTTTGGTTTCTGTTCTCTGAGCAGTGACCTGGACTGGTTGTGTGACTGTGACCTGCACTTGACCTTTTAGAAACAGATGAGGGCAACCTGAGAGAGCTTCCTTTACACTGGGCAGGACTGGATTTCTGACCACAGATCGTGTTACCACTTCCTGGAGACAGGCAGTCCTTTCAATTTTGTGTTTCATTTATGTAAACTTTCCTCTGATGGAGACTTGATACAGAAGGAGAAAAACATACGGTGAACCCTGTATTTCCTGTGATAAATGATGACCTTTGGAACTGGGGTCAAGTCCAAATTCTCCAAGAGTTGTTTTTTTTTTTTTTTTGCTGCTGTGGTTTTAAAGTCACGACATGTTGTGCTTTTGGCTGCTGGTCTTTCTGGCTTAGATTCGATTGAAATGCTAATAAATGAAATGGGTGCCTTTGGAAAGCATTCAGATATTACTCACTGGAGTAAAAATGCAATATTTGTTCAGGGAGAGGACTGAGCATTATGAAAATGGGTCTTATGTGCTTAGGGTCAACATCTGACAAGAAAAGAAGGGCTGCAGGAGTTGGGGACCATCTTGCTGGATGATCTTCATCCTTGCTGAAGATGCAGACAAGGATGCAGTTGTCCACGGTTGTCACAGCACCTCAGTGGGTTTTGAGAATCCCCTGGTCGGGGTTTGATGAAAAGTCTTGTGTCTTTCCTCCTCGGTTTGCCAGATTAACATTTCACACAAACAGTTAGGCCAGAGGTGGGATATGCTGGGCTTTTGCTGGAAAGGCTTGCAGCTCAGAGCCTGCTGTAAAGTATCAGGTTTAGAAAAGTCAGAGGGTGTTTTTGGTTTTCTTGAAGTCACCTTTGACATTTTAGCAACACAGCTAGCAGATTGGGATGTAAGACTCCAACAAATCTGAGATCCAATAGGATGTGAATGGAGGATGTCAAAGAGAGGAGGGACTTTGGGGAGGATGAAGTCGTCCTTTTATAGACGAGAAAAAGCCCAGAGAGGGTGAGTAGAAGACCTAACAGCACACAGCTAGTTAGGGCCACGTTGAGACCTGAACCCAGGTCTTAACTTCTAATCTGGGTCTCTTCTGTGTTTGGCCTATGCATGCTCTAGTTCACAGGTCTTATACAATGAACAACTGTGATCATGCTTTGTCACTTCTGTACCAACTAACTTTGGCAGACGAAGTTTTTATTTTACAATATGTTCTTTTTTTAAAACAGCGATATTATCATACCATAGAAAAATTTCTCCAAGGAGTGAACTCTGCCAGTCATTAATGTTTTGGCATTTTTCTTTCCTGTCTTCATTTGTGCCTGAGCATGTAAGTGAGGCGGGAACAAAAAAGGACCCACAAAGTAAATATACAGGCAGAAATAATTGTAAATGTCAGACTTATTCAGCCTGACCTTGAAGTTTATTAGAAATTGAGTTGGAATCCCTTGATGGCCATATTTCCATCCCTTGTCCTCATGACTTGGAAAAATGTATGATTCCTGGGCCAAATCTCTGGATAGCATGACCAGGTTTTAGCCTCACCTGGGTGAATACATTTTTAGCCTAAATGTTCTGAAGTGAAAACTTAGGTGGTGACAGTTTAGAAGGTAGCTTGTTTGGCATCCACTTGCTAGACCTGGATCATGGGTAACTGATACCTGGTCTAGTTCATCCAGACCCGTGAGAGAGCTCACAGACCACCACACTGGGGCATAGACACCATACAACTGGGTGACTGTGTGCACTTTTCTCTTCCCAGTGGAGCTCCAGACTAGTTCTGGGGGACATGGCAGGGCTTCCAGATGTTTAAATAGAGATAGAGATGTCCGTACAGTTTCCCTGGAAGGTTAACTGTTGCTGTTGAGACGTGGTCCCTGTGTGTATTTCTGTGAACGGACAGACACGGCAAGGGGAAGACGGCAGCCTGGGGTCCCTTGCCTGGTCCTTGTTGCTCTGCTCGGGGTGTTGGGGAAGGCCTGCACCTTGCCCCCTTTTCTCTGCAATACCCCTCCCACGGCATGACTGGCCTCCACTCTCCAGACTGGCACCCAGGGATCCATAGTCCTTTTTAAAATTTTATTTTATTTATTTATTTAGGGCTGTGCTGAATCTCTGCTGCTGGGTGCGGGTTTTCTCTCTCTGCAGCAAGTGGGCTTCTCTTTGCAGTGGCTTCTCCTGTTGCAGATCACGGGCTCTAGGGCGCGTGGGCTTTAGGAGTTGTGACCCATGGGCGTAGTTGCTCCGTGGTATGTGAAATCTTCCCAAACCAGGGATTGAACCTGTGTCCTCTGCATTGCACGGCTCATTCTTAACCACTGGACCCCCAGGGAAGTCCCCTATATTCTTTTAAAGCCACTTCATTGAGATATAATTGGCAGGCAGTAAACTATGCATATTTATAATATGTATACTATTTGAAAAGTTTGGGCATATCCACCTACCTGTGAAACTTGCACCACAAGTTAGTGAGCCTGTCTGTCACCCCCTGGAAATTTCCAGATGCTCCTGTAATCCCTCCCTCCACATCCCCTACTTCCCCCCCGCCCCGACCCCCAACCCCCAGCCACCCCTCATCCTGCTTTCTGTCACTATGGATGAGTTGACATTCCTTTTAGAGATTTCTATAAATGGAACCACATAATTAGTACTCTTTTCATCTGGTTTCTTTCATACAGTGTAAGTATTTTGAGATTCATTCACATTGTTACATATATCTGTAGTTCTTTCCTTATCTCCTCCCCTGTTGGGACATTTGGATTGTTTCCAGTTGGTTGTTTTTTTTTTTTTTTCCTATTACAAATAAAGCAACTGGGAACACTGTGTGTAAGTCTTTCTATGAACATATATTTTTCCTTTTCTCCTGGGTAAATACCTGGCATGGAATGACTGGGTCCTACGGTGGGTATAGGTTTAACTTCTCTGGAAAATGACAAACTGTCAGTTTCTATGTGATTACTTCGCTGTACTAGGAATCTGTATTTTTTTTTTTTTTTTTATATTTATTTGGATGCACTGAGTCTTAGGTGCAGCACACAGGGTCTCCAATCTCTGTTGCTGGGTGTGAGATCTTTAGTTGCTTTATGTAGACTCTTAGTTGCTGCATGTGGGATCCAGTTGCTTGACCAGGGATCAAACCCAAGCCCCCTGCATTGGGAGTGCAGTCTTTGCCACTGGGCCACCAGGGAAGAAGTTCCCGGAATCTGTATTTTTTAAATAACCCTCCCCAGCAATTCTCCTGTAGCCTTTTCCTTTTCCTTCCTGCAGTCACCTAATGGCCTGCGGTTGGCCCTGGGTGACAGGCTGCATGAACCAGTCACCTCCACTTGTTCTCTTAGGGCTGGTTTGACCTTGCCGTCTCTCTTCAAGCTGCCCCTGGGGAGTAGAGGGAAGACTGAGGCTCTTTCCCCGCATACCTGTCTCCCACCCACCCAAGCCTCACAGCTACACTGACTTGCTCTGGGGTCAGCAAGCCACGGTGCAAGGAACTGCCTTGTCCACTGCAACAGTGTCCCACCAGAGACCTCAGAGAGGTGGGCACACCCGTGACTTCCTTGTGAAACGCTTGGATGCCTTGGGCTCACTTCTCAGCTGACCCCTGGCTTGACATGAGCCCGCTGCAGAGACAGTCTGGCGTCTGACCTGCCTGAACAGGGAATCAGAACTCATTGCTGCCTCTTCCCAGCCCTTCTACCCAGCAAGCAGCACTTAACCTGTCCCCTTAGGTGCTGAGCCCTGAGCTAAGGTGTTCATCGCAGAAAAATGGACAGGGTAGTCCTATCCCCGGGGAGCTCAGTGTATGAAGAAAGGGCAGGGGAGGCAGATTTTCTGATGAAAGCAGGCCTGGGTGGGGCAGGCTGGGCACTCCCGGGATGGGTCAGGGAGGGGAGCCGTGGTGAAGCCAGACTTGACTTAGGTGGCAACAGCATGGCCTCTCGCCTCTGCCCACGCGTGCCCTTCACGGCCCAGACGGCTCTTGAGGGCTCTTGGGGAGGGAGTGGTGATGGCCCGCGGCTGCCTGGCGTTCTGTGACTCTCACAGAGGGCCCTGCGGGGTGAGGAGGAGGCGAGGTGTTCCAGGCTGCGGGCCAGCGCCCAGGTGCACGCACGTCAGAGCGGCTTGGTGGGCAGTGCGTGCTCTCGCTGGGGGCACTCACACCCTTTCCTGGGGGCAGTGAAGCGGAAGGGAAGCATGTGAGAAACAGACCCACCTCGGGAGGGTGTGAAGTCTTGGTTCTGTTCCTGGAGAGGAGCGGGTCGGTTTGAACACACCTTGTGCGGGTGGTGTTGGAGGGCGCGAATCCCACCACCTGCCCGCGCAGGCTGTTTTGATCTGGTGGCCTCTTTTTCACTTGGATTGCTGCTCTCCTGGCCCCACAAATCCAATGTTTGAGTTGCTCTGGGCCCAGAGTGGGAGGAGCCCGGAATGCAGTGTTGGGACTTTACCTGTAGGCAGTGGGATGCCCCTGGGCTGGGCCCAGGGGGTTGGACACCTGAGCACCTTTAACTCTGAAGGCTTTTCCCTGTCTCTGCAGAACAACTGTACTTAAGGTGAAGAATCCTGACTTTAAAATATTGGTGCAGGGACAGTTATGTTTGGTAATGAAATATCCCAAGCCTGCTTTGTCTGAGTGATGATAATTCATACTAGGACGTATACAGAGTCAGTACTCTGAGCTTGTGGGCCAGCACACTTGGGGCCCCCTGCTTTTTGTTTTTTTTCAGTCTCGAAGTCGTATCTGACTCTTTTTGACCCCAAGAACTGTAGCCTGCCAGGCTCCTCTGTTCATGGGGTTTTCCAGGCAAGAATACTGGAGTGGGTTGCAATTTCCCTTCTCCTGAGGATCTTTGTTGATCAGGGATTCAGCTCATGCCTCCTGCATTGGCAGGTGGGTTCTTTACCACAGACCCGCCATGGGATTTTTCTCGTTGGTTTTGCTGCCTGCAGGGATGTAAATGTCAGCTGTCTCTCCTATCTATCCCTCTGTCATCATTCAAAAGTGGTTCTAACAGCTCTGGTCCACTGTTATCCCCTTTCCAGTCCCCTCTGCCTTTGTAGGTTGTTCAGTTCAGTTCAGTGGCTCAGTCGTGTCCGACTCTTTGTGACCCCATGGTTTGTAGGTTGATACCTGTCTTATTCTTTGTTACTTTAGAGGTCTCAGGAGTGAGAGGGAATAAATGTGCTATGTTCAGCTCTACCCTGCTTGCCCGGAAGCGAACCAGGTCTGTCCAGGTGCTGGACTAACACAAAACCTAGCTTTTACTGTTTTAATCATTTTAAGGTATGCAGTTGAGTGGTCTTAATCACATTCACAATGTGGTACAACCGTTACCAGGATCCATTTCCAGAACCTTCTCATCATCCTCTGTACCCATCAAACAAGAACTTCTCTTCCTTATTCCTTGGAGCTCTTGGTAACCTCTGTTCTGTTTTCTGCCTCTGGATTTGCTTATTCTGGGTGCCTCATACTGGTGGAATCATACAGTATTTGTCCTTTTGTGTCTGGCTTATTTTACTTAGCATACTCTTTTCAAGGTTCACCCATATCGTGGCATATATATATATAACATCCTGTTGTGCGGGCACGCCATATTTTGTTTAGTCATCCATCTACTGATGGACACTTGGGTGGTTTCTACCTTTTGGCTACTGTGAATAGTGCTGCTGTGAACAATGGTGAATAAGGATCTGTTTGAGTCCCTGTTTTCAATTCTTTGAGGGTACACAGCTAGAAGTTGAATTTCTAGATGGTAATGAAATTCCATGTGTAATGTTTTGAGGCGCTGCTAAGCTGTTTTCCTTGCAGAATGCTTTGGAGGTAGTGGTTTCCCATTGCCTGCAGTTTAAAGCCCAAGGCCGGCCTCTTGCATTCAGAACTTTGCTCTTTCTGCCTGTGTACGAGGATCTACTCCAACCAGACTGAATCTGTCGTCACATCCTGTCTCCACGCCTTCAGCTGGATCATTCCTTTCCCCTAGGATACCCCTTTACCTCCCTCTCAGATTTAATGCACATCCTGCCTTCCCCACCTTCTTTGGAGAAAGTTCACCCTCTCTGCAGCTCCCACGGCATTTGTGGGTCTGACTCAGTGACCCAGATCCTGATTTACAGACTAACCTGGGTTGGTAGTCTCTGCCGTGAGATGACATCGAAGGCGAACAGGGACTGTTCACTGTGGCGCGGCCCACGCTTCCCTGTCCAGCCCGTGACTGCCAGCCTGTGGGTGAGCTGCCGCTTTGCAGCCAGCCTCCACGTGGCACCGTCTTCACAGGGAGGGATGCTGCCTGGCCCCTGGCATGAGCGTGCAGAGCCTTCCATGCTGGCAGGCTGCCTCGGGTTCCCGGGGTGCTGCCTGGCTGCCTCCCCTCTTGGGCCCTTGCCCGTTTGGAAGCATGCCCTCGAGCACTGCCATCCCTGAACCTAGCCAGCAGGCCGTCCGATCCCCCACGGGGGCCGGGAAACCTGGCTGAACACAACGATTGTGACCTAGTGTTGGAGAAGCAGGCAGCCACTTACTGAGCTTACAGGGTGGGTTTGGTGGATTCCAAGCCTCTGATTTTCATTGCACAGAAAACAGCCAGAGTGGCCTGTCACCCAAGCCAGAAACCTGGTGTCCTCTCTCCAGCCCGTCCTACTTCTCATTAACGCTGCTGACTCTCTCTTTGAGCTATTTATCCATATCTCTAGCTTAGATGATCGCTGTGGCTTCCTACGTGGTTCCCCCACTTCTGATTTGTCCCCCACTCCACTCTGCCTCTGTGTTCTGCTTTCGAGAATTCAGATCCTAGCTGCACTCTCCACCCCGGTGAGTCACCAACAGCCCCTCCCAGCATGGGTTTCAGGTTCCTGTGCTACTTTAGTTCCCTGGGTATGGGAGGGCACGGGCCCTCCCTTCTTACTGTCTTGTTTCTTGGGCCTGGAACATTCTCCCAGCTCTCTCCCAGGCCAGGTGCCGCTCATGCTTCAGGCTTGTCCTGACGTTGCTCCCGGGAGACACGTCTCTGGCCCCAGTTCTGTCATTCCCATGGCCTGTGCGCCCACTTATCATGCTCTGTTCTCCTTGCCCGTCCTGCTCAGCCCTCTTTCATGCCACTGTGTCCCCAGCTCCTTAGACCAGCACCTGGGCCAGGCAGCTACGAGAGAAATGTGGACCGTGGGGATTTGGGCAGACCTCCAGGCCGGCTGGACTAAGGCCTCTGGGGGCTCCAGATTTCTCATCAGGAGTGGGAAAGGCTGGACCTGAGGTCTGGTCTCACGTCTAGCTTCCTGTTCGTATGTCTAGCAGCCAGGCACAGAGCTAAGCAGAGTAGAGACGAGCACCCTGGGGGTTGTCAGTAGATTCCAGGGCCTCTACCAGCCTGGAGGCTTTGAGGACGCTCTCTTGGAAGCATTTGAGCTGCTATCCCCTGAGCAAACAAGGTTGAATGTCTAATCATAAAATCAAGTTCTTGTAAGAAGGCAGGTCTGTGGGGCCAGGGAGAGCCAGCAAGTACTCTAGTTGGGGGTCTGGTGAGCATGAGCAGGTTGCTGCTGGGTCCTTCTCTAAGCCTGGACAGTCACAAGTGCCCATGGACACTGGCCCTTCTGCAAAGGTGGGCGTATCTCAAGGCCTTTTGGAGGTGGCAAGAGGTCTGGCCTGCTCTCAATTGTTTTGTTCTGCAGCTACGTGTTCATTAACAAAATTTAAAATTCCACAAGAAGGTTACAAACATTATGGCATTTAAAATGATTTACTTTTCTCAAGATGGTGCTTTTTAAACAGACACTCCATAGCCACTCTAGGTACAGGATGTAGAAGAAATACTGATTCATAGTGCGCTGCCCGTGGGGTGGATCTGGGATCAAACAGAAGTGTCCCGTCTCCCTGGGGGTGAGCGTAGTCTCATCTGAAGATGATTCCTAAAATAGTTTATCTTGAGATGTCTATGTTATGGAAGTGAAGCCAAGTCCCTCCTCCCATGCCCACCTCCCCACCTCCCCACTCCCACCCCCAGGCCCTGCAAGTCCTTCTCTGGCTGGAAGATGAGGAACTCGGGGTGGGACCTGGGGGAGGGAGCAACTCACACACATTCCTGGGGCTGGGAGTTGCCCGTTTCTGGAATGCCCCCTCCCTGGACTCCCTGGCCAAGAGTGAATGGGGCCTGGGGCACAAATGCTATTACCCAGGGATGCTTATTCCTGGGTAGATTGGAGCTCTGTGCCCACCCTCTGGGGGCCAGGCCTGCTGTGAGGTGACCTGACTGTGCTGATGTTTACATGGGCTCTCAAGTTATCAAGAGTCTGTCTCAGCTGGATGTCCCACCCCTCACTCTGCAGATAGGACCTTGAGTCCCCTGCCTCGCAACCTAAGTCGCTCAGGGTCAGATAGTAGCAAAGCCAAGAGGTGAAATTGGTTCTTTAAGACCTGGTTTGGAGCTGAGGGTGGGTGGGATGGATGCCTTCAACAGGAGAATGTTTTAAGGTTCATCTTTGTGTCCCCAGGTCTTAGTATGGAGCCTGGCATGCCGGGAGGTCAGTAAATCTTTGTTGAATGAAGAATAGCAGCCAACATGTATTGAATGCCAACAACTGTGGTCACTGCAAGTCTATGTGATTTCACTGAAGCCACCCCCAACTCTGGGCAGTTAGGTACTTTTATCCTGTGTGTTCAGGTGGGAAAACTGGAGCACAGATGGGGAAAGAAACCTGCCCAAGAGCAAACAGCTAATAAATGGAGCTGAGGCTTGGACACAGGTAGTAGCTCACAGTCACTGTCTAGACTGGCGCCGGCCAGTAGGAAATTCACGTGAGCCTCCTGTGAAACTGAAAATGTCTAGTCCCATTAAAAACAAAGTAAAAGAAAAAAAGTAAGAGAGAAACATCTGAAATTACTTTAATATTTTATTCAGTCCACTGCTAAGTCACTTTAGTCGTGTCCGACTCTATGCGACCCCATAGACGGCAGCCCACCAGGCTCCCCCGTCCCTGGGATTCTCCAGGCAAGAACACTGGAGTGGGTTGCCATTTCCTTCTCCAATATTCAGTCCACTATACGCACAAAATTAGTGTTAAGATGTCATCTGTATAAATATTCCTAGTAAGATATCTGGCAGGTTTGATTCATGCCGAGTGTTCAAAATCCAGTATGTATTTAAGGTCTGAGTTTGGAGTGGCCGCCTCTTGGGTGCTCAGTAGGTGCCCGCCTCTGGTGGTTTCCGTGCTGGGCATTGTAGCTCTGGATCACTCTGCTGGGCAGTGAATGAATATTGGGAGTTGTTGTCATCTGGAGCTGAGGAAGCAGGAGGAAGTGGTCAAAGGGAAGAACAGAGGGGGCACGGCAGGCCTGAGCGTGCGTGTTGGGTTCTAGAAGGCGCCTGCTACATCTTCCCAGTCGTGTGTGCCAGGCAAAAGCTGCTGCCTCAAAAAGGGGTGTCCCCCTCGGGGCTGTCCCCGAGGATGGAGCATCTCTCCTGCTGTCTGGGACGGGGCCTGGGCAGGGCTGTGCAGAGGGCAGACACCCTGAGCTCCTAGCTCCGTGCTACAGGGAGGCTTTGCTCGTCTGCGTGGGGATCTGGCTCTGAGCCGTGTTGCTTTTGGCCGAAGGCCGTTGCAAAACTCCCCGGAGCTCAGAACAGGTACGATGTGTTCTTCGGGAAAGGTTACGAGGTTTCAGACATAACAGAAGTTCTGAGTATACAAATAGAGGATGTCTACCGGCCGGTGTCAGGAGTGAAGTCATCAAACGCATACATCATGGGGTCAGTGCTGGCTGACGCACTTAGGGCCCCTCGGGCTTGGAGGTGACCTGTAGGTGGGGAGACTAGAAATTACAGGCCCAGCAAGGGGGAGGGTGGGTGAGCAGAAGCAGGGACAGTAATGCACTAGTGTTTTCTCAAATGGGCCTTGAAAGAAAGGGGTTAAGACTGCCCCTTAAAATGTTTCCTGGATGGTCTGAAGATGCAGTGAGAGGAAGGTGGGTGGGGAGAAAAGGTCTTCCTAAGCCAGCCTCCCCAGCCCCCCACCCACAGCAGCCCCCCTCTGCACCCTCCCCCACCCCCCACCGCATACAGCGGGTCTTGGTTTCTGGCTCCGGGCAGAGATCAATCTGTGGCCAGTCTCCTGCCCAGACAAGGTTTCGGAAAAGATCGTCGGGGCTGGAATGTTTCAGGCTGGCCTTGGGAAGCGCTCTGTAATGACGACTTGACTTACACCACTTCTGTTGCTGTTCAGTCGCTCAGTCGTGTCCGAATCTTTGCGATCCTGTGGACTGCAGGACACCAGGCTTCCCTGTCCTTCACCATCTCCTGGCCACTGGAAGCACTTTATACTGAGGACCATCCACTAGCCCAGTAAGAGTTTGACCCCAGGATTCAGCTGGGAAGATGGATGCTGGACTGAGAAGCCCTGGTGGGTGACTGAATAGTCAGTCCCGCGTGGCTTGGGGGCAGGGGCATGACTCAGTTCTTAAAATCCTGCCATGTGATGCAGGAATAGGATGAGGTGGCCTGGGAGAAGGAGTAGGGGTGGGCAAAATATTTTTGCATTAAAAAAATAGCAACTGACTGATAAGGCCACATGCCCTGAGGCAGAAATAGAGGAGCCCGGAGCTGCTAGGGCTGGGCCAGGGCCAGGAATGAAGGCCATCGTAACAGGCCCTGGGGCCCAGTTCAAGTTCTCCAGTTCAGTTCAGTCGCTCAGTCGTGTCTGACTCTTTGCAACCCCATGGACTGCAGCACGCCAGGCCTCCCTGTCCATCACCAACTCCCGAAGTTTACTCAAACTCTTGTCCATTGAGTTGGTGATGCCATCCAACCACCTCATCCTCTGTTGTCCCCTTCTCCTCCCACCTTCAAGTTCTTACCTAGGCTTCTTGGCAGAAATCCCTCGGGCAAGACTGTCCTGTCTGCAAAATGGGACTAAATGATGCCAATTTTACAGCTCAAATTAGATGCTTTGCAGGTAGAAGTAGTTTATAGAGCAAAACACCCCAGAAATCCAGTTGTCTTTTTTTTGTGTGTGTATTTTTTGTTTTATTTTTACTGCATGGCTTGTGGGATCTTACTTCCCCATTCAGGGACTGAATCTGAGGCCATAACAGTGAAAGTGATGAGTCCTAACCCCGGGGCCATCAGGAAATTCCCATGTTGGGTGGTGGGTCGCAGTTATTATATTTATTAACCGTACTGTGACTATTTTATTTTTATTTATCCTATAGCCTTAAGGTATCATGTTGTTCTTTCAGCTGTCATTTTAAAGCTTTTCATTTTGAAAAATTTCAGTTGTATTCAGACACAGAGAGGATGGTATGATGAAGCCCCTGTACCCTTCAGCCAGTTCAACTATCCTTAATATTTCATCAGGGCGATTTTGAAGTCTTCAGGCTGAGTTAATGTGGGTGAATAAATTTCTTTGATTAATGAAGTTACCCATGTGCTTTAAATCTTTTGAAGTAAAATCTGCCCTCTTGGGAAAAAGAGTGTGTTTGTATATTAGGTGTTTTGCCCTAATGTGCTTGCCACAGCCTGTGACTGACTTTTCAGCCTGGTCTGATGGTTCGGTGGGGACTCCCACCTGGGACCTCTGTGACCCCCTCACCCTTCCTTAAGCCACAGGAGCAAGATCAACTCTCCCAGGAGTTTGCTGGCCTCTGTGGACTCTGTTTTTCAACTTGCTATAATTTGAAGGGAAAAGGTTGTTCTGCAGTCTAAATGATTATTTACAGGAGGAGCTGGGGAGTTTCAGGGGAGCCGGAAAGTCGGTTGTCTCTGGTTATTTTAGCCCTCCACGTAGACGGTCACCCATTCCTGTGTCTGGGTGTGGTGGTTTCGGTGGGAAAGGTGGGGAGGTGCAGAGCTAGGGGATGGGGTTGTGAAGGCTGATGGAGTTTCCTGTGATCTGTTTCTGCTGTGTGTAATTCAAGCTTCTTAACTTGATCAAACCAACTCAGGGTGGTTGTGAGGGTCAGATGTCAACAGGTCAGATGTCAGCTCCCAGAGACATCCACGTCTGGTTCACTCACTGATCTGTTCCTTCTGCAGCACACAGTAAGTGCTCAATAGATTTATGTTGAAGAGCAGGAAGGAGGGGAAGGAAGGAATGAAAAGCTACCCATCCATCTAGTCATAATTCACTGCAAATCTTTTTGTTTAACTTCTTTTTAAAATGTTGTGTATTATTATTACCATTTTTACTTTTTCTCTTTATCGCAAATCTTTCATTTCAGGACTTAGAAATGTCATTAGAAGACCCCCAGGGGAAAAAAAATGCCTGTTTCCTCTGGACTTCGAACACCTTCTCTTTTTCTTGTAGAAATTGTATTCCTATCTCAGACTTAGCTCAGGTGACATTTTATCTTTTAAAATGTTTTGGACTTTCTCTGGCAAAATCCATGGCCACCTGCCCTGTCTCTTACACCGCTGTTCACACCTCTGTAAAGTCCAGGCAGGAGGGAGGTCGTTCTCTGCTTTGTCAGGTGCCCGTGGCAAGCTGGTCTCTGGGAGGTTGGCTCTGCCAACCGTAGAGGATTCAGGTTCAGAGAGGCAAAGTGACTCTCCAGGTAGACACAGCTCGTGAACGATGAGCCTCACATCCAAACTGAGCCTTAACTGATTCCAAAGTCCTGCTTGGAGCGCTGCTGCTCCCCAGTGCGTCCGAATCCTTGGCTTTCTGTTGCCCCTCTCTGGGCTGGGCGGTTCTCACATTTAGGAATGGAGCCCGTGCTTCCGTTTCTTGGTCCCAAGGTTAGCTCAGAGCTGGGGAGGCAAGAGATGTCTAGCTCCTACATGGGTACACCTCTCTAGCTGCCTACACACCACCCCAGGTGCCGGGTCTGTTCTCCTCCCACCCTGACTACCTGCAGGGTTACCCCCATTGCCAGGAGTTTATGAGACTGGAGCCCAGGGGCGTGGCCCACTCCAGTCCTTGTTGGTGGGGGCTTGGCACACATCAGGGCCCACCAGGTTTGTCAGGAGGCTCGCAGCGTGGGGAGTGGGGAGGAGAGAGTGGAGGGGCTCTGTGCACCCAGATGTAAGCTCCATGCAGGCCAGGGGCTTGTCTCGTTGGTTGTAGCTGCAGTGTCCGGTTGCTTGGTCCAAGCACACAGTATGCGCTTACTAAATACGCATCCAGTGCACAAGTCACTTCCGAGCCCTGCTTCCTGACCTTCCCCGGAGCCGGCTTTATTGTGGGTTCTTGAGCCACTGCTGAGAGTGGATGGGTCAGACCAAGGGACCACCTAGGGTGACCCTGGCCCCCAAGTGGACAGCATCTCCACCACCCCAAACTGGTGTCACTGCCCCTGCCCGCCTGCAGTGTGTCCCCACAGTCTGGCCCGGTCAGATGGGGACCTGCCCATGGGGCCCTTGCTTCCCCGCCGTCTTACCCCTTCATGCAGCTTCTCATCTGGAGAGGGGGACACAGTGTCCGAACAACTAATCTCCAGCCTCCAGCATGCCCTTGAACTTTCCTTTAAACAGCTCTCTGACCCCCCAGCAGCACTTCAGGTCACATTCCCAGAGAGACGGCAGATGAGGGCTGAGTCTGTTTATTTTCCAAGATTTCAAAAAAACATGCCTTTCCCCCCCTTCTGACCTCAAACAAAACTTTTTTCTCTGCAACACTTGTATTTTTAACTGCATGAGAAAATATGGTAGGGGAGCATATTTACTTTGCAGAACTGTCATTTTAAAAGAATTTTTTCATTAAAAAAAATAAAAGGTTTGCGGGATGGGGAGAGTAAGGTTGTTTTGTTTCTTTGTTTTTGTTTTTTGGTGCTGTGAGGGCTCCTTGGAGCTATTTTCTGCCCAGAACCACGTGTATATATGGCCCTTACTCAAAGATTCTGAGAGGTTCCTGAAAATTGAGCCTGTAGCTATTTTCGACCTTGTTGTGATCAAGGATTTCTGAGTACCTTTTCCTCTGCTTCTGAAGACCTAAGACTGGACCCACTCACTGAGAGCTGTAAACAGGCATCTCCCTCGACAGCAGGAAGTGCTTAATGTCTTTGCTTTGAGGAGCGGGTATTCTGGGCAGACTGTGGGACAGAGTGGGAGGTGGGGCCTGGCCTGCTCTCCCTTCCACTGTGGGAGTCAAGGATGGCAGCAGCCTGTGGGCATATTTGTAGCCTCTGAATTCTCATCTGGGCTTCCCCTGGTAGCTCAGCTGGTAAAGAATCTGCCTGCAATGCCTGAGACCCTGGGTTGACTCCTGGGTCGGGAAGATCCCCTGGAGAAAGGATAGACTACCCACTCCAGTGTTCTTGGGCTTCCCTAGTGGCTTAGACGGTAGAGAATCTGCCTGCATTGGAAGAAAATGGGGCTCGATTCCTGGGTTGGAAAGATCCCTTATGTAGGCTATGAAGCCCAGAGAGGTTAGGTGACTTGACCGTCGTCACACAGCCTCCCAGACAGTGATGAGCAGAGGCCTGGAAGAGAGTAATTTCCCTGTGTCTTGGTCTTTGTGGCAGATGTCCTCTCTGCCTGAGTCTCCCCATGACCCAGGACCTGTCTGTTGATTGACTTCCTGGAAGCAGTTTCATTATGCTTCAGTGGAGCTGTCTTTGGCCTGACTGGGGTATGGTTCTCTTGTTTCTATCAGTTTGTGCAACCATGTTCTTTGTTCCTCTCCTATCAGGGTCTGGCATGTCAAATACCTACATTTCAGGGATCCTTCCAGGATTTAAAACTTTTAGTTCAACGTGCGTGTGTGTGTGTATATGTGTGTGTGTGCATGCGCTCAGTCATGTCCGACTCTTTGAGACCCCATGGTCTGTAGCCTGCCAGGTTCCTCTGTCCAGACAAGAATCCTGGCATGGGTTGCCATTTCCTACTCCAGGGGATCTTCCTGACTGCAGGATCAAACCTTCGTCTCTCGCGTCTCCTGCATTGGTAGGTGGATTCTTGATTACTCCACCACCTGGGAAGCCCAGTACCTATCAGTTGGGAGGCTGCTCTGTGCTCAAGAGAAGTAGAAAAACTGGCCGCTACTGGAAAGGAGCACTTGCTTAGCAGGGGTGCTTGAAGCACAAGCACTGCCAAGTGCTGAGCTGCTTCTGGAAGATACCTCTGTCCCGGTCTCTCCACATCCGGCTCCCTCTCATCACCTCTGTCCTTGGCTCTCACCTCTGCTGCCACTATCCTGGTTCAGAGTCTCATTCCTTCTCTTGCCTGGACTCTTGCAGCAGCCCCCAAAATACTTAGCTGGCCAAAAAGTTCATGTGGATTTTTCTGTAGCATCTTATGGAAAAACTCAAACGAATGTTTTGGCCAACCCAGTACCTCCTGGTCTTGTTAACATCATGGACTCTAAAACTTCTATCCAGTCATGATTTTCTTCCCACAAACTGGCTCCATCTTCTCCCCCCAGACTCCTGTCCCTTCCCAGACACTTACGATCCAGCCATTCCCAACTACCCCCAACCCTCTGAAGCCTCTGCCTGGAATGCCCTCTCACCCACCTCTGTTTGGAGGACACTTTCTTGTCCTTTCAGGTCATGATGAAGCATCCCTCCTTTGGAGAAACTTCTAGATTCTAGATTGGGGCTTCCCTGGTGACTCAGTGGTAAAGAATCTGCCTGCAATGCAGGAGACCTGGGTTCAATCCCTGGGTTGGGAAGATCCCCTGGAGAAGGGAATGGCAACCCATTCCAGTATCCTTGCCTGGAGAAGCCCATGGACAGAGGAACCTGGCAGGCTACAACCCACGGGGTTGCAAAGAGTCAGACATGACTGAATGACTAATGCTAACTAACTAACTAGATTCCCTGGGTTCGGTTTTCCACTTCTGTGGTCCTATAGCCTTCTGTTCATATGGGTTCTATAGTCCCCCAGGTTGGGCATAGTCATCTGTTTCCTGGCCCGTCTTGTCTTGTGGACCAGGCTCCTGGAAACAGGGGGCGAGGCGCTTTCGTCCCTGTATTTCCAGTAGCAAGCCCAGTTGCAGTCACAGATGGAAGCCTGTTTATTCAGTAAATGAGCCCAGGATAGATGGGAAGCAAGGGGATGGGAGGGGTGAGTAGACATTAGACTGGGGGTGAGAAGAATCTTAGGCAGTGGAAACGCATGGTAGAGGCCCCTGGAACCGGCTGTGGGCAGGTGGTGGCAAGTGGGCAATGACAGGGTGGGGAATCATCCAAGGGGGGGGGTCTTTCTCTCCATGACCTGCAAGTTTTTTGTAGCTTAATCTCTTCCACTTTCTGCAAGTTGGCATCCGCAAAACAAAGGAGGGATCCTTGGGTTTCCAAAGTGACACAGCTCAGCAGCAAACTCGATGAAATCTGTGTTGCTGTTTCAGCGACACGCCAAGGTAGTGGTTCAGTCTGGCATCCTTGGAGAAGCAGACAGGTGGGCCCAGGCTCTCTTGGGGTCCTTTGTTCGGTTGTGGGTGGATGGGTGGATCCTGCCTGCAGGACCAGCGCTAGAGGGTGTGGCCACGGCTGCCGTGGGCGCTGGTGGGCTCAGAGCTGCTTCCTGGAGCAGGAAGGAACTGCCTTCTCAGTCCTCCTCCTCGGCCTTCACAATCTCCTGGTGCCTTCGCTTCGTGCTCATCCGCTCATTGTTTCTGGGTCCCTGCCTCAGGCGGGTGGCTATTTTGGGGGTCTTTCGGAGAATTCTAAAAAAAAAAAAAATAAGCCCCAAACTTAGTTTTTGCCCTCAGAGGATACGTACATTTGGAGTGGTACACAAACTCAGGGATGCCTTTTGCCAGCCGAGACAGGGTGAGGCTCTCCAGTCATATTGACTTTCTGGTTGACAAAGTGCCTTTAATAACTTAATCCCGGTGACACTGAGCTCTAGCTCCGGGTCAGCCCTGCACCAAGTGCCAAGGGGCATCAGCCCATGTCATCTTTCTGGCAGCCTTTTGGACAAGAACTGTCTCATTTTATAGATAAAGAAACTAAAGCCTAAACAAAGTATCTATCACTTATAGTTTAAGGTCAAGAGTCCGACTGTGGGACTCGCTTACACTGTTCTTTGACTCTTGTGAACGAGGCAAGGGAAGTATTTTTCTCTCTCATTTAACAGATGAGACAATAGAGGCCTGGAGAGTCATCCAGAGGCACATTCAGCCTGAACCTGGGCTCCTGATGTGTGATCCGGTCCGCTTTCTTCCGGCCATGCTGCTGTATTATTTATTAATAACTGACAGATGCTGCTGTCCCATGGGGTAGTTGTAAAGCTCCAAGGCAGAGTTTGCCTTCAATGGAGTAATAGCAGGGTACACAGAAAATGCTCTGGGCTTTAAAGGGCTTCTGTTCCTGTCCAGATGCAGGAGATAGGGCTTCAATCCCTGGGTCAGAAATATCCCCTACAGACGGGAATGGCAACCCACTCCAGTATTCTTGCCTGGATGATCCCATGGACCGAGGAGCCTGGTGGGCTACAGTCCATAGGGTCGCAAAGAATCAGAGCACGTTCCTGTCCACCCCTTGCCCTCCTGGAGCACTGCCCGTGTAGCTGTCACTCTGGTAACTCTTGACGATGGGTGGCAATCAGTTTATGTCTACCTGCCCAGTTCCAGGCACAAGGCAGGCTTCTTACTGCCATGCCAGTGCCTTGCTGCCCCTGGTGGTGCAGTAGATGGGAGTGGATGGTACCTAGAAACTCTGATGCAGGTGCAGCCCCATCCCTCACTCTAAATGTCTCTGCAGGGTGGTACCCAAGTCAGGGAGTGGGAGCAAGACTATTGTTATGTTAAACCTGAAATAGACACCTTTGGTTGGAGGGAGCGAGATGCATCTATTTTGTTTTAGTAATAATGAGAGCACTCTGTCTTTTCAGATGCTTGACAGTCACCTGCTAATCCCCTAGGGTCTGGAAGCAGAAGTGTTTTCACACCCTCCTTTCACTTTCCAGGGCTGGGGAACAGCAGAATGGGGGTGGGGAGGGGACTGGGACTCAGGCCTCATAGTTTGAGAAGATGCGTTTGCATTTGCTCCTGAACCTTCCTTAGTGGGAGAGAAGAGCACCTAGGTCTGGGAGAGATGCCTCTCTGGTAGTGGGAGAACATTGCACAGACCCAAGTTTGAATCCCAGCTCACGTTTATCCAGCGTTTACTTCTTACACGTGCTCTGCTTAGCACCATACCTGTGATATCTTGTTGGGTCCTCACGGTGCAGGTCAGATCAGTACTGTTTGCTCCTTTGTTCCCTTACTCGTTCATCAAGACTATCGAGCTCGCCCTGTGTACCAGATAGGATTCCAGGTGCCAAGTAAGGCAAAGTCCTGTCTGGGAGCTTACACCCCAGTGTAAGTCAATCCTAAAGGAAATCAACCCTGAATATTCACTGGAAAGACTGATGCTGAAGCTGAAGCTCCAATACTTTGGCCACCTAATGCAAAGAGCCGACTCACTGGAAAAGACTCTGATGGTGGGAAAGATTGAGGGCAGGAGGAGCCGGGGGCAACGGGGGATGAGATGGTTGGCTGGCATCACCGACTCAATGGACATGAGTTTGAGCAAACTCCAGGAGATAGTGAAGGACAAGGAAGCCTGGCGTGCTGCAGTCCATGGGGTCTCAAAGAGTCGGATATGACAGCGACTGAACACCACCACCCTAGTGGGAGTCATCATCGGCAGTAGCAGAAAGCAGAGAGCTGGGATTTCTTACTCAGCTCACAGTCCTGGTGAGTGGAGCAGCCACGTCCAGGCTTGTGCTCTCATCACCCTGTTCCTTGTCCCATCCTGACCACATTGCTGGCCTCCTCCAATCTGATCTCTCTCCAACACTGTCATCGCACTGGGTGACCTGGGACTTTGGGAAATTGTCTCACCTGCCTTTCATTTCTAGGAGATTGGTAGCACTTGTGTTTTAGAACACTCTCCTTTATATTAATATTGTGACCTAGAAGTTTGCAAAGGACTTTCAGACAGTTTTTTTGTTGGGGGGGGGTAAGCTTTTTATTGAGGTGATAGCTCAGTTGGTAAAGAATCTGCCTGCAATGCAGGAGACCCTGGTGTGATTCCTGGGTGAGGAAGATCCTCTGGAGAAGGGATAGACTACCCACTCCAGTATTCTTGGACTTCCCTTGTGGCTCAGCTGGTAAAGAATCCACCTGCAATGTGGAAGACCCGGGTTCAATCCCTGGGTTGGGAAGATCCCCTGGAGAAGGGAAACGCTACCCACTCCTGTATTCTGGCCTAGAGAATTCCATGGACTTTCCATGGGGTTGCAAACAGTCAGACATGACTGAGTGACTTTCACTCACTTCACTATTCGTGTAGAAAAGGCAGGAACAATCAGTGCACTGCTGGATGGGATTTTGCAAAGCAGTCACATCACATAGGCAACACCCTAGAAGCCCCCTGGAGCCCCCTCCAGTGTCTACTTGCTCCAAGGTGCTGCTAACACCTGCGGTTGATTTTGCCCATCTTTGAACTCTGGATGCACAGAATCACATGCTACCTCTTGTTTGGGTCTGGCCTCTTGGACTCACCACTCACTGCATTGGAAGTTCAGTCACGTGGTTACAGGCACTTGCAGCTGGCACTTTCTCACGGTCTTTCACTGTCTCCCATGCATTTGACAGCCCTGTGAGGTATGCGAGTTGGGGAGCTGCTCCTGGATCTCCACACCCCAGACCCCACGTCCCTGAGCCTTCTCCTCCTAGTTTGTGTAGCATGTTCTGGAACCTTCCCCTCCAGTTTCACATCAATGCTTTGTGCTGCAACAGAAGTTCCTTTCCAGGTCTCCTTTTGTTCTGTAGAAATGGACACTGTCTCCTTGGCTCCTCTGGGAAATAACTTGCATTCCCTGGAAGTCACCCTGGGATGGCTGGCTGAGGGATGTGGCCACTTTGAACTCACCCTCCTCCCAACCCTGTAATTATCCCTCTTGCTCTTGTGTAAGGCTTTCCTTAGCCATGATTCTCAAACCATTCGTTCTCAAACTGGGGACACAGCTAGCAACCCCAGCAGGTTTTGGACCCCTGGTAAGATGCCTCAGGCAGTCATGCTGGGAGTTTTTTCCTCTGTCCTCTGTTGAGATAGAAAGGTACAGGCAGAGGTGCCTCCTTTGTCCTGAAAAAATGCCCATGGTGCTCTGCTAGGCGGCTTGTCACTTTCTCCTGCTGTAAACCCCAGTCTTGCACGGCCCTGCCTAGGGAAAGCCTAACTGATGGAACGTTCTGTGCTCCAGCTCCTCCTTTCCCAAACCCTTTTTTGTTTTATTTTTTAGTTAACTTGGCCATTTTAATATGACAACCCAATAAGGATAGAGAAAGCATTCAATAAATATTTTTTAAATTGAAGTATAGTTGATTTGCAGTGTTGTATTAGTTTTCAGTGTACAGCACAGTGACATGGTTACATATAGCTGGATAAATAAACCAGAATTTCCATTATAGTTTATTCCCCCCGATTTTAAACGGATGACTGTCATCAAGGAGACCTCTCCCCGACAACGTACACACCATCACCTCCCCACATCGGCAGCAAACCCTGTTTATAACTCTGGGTATTTATTTCTGAGCCCTTAAAGGTCAAACATGTGCTGTCTCATGAGAAGTCTGGAATTGAGTCTATCTGAGGAACTGAGAGTGGACCGTGGTTGACAGCTCAGATGGGGTGGCTCTGGGACATGTCCCATCTGACAGCTGCCTCGGAAGTGGCCTGATCTTTCTGGACGTGATTTGTCCCTTTGCCCAAGAAATGGCCACAGACTCTCTCTTTAGTTCTCCAAAAGCTTCTGCCTTTTTTCTGTTTTTGTTGCTTTGACCATGCTTTCTTACCAATTGAATCCCTGGTTTCCTGAATTCCCACTGCTGATTTTGCTAAAACCTAAGCTCTAAACTGCAAACACGCAGGGAGCATGCATAGCATTATTCCCCTCCTCCTGCCAGTGGCAGACATTGCTAATCAATTGCCCCATTCCTGTCCACTGATCCTGAACCCTGTCTCGAGTCCTGGAACTCCAGGAGGTCATTGCCATCTGTTTGGAGCTCACAGGCTTAAAATCTTTTTGCCATTGCAGCTCTGGGTGGAACACACAGAATCCTGCTTTCTGGTAAGGAAGCTTGATTTCCTTTGAAAGGGGCCCAAAATGAAGGAAATCACCTTTTGGAAGCATTTCTTAGTTATCTGGACCTTTTCCCTTTGCAGGTGGGGTGGCGGGGAGTGGGTGTGGGGACCATGTCTTGCCCAGTGGATATGTTGAATCCAGGAGTCCACATTCCTTTAGGGTGTCACTTGCTGCTCCCAACATCACAGTTTCAAGGGGACTTGAAGGTTGTAAATAAGTAACTGGACTCTCTCCCAGCCTCCCGAGGTCTCACAATGGTTGGTTGTTACTGGAGTCCTCAGAGTACATCCACCAGGATAAAACTGTGCCCTGCGCACGTCCCCAGTTTGGAACAGACTCGCTTCCTGCTTCCTGGGTGAGGCACCACCTGGCAGGAGGGAGGCCCTGGTCAGGGGCAGGGCAGTCCGAGGGCCGCTCTCCTGGGGGCCTGGCTTGGTGGGGGCACCACTGTTCCTCACCCCGAGTGTTTATTTCCCAGGCAGGACTCTGGGGCTCCCCACCCTGCTTACTGATACTGTTCACAAAGTCAGCGGTTCCCTCTGTCTGGCAGGGAATTTAGGGCGGAGAGTGGGGTTAGGGGGCCCCTGGGGGCATGGGTGAGCCCCACCTTGGTCCCATACTTTCTACCTGTCCCCCCAGCACGCTCTTACTACAGCAGGACTGGCTAGGGCGCCGAGGCCTCAGGCCAGCCTACCTGGTGGTTTAAAACCAGACTTAATCAAAATGTAAATACTTCTTAGGGCCAGAAAGCATGTTGGTCCAGGTGTTTGAGCAGAGCCTGGGAACTAGGAGCCTGAGGAGGGGGCGGAGCCTTCGGGGCTCCTTCCACACGGAAGCCAGGGGTTCCCTGGGGCCCCCGCCAAGGCCTCTGCAGGAGCCAATTGTCGCCAGGGTGACAACGCCCCACCTGCCCCCTCGCAGCTTGAGGACTCTGTCACTGGGGCAAAGGTTGCTCTGGTGGCACCGGCGTCTGCTCCCTTCCTCCTACCTGGTCCCGCTCCCCCTGCACCCACACCCCCTCAGAGTCAGTGTCGTCTCACGGACAGGGGTCTCTGGCCCATGGCTGTTCAGTGACTTGGAAGACAGTCACAGGCATTCACAGAGGGCTGTGTGTCCGCCATTGTTCCAGACTCCAAGGGTCAGCCATGACCAAGGCAGATGCCATCCCTGCCTTTGGGTCAGGCTGGTGACCGGGAGTAAACCAGGAAGCAAATGCGATCATGTCAGATAGAAATAATCTATAAACGCATAAACAGGGGTAATTCCCGATAGTGATGAGAACTGTGGAGTCAGTGAGATAAAGCAGGACCAGATGAGAGAAGGACGCCGACTCCGCGGGTAGAGGTGTTACTGTAGGTGGGGACCCAGGCAGCCTCCACGGGGGTCATGTGACTCAGGGGTGTCAGAAAGGGGCCCGCATGGGGTGGTCAGGAAGCCGGCACAGCTGGAGCAAAGGCCCAGAGGTGGGCACCAACTGCAAAGCCTACATGGGAGTTGGCTGAGGTCAGGATGCCTGGAGGGGAGTGCCGACCGTGGGGGCCGCAGTGAGAGGCAGGTGGGGGCTAGTCATGTGCGGGCTTTGGACGTTATTCCAAGCTTGTTGTAAGTCATTGGAGGACTGCATGAGAGAATTTTGGTTTGGGTTTGGATGCTCAGGCTTCTGGGCGGAGTTGGTTTGGAGTGGTGAGAACATAGGTGGGAGAGCAGGAGGGAGGCTGGTCCCTCCTGTCCGGGGACAGAGCGGATGCTGGCCCGGCCCAAAGTGGCAGTTGTGGAGACAGAGAGGGGGCAAACGTGTGTTTTGCTGTAGAAACCACAGATGTGGGCATGGACCCAGAGTGGAATATAAGCGCGGGGGGTGGGAGGAGTGAAGAGTGGGATGTCTCCTGGGTTTGGGACTCGGAAGGGCTCCTCTGATTCGTTCACCTCCTCGGCTGAATGGTCTGCGGTATCCCCTCCCCGACAGAGTCCTTACTTACCCTCAAGTGCCACGTGGTTCCTGGCTCTCGTGGGCGCCCATTAGCATACCTGGAAGGGTTGACTCCACCTGCTTTTCTGGATCCAGAAGGCTGGACAGCATCATGTTACCTAGAGTCTGGGGAAGGTGGGAAACAGGATTTAATGCCCGAGAGGCAGCCCAGGGCAACCTGGCTGATGGGCCAGTGAGCAGGATGTGGCCGGGGGCTGTGGTTGACAGCCCCAGTGACAACAACTTCTGGACAACAGTGAGAGCTATTATTGATTGAATGCTCACCCTGCCCTGTGCCAAGAGCCGTACGTGCATTTTCTCAGTTATTCCTCGCAACCCTGAGCAGCAGAATAGATGATCTTATTCCCATTTTGTAGATGCAGAGACCATGGTTCAGAGGGTTTGATCCAAGGTCACCTAGGCAGTTAGAGGCCAAGCTCACTGACAGGCCCCTGACTCCTGGTAGTAAGTCTGTTACCAGCATCCAACCCTGTCGCTGGTGTACCACGCTTGTCCCCTCACCCGTTGTGTGCTGAGGGCTGGCTCCGTGTCCCTGTCTAGGGTGGGCATGCCAGAGAACCCCTGCTCCTCCGTGGAGAGGGCCGCGGGGAGTCTGCAGAAAGGGCAGTCCCTCCCTGCCACCTTCCCTCCCTTTCTCCTTCCTTCCCTTCCTTAGAGGGCTTACTGAGGGGTTCAGGCCCGGTGGGAGTTGCAGGTCCAGGAGACCTTTGTTCCTGGCAGGAACGGTGTCAGCTCTGTCTTTTGGGGGCAGTCACCGCAGCTGTCCCAGCCCTGCCCGCCGCCACCCTGGCACCCATGGGGGCACGCTTGACCGGTTTCCAGTTGATCTGCTGCTGCCCGTTCTTGCTGGTGGGTGGAGAGCAAAGCTCCTCCATCAGGTTTGGACGAATCCGAAGGGCTCCCTCAGGGTCTGAGGACGAAAGTCACGCCAGGTGGTTATCGTGCCAATTGTGCTGTAGCTGGGAATGGGGAAGGGTTGTTATTCTGATGTCCTGAAAAGGAGGTGTTATGTGCCCACATGTCCCAAACCTTCAGTTCAGGGACCCTGGCCTGGCAGGTGAGCATCCAAGCATGTCATCCTGGGGACAGGACCCTGGACTGAGCCAGTGGAGTGTGACTTTCTTGACTGCCACCCTCTCCATGTCCCCCAGCTCCGCAGTGGCAACCCGTGGGGGTGGGGCTTGCCTCCTCCTCATTCACTTTGTATGACCCCTCCTGGCCCCTTTGTAAGTACCCAGTAAATACTGGTTGGTAGATTGAGTGAGTGAATGAACGCGTGTATGAATGGACGGGCCACCCCTGTCTTTGCTGCTTCTCTGCTCCTCTGGACCTGCACTGTCCAAGCTGGTAGCCACTCACCATTTATGGCCACAGAGCCCCCGAAATGTGGTCAGTCTGAACTGGGATGTGTGCTGAGTGTATACTATTTCAGAGACGAAGTATGACCAAAAAAAGTCAAGTGTCTCTTTAATATTTTTTTATACTGATTATGTGTTGAATGATATTTGATACACCAAGTTAAATGTGAAATGTTCCAAAATTTATTTCACTTATTTCTTTTTCCTTGTTCGATGTGGTTCCCAGGCAGTTTAACTGTGGCTCAAGTTCTATTCCTCTCGGACTATGCTGGCCTCAGCTGAGTTATTTGTCTTTGAAAGGCCAAGAGGCCTGGGCTGCAATCCCACGTCTCCCATTCCTGCCTGTGTACGACACAGCAGGGCTCTGAGCCTCAGTCTCCTCACCTCTGAAATGGGGATGTTGAATGACCCCTCACAGCATAAACGGAAGGAGACAGCACGTGGGGGACCCACGCCTTTTCAGCTTTCTCCACCTCTTGAGGAGGTAATCTCTGATTTGGGGGTTTTTGGCCAGGCCATGACTGAGCCCTGCTCTTGAGACTCAGAATTCAGGCTGTAATGCTGAGTTGGAGAAGAGCAAAATGAAAAGAAAATCACTGTGTCCTGAGGAAGCAGGTGTGTCAGAAGGATGGAGTAAGGAGGGCGGCAAGCTTCTTGTCAGGACCTTCGAGCCGCAGAGCGGAAAACTCAGGGAGCAGGGGGCAGCCCGTGATTGTCACCCTCCCCCCGGGGTGCTCTCCTCCCTCATCGCCTGCACCCTCCGTGGTGCTGGGGCAGACGCACGGGTGCCCTTCAGCAGCCTCTGTGTTCAGAACGAAGCCAGTCTTCTGTGAGTGAGTGCGTGAGTGTGTGTGTGTGTGTGTGTGTGTGTAGTGGTTATTCCTGTCACTCCCATCCCCAGGGTTCAGTGCCCTGGTCCTTGAAGGGGGCGGGGCAGGTTCAGGACCAGAATGGCTTCCCCCGCCCCCACCCCTTGGCCACCTGGGAAGCTGCCAGGATCCATTCAGCACTGCCTGCCTCCTGGGTGTTTCCTCAGCTGACCCCCTCAATCCAGCGAGCATTCGCCCATTTCACAGAGGAGGAAATGGAGGCCGGAAGGGACGCAACTAGTCAAAGGCCACACGCTTAAAAAAAGGTGGGTGGCCAGGAATTGAATAGGGGTCTGCGCTGCATGCTTGGAGGCTGGACTTCTGACAGAGCGCCCAGAAATCTGCAGCAGGGGGGCCTGGTGGACTGGCAGAAGACTCGTGCTGCTTGTCTTTTTAAGAATATCATCGTTCCCTGGTGGTTCTCTGGTTAGGAGCCCACTTTCCAATACAGGAAATGCGGGTTTGATCCTTGGTTGGGGGACTAAGATCCCACCTGCAGTGGGGCAACGAAGCCCACATGCCACAACTAGAGAAAGCCTGTGCATTGCAACAAAGGCACAGCACAGGCAAATAAAATATCATAAAATAAAATAAAATATCACCATTCTTAGCATCGTGGCCTGTCTGTCCCTCTGTGTCCAGTCTGCTTCAGGGGCTGGTCCCGAAGCCTGCTTGGTTAAGGCCCTGGCATCCCCCAGAGGAAGGGGAGGATGGCTTCCTGCCCCCAGTGTCCTCATGTGTCACAGCGGCTCCTCCTTGTCCAGAGGAGGGGAGGATGCCGGGGGGTCAGCCCACAGAGAGGCTGCTCAGGAACACCAGCTACATCTATGGCTGTTACTGTTGTTTTTGGCTGCCACCCAGTTTTCTATTTCCAGCACTTTCTCTTGTTTTGGGAACAGAGACCCTAAGTGATCGATAGCAAGTGAAGATGCCTTGCCCAGCCCTTCCCCATGGCCTGACCCAAGGTCAGGTATGGCCGGCAGGTGGGGGCTGGTCTGTTTCAGCAGCAAGGGGATGCCAGGGAGGAGGGGGCAGCCCCTGGCCCAGGTAACTGGGTCCCAGAGCAGCGTCTTCTCACAACTGGGCATGGCCAGCAGAAGTGTGTTTCTCAAAGCTGCCGAGGTGGGGCAGGACCAGGTACCTGGCCACAAGGAGCCCTGGGAAAGCCCAGGTGAAGGTCTCCTAAACCTCACCTTGGGCTTGGCACTGAGGGCCTGGCCCAGGGCCTCGGACCCTCCAGCTCCCAGGGCTCCCTGCTTTGGGGCTCAGGGTTCTCTGAAGCTTCAGGAGCCCAAGATCTCCAGGGGATTCTTGGCCCCTCTTCCCATCCATTTGAGGCAGAGCAGGCGGCAGGCAGAAGATGCGCCAGGTCATCTCTCAGAGTCCCGGGTGGAAAGGAGCCCGGCGCAGGCTGCTCCTGGGGGGATACCGCGCTCACCCATTCGTTCGTTCTCACACTCAATCGCAGTGCAGACGCTCACTAACTGAGGTCTGCTCAGTGGCCTCTCACCGAGCGCTCGAGAGCAAAGGGGACATGGCCTCTGTCCCTTTAGATGGGGACCTAATAAAGACATAAATCATGATAAGTGCTTTGATGGAGAGACTGGGGAGCCGTCGGGGTGAAACATGGAGACATAACTCTCGGATTGATGGGGAGCGGGTTTGAGGAATGAGACCTGAATACTTGTTGGACAAGGTGGGGGTGATGTGCGTCAGAGTGCTCAGAGCAGCATTTGTGATGGTAAAAATTTGGAAATAACACACTGTCAACAGAGGGTGGGTGAATAAATTATTTTCACAAATCCTGTGGGTATATACATCAAAAAAATATTTTTTAACTCTTTAAGCTTGAAATATTTCATTTAAAAAAAAAACAAACAAGATACTGGGATGTGCATCTGACCAAGGGAATGACATGTGCAAAGGCCCTGAGGCAGGAACTTTTCCCAGTGAGGAAGAAAGTGAAGGTCTGGCTTTTGCCCTGCAGCCTACCCCACGACCTCTTTGTTTGAATATCTGCTTTTAGCTACCCCTGAGATCATGGGAAAGGCCCTTGGGAAGGCCTTGTGGGAATCCTGGGTGTCAGCTAGAAGACAGTGTGATGGTCGCAGAAACCGGACCATCTGCAGCGTTGCCTGCCTCAGCTAGCCTTGTGGGAGGGGAACTCCTGGGGTGAGTCAGCCCTCTTTGGTTAGATGCAGTGGAGCCTAGTTGAATTTCTGCCAAGGGCCCATGCTGATCCTTCTCTCCTTTTGTGGAGGAGTTTGCCGGCTCACCCGGCCATTGTGTGGGGTGAGTCACTGTTTCCCCCATTTTGTTGATCGCAGACACCTTCCAACACGTCTGTTCAGCCTGAATTGCACACGCTGGTGAACTTTGACATCTGGACAAGCACGCTGGGCATGCGCTTCCGCCTGGTGTCCAGGAACGGCTCTTCCAGAACTCTCTGAAACCCGTGGAAGCGGGGATTGCAGATTGAGGATCACTGATCTGGTCTTCTCTTTTCTGATGCGGAAACAGAGGCCCGAAGAGGGTGAGGCGTCCCATCTGAGGTCACGCAGAGAGGGAAGGAAGCGAGGGGCCCGGATGATGTTTGATCAGTCTGTACTGATTAGTCCAGAGCTTTCTCTTGGCCCTGAACTTGGGCCTCAACGTCCCTGGCTGAGACTCGTCCTCTGACCTCTCCTGGTGGGAGATGTGTTGAGTGTGATTCTGGCCCTGCGAGCCCGCTGGGTGGGGCGGGAACTGCGGGTGTGAGATTCAGGCCAGGGCGCCGCACCTGCAGGTGCTTCCTGCTGTCGTTCTGTGGGGGAGAGCTTCCCACCCCGTGTCTGTGACTTTCTGGCTGCAGCATCTTCCAGCATCTACTGGGTGCAGGGCAGGGTGCTGGGTGCAGCAGGTTGTGGCCTCTGCTCTGCTGGACCCTCCTTCTGGCAAGTTGGTGCCAGGTTGGTTATTAGAGGGCATCCGGGCTTTGCCTGAGAAAGTGCTGTGTGCCCCACATGACTCATTTCTCTCTGGGCCTCTGCTTCCCCAGCTGTTTGTTGGGGGGCAGGGCTGTGTGATCACCAAGGCCCCTCCCAGCTCTGGCATCCATTAGTGCTGAGTCTGGTGGAGAGGAGGGAATAATTACAGCCCTTTCTCATTGAGCTTTCTTCACTGTGCTGAAATGCTTTACACGTTCCTGACTCCTGGGTCTATGAGGTCACAGAAGAGTCAATGGAAGCACAGAGAGGTTGAGTGACTTTCCCAGAATCACACAGCTAGTAAAGGACACAGTTGGGATGTAAACCCAGGCAGTCTGATCTGGGCATGTGTGATCTTCAGTCAGTCAGTCAGTTCAGTCGCTCAGTCGTGTCCGACTCTCTGCGACCCCATGAATCACAGCACACCTGGCCTCCCTGTCCATCACCAACTCCCGGAGTTCACTCAAACTCATGTCCATCGAGTCGGTGATGCCATCCAGCCATCTCATTCTCTGTCGTCCCCTTCTCCTCCTGCCCCCAATCCCTCCCAGCATCAGAGTCTTTTCCAGTGAGTCAACTCGTCGCATGAGGTGGCCAAAGTATTGGAGTTTCAGCTTTTGCATCAGTCCTTTCAATGAACACCCAGGATTGATCTAAATCACTGCTTATGGCAGTCTGAACACGGGCTCCCAAAGATGTCAACATCTGAAATCCCTGCAGCTTGTGAATATGTTACCTCAGCAGTAAAGGGACTTTTCAGTTAATTAAGTTAATTAAATTAATTAAAGAATCTTGAGATGGGGAGGTTTGCCTAGCTTATCATGATGGGCCCAATGTAATCACAAAGATCTTTATAAGAAGGAGGCAGAGGGAGATTTGACTACAGAAAAGGAGGCTAGAGTGATGCAGCTTGAGAAACACTCAACCAGTGACTGCTGGCTTTTAAGATGCGGGAATGGACTGCAAGCTGAGGAATGCAGGCAGCCTCTAGGAGTCGGAAAAGGCATCAGAAAGATGCCTCCCCTAGAACCTCTGGAAGGAATCAGCCTTGCCAACACTTTGGTTTTAGCCCAGTGAATCTGATTTCAGCTTTCTGACTTCCAGAACTTTCAGATAATAAATTCATGCTATTTTTAAGCCACTAAATGTGTAGTGATTTCTTATAGCATCATTAAGAAATTAAAATGATCATGTCCTACTCATACATCTCCTTGCAGCAGGCTCTCCTTTCTGTATTCAAGTTAGAGTCTGAAATTCTAGGGGTAGAAATCTAATCTGCCAAATACAGTTCTCCTTAGCTATTTTACAATTAAAGAAGCATTTTAGAGAAAGACTTTGTAAGGCCAACCACCTTGTCCCCATTTTCTCTGCTGTGTAATGGGAATTCAGAATGTTCCACAGTTTATTGTGATCCACACAGTCAAAGGCTTTGGCATAGTCAATGAAGTAGAAATAGATGTTTTTCTGGAACTCTCTTGCTTTCTCCATGATCCAGCGGATGTTGGCAATTTGATCTCTGGTTCCTCTGCCTTTTCTAAAACCTGCTTGAACATCTGGGAGTTCACGGTTCACATATTGCTGAAGCCTGGCTTGGAGAATTTTGAGCATGACTTTACTAGCATGTGAGATGAGTGCAACTGTGCGGTAGTTTGAGCATTCTTTGGCATTGCCTTTCTTTGGGATTGGAATGAAGACTGACCTTTTCCAGTCCTGTGGCCACTGCTGAGTTTTCCAAATTTGCTGGCATAGTGAGTGCAGCACTTTCACAGCATCATCTTTCAGGATTTGAAATAGCTCAACTGGAATTCCATCACCTCCACTAGCTTTGTTCGTAGTGATGCTTTCTAAGGCCCACTTGACTTCACATTCCAAGATGTCTGGCTCTAGGTCAGTGATCACGCCATCGTGACTATCTTGGTCATGAAGATCTTTTCTGTACAGTTCTTCTGTGTATTCTTGCCACCTCTTCTTAATATCTTCTGCTTCTGTTAGGTCCATACCATTTCTGTCCTTTATCGAGCCCATCTTTGCGTGAAATGTTCCCTTGGAATCTCTAATCTTCTTGAAGAGATCTCTTGTTTTTCCTATTCTGTTGTTTTCCTCTATTTCTTTGCATTGATCACTGAGGAAGGCTTTCTTATCTCTCCTTGCTATTCTTTGGAACTCTGCATTCAGATGCTTATATCTTTCCTTTTCACCTTTGCTTTTCACTTCTCTTTTTTTCACAGCTATTTGTAAGGCCTCCTCAGACAGCCATTTCGCTTTTTTGCATTTCTTTTCCATGGGGATGGTCTTGGTCCCTGTCTCCTGTACAATGTCACGAACCTCCATCCAGAGTTCATCAGGCACTCTATCTATCAAATCTAGTCCCTTAAATCTATTTCTCACTTCCACTGTATAATCATAAGGGATTTGATTTAGGTCATATCTGAATGGTCTAGTGGTTTTCCCTACTTTCTTCAGTTTAAGTCTGAATTTGGCAATAAGGAGTTCATGATATGAGCCACAGTCAGCTCCTGGTCTTGTTTTTGCTAACTGTATACAGCTTCTCCATCTTTGGCTGCAAAGAACATAATCAATCTGATTTCGGTGTTGACCATCTGGTGATGTCCATGTGTAGAGTCTTCTCTTGTGTTGTTGGAAGAGGGTGTTTGCTATGACCAGTGCGTTCTCTTGACAAAACTCTATTAGCCTTTGCCCTGCTTCATTCCGTGCTCCAAGACCAAATTTGCCTGTTACTCCAGGTGTTTCTTGACTTCCTACTTTTGTGGATCACAATAAACTGTGGAACATTCTGAAAGAGATGGGAATACCAGACCACCTGACATGCCTCTTGAGAAACCTGTATGCAGGTCAGGAAGCAACAGTCAGAACTGGACATGGAACAACAGACTGGTTCCAAATAGGAAAAGGAGTATGTCAAGGCTGTATATTGTCACCTTGCTTATTTAACTTATATGCAGGGTACATCATGAGGAACGCTGGGCTGGAAGAAGCACAAGCTGGAATCAAGATTGCTGGGAGAAATATCAATAACCTCAGATATGCAGATGACACTACCCTTATGGCAGGAAGTGAAGAGGAACTCAAAAGCCTCTTGATGAAAGTGAAAGAGGAGAGTGAAAAGTTTGGCTTGAAGCTCAACATTCAGAAAACAAAGATCATGGCATCTGGTCCCATCACTTCATGGGACATAGATGGAAAAACAGTGGAAACAGTGTCAGACTTTATTTTTTTGGGCTCCAAAATCACTGCAGATGCTGACTACAGCCATGAAATTAAAAGACGCTTACTCCTTGGAAGGAAAGTTATGACCAACCTAAATAGTATATTAAAAAGCAGAGACATTACTTTGCCAACAAAGGTCTGTCTAGTCAAGGCTATGGTTTTTCCTGTTGTCATGTATGGATGTGAGAGTTGGACTGTGAAGAAAGCTGATCGCCGAAGAATTGATGCTTTTGAACTGTGGTGTTGGAGAAGACTCTTGAGAATCCCTTGTACTGCAAGGAGATCCAACCAGTCCATTCTAAAGGAGATCAATCCTGGGTGTTCATTGGAAGGACTGATGCAAAAGCTGAAACTGCAATACTTTGGCCACCTCATGCGACGAGTTGACTCACTGGAAAAGACTCTGATGCTGGGAAAGGTTGGGGGCGGGAGGAGAAGGGGACGACAGAGAATGAGATGGCTGGATGGCATCACCAACTCTGTGCACATGAGTTTGAGTGAACTTCGGGAGTTGGTGATGGACAGGGAGGCCTGGCGTGCTGTGGTTCATGGGGTTGCAGAGAGTCGGACTCGACTGAGTGACTGAACTGAACTGAACTGTAATGGGAATTAGGAAGGGAAGAGAAGGAGGGAAAGGATTATGGGACCCACATAGACTCTGCCTCTGAAAGGCCCCAGGGGGACGCTCCACCTCCCAGGCACCATCTTTGGTCTTCCGTGAGTGATCACCTACAGTGGGGTTTTGATCAGATGCCCAGCAATCTTTGTGGGCTGAACAAGCACAGCCAGATCCTTGCAGAGAACACAGGTGCTCTGGTTCATCTTTGGCTACCTGTGCTTGTGGTAGAAGTAGCCCTGGACTTTACTTGGTAAGGAATTTTTAAAAATACATTATTATTTGGCTGCATCAGGTCTTTGTTGCATTGTGCAGGATCTTTTTTTAAATTTATTTATTTTAATTGGAGGCTAATTACTTTACAATATTGTGGTGGTTTTTGCCATACATTGACATGAATCAACCACGGGTGTACATGTGTTCCCCATCCTGAGCCCCCCTCCCACCTCCCTCCCCATCCCATCCCTCTGGGTCATCCCAGTGCCCCAGCCCTGAGCGCCCTGTCTCATTCATTGAACCTGGACTGGCCATCTGTTTCACATATGATAATATACATGTTTCAATGCTATTCTCTCCAATCATCCCACCCTTGCCTTCTCCCACAGAGTCCAAAAGTCTGTTCTTTACAACTGTGTCTTTTTGCTGTCTCACATATAGGGTCATCGTTACCATCTTTCTAAATTCCATATATATATGTGTTAATACACTGTATTGGTGTTTTTCTTTCTGATTTACTTCACTCTGTATCATAGGCTCCAGTTTCATCCACCTCAATAGAACCGATTCAAATGCATTATTTTAAATAGCTGAGTAATACTCCATTGTGTATATGTATCACAGCTTTCTTATCCATTCGTCTGCCGATGGACATCTGGGTTGCTTCCGTGTCCTGTGCAGGATCTTTTGTTGCGGCTCCCGGACTCTTGCTGTGGTGCTCGGGTCAGCATTTGTAGCGCATGGACTTAGTTGCTCCACGGCATGTGGGATCTTAGTTCCCAGGCCAGGCATCGAACCTGTGTCCCCTGCATTGCAAGGCAGATTCTTAGCCCTTAGACCACTGGGGAAGTCCCCAGGTCAGGAATTTAAACAGTCCTTAAAGCAGTTCTTTCTGTAAAGATGCTATCCTGAGTTGATCTTTAAGGACAATGTGCTGGCTTCATAAAACCCAAGGTGAGGCCCTCTGGTCCTGTCCAGCAGCACAAAAAGTGGGGTTCTTTTACCTTCCCCAGAGTGTGACTTAACTGCTCATGTGTCAGCGACAAAGACCCATGAGGCCTGAGAACTCATGGACCCAGTTCCTCATCTGAAGAAGCTAAGGCCCAGAGAGAGGAAGGGACTCCCCAGGACCACACAGGAAGTGAGTTAATGGTTTTCTTGATGGGAATGTCAAGCTCTGAAATTATAGGGATTTTTTTTCTGGGGTCACTTTAAGACATGGGGTTTATTCACTCATCCATTAAGACATTTTATTGTGTACCTACTCAGCCAGGCACTAGGTATAGTCATGGTGGTAGCTTTTGAGGAATAGCCTTCTAAGGGGTGGGAGGGTTGGGTGACAATAAGAAAGCTTAAAAGCTAAATGAATAAAATAATTTAAGGTCATTATCGTTTATAAGGCACTTCCCAGGTGATGCTAGTGGTAAAGAAACCACCTGCCATGCAGGAGACATAGGAAACATGGGTTTGATCCCTGGGTCGGGAAGATCCCTTGGAGGAGGGCATGGTAACCCACTCCAGTATTCTTGCCTGGGAAATCCTCCCATGGACAGAGGAGCCTGGTGGGCTGCAATCCATAGGGTTGCAAAGAGTCAGACACAACTGAAACAACTTAGCATGCATGCACGCATAGTTTATAAGGGGAGTGGGTAAACAAGACGTACTAGGGAGTATCTATTAGACAAAGTACTCAGCAAAGGCCTCTTGAAGGAGGTGACCTCTTAGCTGGAAACCAAAGAAAGAGTCATAAGGAAGAGTGTTTCTGGCAGAAGAAACATCTGGAACACAGACTCAGAGTCAGCGGGGAGAGGAGGGAGGAACTGGTGTGTTTGGGGAACCAAAGGCAGCCCACTGTGGCTGGCACGAGTGAACCAGGAGATGAGGCTGCGGAGAGAGACAGGTGGGCTTTAGCCTTCAGGCCTTGTGGGTCATGGTGAAGAGTTCAGGTTTTAGCCCAAGGACCACAGGGAGCCATTAGAGAGACCGGAAGTGGTTTGCTTTTGTAGACTGACCTAGGCTGCAACGTGGGCAGTGGGTTGGATGGGAACTGGGTGGAGGCAGGGAGGTCATCGGAGGCTGCTGCAGTCTTCCTGTGAGATGTGGTGGTGGCCTGGACCAGGGCAGCGGCAAACTGTGGAAGGGCAGGGAGATGGCAGAGTCAAAATGTCATTGGGAAAGAGAATCTATAGGACTTGGTGGATGTTTGCAGGTGGAAGACTGTTAGCTGTTGCCGTGTCAAAGGTTACTTAGCAGCTTAGAACAACCGTCAACATTTGTTAACTCACACTTTTGAGGCTTCCCTGGTGACTCAGACGGTAAAGCATCTGCCTGTAGTGCGGTAGACCTGGGTTCGATCCCTGGGTCGGGAAGATCCCCTGGAGAAGGAAATGGCAGTACTCTTGCCTGAAAAGTCCCATGGACAGAGGAGCCTGGAGGGCTACAGTCTGTGGGGGTCGCAAAGAATTGGACATGATTGAGTGACTTCCTTTTTGTGAGTCAGGAATTGGGGAGTGACTCAGCTGGGTGGTGCTGGCTTTGGGTCTCAGGTCACAGTCAAGATCTTGGCTGGAGCTGCCTCACCTGAACGCTTGACTGGGGCTGAAAAACCCACTTCCAAAGGTGCTCACGCACACGACTGGCAAGTTAACACTGCCTGTTTCCTGGAGGTCTCAACTCCTGGCCACATGGATCCCTTCATAGGCATCCGCAGAGTGAGTGTCCCAGGGCAGAGGGCACAGTCCTGTCGTGTCCACCACATCCCCTTGGTTACACCGGTTCAGTGCAGGAGGGGGCTGCACAGGCTGTGAGTCCCAGGAGGCAGGAATCCCTGGGCTGGGACTTCCCTGGTGGTCCAGTGGTTAAGACTCTGTACTTCCACTGCAGAAGGCGCAGGTTCGATCCCTGGGCTGGAAACCAAGATCCCGCATGCCAGGCAGCATGACAAAAAAAAAGAGACTCATTGGACCATCATGGAGGCTGATTATACTGCAGAGGCCGTGAAGAGGATGGGATGGGGGATGACACTGAGGATTTGGCCTAAGTGGCTGGGTGAACGGTGGTGCTGTCTACGGAGAGGTGGAAGTACATGTTTGGGGAAAGACTGGTGGGAATCAGAACTCTTTTCTGGGCCTCAGCTTAGGAGACTTAACTTCTGCACTGGAAACCTCTCTGCTCTCTGCCACTCTGCCGTGCTGGTTTGGGGCTTCCATGGCCTCAGACTTGGAGGGAGCTTTCTCACGGCCTGGTTCTTATCTGTCCCTTGAACTATCTTCATGTCAGTCTCAAGGATCAGGAATTAAGAACTAGGTATTCTTGGGTTCTTGGAAGGAAAGTTATGACCAACCTTAATAGTATATTAAAAAGCAGAGACATTACTTTGCCAACCAAGGTCCGTCTAGTCAAGGCTATGGTTTTTGCCGAAGAATTGATGCTTTTGAACTGTGGTGTTGGAGAAGACTCTTGAGAGTCCCTTGGACTGCAAGGAGATCTAACCAGTCCATTCTAAGGGAGATCAATCCTGGGTATTCATTGGAAGGACTGATGCTAAAGCTGAAACTGCAATACTTGTGGCCACCTCATGCGAAGAGTTGACTCACTGGAAAAGACTCTGATGCTGGGAGGGATTGGGGGCGGGAGGAGAAGGGGATGACAGAGAATGAGATGGCTGGATGGCATCACCGACTCTGTGCTCATGAGTTTGAGTGAACTCCAGGAGTTGGTGATGGACAGGGAGGTCTGGCGTGCTGTGATTCATGGGGTCGCGGAGAGTCAGACACGACTGACCGACTGAACTGAACTGAACTGATTCTTGGGTTCAAATTCCAGCTTAGCCACTTAGTGGCTATGTGACCCTAGGCTGGATACTTGGCCTCTCTGGGCTTGTTTCTGCATCTGCAAAATAAACCCACTCGGCTGTGGTGGGTTTATTGAATCGGCGACTATGTTGCTGTCGGGTTCAGGCTGGGGCCTGGCTCGCCCTGATCTCTTTACACCTCAGGCTCCCAGCCCTTCCGTGTGCACAGTCATAGCTACATCATAACATGCCTAGGTCGCTGGGTGGATTTGATTGGAAAGGCTTTCTAAATAGTCTGTTCAGCTTCTTTTAAGTAGATGATGCAAAAATTCTGGAGACAGCAGAAGTAGTTATTACTCACAGGGAAATGCAAATATTTTTATGAATATCTTATGAAAAATTGGGGCATTTTTTTTCATGAGCAAACAGTCCTGTTTATTTCTCTAACAAAATAGCCACAGCTGTGCTTTAGGGGCCAACTGTCAATGCCCGTGGCTTTTCTCAGGGGTCAGCTCACCTCCCTCCTCCTCCCCAATCTCCCCACACTTTCTTTTCTTCTTTAACCCAGGGAAAACATAGTGAAGACAAAAGTGACCAAATTTGGGCTTTGCTGAGAGATGGGGATTACTTTTGCAGTGAAAAGTTAATTTTTGTGGCCAAACTTTCTTAACTGTGAAAACCAGTGTGGGTAAAAGCATAGTAAGCCCGAAAGTACATTTGGAAAATGATTTTTCTTGGAAAGGACATTTTTAAGGAGGTCATTAGTGTTTGCAAGAGGACAGGGGGATCTGTCTTCTCTTGAAGGAAATGTTCACTAAACTGAAGAGACAGAGAAGGAGAGGGAAAGGGGTGAAGCCACTGGGGGGGGGATGTTTGGGGAGCCAAGACAGAGAGCAGGAAGGCTGAAAATAGTGTTTGCCCATCCAGTGCATGGCACTGTGCTAATCATACCCTCAGTCTGAGCCTTACAAAGGGAATTTGGTTATTTTATTACACCAGTTAGGAAATATGGCTTCCCTGGTGGCCCAGATGGTAAAGAATATGCCATATTCTTTATGTAAATATAGGAGACTTGGGTTCGATCCCTAGGTTGGGGAGATCCCTGGAGGAGGGCATGGCAACCCACTCCACTATTCTTGCCTGGAGAATTCCATAGATGGAGTAGCCTGGTAGGTTACAGTCCATGGAGTTGCAAGGAGTCGGACATGACTGAGTGACTTTCATTTTCACTTTAGGAAATTGTGGTTCAGAGAGATTGGGGAGGCGTCCTGTGGCTCCCTGGTGGACAGAGGACCCGGAAGTCCAGCCATGCCTATCTGATGAGAGCCCCTACTCTTTGTTCACTGTCCCAGAAAAAGGGGCACTTGGTCCCCGGTCAGGATAACTGACCCAGTAAGATAGGAGGAGACATACCCAAGGGGCAGGGCTGGGGAGGCCGTGTGCACCCTGCCCCTTCCATTTCCAGGGAGAAAAGTGCAGGCTCAGGAAAGACAACAGTGCATGATGTGGTCTTATTGTTTTAAAGTCCACTTGGAAGCCCTCTCTTTCCTTGTGGGCCTGCCCCTCCATCTGTTTATCAGTCTCTTCATCATCAAGTTATCGAGTATTCACTATGTGCCAAAGCACTGCTCTGGATGTTTGGGAGAGAGTAGGAAACAAAATAAAGATCCCCTCTTTGGTGAAGCCTTCATTCCAGGGGAAGGAGGGTTGGAGACGGGCAATAAGCCATATAGAATGTTACAAGGTGATGCATGCAGTAGAAATTAAAACTGCCAAGTGAAAGAGAGGTAGAGGGGTACTTCTCTGGTGGTCCAGTGGTTATGATTTCACCTTCCAGTACAGAGGGTGAGGGTTCAATCCCTGGTCGGGGAGCTAAGATATCACATGCCTTGGGGCCAAAAAACCAAAAAACATAAAATAGAAGCAATGTTGTAGCAAATTCAATGAAGATTTTAAAAATGATCCACATCAAAAAATGTAAATATATATACATAAAGACAGAGGGATCTGGAGAGGCAGGCAGCAGGTTAGGTAGAGGCTGTAGGGTTAGAACAGTAAGCAGTGGGTATTGCTTTGGAGGGAGGGAAATGCCCTGGAACTAGGCACAAGTGGTTTTAGCATAGCATCATGAATGTTCTAGATGTCCCTGAATTGTTTACTTTAAAGTACTTAGTTTTACTCATTAGGGAAAAATTATTTATTAGGACAAAAAAGTGGTCAGAGTGAGCTTCATGGAGAAAGTGATATTTGTGTAAAAGCCTAAAGAAGGGGAAGGCGTTAACATGAAGATGTTTTTTCTCCCAAGGAAAGAGGAGGACTCCGGGCAGAGGGAACAGCAATAGCAGATGAACTTAGGTGAACCATGACCTCTGGGGTCACCAGCCTGCTGTCTGTGTTTGTAATAAAGTTTTATTGGACGATAGCCACGTTCATTTGTTTACATATTATATTGTCTGTGACCCAGGGACTTCAGCTGGGTCTTTACAGAAAAAGTTCTCGAGCTAGAGCAAAGGTCCTCAGCTGGGATGGTGCCTGGGTGTGTGATGAACATGAGGAAGAGAGGATGGCTGGAGTGGAGGAGGGAGAGGAAACCAGTGAGGTCAGAGAGGTCACAGAGCCAAATCCTGTAGCCCTCCTGTATGGCTTTCCCACAGCACCTCTGGCCAATGTCTGGACAGATGCTGACATCGTGTTGATGGAGTTGTGTGTGTGTGTGTGTGTGTGTGTGTGTTGTTGAGGAGGGTTGTGGTAGGTAGAGAGATGGCCAAACTTGCGAGTCCTAAGACCTGGGTTTTAGACCTGCTGTCTGTCCCTTACCAGTTCTGTGTCCTCAGTTATCTCATTTACAGAAGTCATGATGGTGATGGTGGTGATGAAGATGTGGTAGTAGGGATAATGCGGATGTTGATGGTGAGGTTGGCGGTGGTGGGATGGCGGTGCGAGTGGGGATGATGGTGATGTTGATGATAGGGTTGGTGGAGGGGGATGGGAATGGTGGGGCTGGTAATTAATGGTGATGATGATGATGATGGCAGTGGTGATGGTGGCGGTCGTGTTGTTAGTGGCTCCATTTAGTGAGCCCCTACTATGTGCTAGATACTTGCACACTTGGCTCTAACCCCACAGCAGGGCGAGTTGGGTAGCAGCATCTTCCAGAGAGAACGCTGAGTGACTTAAGGAAGGCCATGTGCATGGCAGGGCTCAGATAACGTGCTGTGACAGCCACTTACGTTCCGGTGAAGAGACCTGGAGGCAGATAGCATTAGTCGCTGAGTCAAGTCCAACTCTTTGAGACCTCATAGACGGTAACCCACCAGGCTCCTCTGTCCATGGAATTCTCCAGGCAAGAATACTGGAATGGATTGCCATTCCTGTCTCCAGGGGATCTTCCAGACCCAGGGATCAAACTTGGGTCTCCTGCATTGCAGGTGAATTCTCTACCCTCTGAGCCATCAGGGAAGCTGGTAACAGTGCAGCTGTCACTCAAGGGCCACAGCCTCTAGTCAAGGTGGCCCACTCTTAGCGCTGTCCTTGGGAACAAGGGTTTTCTGGGAGGGACCGTCCCCTGGCTGCCCTGCCCTCCTGCACCCCCCACCCCACCCCCACAAGCCACTGCAGAGGCCTCGCCTCTCTCAGGCTCCGTGTGGTGGGGAGGGACCGCGTTCTGCCATCCCCATGGCAACCAGTTACCAGGCCTTGTGTCGGTGTGGGTTTTCCTAATTGAGGTTGTGGGATCCTTCTGGTTGTGGCTGAGGTTTTTCTGCCCTGGAAGTCTGACGGCGGTGTGGCCATGAGGTGGGGCTGGGAGGTGCTGGAACCTGCCCGCAGGCCACAGGCCGCACATGCCCCATGCTGCCCCCGACGCCTCCCACCACTTCAACACTGCACTTCCTTTGAAGAACATACTGGAGGTTTTAGGTGCTTGTAGCTGACAGCTGGGGCACCGCAAAACGTTCCGTGGTCAGGATCACTGTGTGTCTTTGCCGTGCCATGTCCGGTCCCACGGAGGGTGGAGCCGGCCCCGAGGCCCGGGCTGTGGGAATGTACTTGCTCCCCATTTGCCCACCATGGTTTTTACCCACCCATCTGGTGGGGTCCCTATGAACAATGGAAGCCCCAACTAAGCCACCGAGTTCAGCTCCCAGGTGTGTTAACAGACCCTAGAAAGGCTTCCAGTCCCCCGCCCCACCCCTCCTTGCCTCTCTGAGTCTGGGCTGGGTGCTCCCTGAACTGGCTGCATCTGCACCAGTGTTTGCCTTTTGAACCGAGCCTGGGCTTCATCCTGCATCCCGAACCCCTCCCTTAGGGCTCTGCACCGGTGGGAAGGGTCAGTGCTCCCAAGTGGTGAAGGTGGGGCAGGGTCAGGCCATGGCCAGCACCTCTGCATGGGACGAGGCTCTGTGTCCCCTGATTCTGCCCTCCTGCCTCTCTTGCCCACCCGTCAAACTTACGTCAAACTGGGAAGGCGCTGGACACACTTGAAGACACCAAGTGCCTTCCTATCCTGGGAAAGCGTGGACGCGGCTGCCCAGCATGAACGACACAGTTCCCATCACTGGAGATGCTGGGCTCGAGGTGCCCCTTGAGTTGTGTTTTCTTTCGAGTGTTTCCATCAGTGGGTAGGTCTGGGAGCGTGTCCTCTCAGTGCCCCTGAATCCTGACATCTCAACCGCAGCACTTTGGGACAGGGAGTAACAGAGGAGTGGGGGGCGGTGGGGAGGGGGAAGATAGAGGAGGAGTGTCCTAGACTCAGGGGGCGTCCAGGGAACTTCACAGAGGAGGGTACCCTGAGGCAGAGACCCTGTGACTACTGGCTGTTTCTAGAAAGTGAGACCTACAGAAAACAGAACGAGGGCCCTTGCCCTTGTATTTGCAAGCTCCCTCCCCTTTGCCCTACCCACCCGATCAGCTCCCTTCTTATCTGTACCTATGGGATTGTAAAGGAACGCTTCTGATAAAAAAGATTCTGGGGCCCTGACCTGCTTCCACGCTCCCCCGCCCCCTACTTCCCCTTCCCCTCCCAGGTGAGGAAACTGAGGTGGGGGGGCCAGGGGGTGGGGCAGGCTGAGATCACCTCAAGTACCTTTGTCTGGAGTCCCTTTAGAAAAGGCTTGAGTCACTCAGTGACGAGTCCCAAATGGCCCTGTAATTGGGCTCTTGCCTTGTTTGGGGCTGCACGGAAAGACTGAACCAGTGGGCTCCCTCACAGCTTCCCACCAGCCAGGGCTGTGGGTACTTCTGTGGCTGTGGCAGTGGCGAAGGTCGTGGAGCCCCAGGGGTGGGACAGAAAGGCTGGTGGCAGAGAGGGCGAGCGGAGGAAGGAGCAGACCCAGGGATCACCTGCCGTCCCATCAGGAAAACCTGCCTCCTTGGAGGAAAACCAGCCTTTGAGAACACCCACAGCCTCCCCACAGTGAGACTTTCTGGAAAACCAGCCCTGCGGGTCGCGCTGCAAAAACTGAGTCCTTACAAGCTCACCTGGGTAGGAAGGAACAGACTCTGTAAGTCTACTGACGTCACAGGCAGTGTTGTCAGCCTTCCACTTGACCGGGGCTGGAGCTGCTGAGTCATCAGCTGCTGTGGCTGGGAACACAGAGAGGGAGCCTTCCCACACAGTCCCAGGGATGCTCGAGACCCTCCCAGACCTTGATCCAAGTGTGCTGAGAGCCACGCCTCTGGTTTACATGGCTCTCACCCCCTGCCACCCCACCCCACACCCCCCACACCCCCGCACCGAGATGTGTATCCTAAAGACCTGTTTTGCAACACAATTTGAGTTTCTAACAAATTTGGTCAGTTAGCCTGATCTTTCCAAGCCTTAGCATGACCTTTCCAACCTCCTGATCCCCTGGTGACTCACAGGCCCTGTGGGAGGGGCTCCAAGATGGAAGGAGGAAGAGGCCCTGCGGAGCATCCTGGAGTCCCTTGTGGCCCAGGCCCTCCCCCAACACCCGTGTTCTGGTGCCTTTAGCCAGCGGTGCTCTAAACCGCCTTGGCCTGGAGGCTGGCCATTTCTGTGGTTTTGATTATGCTGCCTCTGGTCACGCCTGGCACTGCCTACCTTGGGAAACACCACTGAGTTTCTGCAAGCCTCACTCAGCCCTTCTGTCTCACCCCATTCACAGGGGCCAGAACTGATCGGATTGTTTCAGGGTCAAGGCCAGCCCGTGACATGTAGCCTTGTTGTTACTATGGTTCAGTGGCTCAATCGTGTCCGACTCTTTGTGACTCCATGGACTGCAGGGCGCCAGGCTTCCCTGTCCTTCACTATCTCCCAGAATTTGCTCAAACTCATGTCCGCGTGTAGCCTGCCTGGAGGGAAAAGATGTTTTGGCCAGCCGGATCTGTTCATTGGAAATTCTCTAGGCAAGAATACTGGAGTGGGTAGCTACTCCCTTCCCCAGTGAATCTTCCCTACCCAGGGATCGAACCTGGGTCTCCTGCATTGCAGGCAGATCCTTTACCATCTGAGTCACCAGGGGAGTCCCCCTTGGAAGTTTGGACTCAGGACTCTGGCCGATGGGTAGGGAGGGGGCTTTGGGGCCTGCTGGTTGCGGCACAATTCTGATACTGACTACCCTGAATGAGCAGAAACTCCACCGAGGGAGCACAGTCCCCGCAAGACCACCACCCTCACTTCAGACCCCAGATGCGAGTTTGGGTGTCCCCAGGCCACACGTACTTCTGACTGCTACTGCTTGACTACAAATTTGGGAATTCTCCCAACCCATCTCGGTTTGATTTTTCGCTAGGATGACTCACAGAGCCCAGGAGAGCTCTAGATTTACAATTTTATTAGAGTGAAAGGAGACAAATCTGAACCAGCAAAATGAAGAGATGCACGAGGCAAGGTCTGTGACGGACACGTCACCCTCCCAGCGCCGGTGTGTGAGCACCAACCAGGAAGTTCACCCAAACTGGGTGCCCAGAGCTCTTATTGGACTTTCATTACTTAGGCATGATTGATTGAATCGCTAGTCACGTGGTTGAACTCAGTCTCCAGCCCCCTTCCCCACCCCAAAGTTTGGACACTGTCATTTGACTCAAAGGCCCAACCTTCTAACCCATGGTTGGTCATTCTGGCATGGCCAGCCTCAGCCTGAGTCATCTCATTAGCGTAAGCTCAGGTATGGTTCTGGGGGTCCACCATGAATAAAACCCACATCCCCAACACTTAGAAAATTCCCAGGACTGGGAGGTGACCTCCCAGGAACCATGGACCAAGCCAGTGTTTTCATTATACAACAATGGCCAGTTGGGTTCCATGCAAAGAGGTGAGTGAGCTTGGCGTGGTCTGCAGAGAGGTAGAGACACCCCAGCCCCAGATTCTCCATGTTTCCATGGCATTCCTGTTCCTACAAACCCTGCTGCTCTTGACTGCCTCTCCTTGGATTCCTAGAAGCTCCTTATGACCCTGGTGTTAATCCTCATCTTTGGGGGTCAAGTTGAATGAGTCTCTCATCCTGCTCACCTTGGCTAGAACCGCACTCACCAACACAGTTTTGCAATCTGAGTCGACAAGCCTGTCCTGGAAGAATGCAGTCCGTGGGAAAGCCAGCCTCCACTTCCTCAGGGCCCACAAAATGCATCAGGTCCTCTCCAGATCCCGGTGTGCCATCTCTAGGGGTGATGCTGTTCTCTATGCAGTCTGTAGAACAATAAAGGTCCAAGGGCCATCAGAATGGAACAAGGCACCCAGGAAGTATATGGCATGTGCGCCGATGATTTGGGTGCAGTTTGAAGGGAGTCCTTCCCACTCCTTAGGGAGCCAGACTGGGGCCTGGAGTCGTGGGTCCCTGAGGCCATCTCAGCAGCCTGCACCCACCAAGGCCAGTGGTGAGCTTCTCTCCAGTGTCTCCCTCTAGTTTTCTGGAAACCGTTGGGTCCATATCCAGTTTGTCCCCTTACCCCAGCGAATGGCCAGATAAGTGGCTCTGTGGGCATCATATGAGAAGAATGCCTAAGTCGCCAGGGACAGGGACCTGGGTTTTTAACAGAGTCAGACCCCAGCATGACTGAATTTGTCCAAACCCCTGTGTTTCTCTTCAGATCCTTTTTAGAAGTAGGCAGAGCAGGAATAATAATCAGAGAAATTTCCAGAAAGCGTGGTCTTATCACACCATTTCCCACGTGATGCTCAAGGACTTGCTCCAACTTGACTCTGCATCAGAATCACCTGGAAGGCTCATTAAAACGGACTGCTCTCCACCCTCCCACCCCCCCCACCAAGAATTTCTGACTCTTTAGCTCTAAGGTGGGGCCCAAGGTTTTGCATTTCTAACCAATTCTCCAGTGATGCTGGTGCAACTGGTCCAAGGATCGCACTGGGAACCACTGATTCGAGGGCGTGAAGGCAAGTTCTTCGCAACATATGCAGAGAGTCTTGCTCAGCTTCTACCCAAGGAAGCTTTCTCTGACCAATTGCTCATTTGTTACCAGGGAGGAACAGAACAGTAGACCAGGAGTCAGGGTCTTGGTTTATCTATTGTTTAATGACTGAATCGGGTCTTAGTTGCAGAACACAGGATCTCCATCACGTCATGCAGGATCTTTCCTTGCAGCTTTCAGACTCTCTAGTTGTGGCTTGAGGGCCAAGTTGTTCCTTGGCACATGGGATTTTAGTTCCCCGACCAGGGATTAAACCCATGTCCCCTGCATTACAGGTGGATGGATTCTTTACCACTGGACCACTGGGGAAGTCCCTGGGTCCTGGTTCAGATGTAACACAAACTGAGTGATTTGTAGCAAAGTTCTTGCCTTTCTGAGTCTCTTTCTTCACTTGTCAAATGGGACCATTAAGAGTACCTACCTTGTGTGGTTGATGAGAGGATTAAATCAGATGTCTAAACAAACAGCTTCCTGACCCTGGGAGTACAGGAAATGCCACATTTCTTTAACTTCCAAATCAGATATACTGTAAGATTAATGAGAAGTTCAAGGTCAATTGTTTTGCAAAGGTTTTTCTCCCCCATCCCTTCCAAAGATAGCACAAAAAGTCCCAGGGCTCCAAAGTGTGTATCAGTCACTCACTCATGTTCCACTCTTTGCGAACCCATGGACTGTAGCCCTCCAGGCTTCTCTGTCCATGGAATTCTCCAGGAAAGAATACTGAAGTGGGTTGCCATTCCCTTCTCCAGGGATCTTCCTAACCCAGGGATCAAACTCAGGCCTCCCACATTGTAGGCAGATTCTATACCCTCTGAGCCACAAAGTGAAGTGAAGTGAAGTCGCTCAGTTGTGTCCGACTCTTTGCGACCCCATGGACTGTAGCCTACCAGGCTCCATCGTCCATGAAATTTTCCAGGCAAGTGTGCTGGAGTGGGTTGCCATTTCCTTTTGCAGGGAGTTCTTTCTGACCCATGGATAGAACCCAGTTCTCCCACATTGCAGGCAGACGCTTTACCATCTGAGCCACCAGGGAAGCCCCTAAGGCTCCAAGGAGTCCCTACAATAAGACCTCAGACCATCAGGGTCACTGCTGTTGCCTGTTTTGTCAGTGTCCTTTGGGGGAGGGGTCTCTGCGTCAGCTCCCCTGTGTCAGGCTGGCCCCGGGTCCCTCACTGCTCAGAGTCCCTCAACCCTGGGATCCTGTGGGGACCGTGCCTTCCTGGAGCGCAGCCTTCCCCCCGCTGCCCCTCCCAGACACTCTCCCCCCTCATTCTCATTTCAGCCCTCAGCCTTCAAAGTGCAACACCTCCCTGGAAAACAGTAGATGCCACAAGAATAACAGCCAATTTCTTCCCCCACAATGACAGTTTTCTCATGGCAGCTTTTTGGCGTGATCCTTTCATTCTTCCCTGGGGGTGTCCACGGGAGCGAAAGAAATGCCAATTAGTTTCTCAGTAGCTCAGCCTGTTCTGAGCGCTTAAAATGTGACAGCTCTTTATTACTCTGCTTTCTTCCCAAGTCCTGTGTTCCATCCCCACTGGGGCTTGCCCGCCTGCTGGCCACTCTTCCCGCTTCCCCTGCCCTGCCACCCGCTTATCATGCTTCTCTCAGCCCATCTGGGCTGCACCTGCATAAGGCCACTGCTGGCAGCCAAGAGGGGACCCTGGAGGCTGGAGAGAGCAGAGTGTTATGCTAAGCCACTTCCTCTCTGGAGGCTGCTCCTGGGGAACACTGCATCTTCCTGCCACCCACCTTTCTCCAGGCTGTGCTTGGACTCGTGTCCACTTGGAGAGAGACCCAACACCCCGGTCCCTCGGTGCCCTCCCCGGAGCTGTGAGCGGGTGGGGTTCAGCCTGTGTACCCAAGCCCAACGTCTCGGTCTTTTCTCACTTCTGGTGGGAGACCTCCGGGCTGACTACCAGCCTGTGTTGCTGGCATCCCCTCCTTGGAGGGAGCCCCCTTCCTCCATGAGCCCCCCCGCACCTGCCTGACCACACCCCCAGCAGCCTTGCTCATCTCTGCTGTTCGAGGCCTGGGATGAGCTGGAGTTCCACGAAGGTGGGCACTCTGTCCTCTTGGCCACCTCACTTTCAGCACGTGGAAGGTAAACCATGAGCAGCAGTGGTCTGCTGGGTGAAGAAAAGAAAGCCCAGGGATGCTCGAGACAGGAAGTGGCTGTGAATCGGCGTGGGTTGGAGAAGATACGTGCTTCTGTTTGCACATGTGGTTGGTTCATTGACCTCATCCCTCTCCCTGAGCCTGAGGTTTCTCATCTGTGAAATGGGGCTAGTACTAAATGAGGGCCACAACATGTAGCACCTAGCTCAGTGCTAAGCCCAGAAGGCGATCCCTGCAAATACTCATTTACCCAGTCAGCATAACGTAACCAAAGCTTGCAGTTGTCCAGGACAGTTGTGTTAGCTGTCCAGCCCTCTGGAAGGATATGAAGCAAGAATCTGGGCTGAGCTGGGAGAGGGTTGTGGGCCAGACGAGGGATCTGCCTTTCAAGAGCAGCCCTGGAGAGGGGATTAGAAGGGGGTCTTGAAGAAGGAGTAGGGCTTCAGTAGGCAGAGGCATCAGTTCTAGAAGTCAGAAGTCTAACCTGGGTCTCACTGGATAAAAACTAGGGAGTTGGCAGGGCTCTTACGTTTCTGGGGCCTCTTAGAGAGAATCTGTTCTTGCCTTGTCCAGTTTCTAGAAGCCGCCTGCATCCCTTGGCTTGTGGCCCCTTCCTTCTTCAAAGCCAGCAGCAGCTGATCTGGTCTTGCTCACATGACGCCACTCTGGGCTGACTCTCCTGCCTCTGGTTACATCAGGCCCACCCGGATCACCCAGAGTAACATCCCTGTCACCATCCTTAATTCCATTTGTAACCGCAATTCTCTTTGCCACGTGACCTAATGTATTCACAGGTGCCAGCGATTAAGGGTTACTTTGAGGGAGTATGATTTTGCCTACCTGGTCCCTGCCCTGCTCTTGGGGCTGAGGCAGTGAGGAGGGAGAAGGGAGCCCCCAGGAGGCTGTGTGGTACTCACCCGCTCTTCATCACTCCCACCTCCGTGTTACATCCTCCAGGTGGCCTTGACTGACTTTTTCCTTCTCCCCACCTCCACCACTGCTCCATTACTAGGGAGTCTCTCCCAAACTCTGCACTTCTCCTGAGTGTTGGCCATAAGGCTCATAAATAAAGCAGCACCCCTCCATTTTGCCATTACTGACACTTTGAGCACCTTGTTCTCTGTTGGAAGGGGGCCGTCCTGCACCTTGTACGATGTTTAGCTCTGTCTCTGGCCTCTACCTGCCAGATGCTGGCAGCACTCTCATCCAGGTTTGACAAGCCCAAATATCTCTAGACACTGCTGGATGTGCCCTGGAGGACAGATTGCCCAGGGGTTGAGAAGCACTGATATCAAGCCTTTAATGTCTTCCTTTCTAGATTGAGCACCACAGGAAGGAAGCCCCAAGAGGGTGACATCAATCTCCCCATCGCTGTGTCCCAGCACCTGTGTACTGCTTGGCATTTAGTAGATGCTCAACATACTGGTTGAATGAATTAATGGGTTTGTGTTAATTTTCTTTATTTTGTGTTAACTTTCTTAATGGAGAAGTTAGTCTATAAAAATATGTGTGTGTGTGTGTGAGTGTAAAATAGACTTCTGTTTCCATAAACTGTCTACCTAAGAATCACTTGGGGTGATTCTTTAAGTAGCCCCATTCCTGTGTTCCACTCACAAAATTGGGGTTCAGGCTCCTGACATATAGCCTGTGAGTTTGTATGGCCAAGAGTTCTTCACCAATTCCTCAAAATGGCAAACATAGAATGACCATGTGATCCAGCGGTTCTGCTCCTAGGCATATACCCGAAGGAACTGAAAGCGGGGACTCAGATATTCAGAGCAGTCGTATTCATGACAGCCAGAAGGTGGACAGCATCCAAGCGTGTGTCAACAGACAAATGGATCAACAAAAGGTGGTGTGTACACACACAACAGAGGGTTATCCCACCGTGCCGTGGAGTGAAATCTGACACACGCTGCAACATGGATGAACCGTGAAGACATCCTGCCAAGTGGAATCAGCCAGTCACGGAAGACCACTACTCATGAGGCCCCTGGAGCAGTCAAACCGGAGAGACAGAAAGTAGAACGGAGGGTACCAGGTGGAGGGGGCTGGGGGCTAGTGTTTGATGGGCACCGGCTTTCTGCTTGGGAGGATGAAAGATTTCTGGAGCTGGATGGTGCTGATGGTTACATGACACTGTGAATGTTCTTAGTGCCGCGGAATTGTATCCCTACAAATGGTTAACATGGTATATTTTCTGTCACTTATATTTTACCACACACACGAAAGTGCTTCATCCCAGCCAGATATGGGAATGAAGAGTGGAATGAATGGTGGGGAGTGGGGGTGGGTGCGGGTGCGTACTGGATGAGCTCTGACCTTTCCTTTAGGCCTCGGAGCCAGAGCTGATGAGGATGGGAGCAGACTTGGCTAATTTCTCCAGGGGCAGCCCTCCCCTGGGGGATACACATAACTAAGCTCTAAGGGGCCAGGCCGGCCACCGAATGGAGGCCACATGTCGTGTCCACGGGGTTGGCTGTGCCCAGCTCTGTCTGAGCCTTGCCATGTGTTTGGTTACGGGAGAGAAGTCCCGAATCTGGGTTTATATGAAAAACCTCAGTGTTTAAATCTTGACACCTGGTTCAGTGAACAGGTGTGGGGTGGCATGTTTTCTCGGAGGCTTGGGTCTCTACTGAAGAGCTCCAAGTTCTGCTTGCCCTTACTGGATGTCCTGTCACTTCTGAGGTCCAGGGCCAGCTTTCTCTGTGATCCCTGGGAGTTTCCCTGGCTCACAGGGCTCCTGAAAGGGAGCTTTATAGACAAAGATGTGCGTATGCATGCCTGGGGTCTAGATCCTGCTCAGGCTGGGGTCTGGTCTCGGCCATTTGTGAGCTGTGGGGTGTAGGAGACTTGCCCCTTTCCTCCCTGTTGCTTCAGTTTCCTTGTCTTTCAAGCGGGATAGTAATGGCTCTGCCTGGGAGAGTTGGAGTGGAGACTCAGGGAAGGCCAGCTGAAGGGCTCCAAGGCATATGTGGGCGGTGATGTGTGTCGGCTCTGGTGGGAGCACCAAGCCTGCAGGAAACAGTGCAGGCCATCAGCTGGGAAATTACGCAACCTGGACGCCTGTTTCTGCATCCGTGATGTGCCTGGTGATCTGCTCCCCCAAGAGTCATTCTGGGGATCAAATGAGACAATGTCCAAACGGTGCCTGGCCACAGCATGTGCCCCATACACATTGGTTTTGTTCCTTGGAGTCCAGTGCTTTTGATCTTTGTGAAGACTTGAGCAGAGGGAGCCGGGGCTGCTTGGCCAGGGCTGGAGACGAACGAGCAGAGAGCCAGGAGTTGGACTGTGTCCTGCCGCTCTGTCACTGGCTACCTCTCCTCCTTCCCAGCTCTGAGGATGGTCCTGGTTCTGGCCTCAGAAGCCCACACACTGCTGTTCCGAAAGGTGGCCTCAGCTTTCCAGGGCAACTGGATAACTTGGGAATCTCCATTTATTGATACCGACTTTCGAGATCCCATGGACTGTAGCTTACCAGGCTCCTCTGTCCATGGAGTTTTCTAGGCAAGAATACTGGAGTGGGTTGCCATTTCTTCCTCCAACGGATCTTCCCAACCCAGGGATCGAACCTGTATCTCTTGCATTGCAGGCAGCTTCTTTACCATTTGAGCCACCAGGGAAGCTGCTCCCTTTATTGAGATCAGCTCCATGCCAGCCCCAGAACACACACTTTGCTGGGGGTGGGCCCAGAGCCCAGCTCATTTGGGATACCCTGGGTTGGCTGGCTGGAGAAAGGCCCCTTGCCCTGACTGGACCCTATCTGAGGGTCAGAGACTGGAGGGACATCACACCCACCCAGCTTAGAGAGCAGCCCAGGGTGCCGAGGGTCTGCCCAAGATCCCATGTCTCTGTAACCAGGCCCCAAACCCCACAGGCACTTGGGGTGTTGATCCCATTAAGGAGGATAAAAGGACCTTAAAATCTTGAGATGCTGAGAGGCCTAAAGGGCTGTGTGACCTTTGATGGGTCACTGACCAGTGGAATTTAAGGACTACTCTGGCGACAGGGGTCAGACGGATGCATCTCAGGTTCTTGTGGGGTCCTGACTATGTGACGGCACAGAGGTGCCTCCAGGTCCGATTTCCAAGTGGCGGTGGGCTCAGGGACACGCAGGCCGGAGTCGGCGGCCCCTTGTTGTTTCCACACCTGAGTGTTCTGATGTCTGTCCACTGTCCAGGGAGAGGAAGTGAGGGGGACGACAGGTGTGTGCACCTTCCTCAGCTCCGTGTGCTTGTTCACTGCGTTTGTATGTTTATCGCGTGTACATATTCATCACATGTGTGTCCCTAGCATGTGTTCATTATAGTGCTCGCTGGGCAGGATACGGGGCGGTGGGGCAGCTGACGTGCTCCATCAGGAGTCCTTCCAGCCTCGAGACCCTGGGGTTCATGAGGCGGGAGAAGGTGGTGCTCCAGGTGAGGGAGAGTGGATGTCCTTGTCCCCAGCACCTGGCCTCCAGCTGGGGAAGGGGACTGTCCACAGGAAACGAGAGGACACAATGAGGTGGGGGGGCGCATTTGTGAATCCATTTCACCCGGCTTTCCTGAGTCAGTCGGCCAGGTTCTGCCGTAGGAAGGTTGAGGTCTAGTGTGGGGCTGATGCCAGGTCCCCAGTGGGGTTGCATAGCCATGGTTAATATATCAGCAAAGAACAGGCACCCAGTGTGGGTGTGGAAGTGGGTGATGGGAGAGGCTGTGCTGGGTGGGGGAGCCCAGACCTGTGTGAACCTAAAGGAAGGACACATAGGCTTGATGCTGGCCGGGGAGGGGCTTGTCCCAGCCTCCTGGCTAGGAAGCTGCACCCAGGCTCACTGGGATGGGACGTGGGCTCTGGCACCTCAGGCAACACCAGCATCAGCTCCCCGTCTTTCTCTCCCATCTCTGCAGGAGGCGGAGGAAAGCGCAAAGGAAAAAGCAAGAAGTGGAAGGAAATCCTGAAGTTCCCTCACATTAACCAGTGTGAAGACCTCCGAAGGACCATAGGTAAGCCATCCTGCTCCAGGGGGCGCGGGGGCTGGGAGGGGAGCGAGGAGCTCAGTCACTGTGGAGTCATCTGTCCGGCGAGTCAGAATGGACAATGCTGTAGAGTGGTGCCAGGTAGGAGCTCCAAGCTGATGCCTTTGCCAGTTGGCATAAAGATACAGCCAACATTCATGGAGCATTTGATGCGTGCTGGGTGGGATCAACCCCCAATTACCCTTTGAGGCTGTTAATTTGCCTCCCTTACTTTGTGTGTGTGTGTATGTGTGTGCTAAGTCGCTTCGGTCATGTCTGACTCTTTGCAAGCCTATGGACTGTAGTCCACCAGGCTTCTTTGTCCTCCTAAAGATGAGGGAGAGGCAGACTGGCTGGGACCTCAGGCTGTGGGGAGTGATGATGTGCCAGTGAGCTCCTAGCTTTCCTTTTCGCCTCCCTTATATCCCAGGGACCAGGTCCTGGAGACACTCACCACCCAGAAATGCCAACGGGTGCAAACAAAGAAGACGCCTCCCATCCAAAAATAAATAAATTTTTTAAAAAATCGTGTTCTCTCTGGGCAACGGCCAGGGACAGGGATGGCTGAGCTGAGCTGGCCCCTCCAGAATGGTCACACTGCAGCCACTGTTCACCCCAACAATGTGTACACCTCACTTTCTGCCTTCCTTCTCACTCAGCCTTGAGCCAGGTTCAGGGACCTAGCGCTTCCTCCCTCTCATGTCTCTCCTCTCTGATCCTGACACTTGGAGGTGAGCAAGCTCTCCTGAGGTTCATTCCCTGCCCCCTGACTCTCAGTCCCCCCAAGTCTGACCCTGTTCCCCAGGAGGCCTCAGGCCATTGCCCCAGTGCCACCAAGACCCCTCACCTTCCAGTTAGCCTGGCCTCACCCTCTTCACTTCCGGTTTGGGGGACCCGGGAGCCTAGAATTTACCTCTGAGCTCTGCTCCGCCCGTGGACCCCACCCCATGGGCCCCAGCCCCATCTGTCTGTCTAGGTCCATAAACCGGCCTCTTGGCATGGTCCACTCCCCTGGGAGGGTGTGAGAAACGTGTGCGCTGGCGTGTGAAAATGAATTCTTCTGTTCTCCTTGAGGGCGTTGAAAAGGCTCTGTGTGTGAGGGCAGTGTGAAGAGAGGCCGGGAAAACAGGAAGGCCGCCATAAACCAGCCGAGGGACTGCTGCTCGCGGGGACGGGCCCCAGGGCTCAGGCCTTCCTGCATGTTTACAGTCCGTCGCCCTGGTGTTTGCCCAGCCTCTGCTGGGGTCCTGCTGGAAGGCTTTCCTAAATAAAAATCTCATTTCTTTTCTAGACCAATACACAAACCAAACAGTGGCAAATGCCGCATTTATTTTTCTTGTGCACACATGAGCTCATTTTCTGAAGCTTTGGAGAGGATGTCCCAGGACAGGCTTTGGGCCAGGGTGACGTGGTCCTTGTGGGCCTGGAAGGCTGCGTGGGACGGCTTTTCATTAGCGGGGAGGACGGAGCCCTCTAGGATCCCCTGGACTGGCCAGAACAGTGCTCTGTTAAAGCCATGCCCTCTCTCTTGCACTCAGCACGGCCCTGACAACTGCAGGCCCTCTCCCCCAGCAGAGACCCCAGGGTGATTTTAAGAAATGAAAACGGCACCCAGTGGACCCCCTGCTGAAACCACAGCAGGCTCTCCTCCCACCTGGAAAGAAACACAAACTTCTCACTGTGCTTTATGAGCACTTTGGCCGTTGTATGAAGCTTAGGGATCCCTTCTCAGAATAATGCTTTTACATATACAGAAAATAAAGTACATGGTGTTGCAAAGGAAACCAGTTCTTTTCAGATAACTAGATACTTTAAAATATTACGATCTTGAAGTATGTGAGCTTTTTTGTCCTTTAGTCAGGTCTGACTCTTTGAGGTCCCATGGCCTGTAGTCTGCCAGGCTACTCTGTCCATGGAATTTTCCAGGCAAGAATGCTGGAACAGGTTGCCATTGCCTACTCCAGGGGATCTTCCCAAGCCATGCATCAAACCTGCATGTCTTGAGTCTCCTGCATTGGCAGGTGGATTCTTTTACCACTGCACCACCTGGGAAGCTTTAATAATGCTCAGCAACTGGTCTAACCAAGGCTCAGCAACTGTTCTAATAGCTACTGTAATTCTGAATTAGTGAGGAGCATAAGTAATATTTCCAGATACCTGCAATGATGGTGATATGAATGGGTGTGAGATTTCTGTTGTTGATCATTCCCAGGCACTGCTAACGTTACTGTGCGTTGTTGTTGACATTCGTGACTCAAGGAAATGATCATTTCCAGTTAGAGGCTGATGAAGAGAGAAACGATGTTTCTCTCCATCCAAGTTCAGTGAGTGAGTGAAGTCGCTCAGTTGTGTCCGACTCTTTGTGATCCCATGGACTGTAGCCTACCAGGCTCCTCCATCCATGGGATTTTCCAGGCAAGAATACTGGAGTGGGTTGCCATTTCCTTCTCCAGGAGATCTTCCCAACCCAGGTATTGAACCCGGGTCTCCCGCATTGTAGGCAGATGCTTTACTGTCTGAGCCACCAGGGAAGTCAAGGTTCTAGGACCTCTTCAATCCTATTCATGGACCTCTTGGCAATGCCCTTCCTATGCTGCCCTGTAAGACTCTGCCTTCACCTTGGTCTCGGTCACTCCCTCCTCCTCTATTGACTTTGCTGTGCTGGTTGCTTTTTCCTTGACTACCCCAAGTTAGTCTCTAGCCTAGAGCCTCTGCCGTTCCCTCTGCCTGGAATGCTCTTCCCCCACATTCAGGGGACCTTTAGGTCTCAGTTCAGATAGCACCTCCGTAGAAAAGTCTTCCTGGGACTTCCCTAGAAGTAAACTTAAAAATCTTTCCCTAGTGGCTCAACAGTAAAGCATCTGCCTGCAATGCGGGAAACCCTGGTTTGATCCCTGGGTCGGGATGATCCCCGGAGAAGGAAGTGGCAACCCACTCCAGTATTCTTGCCCCTATGGACAGAGGAGCCTGGTAGGTTATAATCCATGGGGTCGCAAAGAGTCGGACCTGGTGGTCCAGTAGCTAAGACCGTGCTCCCATTGTAGGGGGCCCAGGTTCCCTACAATGGTCTAGTTCCCTGGTCAGGGAACTAGATCCCACATGGTACAACCAAAGTTCCTGCATGCCACGGTGAAGATGGAAGATCCTGCTTGCCACAACTGAGACCCAGTACAGCCAAATAAATAAATTTTTTTTTTGAAAAAGAAAAGCCTTTCCAACTAACCTTTAGAAAGGAGCTGTCTTCTGCCTTTAATTGCTGTCTTTCACGTAGTGCTGTCTGTTAGTCGTCCTGGCCCACGACCCCAGCTGTAGTCATCGTGTGTTCCGTTGTTGACCTGTGTGTTTTCTTTCTCCCTCACTGGACGGGGTGTCCCATGACCACAGAGACTGTGTGGGTCACCACTGGGATGGTGCCTGGCACACTGCAGGGGCTCGTTAAACACTGCGAGAGTCAATGAGGTGAAACATTGAAAATTAGGGCTCTGTTTAGAAAATCTATGATATGAACTTGGCATTCCCCAATTTAATGTAGCCTGTGGTTTAAAACTAAAAGTCATGAAAGTTCAGGCTTATAAGGTACCTTAGAAAGTATCTGCTTTAACACTCCCTTCCCCAGCTCCCTACCAGATAGATAAACAAGTCAGAAGGGCAGGTGACCTGGTGACTCCTGGCCCAGGCCAGTTTCCCCTGAGGCTGCAATTAGAATAATTCTTACAGTGATGTTAGACTTGTACAGAATTCTCAACTAAAGGAACTGGAGAGCATGTTGTCCAACCCCCCTTTTCAGACCTGAGTCTGAATTTCGGAGTCTGTTAGCCTCCAATAGGAGAAGTGACCTGCCCTAGACAGGACAGCCCAGGCCCTTGGTCTTCAGCTGCAACTCTTCATTCACCAGCATTATATTGACTCGCAAACATTTTTTGACATCAGCCCCCAGCCAGTACCCCAAGCAGAGAGACTGCTTAGGCACTCAGAAAAAGAGATACTTCTGTCTCTTTTTTCCTTTCATCTTCTAAGTGTGGGTTGCATGTTCATCTGATTACTAAGTTTATTGAGCCCTCATGGTATGCTATGCACTTGGGAAACAGACCTGATTCCTGACCACCCCCCAACCCCTGTCACCACCCCCAAGCTCATTCATGGCTGAACCCAAGAGGCTGGCGGAAATAGGTGGTAGCAAATTGAGAACGTTTCATGTTGGAGGATGGAGAAGGCAATGGCAAGCCACTCCAGTACTATTGCCTAGAAAATCCCATGGATGGAGGAGCCTGGTAGGCTGCAGTCCATGGGGTCGCTAAGGGTCAGACACGACTGAGCGAGTTCACTTTCACTTTTCACTTTCATGCATTGGAGAAGGAAATGGCAACCCACTCCAGTGTTCTTGCCTGGAGAATCCCAGGGACGGGGGAGCCTGGTGGGCTTCCGTCTATGGGGTCACACAGAGTCGGACACGACTGAAGTGACTTAGCAGCAGCAGCAGCAGCATGTTGGAGGGACAGGTTGCTGAGCTGGAGAATCATGCTATAGGTCTTCCACCCAGTGAGAACTTCTCTGGAGGAAATGACATCACTCTGAGCCTCTCAGGGCATGTCTTTGTGTGAGCTCCTGAGGGACATGGACCACATTCTCCATCTTGGGTCTCCATTGCTGGTACTGGGAGTAGGTGGATGGATGGATGGATAAAGTAATTGAATGAGTGCTGCCCTCCTTCCCAGCCTGGAAACTGTAACCAACTATGAATGGCACCAATGAGTATTAGGACAGAAATTCCTTGCCACATGTATCTACTTCCAGTTGAGCCCCAGACATCAGTAACCAATTTTAGATAGTCCTGGCAGAGAGCAGACAGATCGTGAGAAGAGGAAGTTTTCTCTAATATCTGCTTGATGAAACATCGAATAATGGCACTCGTTAGTAAGCTAGTTGTAAGATAATTAGAGAGAGCCCAAATCAAAGTAGTTCTCAGAATATCCAGAACTTGGAAGGCAGGAACATCATTGTGAAGATAAAAGATTGTTGAGGTCTGCAAATATTTCTCAGTGACGCAGAAAGTTCTTTTGGGCATGAAGTGTGGCATTTTTATTTATTTAGCTCAGGCTCATGGCGTACTTTATTCTTTCATTAAAAAATAAAAAAATGTATGAGGGGGCTTGAGTGAAAGAGTTGATTATTCCGCTATTTGGCAATATTTCTGCAGGAACTATCCAAAAGCTATATAATAAATCAAGCCCCCTCCCCACCTCCTGGCGGGGTGATGTTTACGAGGAGACTTTTCACAGAAAGTAGATGCTGCCGTGCCCTGCACCCTGATGGATAGACGGGACAGGAGAGATTTAATTTGCTGTGTGGGAGAGAACCGCTTGCCAAGCCTTAACTCTTTCTAGGAGCAGCAACTCTAGGCTGTGGGGGATTTCTAGAAGAAACTGTAGACTTTTAACTTTAAAGAAGAAAATCCACGGGGTTTCCCAGGCGATCCAGTGGTTAAGCTTCTGCTTTTCAATGCAGGGGGTGCTGGTTCAATGCCTGCAATGAGGGACTAAGGTCCCATATGCCTTGGTGTGAAGCCAAAAAAAATTTAAAAATAAAAGAAGAAAATATCGTGAAGTCTGTCTTGATTATTCACTCAGCGTTGCTCATGGTCTTTCAACAAAAAAATCAGCCCACAGGCACATGTTAAGCCCCTACTACGTGCTGGGCATCACTGCAGACCCAGGAGCTATACCGTTGGCTGCAGAAGCAGTGTTGTCTTGTGGAAGGCCGTTGGCATTAAAATCAAATGGTGGCTCCGTGGCTCCCAGTTGTGTGACATGGGGCGAGTTGCTTAGTTTCTCTGGGTTGCAATTTTCTTTGTCTAGAAAATGGGGCACACTAATACCAACGTGGTAGAACTATCAGGAGGGCCAGCAGGGTGCCTACTACACACCATCCTTATCACCATTATCATCATGGTGTAGGGTAAAAGTTGAAGGCCCTGGTGGGGAGGCTTTAGAGTTTCCCAAAGAAGCCAAATTGGCTACAAATGAGGAGTGGGGCTAGCCGCTTCTGTGCGGACGTCACATTGGTCCAGTGTCCCAGGGACCCCTGCCTTGGGGGTCATTTGAATTCTTCCCTTCCTTGAACCCTTGCCTCCAGCCTCTGCTTCTTGGAGGCCACCCTGGTCCCTGCAGCCCTTGGCCCTCCTTCCTTCCCTGTGGAAGCCGATGGTGTCACACTGTGCCCAGATCCCTGGCCTGGTAGGTTTCTTTCCTAGGACACAAGGATGCTCTGGAAGGTTGCACCCTGGAGCCCTAACAAGGGTTTCCCCTGGGAAAGGCATTTCTCGGTGGCTCAGCAGGTAAAGAATCCACCTGCAATGCAGGAGGCACAGGAGATGCGGGTTTGATTTCCAGTTTGGGATGATCCGTTGTAGGAGGAAATGCAACCCAATTCAGTATTCTTGGCTGGAGAACCCCATGGGCTGAGGTCTATGGGGTGGCAAAGGAGTCAGACACAACTGAAGCGACTTAGCACCAGGGAAGGCATAGAGGTCAGAGGGGACGTTATCTTTATCTGTAATATATATTTTTTTTTAAATAGTATTTTGGATTTTGTGCCTTGAGATTTTGCACTTTTTAAAAAAGGTTTATTTTTAAATTTTTGGCTGTGCTGGATACACGTTGCCGCTCGGGCCTTTTTCTCTAGCTGTGGCAAGCTACTTTCTAGTTTCGGTGGATGAGCTTCTCATTGCGGTGGCTTCTCTTATGGAGCGTGGGCTGTAGGCTGCTCAGGCTTCAGTAGTTGTGGTGCATGGGCTTAGTTGTATGTGGGATCTTCCCGGATCAGGGATTGAACTGGTGTCTCCTGCACTGGGAGGCAGATTCTTTACCACTGAGCCACCAGGGAGGCCCTATAAGGTGATTTTTTTATAAAGGAGAATGAGTTGGCAAGTTATTTGTGTGGTCACAGTTGAATGCTTAAAGATGGGATCTGCTGCCTGCTTCCACAGTGGGGCACTGGGGATGGTGATGCCATTTCCCTCTTTCCTGGTAGATTTTGGGTCCACTAATGAGTCTCGGACACGACTGAGCGACTGAACTGAACTGAACTGAATGAGTCTGTGGCCCCTGAGAGGGTGACAAGTCTCACCACCTTTGCAGGTCCTGCAGGACTGGCCGAGGGGCTCCTGCTTGGTTCTTCTGGGATGCTGGCGAGCAGGAGCCACCTGATAACCAAAAGCCTTTGGCTGGTGGGGGTCTCGGGACCTTTAATCCTACAAGGATTTGGAGGAAGCCCAGGCCTGGATCAGCCCAGTCTGACCTGGGACCCCCATCCTTGGAGTCTCCAGCCTCCTCCTGGGGTGCTCAGTGCTATACTCTGACCGGCAGGGTCCCCCTCATCCAGCCCACAGTGGTCTCCTGTATCCACATTGTCGGCATTCCCTGAGTAGAATGGGTGGCCAGGGTCCTTTCCCAGAGATGAGACAGGGCTTCTCTCTGCTGCAAACGGCCTCTCTTTCTGCTCATCCCTGCTCACGGGCAACTGGTCCCTTGGCATTGCCAGGCACACATCAGGGTCTGGAGAGGAGTCTGGGCTCCTGGGCTCCCACCCAGGGTCTGTGTGACCCAGGCCTCTTCAGGCCTGCCAGGCTGGCATGCAAGCGCTTGATTTCATTGTCAGGGATACCAAGTCTCCCTGCAGACGTCATTCCCATCCTTGGGGTGATAAAGGCGCGTCCCATCTGTCATTCTGCCACTTGCCATGCTCTGATAAGGCTCAGCATCTGCTTGTCCTTGGAGGGCAAGATAAATTTAGATGTGGCAGATTTAGAGCATCAGGTGACCTGTTTGCAGCTGTAGCTCTTAGGAGGGAGAGGGTTGCCTGCCTAGTCCCACAGTTTGCTGGGCATTAGTCTCACCTCTCCACCAAGATCAAGCCAAGGATTTCTCAAAATTGCCAACAACCATGAGAAGCTAGGAGGAAAGCTTGGAGCAGATGGGCTCAGAAGGAAGCAATACTGCTGACCACTGGAATACCAATAACTATACTACTGGAAGGTAAGGGCTGGATCCTCAGTGCCCAGCCTGGCCTTGGGTGCAGGCACAATGCTCAGTGGTCTTACTTGATGGGTTTCATGTTGGGAGATTCTTAGAACAGAGCTTTGATAGGGATTTTATAGATGATCTGAGGTTGTGGTGTTCAAAGGCTGCCCTGCAGGGAGTATGAAAGATCTAAATCGGACTTCTGTCTGATCAGGCTTTCTTTTTGCCTTTTATATTTGGGTTTCTTTCCAAGGTTTTATTCCAGAGTTAAAACCAAGTTTGAAACCCATGGTTCTAACCCAAGTCTCCCATTTTCCAGGTAAGTAAACCGAGTCCTAGAGAGACAAGTGACTTGATGAGGTCTCTCTGTGACTCACTGTCTTAGTGAGCTCAGGCTGCCAGAGCAAAATGCCACAGACCAGAGGGCTTAAACAACAGAAATTCAGTCTCACAATTCTGGAAGCTGGAGGCCCAAGATCAAGGTGTCAGCGGTATTGCTTCCTTCTGAGCCCATCTGCTCCAGGCTCTCCTCCTAGTTTCTTATGGTTGTTGGCGATTTTGAGAATTCCTTGGCTTGTAAAAACATCACCCTAACCTCATCTTCATCTTCACATGGCATTCTTGTCTGTGTGTGTGTCTGTGTATATTCAAATTTCCCCTTTTTTAAAGGACATTAGTTATATTGGTGTCATATTGGATTAGGGTTTATCCTAATGACCTCATTTTAACTTGATCACCTCTGTGAAGACCTTATTTTCAAATAAGATCACATTATAAGGGACTTGGGGTTAGGACTCCAAAATATCTTCTTTGTTGTTCAGCTGCTAAGTTGTATCCAACTCTTCGAGACCCCATGGACTGCAGCACGCCAGGCTTCCTTGTCCTTCAGTATCTCCTGGAGTTTGCTCAAACTCATGTCCATTGAGTTGGTGATGCCATCTAACCATCTCAATCCTCTGTCACCCCCTTCTCCTGCGCACAATCTTTGCCAGCATCAGAGTCTTTTCCAATGAGTCGGTTCTTTGCATCAGGTGGCCAAAGTATTGGAGCTTCAGCTTCAGCATCAGACCTTCCAATGAATATTCAGGGTTGATTTCCTTTAAGATTGACTGGTTTGACCTTCTGGCACTTTCAAGGGACTCTCAGGAGTCTTCTCCAGCACCGCAATGTCTTCTTTAGGGATCACAGTCCAACCCCTAAGTACCCACCTTCTCACATGGTTTCTGGAGTTCAAGTTCAAGGGGCCAGAGGACCCAGAATCCTCCTAAGTCTGAAAGTAGACCCGTCTCTCCCTCCCGACCTGGCTCGGGGTTAACCCCTGTAGACTGAGGCTCACTGCTTCCCCACAGGCCACAGGAATGTCTACAGGATGATTAACCGCTTTCCAAACCATGCTACATGGTGCTTTTATGTTCCCTTTTTATTTTTGTTGTTATTGTTCAAGTCATTGTAATTGGTAAATTACTTTGCTAAAAAACATAAGAAAACGCACATGAAGGACCACACATCATTTTACCACTGGCTGCAGCCACACTTAACACTTTCATGTAATTCCTTCTAGCTTTTCCCCCTGTGCACATACCATGGTTTGTCTATTAATCTTTTTCTTAATATAATTTAAAAAATATTTTCCCATGTCATTAAAAACCTCCATAGATGTGATTTATGCTTTTCTCAGGGGCTGTCTGGAAGGGTGATTGTCTACACCAGGGGACTGTGGGGAACTAGCCTACTGCCTGGTCCGTCCCCACCTGTGTGGTTTGTTTATTTCCTTATTTATTATTTCCTTTAAGTTATCTTGAAAATAAGCCCTCTTTCAGTGGCCTCAAATGAATCTGATTTTTTAAAGGCCTCCTATCCTATGGTCTTCCCAGGTGGCTCAGTGGTAAAGAATCTGCCTGCCAATGCAGGAGACGCAGGTTCGATCCCTGGGTTGGGAAGATCCCCTGGAAGAGGAAATGGCAACCCACTCCAGTATTCTTGACCGGGAAATCCCATGGATAGAGGAGCCTGGTGGGCTACAGTCCATGGGGTTGCAAAGAGTCAGACACGACTAAGCACACACACCACACACACACATATATCCCATATATGTATTGTAATTTAGGGTGGTTTTTTTTTTTTTTTTTTGGCCACCAGACAGCATTTGGGATCTTAGTTCCCAACCAGGGATCAAACCCTTGTCCCCAGCATTGGAAGCACAGAGTCTTTTTTTTTTTTTACTTTACTTATTTTTAATTGGAGGATAATTGCTTTGCAATATTGTGTTGGTTTCTGCAGTACATCAACATGAATCAACCATAGGTATACATATGTCCCCTCCCTCTTGAACCTCCCCACCTCCCGCCCCATCCCAGCCGTCTAGGTTGTCACAGAGCACCGGGCTGAGCTCCTTGTGCTATATATACAGTGACTTCCCATTAGCTACCTGTTTCACACATAGTAATGCAGATATTTGGATGCTACTCTCTCAATTCGTCCCACCCTCTCCTTTCCGCACTGTGTCCATAAGTCTGTTTTCTATGTCTGAATCTCTATTTCTGCCCTGTAAATAGGTTCATCAGCACATTTTTCTAGATTCCATATATGTGTATGTGTGTTAATATGTGATATATGTGGAAGCACAGAGTCTTAACCATTGGACTTCCAGGGAAGCCTCTGGGTTTTGTTTCCCTCTCATTTTTTGCCATCACAATTAGTGTTCAGATGACCCTCTTTGTACTTCATTGTGACATCGCAGTCTCTGGCTCAGAGGTGAGAAAGCCCATACTGTCTTTCTGAATGCAGACACGTTTAGCTAAATCCGTGTAGACTGTGCTCTGCCCTCTGCCTCCCTCGCTTCCTCTGGAATGTTCCTTTTCCAGCTCGCGCTTGCATCCACAGATGCCATTAACGTGAAATGTGCTGCTGCTGGACAAAGTCAGTGAGGTTTGATGAACACCTCCGCCCCGCTTGCCAGCCCCGATTCCCTGCAGTCGCAGGCAGGAGAAGGGTTTTCTGTCTGTTTTAAGGCCTGCTGCTGAAAATGGGAAAAACAAGCTGGTTTATGCAGCAACAGGGACCTCAAAGCAGCCCAAGAGGCCAGCCGACCTGCAGCAGCCTGAGCACGACAGAGTTCTGCCCCATACAGAGACACTGGGACAGCACTCCTGACGGTCTCTGCCCAGACTCTATTTACAGAATTTATTTCCCGAGCTCTGTCTTCAGCAGCCCCTTGGCAGCATCAACCCCAGCGCCTGCCTCAGCGCGTTAAACAACCCCTTGTTCCAAGTACCCTGGAGCCAGCACCCAAGGGAGAATGAGAAGAAAAAAATGTGGGTGGAGGGATATGTGGGGCCAGTATAAACTTTCAAATTAAAAAAATAAAAGGAACAACGACAAAAGGTATCCCCTGAAGAGCTCCTGGGAGCCTGAGCTCCTGCTGACTTCTCCCTGCGGCCCCTTCCAGCCAGGACCAGGAAGGAAGATGCAAAATCAAGACGCCTGCAAACTCAGCCTGGCTTTTTGTTCGTTCTTCTTCTTTTTTTCTGTCTCACAATTGTATTGTCCTTGCATCACCTTTAGAACTTACTCTTTTAGTTATCTTTTAGTTCTTTTTCTCTTTACAGAAATAAACCCGTTGATGAAATTTCTAAAATAGAATCTAGAAAGAGGAGGATAAAGCTTGCCGATGAGATGATCACTGTTAACGTTTCCGTGTGTGGCCCTTTCACAGTTTGCTCTGCTGAGAGAGAATTGTACTAGCTGTCTTTTGTTTCCCTGCCCAGAAGTCAGGTACCATTTTAAATGGAAATAAATGGTTGTAGAGTCTCTTGTGGACTGGGAGGTAGGAGACCCAGGTTCCTTTGCTACTGCCTTGGTTCTGTGGCCTTTTGAAAGTCACTTAACCTCAATTTGTCCATCTTTTTTTTTTTTTTTAAATGTGGACCATTTGTAAAGTCTTTATTGAATTTGTTACAGTATTTTTTCTGTTTTATGTTGCGGCTGCAAGGCATGTGGGATCTTAGCAACCCAACTGGGGATGGAACCCGCACCCCCTTCATAAGAAGGTGAAGTCTTAACCACTGGACCTCCAGGCAAGTCCCAATTTGCCCATCTTTAAAATGGGGATCTGACCATCCTTCCTACCTTACTGGATGATCAAATGTCCTGTGGAGTTACTGGTAGAAAGTGCTTTGTCATGGGCTCTGCAGATTGTTGCTGGTCATTTTCAACATGGTCGTGTGACCCTGGGCTTCCCTGGTGGCTTAGACAGTAGGGAATCTGCCTGAAATGCAGGGGAGGTGGGTTGGATCTCTGGGTTGGGAAGATCCCCTGGAGAAGAGAATGGCTACCCACTCTAGTATTCTTGCCTAGAGAATCCCATATACAGAGGGGCCTGGTGGGCTACCGTCCATGGGGTCGCAAATAGTCAGACACAACTGAGCGACTAAGCATGCTACCAGCATCACTGTTACGCCAGCCCCCTCTGCCTGGTGGGCAGAGATGGACACAGAGGTGATATTGCTCCAGGCCTTCAGCTGAGCCCAGCTTGAGACAGAGTGAGATGCTGAGAATGGCTTTGCCAAAAGATGCCGTCATCAGGATTGGGCGTCAGCAGCTCTGGGAGTGCCTGGCAGCTGTAGGCACTGTGCTTATGTCTCAGGCAGGTCAGCTGGGACAAAGCTATTGAGGGACTGACCCATTTCCATCAATTTGGTACAGAAACAGTGCTGAGCATGAGGCATCAGGGTGTGAGCCAGGCTCTGTTCCTTACTGACTTTACTTTGGGCAAAGTGATGTAACTTCCCTAACCCTCAGTCTCTGTCTGCAAAAAGGGGAACAGAAGTTGTGAGGATTGACTAGAGACACACAGTGGGAGGGCTGTGCCCAGGGCCTGGCTCACAGCGAGTGCCCAAGGGCAGCTGCTTCATCCCCTTCCTCTTCATTATCACTGTCGTCAACAATCCTGTTCAGGTCAGAGCTTTGTGTCTTGGTTCCCAGGGTGGTGGTTGCCGAGTCCTGCCGGCTTTAAGTTTATCTGTTCACTCACTCGTTCATTCATCTGTTAAGTCCTTACTCTATGCCAGGGATCCAGGGAGCTGCCAGGTGGTGGGGAGCTGCTTTCCGGAGTGGCTCCTGGCAGCATGGACTGGGCTGTGCATTTCCTTTATGTAACCTGGATATAACCCTTTTCTCTCAGCCCTCAAAGTCTCTATTTACTTCCTCTTAGCAGACTTAGAGGTTCTCATGGTTACCACCTGAAACCCCCTTCCTTAAAGGCCACCTCATCCATCCCTCTGCCTCCAGGCAGGACGGGCCTCAACCAACACAGATGCATGGAGTGATAACCTGTTAACCCATAAATCCCTGAACAGCTTTCATTCTGGGTAAGGTGCAGCCGAGGGCTCCCAGAGGGGCATGTGAGGCCAGCTCTGTCCCTTAAGGAGCTGCCCCTAGTCGGGGAGACAGGGCAGGAAGCACACACAAGATGCCGGGTAACGGCCGTGAGAATGTGGGCAGCTGTCACAAGTCAGTTCTTAGTACCAAATGCCTAGAGGTGGGTGGGGGAGAAGGGGGGACAGAGAGATCTCTGTGGGACAGGAAATTTCCAGCTGGACTCATTGAGAGAAAGGGAAAACTTCTGGGGTCAGCAGGTTCAGCATCGTCAGCATCATCCATCCAGCAAGTGTTTCCTGGGCGCTCACCGTGGCCAGGCATCAGGGTGCTTCACTTACAGACACACACTCACTGAAGCATTACGAAGCCTATGGAACAGGTGTCACTTTTCCCCGCCCGCTTCATGGATGAAGATGCAGAGAGATTAGTAAATTGCTCAAAGTTACAGAAGAGGCAGAACGCAGATCGAAACCTGGGCCGGAGTCAAGGCTGTGCTGACTGTGACTTCCACCACGTTGGCCATGGTCTCCCCACGGGAGTGGGGCAGCTGGGGGCACATTTGAGAGGTGACGGTGCTCTGCTTTGGCGTGCTTTGTGCAGGGCAGTCATGAGGGGTGAGGTCGAAGAGAGACGCCACCTGTGCCTCCAAGCTGGAACGTCAGGTGTTTGTCCTGCAGGTAGTAGGGAGCTATAGCATGACAGCCCCTGCCGCCACTCTCAGTGGGAGCAGAGAGCAGAGAGAGGCTGTGGATGGAGCAGCCTGGCCTTCCTGGGTGATACGACATTCATTCACTTCTCCAAATATTTATTCTTTACCTACTGTGTGCCAGGGAGAAACGAGACGGTGTTTCTCAGGCACCCAGCCTAGGACCTGAAATGTCCCAGAAACGGCCTCCTCTTCTGAGGCCAGGACGCCTTGGCTCAGGTGACCCCGCAGAGTCAGGAGTGGCTGGAGCTTCCTCACCTGCCGCTTCAGGCTGGGCACATGTTTCTCTTTTCGACGCTGGGTCACGGAATGCCTTTCACATCACCTGTGAGGTCTCCGAGCCAGCAGCTATTCCCACTGCCCACCTGTCTCTCCCCCTTCTTTTCGGGGGTGACTTGTGGCTCCCCTGCTGTCTGTCCTCTCTCGTTCCTCCCCCACTGGGCCTTGTAGAAGGTGGGAGATGAGCGTGAATGTCACACTGGCCATCTCTGTGCCCGGGGTGTGCCTGCATGAGCGATCGCTTCAGGCACGATCCGGGTGGGGCTTGCAGACCTGAGCCGACTGGGGCTCAGAAGGTGGGGTGTGGGCTGCAGTGGGAACTCTCCAGCCCCACAGTCCTCTGGCCTCCTCCTCTGGCCAGTAAGCCATGAGACCCATTCTCTTGGGGCTTCTGGCACCCTCTTACCTTGTTGGGCTTTAACATGAAAGGAGTCATTCTTGGAGTGCTTGCCGCTCACCCCAGCCTGCATCCCTCCCACATTCCTGTTCCCTGCAGTGGCTGCGCTAGGTAGAGACCTGAGATTCTGAGATCTGCCCCATTTTTTCCATCTCTGCCCTGACACTCAGTCCCAGGGGCTCAGGTACAGCTGGACTTGGCTCAGCTGAGGGGAGTCCAGGCTTGTGCTATCTGTTGCCCTTCAGCTTTCCAGAGGAGTCTGCGGGGCTTCCATGTTGTTGAGGGAATCAGCCTGGCACGTGGGTCTGTATCGCCAGACCCCGTGCCCCGAAGGTAGGCTACTTGCTGGCTCGTATCCCCCTCACCTGCACAGGTACCAGGTAGAGTGACTCAGCCCTGGAGATGACACGGGCAGGGGAGGGCAGTTTCTGGGCCTGGGGTTAGAAGGTCCACATTCTGCCAGGTGCCAACTTACCAGCGCTGTGCCTTAAGCCAGTTGCTCACTCACCTCTTCAGGCCTGGGTTTTTGTTTTGTTTTTAAAAACCATTTTAGTCTGGTGGAAATATTGAGCAGAAAGTACAGAGAGTTCCCACAGAGCCCCTGTATAAGCCTCAGTTTTCTCATCTGTCAAATGGGGATGGACCCTTACCTTGTTCTTACTGCGCTTACTGTTCTTACCATCCCCTCGCCCCCATTTTATGGATGACAAGACTGAGGCTGAGAGACAAGGGGCTAGTTCAGGGTCACTGGCTGGGGAGTGTGAGAGCCGAACTCCTAGCCTGGGGGTGTGGCGGTCCAGGCAGGTAGTGCGTGGGCATGGGAGGGATAAGCTGAGTGGGACCCTCATAAGGCCTCCTGGAGGGTGAAGAGTCTCCCCTGGAGCAGCTCTGGTCTCTGCTGCCTGGTTTGCAGCAGGGAGGGAAGAGTGCCTCCCAGCTGCTGCTCAGCTCACACATCCTTGGGGGGCCCTTCATGCATTTATTTATTCAGTGAGGTGGTTTTTTTTTTTATGTTGATTACACTAGGTTTTTGCAGGGGCTTCTCTTGCTCTGCGGCATATGGGATCTTAGTTCCCTGAACAGGGATCAAACCTGTGTCTCCTGCATTGCAAGTCGGGTTCTTAACCCCTGGACCACCAGGGTCTGTTCAGTGAGTCCTTGAGTGCTGACTAGGTGTGGTGCCAGTGCTGGGAGCTGGAGACCTGAGTTCGAGTCCAATTTTCACCCTAACAAGATTCCTCCTAGAATGTCAAGGCTGGCAGACCTCAGTCCCATGCTAGCTGCACCCCTCCTCTGCAGGTAGGGAAACAACTACCCCTGCACCCCACCACCCCAGGGATGACCAGCAAGCTGGAGGCAGGAAACGAGGAAGGGCCTGGGTCTGCTGGCTCGGTGGCCAGATGCCGTGGGCCCAGGAGGTGGCTCAGTTGAGGAAGCCTGGAGGACCCCAGCCATGGCATCTTGTGTGTGGGTGTGGGGGACGGTAGGAGCCGGGAGGACGATTCTGGACCTGTGGCAACAAGGGACCCATTCTTGGTTCCTGGCATTGTCACATCCTGCCAGAGAGGTGAGTAATCACTCGCCGGGCCAGTTGGGTGGCTGCCACACTCAAGGGCAGCCTCCAAATTAGGGAAGGGCTTTCTCCTAGGATCCTGACACTTCTCTAGGGCGCAGGGACAGCTTGGCAAGCAGAGAGGGCGGCCTCACCAGCACCCACGGGTGCAGCCAGGCCATGCCAGGTGGCACTGTCCCTCTCCCATTCTGTCCAGCATCCACCCTTTCCATCTGCATGAGAGGGGCGCAGAGCAGTACCCCACAGGTGAGCTCGTCTCTCACCTACCCCACTCATCGGTCTGCCACCCGGACAGGGGCCGTATCTCCGTCCCCTGTGTCCCAGCGTGGGTCACAGCCCCTGCACCCGGTAGGTGTGTGTTGTGTGTCTGATTAGCCAGGGTTCCTGAGGCCTGGTTTTCGTTTATGCTCCATCACTACCCACCCACCTGCATCCGTCTTTGTTCAAATTGCTGGGAAGCCCAGAGCCAAGTGCTGTGCTGAAAGCATAGCTCGCCTTTGTCAGATGTCCTGGGGGAGCTTGTTTTCTTCTCTTCTCCCTCTTTGCTGGTTGTTTCCTGTTCTTTTTCTTTCATTGAACAGTTGAACATGTGCTTTTATGGGAAAATGCTGTGGACCCTTTTGGGAGGTGAGCAAGCCATATACACATCAGTCCATTAGAAATAGGAAGGAGAAAGGTCCCCTGCTCCACCTGGGAACCAAGTGTGTCTGAACTCCGCTGCTCCTCCCTGGAGACTGGGCTGATGAGCACCTGCCCTGCGAACTTCAAGGAACATATGGGCTGGATGTATTTGGATGGGCCAAGGTGCTAGGCAGTGCCAGGCCAGTGCCTGCCCTGGGGCTCTAGAAGATGTGGCCACTCCGGCCAGAAGATGCCACGTGCCTCCATAGAATTGGCTGTGGAACAACCAGCCTGGAGGGGGCCAGGGCTTGCCCAACTGGGCACAGCTGGCCAGCTTCCTGTTTCGAAGAAGCTGGCTGAGAGGTTGGCCAATTGGGCCATCGGAAATTGCCCTAAGGGGACGGAGATAGGATCTTAAGTTACAGCACTGGAGGTGGGCCAGCTTCGTGTGTTACTCTGTGTTGCTCTCCCTCCCTGGTAAAAAGGTGCAAGGACCGGGCATCCGCAAGACAGTGACATTGTCCAAAAAAGGAGAGCTCGGCCGAGAGGTATAAATAGGAGCTTGGGGGTGGGTGGGTGGCCAGATGACAGGGCTTCCCTGCTCACAGGGCCACAGGAGGACTGCTTTTGAGGTCCCGGCGGCCAACTGGAGACAGACTTTTTGAGATGTTGGCAAGATGAGAGTTGAATAATCTCTTATCATCCTGTACTCTCTTCCCCTTGCCACACCCCGGCCATCCTTAGAGAGAGTTGGGGAGAACGAGCTTTAAGAGTAGCAGTTAAACCTGGCTTGTCTGCTGCATTCTTCAGGAAAGAGCCTGTGGCTTGAAACCAGAGGAAGAGGGCAGGCTGGATGGTGCTGGTGGACAGTGCTGGAAGGAGTTAGAGGTGGCGGTGTGGTGTGGGTGGAGCAGACGGGGCTGGACCAGCAGCTGGCCAAGCTTGGTCCTTGGTGGGCTTCAGTGTTACAAAGGTGCAGACAGAAGGCAGAGCAGCAGCTCAAGGTAGCGGCATGGCTTTGAGAGATGGACCGAGGTGATGCTATGACTCTATTTCCAATAGTTCCAGAAGGAAAGCAGTATCTTTAATGCCATACAGGACTCCATTCTTTGCTCTTCTGTTTACTCACTGGATGGTCGCAGGCAAGCCTCTCACCCTCAGGAAGGAGTTCCTTACCCAGACCATGGGGTAAATGCGGGACACCTCCTGGGGTCTGCTCAGTCTTTCGGTCGTGTCCGACTCTCTGTGGCCCCCTGGACTGTAGCCCGCCAGGCTCCTCAGCCTGTGGAACTTCCCAGGCAAGAATACTGGAGTGGGTTGTCATTTCCTACCCCAGGGGATCTTTCCGAACAGGAATCAAACCCGAGTCTCTTGGCGTCTCTTACATTGGCAGGCAGATTCTTGACCACCAGTGCCACCTGGGAAGCCACGCTGCAGAGCATCATAAGACATGAGTAGGGAGACTCTGTACTTGGCGCAGCACCTGCTGGTGTGGAACAGTTCTCTCCGGGGACAAGATGGTCCTTGAGGGTGGGTGTTGGGTCTGCCTGCAGCCCTGGTGACAGGCTTCCTGGAGTCATTGGCCAGCAGCCAAGTTCTTTTTCCAGTTGGACCTGATGGTGAAAGTCAGCTCTTCCATCCGGCACTGATTCGGCTGCGGACATCACCTAGTCCTCTCAGGTCCAGGGGTTCTTCTGACCCTCCAGACTGCCACTTGCCTTTGACTGTAGCTCTGAATGCGTCTGTCTTCACTCCCCAGGGAGGTCGTGGGCTACTGCTCAGCGTGCAAAGCTCTTTTCACACTCCCCGAATTCATGTAATTTTCTAGCGATCCTGCGGGTGAGTGGTATTTCCAGTCTCCTCTGAAAGACCCGACTCCTAGAAGTTCCCTCCATTGCCCAGCAAGGCACGACCCGTGGTGGCTCATGGCTGCTTCTTGGGGCTTAACTGTGGCTGTGCCACGCAGCTTGCTCCAGGGTGGGGTGAGGACACTGTGTAGATGGGCCTAGAAGGTCAAGCCATTCCTCCTGGTTAAGCTTTCCACCAGTGGCAGCCACCTCTTTAATGAGGACCCTCCAACTCTGGTAAAGAATCTTCCTGCAATGTGGGAGATTCAGGTTCGGTCCCTGGGTTGGGAAGATCTCCTGGAGAAAGGAATGGCTATCTATTCCAGTATTCTTGCCTGGAAAATTCCATGGACAGAGGAGCCTGGTGGGCTGCGGTCCATGGGATTGCAAAGAGTTGGACACAACTGAGAGACTTACACATAGCTCCAACTACAGCGCCTTCTGCATTTAGGTCTTAGGCTCTGGGATCCCAACCTGCCTGCCGCCTACACCTGTCTCATTTTTTCAGTAAGCCATTTGGCCTCGGGAAGGTGAGGTGGTGGGAGAAGTGTTACCTTCCAGTCTGAGTTGGCATGAACTGGCCAACTAAAATATTTCTATATGCCAAAAATCATTTCACTTGGTTACTTCATAACAGGCCAAGTGCACGATTTTCCATCAAAACATTTCCATCGTTCAAAAAGTGTGTCTGACACAGAAGCTGATTCCTGCTGCATCCTTGTGACAGCTCACATTTTACTTGGGATCCAGTGCTTTTCAGAATGTCACCACCTCTTGCTTTACGTAAGGACTGAACTCCCCGATGGAAATATTTTGCAAGAATGTTTTTCACCATTAAGGTGGCACAAAACTCCTGCAGAAGGTTTTCTTTGTCCAGCTCAGAGAAGAATCCCTTTTCTGTAGAATTCCTGCTACGTTTCACTGGCCAGGATGGGTCTTGCCAGGGTGCCTTAAAGTGGATCATGTCCCATTACAGCCAAAGCTGTTTAAGGTTCATGGAAATGTTTGTGGAAACAATTGCAGACTCCTCTGCTGACAGCTCGCTCCTTTTGTGTAATTTTTGATAGAACATGCACCCAGCACAGCAGAAGAATTTGGCTGGCCCTTGGAATGTGCTGAAATGGAATTTGGCTGTGCTGTCTGTCCAGGTCTCTGATATGGCTATGAGAGAATGTCCGCCTGCTTATTAAGCAAATATTCAATATTCATAGAGTTCCCTCTATGTCCCAGATTCTGGGCTAATCAGGGATAAGTGCTACTCGGGCCCCATCCTCAAGGAGCCTGGTTGATGGGGAGTAGAAGACGCAGGTGTGTCCCATTCCTAAGTACTTTGTAACCACGTTAGGAAGGGCGGCAGGCACATCATTTGAGCTGTGAGGTGACTTCAGGTGACACACAAGTGAACTGGGGTTATGCGTTTAATTTAATGTATGTCATTCCAAAGAAAAGTAACTCCAACGGTAATTTCCCATATGTTATTGCTTAGGGATAAAAAGTGGAAGAAAGGTAGGAGGGAGAGTCAATTAAAACACAAGTGAAACGGATTTCCCTGAACTAAGATCCCACATGCCTCATAGCATGGCCAAAACAACAACAAACCCAAGTTAAAGAAAAATATCCAGTAAATATTATAATAGTGGTAACTATTATAGGAGGTAGATTATGGTAAAGATTATCATTAAAAATTCTTGACAGTGGCTCACAAATGACTGATGTCTAGAAAAGTTCAGTGCAGTTTCATTGCATGCTGATGGGATGCCAAGGGCTTTACTTGTACCATCATGCAAGCTTCAGGAAGCTGTGGGATATGGTAGTGTTACCATCCCAACTGAGAGCTGATGAAACTGAGGCTCAAAGAGGGGAGATGATTTGCCCAAGGTCACATGACTAGTAAGTGGAAGAACCTGACTTTGAACCCTGGTTTGTCTGACTCTGGATCATGAACTCTTCACCACTATGCTATGACAAAGTACTGCAGTTGGTCAAATAAAGAAGTGATTATTCCACTTAGAGTATAATCCAAGAAAATTTCCTAGAGTAGGAGGCCTTGACTAAGTGGTCATAATAGCAAAGAAAGTTTGGGTGGTAAGGCAGAGTATCCCATGGATCAGATACTTATGATTATTGGCTGGATTTGAACAACATATTTTTTCCTTGTATAAATAATGTCTTAAGGTCTAGGCTATGGATTGGCTCTTGGGTGCCATTAGGGACACAGGCTCCTTCTATCTCTCTACTTTACCAATATCTCATGGTCCAAGATGGCTGATGCAGCTCCAGCCATCACATTCTTATTCCAGGTGGTAGAAAAAAAAAAGGAAAAGGGTAAATGTGTTGTTGTTCAGTTGCTAAATCATATCTGACTGTTTGTGAACCCCCATGGACTGCAGCCAGGCTTCCCTGTCCTTCACTATTTCCTGGAGTTTGCTCAAACTCATGTACATTGGGTAGGTGATGCCATCCAACCATCTCATCCTCTGATGCTCCCTTTTCCTCCTGCCCTCCATCTTTCCCAGCATCAGTGTCTTTTCCAATGAGTCGGCTCTTTGCATCAGGTCTCAGACGGTAAAGCATCTGCCTACAGTGTGGGAGACCTGGGTTCGATCCCTGGGTCAGGAAGATCCTCTGGAGAAGGAAATGGCAACCCACTCCAGTACTCTTGCCTATAAAATCCCATGGACAGAGGAGCGTGGTAGGCTACAGTCCACGGGGTCGCAAAAAGTTGGACACGACTGAGCGACTTCACTTCACTTCAGGCAAAGTATTGGAACTTCAGCTTCAGCATCAGTCCTTTCAATGAACATTCAGGGTTGATTTCCTTTAGGATTGACTGGTTTGATCTCCTTGCACTTCACAAGACTTTCAAGAGTCTTCTATAGCACCACAATTGGAAAGCATCAATTATTTGGTGATCAGCCTTCTTTATGGTCCAACTCTCACATCTGTACATGACTCCTGGAAAAACCATAACTTTGACCATATGGACCTTTGTCAGCAAAGTAATGTCTCTGCTTTTTAATATGCTGTCTAGGTTTGCCATAGATTTCCTTTCAAGGAGCAAGTTATCTTTTAACTTTATGGCTGTTCTTGCCATTTGCAGTGATTTGGGAGCCCAGGAAAATAAAATCTGTCACTGTTTGCACTTTTTCCCCTTCTATTTGCCATGAAGTGATGGGACCAGATACCAAGATCTTAGTTTTTTGAATGTTGTGTTTTAAGCCAGTTTTTTTTTTTTCAGTCTCCTCTTTCACCCTCATCAAGAGGCTCTTTAGTTCCTCTTCTCCTTCTGCCTTTAGAGTGGTATCACCTGCATATCTCAGGGTGTCAATGTTTCTCCCGGCAATCTTGATTCCAGCTTGTGATTCATCCAGCCCAGCATTTCACATGATGTACTTTGCATATAAGTTAAATAAGCAGGGTGATAATATACATCCTTGACATACTCCTTTCCCAATTTTGAACTAGTCAGTTGTTCCATATCCAGTTCTAACTGTTGTTCTTGACCTGCATGCTGGTTTCTCAGAAGACAGAGAAGGTGGTCTGGTATTCCCATCTCTTTATGAATTTTCCACAGTTTGTTGTGATATACACAAAGGTTTTAGCATAGTCAATGTTTTCTCAATGAGTCATCCACCTGGAAGGAGCTTTTCCGGAAGGTGAATCTAACCCAGCCTTTCTTCATCTCATTGGCCAGCCCTATAGGAGAGGCTTACCGACCTGGGGAGTTTCTCTTTCATTATCCTATCATTTTGCCTTTTCATACTGTTCATGGGGTTCTCAAGGCAAGAATACTGAAGTGGTTTGCCATTCCCTTCTCCAGTGGGCCACATTCTGTCAGACCTCTCCACCATGACCTGTCCATCTTGGGTGGCCCCACACAGCATGGCTTAGTTTCATTGAGTAAGACAGGGCTGTGGTCCATTTGATCAGATTGGCTAGTTTTCTGTGATTATGGTTTCAGTGTGTCTGCCCACTGCTGCCCCCTTGCAATACCTACTGTCTTACTTGGGTTTCTCTTACCTTGGATTAAAGCTCAACATTCAGAAAACTAAGATCATAGCATCTGGTCCCATCACTTCATGGGAAACAGATGGGGGAACAGTGGAAACAGTGGCTGACTTTATTTTTTTGGGCTCCAAAATCACTGCAGATGGTGATTGCAGCCATGAAATTAAAAGACGCTTACTCCTTGGAAGGAAAGTTATGACCAACCTAGCATATTAAAAAGCAGAGACATTACTTTGCCAACAAAGTCAAGTCTAGTCAAGGCTATGGTTTTTCCAGTGGTCATGTATGGATGTGAGAGTTGGACTGTGAAGAAAGCTGAAATCGCCGAAGAATTGATGCTTTTGAACTGTGGTGTTGGAGAAGACTCTTGAGAGTCCCTTGGACTGCAAGGAGATCCAACCAGTCCATTCTAAAGGAGATTAGTCCTGGGTGTTCATTGGAAGGACTGATGCTGAGGCTGAAACTCCAATACTTTGGCCACCTCACGCGGAGTTGACTCATTGGAAAAGACCCTGATGCTGGGAGGGATTGGGGGCAGAAGGAGAAGGGGACAAGAGAGGATGAGATGGCTGGATGGCATCACTGACTCGATGGACATGAGTCTGAGTAAACTCTGGGAGTTGGTGAGGACTCCAGGAGTTGGAGGCCTGGCGTGCTGTGATTCATGGGGTTGCAAAGAGTCAGACAATGACTGAACTGAACTGAACTGATAGGAGAGGCTGCCTACTGTGCATGGAAAACAAAGTCCTGTCCTCAGGGTGCTTCTGGTAGAGTGAGCTGCTTCCAGTTGAAGCTGTGTAGGAACAGCAGTTGAGTGGAGAGGAAAAAGCCTCCTCTGAGCTGGGACCTGCTTCTGGAGTGACCTCAGTAAGCTTGGTCTGCTTTGCACTGTTCCACATGTTTGTTTGGTGTGTAATTGGAGTGTAGACTTGCAGCAATTAGGCTACCCCAGGCAGCTCCCTGCTCACCATCCCATCCGCCCTTCTGAGAGACAAGAGTCACTCTTGAGTACAAAACAGCCTTCCAACCTTCAGCCTTCAGTGCAATGAGAGCAGGAGCTGCGGAGCTAGCTTTTCACTGCATCCGGGAGCTGATCTCTGGGCTCTCGTTTAGAGCCCTGCTTGGGGTGCAGAGCCCTCAGGTGGATGTGGGGTTCTGCACAGCTCACTGGAAACTGCACGCTCCTGGTCACCACCCTCGTTTTTGCCCTCTGGCACCTGCAGGTGGGAGCACGAGTGTGGAGTTTGCTTTGTACTTCTCAACTCTCAGCTCTTGGAGGTGCATGCCGGCAAGTTGCCAGGAATGTCAAGTTTGGAGACTTCTTTAATATCAGTGATGCAGAAGTTGCCCTGGGGCCCCACTCATGGAAGATCATTCCTTGTTTGGCGGAAGCCCCCTCTGCTGAGATTTGGGTTCTGTGGGGGTCTGAAATGCTCCCCTTTTACTTTGGGGGGAATTTTCACTTTTTGTCAGATCGTGGTTAGAATGTTAGAGCTAAGATGAGCGCAAGAGGTGGGGTTGGCCCCCACGTCTCCATTTGATCAGGAGACTGCTGCAGCCAGCGTGAGGCAGAGCTGGGGAGAGCAAGGTTCTGCGCTCGAATGCTGAGTCTTTGTTCTGTAATTACCTCCAAGCAAAGAGTATTATAGAGAGGCTGGAGAGCTGCTTTCATATGGCGTTAGAAATCAAACTGCTATTAATATGCTAATTACAACGGCTTGCTATTTACCATTTAGGCAAGTCCTGGAGTGCTTCTCCTTGGCAACCCTGTCAGACATTCTGTTCTTGAAATAGAAAGTCCATATTACTTTTTAATGAAAGCTCTAAATCCAGGCTTTCCCTATGTTCAGCCAGCCCTTTTTTCTTGGATTTAGTAGATCCAGCCCTGGCTTCCCGAAATGCAGGCTGGGTGGGGTTGGGTGAGCAGGAATTGACGCAGTTTGGAAAGCAGGCAACTCCTGGGAGATGTCACGTCGATGGATGCTGAAGTCCACGGGTCCTAGGCCAGCTACCCGCCAATGTCATCAGACATCCAGGCGTTTTTAGCAGTGGCATTGCTCAGTCTTAACCAATTCTACTGACTTTATTTTTAGATTGGACGATGCAGGTGCCGTTTGGGAATGTCTTTTTCTCCCCACGTCACTTTTGTCCTAGAAGTACCCGGTTTACAAGGAAAACAAAATGGCAGCCACTCAAGCCCAGGGCAATATAAATGTTTGTTTGGGAAACAGTGGGGGCTGAGTCCCTTATTTGCTTTGCGGGTGGACCTCAGGCAATCCACACCCCTTAGCTTTCTGAGGAACTGGGTGGCGCAGGAGCCCTCTCTGAACTGGGTGCTTTCATTCAGTAGCAAACGGGGGAGTGAGACTTGGTTCCAATGAGGAATCGGAGGCACCCCGACGAAGGGCACAGGACTTCTCTGAAGAGTGGCTGCAGGTTCTGGAGGAGTGATAATACGCTAGCCGCTGTGTCATAACCTAACAAATGTTTAAGCACCCATTGTGCGCTAGATCTAAACTAGGCACTGGATCTAAACTAGGACTTCTCTGAGGAGTGGCTGCAGGTTCTGGAGGAGTGATAATGCGCAGGCCGCTGTGTCATAACCTAACAAATGTTTAAGCACCCATTGTGCGCTGGATCTGAACTAGGACTTCTCTGAAGAGTGGCTGCAGGTTCTGGAGGAGTGATAATGCGCTAGCCGGTGTGTCATAACCTAACAAATATTTAAGCACCCATTGTGCGCTAGATCTAAACTAGGACTTCTCTGAAGAGTGGCTGTAGGTTCTAGAGGAGTAATAATACGTTAGCCGATGTGTCATAACCTAACAAATATTTAAGCACCCATTGTGCGCTAGATCTAAACTAGGCACTGGATCTAAACTAGGACTTCTCTGAAACGTGGCTGTAGGTTCTGGAGGAGTAATAATACGCTAGCCAGTGTGTCATAACCTAACAAATATTTAAGCACCCATTGTGCGCTAGATCTAAACTAGGACTTCTCTGAAGAGTGGCTGTAGGTTCTGGAGGAGTGATAATGCGCAGGCCGCTGTGTCATAACCTAACAAATGTTTAAGCACCCATTGTGCGCTGGATCTGAACTAGGACTTCTCTGAAGAGTGGTTGCAGGTTCTGGAGGAGTGATAATGCGCGAGCCGGTGTGTTATAACCCAACAAATGTTTAAGCACCCATTGTGCGCTAGATCTGAACTAGGCACTGGATCTAAACTAGGACTTCTCTGAAGAGTGGCTGCAGGTTCTGGAGGAGTGATAATGCGCGAGCCGATGTGTTATAACCCTAACAAATATTTAAGCACCCATTGTGCGCTAGATCTAAACTAGGCACTGGATCTAAACTAGGACTTCTCTGAAGAGTGGCTGTAGGTTCTAGAGGAGTAATAATACGCTAGCCGATGTGTTATAACCCTAACAAATATTTAAGCACCCATTGTGCGCTAGATCTAAACTAGGCACTGGATCTAAACTAGGACTTCTCTGAAGAGTGGCTGTAGGTTCTAGGGGAGTAATAATACGCTAGTCGATGTGTTATAACTCTAACAAATATTTAAGCACCCATTGTGCGCTAGATCTAAACTAGGCACTGGATCTAAACTAGGACTTCTCTGAAGAGTGGCTTAGGTTCAGGGAGTGATAATACACTAGCCGATGTGTTATAACCTAACAAATATTTAAGCACCCATTGTGCGCTAGAACTAAATTAGACACTGGATCTAAACTAGGACTTCTCTGAAGAGTGGCTGTAGGTTCTAGAGGAGTGATAATGCGCTAGCCGCTGTGTCATAACCTAACAAATATTTAAGCACCCATGGTGCGCTAGATCTGAACTAGGACTTCTCTGAAGAGTGGCTGTAGGTTCTAGAGGAGTAATAATACGCTAGCCGGTGTGTTATAACCTAACAAATGTTTAAGCACCCATTGTGCGCTAGATCTAAACTAGGCACTGGATCTAAACTAGGACTTCTCTGAAGAGTGGCTGTAGGTTCTAGAGGAGCAATAATATGCTAGCCGATGTGTTATAACCCTAACAAATATTTAAGCACCCATTGTGCGCTAGATCTAAACTAGGCACTGGATCTAAACTAGGACTTCTCTGAAGAGTGGCTGTAGGTTCTAGAGGAGTAATAATACGCTAGCCGATGTGTCATAACCCTAACAAATATTTAAGCACCCATTGTGCGCTAGATCTAAACTAGGCACTGGATCTAAACTAAGACTTCTCTGAAGAGTGGCTGTAGGTTCTAGAGGAGTAATAATACGCTAGCCGATGTGTTATAACCTAACAAATATTCAAGCACCCATTGTGCGCTAGATCTAAACTAGGCACTGGATCTAAACTAGGACTTCTCTGAAGAGTGGCTGTAGGTTCTAGAGGAGTGATAATACACTAGCCGATGTGTTATAACCTAACAAATATTTAAGCACCCATTGTGCGCTAGATCTAAACTATGCACTGGATCTAAACTAGGACTTCTCTGAAGAGTGGCTGTAGGTTCTAGAGGAGTGATAATGCGCTAGCCGCTGTGTCATAACCTAACAAATATTTAAGCACCCATTGTGCGCTGGATCTAAACTAGGACTTTTCTGAAGAGTGGCTGCAGGTTCTGGAGGAGTGATAATGCGCTAGCCGCTGTGTCATAACCTAACAAATATTTAAGCACCCATTGTGCGCTAGATCTAAACTAGGACTTCTCTGAAGAGTGGCTGTAGGTTCTAGAGGAGTAATAATACGCTAGCCGATGTGTTATAACCTAACAAATATTTAAGCACCCATTGTGCGCTAGATCTAAACTAGGCACTGGATCTAAACTAGGACTTCTCTGAAGAGTGGCTGTAGGTTCTAGAGGAGTAATAATACGCTAGCCGATGTGTTATAACCTAACAAATATTTAAGCACCCATTGTGCGCTAGATCTAAACTAGGCACTGGATCTAAACTAGGACTTCTCTGAAGAGTGGCTGTAGGTTCTAGAGGAGTGATAATACACTAGCCGATGTGTTATAACCTAACAAATATTTAAGCACCCATTGTGCGCTAGATCTAAACTAGGCACTGGATCTAAACTAGGACTTCTCTGAAGAGTGGCTGTAGGTTCTAGAGGAGTGATAATACGTTAGCCGATGTGTTATAACCTAACAAATATTTAAGCACCCATTGTGCGCTAGATCTAAACTAGGCACTGGATCTAAACTAGGACTTCTCTGAAGAGTGGCTGTAGGTTCTAGAGGAGTGATAATACGTTAGCCGATGTGTTATAACCTAACAAATATTTAAGCACCCATTGTGCGCTAGATCTAAACTAGGCACTGGATCTAAACTAGGACTTTTCTGAAACGTGGCTGTAGGTTCTAGAGGAGTAATAATACGTTAGCCGATGTGTTATAACCCTAACAAATATTTAAGCACCTATTGTGCGCTAGATCTAAATTCGGCACTGGATCTAAACTAGGACTTTTCTGAAACGTGGCTGTAGGTTCTAGAGGAGTAATAATACGTTAGCTAATGTGTCATCGGTTCGGTTCAGCACACCTGGCTTCCCTGTCCTTCACCAGCTCCTGGAGCTTGCTCAAACTCATGTCCATCGAGTTGATGATGCCATCCAACCACCTCATCCTCTGTCGTCCCCTTCTCCTCCTGCCTTCAGTCTTTCCCAGCATCAGGGTCTTTTCCAATGAGTCAGTTCTTTGCATCAGCTGGCCAAAGTATTGGAGTTTCAGCTTCAGCACCAGTCCTTCCAATGAATATTCAGGACTGATCTCCTTTAGGATAGACTGGATGGATCTCCTTGCAGTCCAAGGGACTCTCAAGAGTCTTCTCTAAAACCACAGTTCAAAAGCATCAATTCTTCGGTTATACACCTAACAAATATTTAAGCACCAACTGCACTAGATCTAAATACCTTGGGGAATGTTCCGGTTAGCACGGCTGAGTCCTGTAGTGACACAGAACAACCATTTACCCTGCTCTCAGATTCTGTGGATCTGGAATTCAAAGAGGGGCAAAGCAGGCTTCTTTCTGCCCCATGTTGTTCGTGGCCTAAGTGTAGGACTTGGAGCTTGGATGACTGATCCACTTCCATGCCCGGCAGTTGATGCTGGCCGTCCTTCCATGTGTTCCTTCCATGTGTCTTTACCATGTGGCCTGGATTTTCTCACCACACGGTGGTCCCAGCTCTATGATAGAGGGACAAAGAACCAGCAAGAGTAGATGCTGTGTTCAGACTGAAAAGGACCTCAAAAATGGTAAATTTGGGGGACTTCCCTGGTGGCGCCATGCATAACAGTTCACCTGCCCCTGCAGGGGACATGGGATCATCCCTGACCCGGGAGGATGCCACATGCCACAGAGCAGCGAAGCCCGGGCACCGCAGCCACTGAACCTCTAGAGCCTGCACAGCACAACTGCTGAGCCTGCGTGCTGCAACTACTGGAGCCTGAGGGCCTAGAGCCTGTGCTCTGCAACACAAGCCACCACCGCACTGGGAAACCTGTGCACTGCAGTGAAGATGCCCCCACTCACTGCAACTAGAGAAGACTGAGTGAAGCAAGGAAAACCCAGTGCAGCCAAAAATAAACATACAACATTTTAAAAAAATCTATAGTTGCACAAAATCATCTAACAGAAATTTACTTTAAAAAAATGGTGAATTCTATCAGGCAGGGTATGATGTTAGAATCGGCTTAGACAAAACAGAAATTCTCAGCAGGCAGCATGCATGCGGGTGTGCGTGCGGATGTGCTAAGTCGCTTCAGTCGTGTCTGACTCTTTGCGACCCTATGGCTGTAGCCCGCCAGGCTCCTTTGTCCATGGGATTCTCCAGGCGAGAGTACAGAAGTGGGTTGCCATTCCCTTCTCAAGGGGATCTTCCCCACCCAGGGATCGAGCTCGTATCTCCTGCATTGGCAGGTGGATTCTTTATCACTGGTGCCACCTGGGAAGCCCCCTCAGGATGCAGAGGGCAACTCAGAAAGGACATGATGACCATTTCTTTGCCCACACACCCTGTTCCTCAGTTAGATGGAAAGTCAGTGGTCCATCAGGGAGCCTAGAGCAGAGGCTAAAATCAGAATCACCTTTGAGGTTTAGGAAATAAATAATTCCAAAGCTTTGCAGGATCCATCTCTGTTCCCAGAATTCTGTATTTTTTAAAAAGTTCTCCAGGGCACACAGTCATGTTAGACAATATCTAGTCCAAAATGGTCCTGCTGAGGATGACTTCTGCCCTATAGAGATCATGTTAGGGCTGCAGGGCTGATCTCTGAGTCTCAGCTATGCCAGTGCCTGCCCCCAGCTCTTCCACTGCTCGCCGCTCTATTCTCTCCACCGCTGTCAATGCTCAGGTTTCAGACACTGAGCCCTGAGCATTAGACCATGTTCATGGCTCTCACGTCTTCTTAATTTCTAGGGTCCTGTCTGATTTCTGAGGTTGAACTGTCCAGAGCCCTGTGTACCTACCTTCCTGATGCCCTGCAGATCAGCCCCCTTATCTGTTCATGGATTTCTTCTCCTGACACTGCCTGAATTCAACTTCAGGCAGCCTGTGGGTTTTTCTGGCTCCTCCTTTTCTTCTTTGACCCCAAGCTTATTTATATTTGTGTCTCAGGACCATCCAGAGAGAAGAAGAACAGAGAAAAATATCAAAAGTTAAAAAACAACAGTGACTTCCCTGGTGGTCCAGTGGCTAAGACTCCATGTTCCCAATGCCAGGAGCCCAGGTTCGATCTCTGGTCAGGGAGTTAAGATCCCACATCCCGGAGCTAAGCCCACACACCGCAACCAGAGAGGCCCGCACACTGCAAAGACCCAGCACAGCCAAAAGAAAATATATAAATAAAGCAAAGCAGAACCACACCCCTTGTATGCTTTAGCATCCAGCAGACCCAGCCCAGCCACGACTGGTCCCCTTTCTCACAAGTTTCAACACTGTCTATGGGAGGATTTGTCTTCTCCCAATTCACAAAAAGAGAAAGGCTTTGCTTGACTGAAACTTGTTCCACCAGTTCTCCCCTTTGCAGTGTACCAGTGCTAGGCTCTCTCATGGTACCTCTATGGCCCCATCAAAGAAGACCCAGCCCAGGGCAGGGAGCTTCCATGCCTGCTGAAGAACAACTTATGGGTGAGGCTAGGCCAGGGGAGGAGACATTCTGTACAACTAGTGAGGTGTGAGAGGGGCGGAACAGAGCCTGGAGCCCAGCGGGAGTGAGCCATGTGAAATGCCTTGCCCTGTCTAAGGCAATGAAAATGATCTATGAGTGATTTTAAATGACAGAGTAGGGCTGGGTAAGGAATAGTGATTTCACCATTAAAAAAAATATTTACTAATTTAATGTGGCTGCTTTGGGTACTAGTAGCGGCATATTGGAGAAGGCAATAGCAACCCACTCCAGTGTTCTTGCCTGGAGAATCCCAGGGATGGGGGAGCCTGGTGGGCTGCCGTCTGTGGGGTCGCACAGAGTCGGACACGACTGAAGTGACTTAGCAGCAGCAGCAGCAGCGGCATATGGGATCCTCGTTGGCTCACGCGGGATCTTTCGTTGCAGGGCTCAGGTGTAGCTGCTTTGCAGCGTGTGGGAGCTTAGTGACTGTTGCTGTTCAGTCACTAAGTCGTGTCCGACTCTGCGACCCCATGGACTGCAGCACACCAGGCTTCCCTGTCCTTCACTGTCTCCCAGAATTTGCTCAGACTCATGTCCACTGAGTTGGTGATGCCATCCAACCATCTCATCCTCTGTCTCCCCCTTCTCCTTTTGCCTTCAGTCTTCCCCAGCATCAGGGTCTTTTCCAGTGAGTTGGCTCTTCACATCAGGTGGCCAAAGTATTGCAGCTTCAGCATCAGTCCTTTCAATGAATATAAAGGGTTGATTTCCTTTAGGATGGACTGGTTTGATCTCCTTGCTGTCCAAGTGACTCTCAAGCGTCTTCTCCAGCACCACAACTGGAAAACATCAATTCTTTGGCGCTCAGCCTTCTCTATGGTCCAACTCTCACATCCATACATGACTCCTATATGTTCTTGGACCAGGGGTCAAACCTGCGTCCTCTGCCTTGCAAGGTGGCTTCTTAACCACTGGGCTACTAGGGAAGTCCCTGATTTCACCATTTTGTCCATAAATGCAGGTGAAGCTTGTTTATGCTCCAAAGATACAGCAACAAATGGGTGGGCTGTGGCCTTTGCTTGCTCTGGGCACCTTCCCAGGAGCCCAGCTGGAGACCATCTCAGCACAACGAGGCGCCTGCAGAGAGACCTATGTGGAGTCTGCCAATTGGTTCCCTGGGAGATAGAGTCTGGGCAACTCGTGGGAATGTCCCACTGTGCCAGCTGGTGTTTGAGGTCAGAGAGATGTTTGGAAAGGCCATGACTGCAGATGGGGAATGGTGGGGAATGTTCCATTCTGGTGCACACCTTGACCGCCGCCTCCTGGACTCCTGCCCCTTGTTGGGGGGAAGGATTAGAGTCTGGATTGATGTTGGCTTGGCTGCCCTCCAGAGACCTGCGTCCCCATGTGCCATGGAAGTTCTGAGGCTCATTCAAGGGTAGCAATCCCAGTGCAAACACTGCCTGCCCCAGCCCTGCTGGCCCCTTCATTTACTGCTCTGCAGGCATTTCTTTCCCCGTTCTCCCCACCTCACCCCCCTGTAGCCCTCTTGGCCCTGAGGTAACCCCTGCTCCTCCTTTATGTAACAGGCCATCTCCGTGGTCAGGAACCACACCATCAGCAGGCAGATGGGTGGGGCACATTTCTTAACCGGGCAGCCTGGGTCCCACAGGGACTGGATTTTGGACAAGGTGTGGAGGCAGCCCCCAAACACCTGGGCAGAGTCTGCTGAGCAGATTCTGGTCCTCTTGGGGTGGCTGCATCAGTCACACCCCTTGGGGTGAGGCCTCAGTGTGGAAAGTATGTGAGCCTTGGACGATGCCATGCACAGCCTGGAATGACTTGGCCTCTTCTTTCCAAGGCTCCAGCTGATTTCCCTATCATGTGGAGGCGAGGGAGCACAGGGCCAGCTTGTCCCAGATTCTGGAGCACCAGTGAGTGTCCCTAGGCTAGGGATGTGGCGAGGGCTGGGAGGCAGCCTTCTGGGGTGGCTGCCCAGTGGGCATGGCTGGCCCTGGCCCGGATGCCACGCCCTCGTTAGCATCTGGCTGTCACTCCCACGAGCAGCAGGATCTGCATCCCCATTGCTCTGCTGAGACAGCTGGTTAATGGCACTGACGTAGCTGACGGTAGCTACTCTGCTGACAGTAGCTGCTCTGATCATGTGACTTGCCTGGGGTCACCCAGGTGATGAATGGTGGGGCCAGGATTGAACTTGTGTGCATCTCCCATGCCAGCCCAGCTCCTCCTACCCTTCTCCTGACTTGAACCCAAGGGTCTTCTTCTGGCCTGTTAGTGAGGCAGGCAGGGCAGAGAGAGTTAGTACCCCACTTTGCAGGCCAGGAGACTGAGGCCAAGTGATTTGTCAGAGATCATTGAACTGGGAATGGGCAGAACTGAACTTCAAACTTCGCTCTTTCGTTCGTACACCCTATCCTAGTCTGCTCAGGCTACCGTAAAAAATACCACTGAGTGCCACGACAGAACGAGGCAGAGTGGCTGAAACAACGGAAACATATTTCCTCACCTTTTGGAAGCTGGCAGTCTGAGAGCAGTGTACTGACAGAGCTGATTTCTGGTGCGGGCTCTCTCCCGGCTTGTGGAAGGCTGCCTCTTCACCCTGTCCTTACCTGGCCGTTTCTCTGTGCGCGCGCACACACACACACACACACAGAACAACCTCTGTGTCTCTTCATCTTCTGAGGATGCCAGTCCTTGGGTTAGGGCCTCACCTTGACGACTGCATTTAGCCTTCATTATCCTCCTGAATGCCCTATCTCCATACTGTCACATTGAAGGTTCGGGCTTCTATGTAGGAATTTAGGGGGTGGTGAACCCCGAGGCCCTTCTACTCTTTGGGGGCCCCTGGATGACACCGGGAAATGTCTGCTGCTGCTCATCAAAGGAGTCATTTGGAGTGATTGTGCAGGAGCCTAGGGATAGGGCTGGGGCAATCTGAGAAGGCTTCCTGGAGGAGGTGTGTGCATCTCTGGGTGTGTATTTGTGTGTGCATACACTGGGCTTGCAAAGCTGACCCACGTGGGGGTCTGGCTTATTTCAGGGCAATCCCACATGTAGCCCAGTGATTTGATGAGGGTGGCTATTTTCCAGGAGCCAAGAATGTAGTGAGAGGGGACCATCTGGTCCTTGCCTGGCCCCAGGGAGGCAGCTGTACCTTGATACAGCCCGTCAGGGAGCACTTCCAGGTCTTTAATGTGGAAAGGGATGGAATTCCAGCTGGGCCAAATGGGCAAAGGAGGGCAGAAGTGGAACTGAGAAACAGGGAGCCCTCCTTCAACAGCAAGAGACATCTGCAGAGCGGCCGCTTCATGTGGTAGCCAGCCCCCCAGGGCTGCCGTGGCCCCGGCTGCTGTGGCCCCTACAGGGAGCCCCTGCTATAAATTCTCTCGCCTTCCTCACCCACTGTCTGTCCCCACTTCTCAGACTCAGGCCAGATGTGGCTGATGAAGGGAATCCATATTGCCTGGTTTAGAAATGTTAACTTCCTGCCGTGTCTGTGTTTCTGGAATGAGGGTGGGGCTCCCAAGGCAGAGGCTTGGGTTCATGCACCAGGTCCCGTATGGAGGCCATAGCAGACGTGTGTTCTGTGTGGGGTGGTGGTAGGTATTCAGTCAGAAGGCTAGAAAAAGTGCTGAGGAGGCTGGGGGAGGCTGAGGAGGCTAAGGAGGCTGAGGAGGTTGAGGAGAGAGGGGGAGGCTGAGGAGGCTGAGGAGGCTGAGGGAGGCTCAAGGGACTCTCTTTCAGTGGAACTTCCTGTTTCTCACGTTTCTTCTGTGAAGACCACAGAGCGTGCACTGCTCCAAAGCAGAGTCTGAGTCTGCCTGTCGGCTTGCGGTGTCTTTGGCTTCTGCTATGTCTGTCCCTCACCTTAGCATACCTCAGCCCCTGCTGGGCTCCGAGCGTGTTAATAAGTTGCTCCTCGGAGTTGAAACCACAGCCCATCTGAGAGGGAAGAGGGCGTCTTGCAGCTCATGTGAAAGTGCTCGAAGCTCTTGCGACCCCCCCTAATTAAGAAGCTGGGGTATCTGCCCTCCCCCATCCCACACCTTCTCTCCTTCCTGGCCCAGGACCCTTTGCTCAGGTCTCACTCTCCTCCCAGGCCCCGTGGCTCCTTTCCTCCTGAGGAAGGGCCCTGAGTGTTTCTGAGACTGCCACCTCATCACTTCTCTGGTGGGAAGTGGTGGCTTCCTCTTGAGGGAGGAGCAAGTTGCTGTCCTCCCTTCCTCTGGTTCCCAAGGGCAAGTTTCTCCGGTCAGCGAGGGGCCTCCCGGGGAGCTTCCTTCCTTCCCAGTGTTCACTGGGAGCTCCAGGGGCTTAAGAACCAAAAAGGCATGGACTTAGGCCCGGGTTCCCTCACTGCCGCTGTTTAACCTCAGCGAGTCCCTTAGACCTGCAGTGTATGTTTTTCTGTTCAGCACTGGTGGAGAACTCTCCATTGTCCAGGGTGGCATTAAGAACAAGAATGGAGTTTTCAAGCCTAGGGCTCTGGGGTTGCTGAGCACTCGTGTGCAAGCCACTGTGTAAGGGGTCCCTGCCCAGACGGGGGTTGTGAGCATATGCGCCCCCCACCCCCACCCCACCTGGCTTGTCACTCTGGCCTTGGCTGCTCTCTGACTGCCTCAGTGGAGAGGCCTTAGCTGCATCATGATTAAAACCGTTCCCTTATTCAGCAAGGGTTTCCCAAGTGGCTCAGTGGTAAAGAATCCACCTGCCAGTGCAAGAGACTCAAGAGACTGGAGTTTGATCCCTGGTTTGGGAAGATGCCCTGAAGGAGAAAATGGCAACCCACTCCAGTATTCTTGCCTGGAGAGAATCCCCATGGACAGAGGAGCCTGGCAGCCTACAGTCCATGGAGTCACAAAGAGTCAGACACGACTGAGAACTGAGCAGGCACACTTATGCACTTATTCACCAAGCCCCACTTAAGCGTTCATTCCTTCTCCCATTTCTGAGAACCTGCCCTGTCTCACAGAGAAGGCAGTGGCAACCCACTCCAGTACTCTTGCCTGGAAACTCCCATGGACGGAGGAGCCTGGTGGGCTGCAGTCCATGGGGTCGCACAGAGTTGGACATGACTGAAGCGACTTAGCAGTAGCAGCAGCAGCCCTGTCCCAGGCCTTGCTCTGGGCTCTAGGGAGCACAGCCAGGAATAGAACAGAGCAGGGCTGACTCTCTACTTCCAGCTTGAAGCTGGGGAGGGAACTTAACCTAGCAATCACCCAAGCAGATTTTCAAGACTGCCTGTGTTGAGCTCCTGAGAGGAGAGGTGACAGAGAGGCCCAGCTCTGGGTGAGGTTCGAAGGGGTTCAGAATCTAAAGGCAGCCCTTGCCTCAGGAAGTGTGGGCGCCAGCTGCAGAATGTCCGCACTCGGCTCTGTAACCATCAGAGGCAATCATACTGCAAGGTTGAAGTCAATGTTTAAAAAAAGGAACATCATTTCTTAGGACGCCCTTAGTAGCCCTGTATACAATCTTGTGTTTAGCCACTTAACCACCGCCCGGGATCAGAGGCCACCTGGATGTGTGCCCCTTGAGTGCAGGCACCTCACCCACCTTCTGGGCCCTTGAATGAGAGGCAGTGTCACCCCAGGCACTGGCACGGCCACCTGGGGACTGCTTCTTGCCCATGCCCTTCAGTAACCCCAGGGACACCTGAGCCTGTTGTGGCTGAGATGAGACGGTGTGCACAGCTCCTTCATGTTGGGAAAACACGTGTGGTTTCCAGCGCGCTGCCTCCAGTTCCTGGAACCAGAGTGTTTACTTGATGTGACTCACAGCAAAAAAGCTCTACTAACTTCAGAACCTTTCAGCCTCCAGACTGTCACTTAGGAAGATACCGGAACTTTTATCTGGTGGATCAAGAGTGGATTACCCGGTATGTCACAGAGTTGTTGTTTAGTCGCTCAGTCATGTTTGACTCTGCGACTCCATGGGCTGCAGCACGCCGGGCCCCTCTGTCCTCCACCATCTCCCGGAGTTTGCTCAAACTCATGTCTATTGAGTTGGTGATGCTCTCCAACCATCTCATCCCACCAGGCTCCTCTGTCCGTGGGATTCCCCAGTCAAGAATACTGGAGTGGGTTGCCATTTCCTTTTCTGGGGGACCTTTGCGACCCAACAATCAAACCTGTGTCTGCTGCATTGGCAGGCAGATTCTTTGCCACTGAGCCACCCGGGAAGCTCCTGTATCACAGGGTTGGAAAGCTAAATTGTGTTGGGCAGGGAGGGAAAGTGTTCTCCATTTCAGGTCACCATTTTTAGAGCTGAACACTTGCTTTTTGAGATTTGGGTACCTTAATTCCACCAGGGAAACTGTCCTCTATTTGCTTAAGTTCTAGGGCTGCTGTAAGACCGTGGGACACTGGGAGCCTTACTACAGCACTGTGGGTCACGCTGAGTGAGGTCGGGTGGGTACATCATGTTTGAAGCCATACCTCGACCTCCCTCTTGGTGGCAAAGTGGCATCTGGAACTCTGCCTGATTTAGTAGATGAGGCTCAGGTGGGTGGACCTTGGTTCCACAGTTCATCCTTTATGGATATTGTGTACTCAGCTCTCCCTTGGCTGGGCAGTGAAGTGGGTAGGTTTGGGGAATTCTAGAAATCTCCAGTGGCTGCTTCTAGCAGTAGTGATGGATAGAGAGCATTACTGAGGGCCTACCACGTGCCATGCACTGGGAGGGTCTCTGCCTCCCCTTGTCTGTGTCTTAGCTGCCGACTCAAATTGGCCCTGAGGCACCTAGAACCTCCTCCCAGAAGCCAGGCCCGGTTCAGAAGTCCTCAGAGGGCCTTCCGAGGCGGCGCCCTGAGTGTGAGGAGCTGGGAGCTCACCAGTCCCCGTTATTAGATCCATCTTCTGAGCAGAGCTTTTCTCCATGCAGGTGCTCAGAAGGGAAAAGTCAGTGAGCATCTGAGCTTCCACGGTGGAATTTTTCAATCATCTGAACATTGTTCTTGGCAAGGAATGATTGAAAACAAACAGCCATTATGGGTTACGTTTTTAGACCAGTTAGAAACAGAGGTTTCACCACAATGGTATTCTTTGATCATACCAATGGTTTCTTGGTCTTTTTCCCAGTTATCTCTCGTGTACTGAGTGACTGAGGAGGGTAACTATCAGGCTCAGCATCAATTAAGTATCTGTCGAAATGTCTGTTTGGAGCCTGGCAGTCAGAGGGAAGAGGAAAGGTGTTCCCAGAGGGGGCTTCTCCAGGCTGAGACAGAGCTTACGAGGTCTAGACAGTTATGAGATATGCGGGACTCAAGAAAGAAGGGAAGAAAGCAAAACATGTGTTTCGGGTTCTGCGTGCTTCTGTTCTGTATTTGTATAGCTGAGAAAGCTTTAGTTTAAAATAAGTGGTATTTGGCAAGAAGTGTTACTGCCTGCTGACAAATTGATTGTGCTGTTTTACTGAGATAAAAATGAAAATGCAGGAGGCATTTTGCTTCCCCCCCACCCCGATGATTAAAAGTGTCTACTTGGCTCCATGCAGAGATGGTCCTTGAAGATTTATAGGAGACACCTGCGTGGCATCCATCACCAGCCTGCAGGATGGCAGAAGCAACTACCTTGCACCGTGTTCAAGACACCAGGTCCTGGGAGGGACTGTTGAAAAGGCTCAACCCGGAGGGAGTCTCTGTGCCAGTCCCACCCTAGGGTGGGACCCTAGGGTGAGGGTCTTTGAATTAAGTCGAGAACTTCCACTCTTTGTTCATACTGAGCAAGAGCCTTAGAGCGGCTGAGTGGCTCAGCAAGCCCTGCGGTGGTGAATACGATCAGACCTTCTCCTACCTGGTCCTCAGTGTCCCCATCTAAGCAGTGAGTGTGTCACATTGGCTTTCCTTCAGGTTTTCCACAGGGCCCATGTCCCTGCTCCCTCCAGCATGCCCTTTCTCTGCTCTGACATGATTGTGTCATGAAGAAGGACGATGCCAGTGTCGGGAAGAGGCTCGCTTTCCCGAGTGGCAGATCCATTCATTAACTTGACCCGGCCCGGGGAGAAATGAGAATATAGCCAAAGGCTAGCAAATTGATGAAAGAGGTCATTCATTCATTCCCTTGTCAAATGTTACTGCGTGCCAGGCTCTGAGTGGGGAGCTGGGCGTCCAGGGAACAAGGCAACCTGAGCCCTGCCCACTCCGGCTGGGGTCCAGCCCTGTTTGGACTCCCGTCCTCTTGGCTTAGGGCCTCCCTGGTGGCTCAGTTGGTAAAGAATCTGCCTGCAATGCAGGAGACATGGGTTTGATCCCTGGGTTGGGAAGATATCCTGGAGGAGGAAATGGCAACCCACTCCAATATTCTTGCCTGGAAAATCCCATGGATAGAGAAGCCTGGCAGGCTATAGTCCACAAGAGTCGAACATGACTCAGTGACTAAACTATCACCACTTCTTGGCTTAAGGACTTGCCTCGATGTAGGTCCGAGCACAGGAATGTGCTGTGAACTGCAATGCCAGCAGCCTATTAAAAGCCAAGCATTTACTTCTGAACACCCAGGACTCTAAGGTTTCTACCTTCCAGGAGCGAGGGATTTGTTTTGACAAAGGAAGTGTAAACAGGATCCTAGTGAATAATATTTCTCATGGCTGCTCCTGCTTTAATCAATTGTATATTTATTGGTGACCTCATAAGTGTCTAGACTGTCCCTGGCTCTGCCAGAGATGCAGAGAATTTACAGCTCAGCTGGGGACGGTGGAGGCGGTGAGGAGGTCAACTCTGAGGACCGCAGCCCAAGGAACGAGACGGCATGCATGTTGCTTGATCACAGGTGTGGGGCCGGCATGAGACTAAAGGAGCTCCAGGAAGAGGGGGCATTCTGGAGGGCGAGGGGAAAGAGGGGTGTTCCAGATTATTCTCCTGTGCTGGACTAGACGGCGGTGCATAGCTGTCCAGCTGACAGCCAGCCCCTGACCAGCCCTGGTTTCCCCAGGCCTTGGTCTCTGGAGGCTGGAACCCCGGATTGAGTATGCAGAGCAGCCCTGGGCCCGTGGGAGAGGACTGACCAATAGATCACTGTGCATACAGCTTAAGGGGTGCCTCCTTTCCCCTGTGAGCCCCTAGAGCCTGCCGAATAGCGCCCTTGGTGTGGGACACTGGTGTGGGCCATCCACCTCTCAGGGTTCCGGTCCTTTGCCAGCTGATGCCATGGATCCCTAGAAGCTAAGAGATGGAGAAAAGTTGTTTTGTTTTCAGGGAGAGTTGAGTTCAGATCTCATCCCCACCTCTTGCTGGCTCTGGGACCTTATGCTAACTCCTTCTCAGGTCCTCATTTTTGACATCTGAAACAAAGGCTGATCATAGCATCTATTTCCTAGGGCTGTTAGGAGGACTGCAAGAGAAAAGCACCTGCAGTGAGTCTCATGGTGCTTGGTATACAGCAGGTGCCCCATTCCTGTTAATTGCTACCCTTCAGTTATTATTATGACGCATCAGGTGGCGAAGTGGGGAGGTCACTGTCCGACCAAAAGTCATCTCTTCCTGAAAACCAGCTTAGCTGCACTCTGTGAAAGTTCTTGTCTAAAACCCCGACTCCACCCTGGGCTGTAACTCAGCTAAGAGGCATCTGAATTGAGACTCTGCCTTTCTGTGTTGCTTTCTGCTGAGGCAGTGCACCTCTGTCCTGTTTCTCATCTATACTGTGGGTGCCAGGTGAGTTCTATATGCCTGCGATATGTGCATCTCTTCCCAACCTGGCCCCTCTGAGGTCTGGGGCCGAGCTAAGCAAAGGTGACTTGAAGGGAAGAGTTGACATGGCTGCACATTTAATTATCAAAGACCTGGATTGGGTACCAGTGGGCTGAGCCCTCCACAGGCTGTTTGGGGGAAACAGAGTTTGGGTGTGTCACATGGCTGGTCTTGTAGAAGTTGTGATGGGGCAGCTGGTGGAACTGGACTTTTATCTGAGAGAGGCCCCCGGGAGCACAGAATAACTACTAGCAAACATTTGCCCTCCCTGTCCCAGAAATGACAAACCTGGACAGTGTGTTAAAAAGCAGAGATATCACTTTGCCTACAAAGGTCCTTAGAGTCAAAGCTATGGTTTTACCAGTAGTCATGTACAGATGTGAGAGCTGGACCATAAAGAAGGCTAAGCACCAAGGAACTGATGCCTTCGAACTGTGATACTGGAGAAGACTCTTGAGAATCCCTTGGACAGCAAGGCGATCAAACCAGTCAATCCTAAAGGAAATCAACCCTGAATATTCATTGGAAGGACTGTTGCTGAAGCTGAAGCTCCAATACTTTGGCCACCTGATGTGAAGAACAGACTCACTGGAAAAGACCCTGATGCTGGGAAAGATTGAAGGCTGGAGAAGGGGACAACAGAGGATGAGATGGTTGGATGGCATCACTGACTCGATGGACATGAATTTGAACAAATTCCAGGAGATAGTGGAAGACAGAGGAGCCTGGCATGCTGTGGTCCATGGGGTCGCAAAGAGTCAGACACGACTTAGCGACTGAACACAACAATCCCAGGAATAAGGACAAACAGGCAGATATTAGAGAAAGACAGGTTTGGTCTCCAAATAAGAATGACCCTTAACACGGTACTGGTAAAGAGTACCGGACATCTTGTAGATGAGGTGCTTCCTGTCCCCAGAAGTACCCAAGCTGATGTTGGCTAAGCCCCTGATGGGGATCGTATGGAGAGGATGTGGGGTGTCTTTGGACCCTGAGACATCAGGACTTTGGAGAGACCATGAGTTGCCTCTACCTTCCCAGGCATTCGCTTCTCAAGCCACTTTCAGCTGGCACAGCTGTGCGCCTCGTTGGGCCTTGGCCATGGGCCCAGGAAGAAGCAGGGCCGCCTCTGCTTGGAGCCTGCTATTTGCCTTGGCTCCTGCCTGCCCAGCCGCTTCCTGGCCCTGCCCTCCTGTGGCTTTTTCTTCATTAGCTCATCGCTCCAGGTAAAGCCAGGCCCTGGGGCCCTGGATGGCACAATGGGCACAGCCTCTGAGGCTTCAGAGCCCCCATACCTCCCTGCTGTCCTCCTGGGCAGGCTAGAGCAGCCCACAGTAAAGGTGAGTCGGGCATGGTCATTCAGGCTCAAACAGGAGAAGCTCTCAGGATAGACTGAGGCACGGGGGGGGGTGGGGGGTGCCCTGCAGCAAACTGGCTGGGCTGAGATGGCAGCTGGGGACCCTGGCTCTCGGAGCATCGCTGTTCCCTGGCCTTCGGGAAATGTGCCATTTAACTCCTGCCCGCTCTGGCCACAGTGCAAGGGCAGCAGCCAGGTGGGCTTAAAGACCTCAACAGCTGTGAACTCTGCATGGGACTCTGATGCAGGAAAAGGTCCTCTTTGATGTCTGCATCATCACCACCCCCGCCCCAGGCACCTGCTTGTGGAAGTTAGGAACATCTACGTTCTCCTAGTTTATCAGCTTCATTTTGTAAAAGGAGAAACTGAGGTCCAGAGAGCAGACTGATGGGTCTGGAATCATACAGGCATCAGAGGAGAAGCCAGAGGAAGAGTCTGGTCCCCTGACCCCAGCCCCATGGGTCTGACTGAGCTCCCTGGAAGGCATTTGAGCCCACTTCACTCCTGGGGGTGCCGTGGGCCCACCATAGCTGTGGCAGATGGCCTGGCCCAGCCAGGGCACTCAGAGCCCTGCACACCTCATGGGTTCTTCTGTTAATCTTAGATGGAAGCCCTGCTAGGAACAGCTGTTCATCATCTAGTCTTTTCAGGGAGACCTGCACTTCTGGCAGATGAACCCCTCGTGGTGGGAGGGGGTCAAGGGAGTGTGGACCCAGGATTTCTACTCCCCAGCTTGGAGGAGGCTTATGGCCTCCACTTCACGTTGTTTGTTCATCTGTTTCATTTTACAGTCATTTGTTTTATGTATACACCTGTGCTCTTGCTTGGCCAGGCACTGTTCCAGCTGCTGGGGATCAAATGATGAACTAGTCCTTGGAAACTCCTGGGGAGCTTTAAAACTACTGACGCCATCTCCAGAGATTTGATCCAGTTGACCTGGGTGTGGCCCGTGCACTTCAATTCCTAAAGTCGCCTGTATTCACATGGAAATTTCTTTTCCGGGAGGAGAAAAGCTTGTAGAAGGGATGTGGCTCTAAGAGGAGGTTGTGAGCAGAGCACGAGTGAAGGCAGGGCCCAGTCAGTGGGCACAGAGCAGCATTTACCCTCTGCCGGGCTTTCCCAGGTGCTTCACCCCAGCGGGCATGGCCTGGCTCCCGGGAGGCTCTGCTGCTGGCCCGGCAGGGTTCTGAGCACCCACGTGGAGCCCAGACCCTGCACCCCAAGGCGGACATCTGGGGGTCACATCTCCTTTGCTTGCCAGGGACTTCCTAATCTCAGATCATGCAGCCGTGTTTTTCGAAGACTTGTTTTATCCTCATTTGTAAATATTTAAAATCTAAAGAAACAGAAACAGCCACAGGTCACACACATCAGTTGTCTCTTTTGTGCTTTTAGGAGCCTCCACTGCTGATGAACCAAATGCCCTTTCTGCTGATGCCTGGTGGTTGGCATGCTTGTCCCTCGAGGCTTTCAGCCTGGGAGAGGGCACAGGGCCCAATGTTTCAGGCTACTGATTTAGAGATGGCCAGGTTTTCCCTGGTGGCTCAGATGTTAAAGAATCCCTGTGTGTGCTTAGTCGCTCAGTTATGTCCAACTCTTTGCGACCCCATGGACTGTAGCCCTCCAGGCTTCTCTGTCCATGGGGATTTTCCAGGCAAGAATACTGGAATGGGTTGTCATGCCTTGCTCCAGGAGATCTTCCCAACCCAGGGATCGAACCCAGGTCTCCCACACTACAGGCAGACTCTTATACTGTCTGAGCCACCAGATGGTAAAGAATCTGCCTGCAACGCAGGAGACCTGGGTTTGATCTCTGGGTCAGGAAGATCCCCTGGAGAAGGGAAAGGCTACTCAATCCAGTATTCTTGCCTGGAGAACTCCATGGACAGAGGAGCCTGGCGGACTACAGCCCATGGCGTTGCAAGAGCTGGACACAAGTGAACAACGAACACTTTCAGCTTTTCAGGAAGAAAGCCAAGCGTGGACCCCAGGTCCCAAGTCTGTCCCCAGCTCTTCCCCCATACCGGGCATCCCAGCCCCAGCCACACAGTGTCTGCACCTCCCTGGCCATTCTCCAGGCCCACCTCCGACACTCTACTGCTCCACTTACCCACCCAATTCTTCCTCTCATTCTCATTGCAAGGAAGTATCTAAACTCTCTGCTTTTCTTGGCTGCAAGGATAAGGGAGAGGTCACTGCGTGACTCTAGGGCCCCATCATTACCCAGAGGGCCCTGCAGTGACAATGTTGGCTTGGCGTCCTGTTCAGCTCAGCCCTCAGCCCTTTCCCAGGCTCTAGGTTCCTCCTGGGCTTTGACTGCAGCCAGTGGCTTCAGAGCAGAGGTGGGGCTGGTTGGGCTGCTTCACCGGGGCCCCCCAAAAACACACTTCAACCCCCTCCCACTCCTCTTTCTTTCACAAGTCCTCAGACCAGACCCTCCTTTCCTTCCCCTTTCCCCACCCCGTATTCCCTCCCTTCCCCGACCTGGCAGCCCAGACCCCAAACACCCCACTCAGTGGTGGGTTTCATGTGTGACTTTTCCGGGTATCGCTAACCTTTGTAAGACTCAGGCTTAATAGTTTTGGTCCTCCAGAGACATGTGACAAGTACAAGACATTCAGTAGAACTCGAAACCAAAACGAGGGTGACAGAAAGCTCAGGAAGACGGGGCTGGGTTTGGGTGTGTTTGTGTAATGTGCCATATGTCATTTTTTATTCACATAAAAACATCTTTCTCGAAGCAATAGGAACCCACTCAGCTGTTGCTAACCAAATACCAAATGTTTCCTTTTTCCTCTCCTGCTTCTTCCAAGAGGCGGGCTGTGAAGAACTGCCGTTATCCGTGATGCTATCTTGCCTTTCAAACGTCAGACGGCCTTTTCCTCAGAGCAAACGCCCAATTGTTTTTCCCAGCGTTGGCAGGAATTTTTGAAAGAAAGCTGTTTATCATCTTAGACCTGGAGGGAGGGGCTTGAGCCTCGGTCTGATCCAGTCTCTTCCAGTCTATTTTCCTCAATTGCCTCGGGACCTACTGGGACCCTTGCCCCCAACCAGAAAAAAAAGCAGAACAATAAAACCTGGTATTTCAGTAAAATGGTGTTTAATAAAATTAAAGGAAACAGAAAGGAACGGACCCTCCAGTTGATAGAGAGATGGCTCCAGGAATTACTTTTGGACGCCCCCCTCCCCCCGCCCCCGACTCCCCTCCATGTACAATAAACATGTGGTTTCATTTCCAAGGGCTCCGGTGTTAGCATTTCCATTTCCTCAGGAAGCTCTCTTGCTCTTACTTCTGAAATGGAACGTTCATTTTCTTTGGCCCAAGTTCAAGGAGTGCCTAGGGCGACAACGAACACAATCCCAAGCTGGTTTCGGGGGTCGACGCCCCCTCCCACCCCCGCTGGGGACTGAGGCTAGTCGGGAGGGAGGGGTGGCGGCCTCCGTTGCTTGGCTCTATAGCCACGAGGGGAGTCATGCAGCCCCACAGCCTGAGTTCTGGCTTTCAGTTGGGAAAATCTGGTGACCCTCCAAGCATGCACATACCACAGGCTCTTAATTAAGAAAGTATGTTCCCATCTCAAGTCACTCGAAAAGAATGAAAACAGTGACAGCATTTATTTATCTTCACTATCAATATCATTCCTGTTTCTAAATCCACTGGGGGTCATGAGTCTTGCACGAATTGACTGTGGGTTGTGAGATTTTAACCACATCCATGTGCTGAGGGGGCACGTGTGGCTTCTCTCTGAGAGAGAGGCTTGGAGGAGGGGGAGAAGGGCAGCAAAGCCCTGGCCCCTGCCTTTCCTGGGGCTCAGGAACGACAGCTCTTGTCAGGAGGAGTGGCTGGGTTTTGCCATCTCTGGTGCTAATGCAGAGTCAGCCCCTCTTTCACTGGCTACATCCCATTTCTTTCCTGAATCTTCCAAGTCTTGTAGAGGAGAGGTGATATCTGAATGGATACCATTTGTGTTGTTGTTTAGTCACTATGTCATGTCCAACTCTTTTGTGACCCTATGGACTATAGGCCTCCAGGCTCCTCTCTCCATGGGATTTCCCAGGCAAGAACACTGGAGTGGGTTGTCGTTTCCTTCTCCAGGGGATCTTCCTGACCCAGGAATTGAACCCATGTCTCCTGCATTAGCATGCAGATTCTTTACCGCTGAGCCACCTGGGAAGGCCTACCATTTGTGTAGGGCCTTCAATATGCTGAGAATGGCCTGGACGCTCATGTGTGTTGTTGATCCTCTGACTGTTGTATGACGCTCTGACTGCCTGTGTGATGCAAGAGGAGCGGGCCTCAGGTTCAGGGACATGTCCAAGATAGGATAGCACGTTAGTCCATTTGGGCTGCTATAGCAGAATGCCACAGCCTGGGTGAATTATAAACAGGGTTTTGTTTGTTTATTGTGGGTTTTTTGCGGGGAGGCCATGAGGCTTGAAGGATCTTAATTCCCAGACCAGGGACTGAACCTGGGCCTTTGGCAGTAAAAGCATGGAGTCCTAACCCCTCAATCACCAGGGAATTCCCATAAACAACAGAAGTTTATTTCTCACAGTTCTGGAGGCTGGAAGTCCAGGTGCCAGTTCATAAACGACCATCTTCTTGCTGTGTCCTCACAGGGAAGACAGGGTGAGGGAGCTCTCCGGGGCCTCTTCTAAAAGGGCACAAATCCCACTCATGAGGGCTCCACCCTCATGACCTAGTCACCTCCCAGGTCTCACCTCCTAATACCATCACTCTGGGCATTAGGTTTCTACATATGAATAGGGGGAAGGGACACATTTAGTCTCTGGAGAAGGAAATGGCTACCCACTCCAGTATTCTTGCCTGGAGAATTCCATGGACAAGGGGAGCCTGGCGGGCTACAGTCCATGGGGTCTCAAAGAGTCAGACATGACTAAGCAACTAAAACACCACAACTACCACATTTAGTTTCTAGCAGGTATCCTTTACAATGGGCCTGGGGTGTGGGTACCATCAATGGCTTATTATGAGAACAGGCTGGGAGACACAAGGGGCTCTGAACAAACACCCACACATCCCAAAGTGGCGGTGAGGATGGGGCCTCTTGTCTTGTTGTGCCCTCTGTTGATTGATAACTTGGTAAGGGTCATGCCCGACTTTTGAGGTAGGCTTGGCTCTGCCTAAAATCTTCAGGACGTGTGTTGCAAAAATCTGTATGCGTTTGTTGGCGTGCTTGCACATTCTCAGAGAATGACCTCCATCACCAGATAAACTTACCTGCTGAGCCCCTCAGTTGACACTGTGCTGACTCGTGTCTCTTCGTGTCTCACCTCCATCCCCAAGCAACCTATTACTTCCTTTCCATTTTCTTTTTCCTTTCTTCTTCTTTTTTTTTTTTTTTTTTTGGTGGAGGGTAGGGCTGTGCTGCCTGGCATGTGGAAACTTAGTTCCCCAACCAGGGATTGAACCTGTGCCCCTTGCATTGGAAGTATGGGATTTTACCACCCTGGACTGCCAGGGAAGAACCGATCCATTTTCTTTAAGCCATTCTCTCTCTCTTTTTAAAATGGAAGCATAATTGATTTACAATATTGTGTTAGTTTCAGGTATACAACAAAGTGTTTCAGTTATATGTATATTTTCAGATTATATGATATTCCACGGGCTTCCCTTGGAAACGAGCAGAGATCTTTCTGTCATTTTTGAGATTGTACCCAAGTACTGCATTTTGGACTCTTTTGTTGACCATGATGGCTACTCCATTTCTTCTAAGGGATTCTTGCCCACAGTAGTAGATATAATGGTCATCCTAACTAAATTCACCCATTTCTGCCCATTTTAGTTCACTGATTCCCAAAATGCTGATGTTCACTCTTACCACTCCTGTTTGACCACTTCCAATTTATCGTGATTCATGGACCTAACATTCCAGGTTCCTATGCAATGTTGTTCTTTACAGCATCAGACTTTACTTTCACCACCAGACACATCCACAGCCGGGCGTTTCCACTTTGACTCAGCCTCTTCATCCCTTCTGGAGCTGTTTCTTCATTCTTCTCCAGTAGCATATTAGGCACCTACTGACCTGGGGAGTTCATCTTTTAGTGTCCTATCGTTTTGCCTTTTCATACTGTTCATGGAGTTCTCAAGGCAAGAATACTGAAGTGGTTTGCCATTCCCTTCTCTGCTGCTGCTGCTGCTAAGTCACTTCAGTCGTGTCCGACTCTGTGCGACCCCATAGATGGTAGCCCACCAGGCTCCGCCGTCTCTGGGATTCTCCAGGCAAGAACACTGGAGTGGGCTGCCATTTCCTTCTCCAATGCATGAAAGTGAAAAGTGAAAGTGAAGTCGCTCAGTCGTGTCCGACTCTTCGCGACCCCATGGACTACAGTCTACCAGGCTCCTCCACCCATGGGATTTTCCAGGCAAGAGTACTGGAGTGGGTTGCCATTGCCTTCTCCCATTCCCTTCTCTAGTGGACCACATTTTGTCAGAACTCTCCACCATGACCCATCTGTCTTGGGTGGCCCTATGTGACATGGCTCATAGTTTCATTGAGTTAGACAAGGCTGTGATCCATGTGATCTGTTTGGTTAGTTTTCTGTGATTGTGGTTTTCATTCAGTGATTCTACGAAGAACTACAAGACCTTTTAGAACTAACACCAAAAAAAGTTGTCCTTTTCATCATAGGGGACTGAAATGCAAAAGTAGGAGGTCAAGAGATTCCTGGAGTAACAGGCAAATTTGGCCTTGGAGTATAATATGAAGCAGGGCAAAGGCCAGCAGGGTTTTACCAAGAGAATGCACTGGTCATAGCAGACGCCTTCTTCCAACAACACAAGAGAAGACTCTACACATGGACATCACCAGATGGTCAATACCAAAATCAGATTGATTATATTCTTTTCAGCCGAAGATGGAGAAGCTCTGTTTAGTCAGCAAAAACAAGACCAGGAACTGACTGTGGCTCAGATCATGAACTCCTTATTGCCGAATTCAAACTTAAATTGAAGAAAGTAGGGAAAACCACTAGGCCATTCAGATATGACCTAAATCAAATCCCTTATGATTATACAGTAGAAGTGAGAAATAGATTCAAGGGATTAGATCTGACAGACAGAGTGCCTGAAGAACTGTGGATGAAGGTTCATAACTTTGTATAGGAGGCAGTGATCAAAACCATCCCCAACAAAAATGCAAAAAGGCAAAATTGTTGTCTGAGGAGGCCTTACAAATAGCTGAGAAAAGAAGAGAAGCTGAAGGCAAAGGAGAAAAGGAAAGATATACCCATCTGAATGCAGAGTTCCAAAGAATAGCAAGGAGAGATGAGAAAGCCTTCCTGAGTGATCAATGCAAAAAAAAAAAAAAAAGAGGAAAACAATGGAATGAAAAAGACTAGAGAGCTCTTCAAGAAAATTAGAGATACCAAGGGTGCAAAGATGGACACAATAAAGGACAGAAAGAGTATGGACCTAACAGAAGCAGAAGATATTAGGAAGAGGTGGCAAGAATACACAGAAGAACTGTACAAAAAAGATCTTCATGATCCAGATAACCACGATGGTGTGATCACTCACCTAGAGCCAGACATCCTGAAGTGTGAAGTCAAGTGGGCCTTAGGAAGCATCACTACAAATAAAGCGAGTAGAGGTGGTGAAATTCCAGTTGAGCTATTTCAAATCCTAAAAGATGATGCTGTGAAAGTGCTGCACTCAATATGCCAGAAAATCTGGAAAACTCAGCAGTGGCCACAGGACTGGAAAGGATCAGTTTTCATTCCAATCCCAAAGAAAGGCAATGCCAAAGAATGCTTAGACTACTGCACAATTGCATTCAACTCACACGCTAGCAAAGTAATGCTCAAAATTCTCCAAGTGAGGCTTCAACAGTACATTAACCGAGAACTTCCAGATGTTCAATCTGGATTTAGAAAAGGCAGAGAAATCAGAGATCAAATTGCCAACATCAATTGGATCATAAAAAAAAGCAAGAGAATTCCAGGAAAACATCTGCTTCACTGACTATGCTAAAGCCTTTGACTGTGAGGATCACAACACACTGTGGAAAATTATTGAAGCGATGGGAATACCAGACCACCTTACCTCCCTCCTGGGAAACCTGTATGCAAGTCAAGAAGAAATAGTTAGAACCGGACATGGAACAATAGAGTGTTTCAAAATTGGGAAAGGAGTACGTCAAGGCTGTACATTGTCACCCTGCTTATTTAACTTGTATGCAGAGTACATCATGCAAAATGTTGGACTGGATGAAGCACAAACTGGAATCAAGTTTGCCAGGAGAAATATCAGTAACTTCAGATATGCAGATGACACCATCCTTATGGCAGAAAGTGAAGAGGGACTAAAGAACCTCTTGATGAAGGTAAAAGAAGAGAGTGAGAAAGCTGGCTTAAAACTCAACATTCAGAAAACTAAGATCATGGCATCTGGTCCCATCACTTCATGGCAAATAGATGGGAAAACAATGGAAACAGTGAGAGACTTTATGTTCTTGGGCTCCAGAATCACTGCAGATGGTGACTGCAACCATGAAATTAAAAGTTGCTTGCTCCTTGGAAGAAAAGCTGTGACAAACCTAGACAGCATATTAAAAAGCAGAGACATTACTTTGCCGACAAAAGTCCATATAGCCAAAGCTATGGTTTTTTCAGTAGTCATGTACGGATCTCAGAGTTGGACCATAAAGAAATCTGAGCACCGAAGAACTGATGCTTTTGAACTGTGGTATTGGAGAAGACTCTTGAGAATCCCTTGAACTGCAAGGAGATCAAGGAAAGTCAGTCCTAAAGGAAATCAGTCTTGAATATTCATTGGAAGGACTGATGCTGACACTGAAGCTCCAATACTTTGGCCACCTGATGTGAAGAACTGACTCATTGGAAAAGACCCTGATGCTGGGAAAGGTTGAAGGCAGGAGGAGAAGGGGATGACAGACGATGAGATGGTTTGATGGCATCACCAAATCAATGAACATGAGTTTGAGCAAGCTCCAGGAGATGGTGAAGGACAGGGAAGCCTGCTGTCCTGCAGTCCACGGGGTCACTAAGAGTCGGACACGACTGAGCGACTGAACCACAACAGCAAGAACAACAGGCTTCCCTGGTGGCTCAGTGGTACAGAATCTGCCTGCCAGTGCAGGAGACACAGGAGATGCAGTATCAATCCCAGGGTCAGGACTACCCCCTGGAGGAAGAAATGGCAACCCACTCCAGTATTCTAGCCTGGTAAATCCCATGGGCAGAGGAGCCTGATGGGCCGTAGTCCATTCGGTCACAAAGTGTTGGATATGAATTAGCAACTAAACTACCACCACCACCACTGTGAATCCTGCCCCCCAAATTTAGACATCTTTTGATCATACCTCCTGGGACTCAGGAACCTTCAAACAAGTTACTTAACCTCTTTAACTTCCGCATCTTGGCTCTTATGAATACTGTCGAAATGTACATGGAAATTCAAATTCCTCTTTGAAATACTGATTTTAATTCTTTTGGATAAATACCCAGCAGTGGAATTGCTGGGTCATATTCATTTTTTGAGGAACCTCCATATACTTTAAGCCATTCTTGAAGGTTCCCTGCAGTGGTCTCAGGCCTAGCTCTGCATTTCTGCTATACCACACTTGTCTTAGCCGTGCACTGTGGCTTCTCCCTGCTCCTCCTCCTAGCCTCTGGCCCTATTTCTCTGGCTTTGGCCTTCTCCTTCCCCAGCACTCAGCCTCTCTCCTGTGCTTGACGATTGGCATTGCCTCTGGCAACCCCGTCCCTCTCGTTCCCATGCTCCAGTGAGCCCTCCCTTGGGCACCACCCCTGAAACTCACCCAAGTCAGGAGAGCTGTGTGTGCGCCCCTCAGCTGGGGCGTTTCCCATAGACCTGCTCTGCAGCTTCATTCACAGCTGAGCCGTGACCAGCCCTACCTGTGATCTTTTCTCCATCCTGCCTCAGCGGGGCAGGTAAGCAAACTGCTCAGACAAAGACAAAGCCTGGGGGAGGGGGAGCCTCCTTTAAGGGGTGCCCTGACAGGCTCCGTATGCAGTGCTCAGAAGGGGCTCAGCCAATGTCTGTGAACTTGCTGAGAGAACAGTGGTTCTGTCTGAGGCCCCTCTGGCAGGAATCCGGCATGCTGCAGGACGGAGCAGCACCCCGTCTTCCCTGGCCAGCCATGGGCATGCTTGGGAGGTGTCAAGCCCTTGAAGAAACAAACGACACATGTGGTTTCCTTAAAGCCAGTTCAGTTCAGCTTCTCATCCAAGTAGGATCTCGCAACCGCACAGGCTGCGCCCTCCCTGCCCAAAGGCCGGGGCTTGAGCCACAGGTGGGAATGGCTCCCAAACCAGCAACCTCTTCCGTAAATGTCTCGGACTCTCTGCTCCCTCCCCATTTTTGTCCACCTTCCCATGTGCTGCACTTGAATTCATTTGTGCTCATTAGAATCACTGAGGCTCCAGTGGGATGGGAATCCATTCCAGTCTCCTTGGCCTTGGGGTCCAGCTCTTTCCTGTCTGAACCCAGCCTGCCTTTCCAGCACATCCTCCCTCCCCAAACCTCCTGTGTGCTGGTGGGCCCCAGCCCTCCCTGGTGCATTCTGCCCCTTGACCTAGAGCACTGTAAGTTCAGAGCTTAGAATGGGGTTTCTGGACCCCCTGTCCATTACCTTCCTCTAGATATGCTTCAGTTTTCTGTGTCCACCAGACCAATGCTACCACAGCCAAGGTCAAATGTCACATCACGAAGACCACACCCCTAATCTTGGTCTTAGCTGACAGCCAGCTGTTAACCCCAAGCCTGCTTCTGGATCGTTAACCTGCCAGTGGGTATGAGGTGTGTCTCATCCCATCTACTCATCCACACCATCCACCCCCACCAGGTGTTCAGTTCAATAAGAGTGTATGAAAATTGAAGGAACCTTCTAGTATCATAAAGCAGGAAAACTTGGAAGAGAGTTTGTTGGATGAAGGAAGGACCCAAAGAATAGGCTGGAATGATTAGATGATTGGTGAATACTTTGGGGGCAAGGAGCCTGATGCCCCTCATATCTTATATAACAACAGGCTCTTTCTGTCTTGGAGGGAAAGATCAATGAGCGATGTAGCCAAAAGCAGAATTTTCACGTTCAGAAGAGTTGGTGTGTTTGTGTGTGTGTCTGCCTGTGTGCCCAGCATCCCAGGGCCTCCCAGTCTGAGAGAGAGATTCAGAGGCCAGAGAGATCCCTCCCCTTCTGTGCTGGGAACTCCTCCCCACCAAACCCCGCTAGGACATCCTTGGGAGAAGGGCTCTGAGCATTTCTACAACATGCCCAGCTTCCATAGCAACTGACCAGGAAGGATCCGCTCTGAAGATGTACTGATATCACAGAGCAACTTGTGCTTTAAACTGCAGTCTCCTCTGACTTTCCGGAAGTGACCTGCCCCTTGGACTTGCTCTTGACACATCAAGAACTTTGATCCACACCTCTTCCTGTCGCCTCGATCAATCTGATTCCTACTCTTTGTTCTGTGGCCTCCTTCTCTGTCTCTAAGGGATCTGCAGACTTTGCCCTTCAATCTTAGCGGTGGTCGCACTTCCTCAGAGGACAGGTCCGTTTATCTTTATTTCAAGTTAAGGAAACATCCCAGTAGATGCTTGCTAATCCTCTTCTTTCTTCCTGGGCTCCCTGCACATGGCTTTCTTGCCTGGGATCCTCTGTACAGCTGGGAGAGGCACAGTCAGAACTAAGGTGCTGACAGCTTGTGTTGGAATCACATGGTGTTTACTGTGCTATGAGTTTACAGCATCCTTGTTTCCATACTGACAGCACACGCCATATGGAGAGAGAAAACCCTGTCAGATGAACCCTTGAGGAACCGCAGTGTGGTGCATGAAATCTCATAATTGCTTTCAGAGATGGGGAGGGCCATCTCTCGCTCAAATTGCATCAGCGATGGGGGCGCTCCCTGCCACAATTGAATAAAATGGAGTTTGACATGAGGTAATTTACTTTGTTCTGTGTTGGTGCTGGGGAAGCTCAGCTGATCAGGCAAGGATGGGAAAGTTTGTTTTCTCCCCTTGGAGGATCAGGCTGAGAGGGAGGCAGTGAGAATGCAGGCCATGTCCGCAGGACGTGGTGTTAACAGGTGCAGGTCAGACCGGTCACCCACGGGGTGACCAGACTCCAGCCCAGACTCCCTCCTGTCGCTGATGATGACCTGACATTTTATTACTGTCACTTGGGATCTTGTCTGCTCACCCAAACACACTCCACCTTTCCAACGGAATCCAAGATCCCTGAGGTCTGGGATCGTGTCCCGTTCCCCCCACCCCTTTATGCCCACCAATCCTGCCACACACCAAGGTGGGCTAAATGTTTGTTGGAGTGGCTATTCCCAAACCATCTGTGCATGGAAAAGTAGGCTGAGTGAGGCAACAATTCAAGGCTAGTTTCAGCCCCCAAACCACTTGAGCAGGGGCCCAGGGGGAGACTTGCAAGGTGTTTCATCTTTGTTCACCAATGTATCTACTCAAGAGAGAATGGGAAGGTCATGAGTGCCTTCTGAACATGGTATACTGAGAACTGGTGAAGTGAAAGTGTCAGTCGTGTCCGACTCTTTACAACCCCATGGACTATAGCCCGCCAGGCTCCTCTCTCAATTTAACTCTGCAGGCAAGGATACTGGAGTGGGTTGCCATTTCCTTCTCCAGGGGATCTTTCCGACCCCGGGATGGAACTTAGGTCTCCTGCACTGAAGGCAGATTCTTTACTGTCTGAGCCACCAGGGAAGCCCCAAGAGCCAGTGGATTCCTTCAGAAACAGTTCTTACCCTCAGGCAGTTTACCCAGGAAAGGAGAAGTGGGTTATAAAACTCACCAGCCCTAGTCACTTGTTCTTTTGGTTTATTGTTGTTTAGTTGCTAAGTCGTATCTGACTCTTTTGTGACCCCATGTACTATGTAGCTCTCCAGGCTCCTCTGTTCAGGCAAGAATACTGGAATGGGTTGTCATTTCCTTCTCCAAGGGATCTTCCTGACCCAGGAGACAAAAACTCAACACCACTGGCTTAAGCGATAGGTGGATAAGGGTGCAGGTGGAGAGCAGGCCTCAGTCGGTTGCCTTTGGGGTCTCCCATGATATCTGCAGCTCCAGGCTTCTCTTTCTTACTCAGCTCTTTCTCCTCTGTTGGCTTCACTCTCCGTGGGCTCTCGCTGCCTGGTGGGAAAGACAGTTGTGTTGGCTCCTGACTGACTGTTCATAAGACCTTGTCATCCCAGAGGGGTACGTGCTTCTTTTCTGGAAGTTCTAGCAAAATCCCTGGACCCCCTGGGTCATGTGCCCTGAACCTATCAGTGTGGCCCTGATAGAGGACTCAGATTGGCTGGGACTGAGTCATGTGCTCCTCCCTGAAGCTCCCTGAAGTCATTCCCTTAGAACCATGGGCTAGAATTTTACAGACTCAGGGGAGGAGGTTCCACAAAGGAAGGGAGACTTCTTGCCTGGAGAATCCCAGGGACAGAGGAGCCTAGTGGGCTGCCATCTATAGGGTCGCACAGAGTCGGACACGACTGAAGCGGTTTAGCAGCAGCAGCAGCAGCATGCTGATCCTAGGAGATAGGTGCGATTATCATTCCCAGTTTACAGATGAGGAAACTGAGGGATAAAGTGTCAGGTCATCTGCCCCAGGGCACACAGGCAGTGAATACTGAGGCTGGGATTTTAACCCGGGCTTAGCTTCAGAGCCCTTGCTCACAGCCACCAATCTTCCTACAAGTTATGGCTGTACCTCCTGTGGATAAACTCTTTGGGTATGAAAGTGAGTGGGCGTGATGGTTTTCTTCCCATCTTGTTATGTTTCATATCACCAGGGAAACCCCCTCTAAAGGGATGATTGTCCTGGTTCCTTCTCTCCACTTGGCAAGGATCTAGTCTTTCCTTTCTTCTGGATAGCTCTCCTACCGAGGTCTACCTCACCCTCTTCCTGGGTTCCCTACAAAGTCCCTGACTTTTCCTGGTGCAGCTGCAGAATCAAGGGGCTCATTTTCAGTGCTGTAGAGAATCCAAGGCAAGGTGTCTCAGCAAGACCTTGGAGCATCTTTCTGGCCAGAGAAAGCCTTTTGCAGAATCACTGCAGAAAGAGCCAGAAGGGACCCTCCAATGCGCATCTTCATTTTACAGAGGAAGACTAAAGCCCAGAGATGTGGATGTGTTGCTTGCAGTCACACAGTAAGTCACTGACTAGAACCCTGGTCTCCAGGCCTCTGGCTTTGAGTCTTACACTATCTTCCTTCTTCAGAATTCTCTTGGCTACTCAATAGCTGAGGACTCGTCACTTCCTGCCTCTGTGCCTCTAGCTCCTTAGCTGGAAAATGCAGTGTTTTCATAATGTGAAGCACTCTTAAGACTGGGCTTTGCTTCAGTTGGGCAAATACGATTTTATTTTTTTAACTGCGTTCATTAGAATGTTTTGAATTATAAGTCGTTTTAAAAGTTTTTCAACTTGTCCTAAACAATGCTCATAAATAAGCTTTTCAGATGTGGTTTGGGCTGCACGTTGCAGGCATAGTGTGATCTAGATTCATGACTTCACCAGAGCACCTACTCGTAATTTTCCCAGCTCTGACCTCCTCTCCATGTGAACATCATCCTCACAGCAGCTTGTTGTGCAGTACCAAGATCTCTGCAGCAGACCCTGGCCTCACACCCATGTACCCCAGCACCAGAGGAAAAGAGGCTTAGTGTGCCCAGGCAACATCTGTGGTTCATGTGGATTTTAGTGGCTTGGGTTGCATGCTCGGCACCCTTATCCAGTCATTGTAACCAAGGAATGTGACATGCTAATCAGCCATCTAGGGATGCCGTCATAGTGCCAGGGACTGCTAGCATCTTCACATAGCATCCAGGGCATTGAAGAGGGAGTGGACTGGAGACTAGAGGCGAGGTATTAACTGGCCCCTTTTTCTACCCTGACCTTGACCCTCTGAGTCTGCAGAGCCTGGAGATGAGTAAGGGGTCCTGAGAGTTTGCCAGTCACCTTACTGCATCCATCTGGGATGAGGATCCAGACGCGGGTTGATGGCTCTGCCTGGCCCTCTCTGGGTTTCACCGTATTCTTCTTTTCTTTTCTCCAGACCGAGATTACTGCAGTTTATGTGACAAACAGCCAATCGGGAGACTGCTTTTCCGGCAGTTCTGCGAAACCAGACCTGGGCTGGAGTCTTACATTCAGTTCCTGGACTCAGTGGTAAGTCCCTGCTCCTGAGTGGGGAGCTTTTGGTCCTCTGTGATCAGCGATGGTTTTCATCCAAGGGAAAAGATAAAGACCTTGTGACTTAGATGGATGAAGAATAAACTTGTCGCTTAAGAAACTGCCAGTGCAGACTTTGAGAATGCAGACTTGTCTCCAGGTCATCACCTGCTATGTTTGTCTGTACACTTTTTACCAGCTGCTTCTTCACTAGAATGCAAGCTTCCTGGGGCCAGGACCCTGGGCTTGCAGTTCGCTCCTGCCTGGCATTATGCCTGGCCCATACAGCACCCAATATTTGTGGAAGGAACATGTGTTGACTGTTTCAAAGCGTTCTGTCAGCTGCTGGCTGCACTGGCTGCTGGCATACCCGGGCACGACTGACACCGTGGGGTCTTCCTTCAGATGTACTGGTCACTCATTTGTTCAACAAATGCTGTATTAGCCGTTAAAAAGAATGCGATAATGCCATTTGCAGCAGTAGGGAGGGGCCTAGAGATTATCATGCTAAGTGAATAAAGTCAAAGAAAGACAAATACCATATAATACCACGTATATGTGGAATCTAAAAAAAAAAAAGATATAAATGAACTTATTTACAAAACAGAAGTATACTCATGGACATAGGAAGCAAACTTGGTGGTTATCAGAGGGGAAAGGCGGGGAAGGGATAAATTGGGAATTTGGGATTAACATATACATACTACTGTATATGTAGTACTGGAAAAGAGTCTGATGCTGGGAGGGATTGGGGGCGGGAGGAGACGGGGACGACAGAGAATGAGATGGCTGGATGGCATCACCGACTCGATGGACATGAGTTTGAGTGAACTCCAGGAGTTGGTCATGGTCAGGGAGGCCTGGTGTGCTGCGATTCATGGGGTCGTGGAGAGTCGGACACGACTGAGCGACTGAACTGAACTGAACTGAGCACTGTATTTAGTTTCTTCCCTGGTGGCTCAGTTGGTAAAGAATCCACCTTCCATGCAGGAGATGGGGGCTCGATCCTTGGATCGGGAAGATCCCCTGGAGAAGGAAATGTCAACCCACTCCAGCATTCTTGCCTGAAAAAATCCCATGGACAGAGGAGCCTGGTGGGCTACAGTCTATGGGGTCACAAAAGGATCAGACACAACTTAGTGACTAAACCACTACCAGCATCTTCCCCCAGGTCCCCCGGACTACCAGCCCTGACATGATCCCCGTTCCAGTGACCAGAAATAAACTGGGAGTTTGGGATTATCAGATACATACTACTGTATATAAAACAGATAAACAACCAAGACCTCCTATATAGTACATGCAACATGTAATTGAAAAGAATCTGAAAAAGAATATGTATGTGAGTGTATATATAACAGAATCATTTCTCTTCACTGAAACATTGTAAATTGCCTATACTTCAATTAAAAAAAAAAAAACTAAAAACAAATGTTGATTGATCTGCTTGAGCTTTTAGAACAGGACTTATGAACATGCAGGAGTTCCTTGGCACATGCTCAGGAGGTTAGGGCACCTCACCCTGGGCTCAGGGAGTCTATCCAAGGAAAGTGGACAAGGATTAGGGAGATGAAGGATGAATCATGGTCAATCGTGAAAGGAATGGGGTCATCTGGGCCCACCTTTCCAAGGCAGGGTGTGGAGATGCTGTTGTTTCCTAGAGGCCCTAATGCCATTGTTGGCTGCAGCCGTCCTGACCTCTGGCTTGGTTTGGGGGACAGCATGATGGGGCCCAAGTTTGTGTGTCTGCTTTAGGGTCTCAGTGTGGATCTCTAGACCCACTGGCCAAACTGTCCACTGAACATCTCACTGACAGTCACATGGGCCCCTCAAAGTCAACACCTAAAACTAACTCAGCACCTCCTCCCAGGTCCCCCATACTACTAGCCCTGACACGTGACCCCATCATCACCTGCACGTGAAATCTTTGCATTGTCCTTGACCCCTGCCTCTCATCGTTCTTTACCAACCAGATCAAGGACCATGTGCCTGGTCCCTTGACCGCTCCCGGCCCAGCTCCCTTCCCTCCACAGCCTCCGTCCTGGTCTCCATGCCAGTGATTGCAATAGTTCCCGACCTCAACTGAGCAGTAGAAACACCTGGGGAGCCTTAAAAAAATAATCAATGCCTGAGCTGAAGCCCAGACTCATTAATTTGAATCTCTGGGGATGGGGCCAAGTATTTTCATAACTTTTTATTATGGAAAATTTCAAGCTATAAAAAGTAAAAGTCTACAGAATAATATAATGAACCCCCATGCACCCTTTACCCACTTCAACAGTTACAGACTCAAGGCCAATCTTGTTTCACCCACATCCTCCCTGCACCCCCCACCCTGTGGCATTTTGCAGCTGATCTCATTTATGTCATTTCATCCATGAGCATGTCAATATGTGTCAATAAATGGTGAGGGCTCTTTAGCCAAAAAAACCACAGTACCATTAGCACAGCTAAAAAGTAATAATTCTTTACTGTCATCAAATACTCGTCAGTGTTCAAATTTCTGATTTTCTCATGCTTTTTGTAAATGAATCTCTTCACAGTTTATAACCACCTCCAAGGGCGTCCCGTGGTCTGAGTGTTGTGTTCTCACCCCCATGTGTCATTTAATAGGTTCCTCTGTATTTCTTGTAAGTTGCTCATTGACTTCAGAAATTTGGTCAGATTCAATTTCAATCTGGCAGTGGTTGGGGGTTGACTTCATAAGTGGTTTCATGCTCTTCTGCTAGGGAGCTTATAATATCTGGTGTCTTTTTGAGATGGCAGTAGACATCGATATTCAGTATCCAAATCTGTTGATTAATTAAGGGTTGTGACATAGCAGCATTCTAAGTCTATCATTCCTTCTTCCTTTGCTCACTGAAAAATACTTCCTTTCAATTACTGTTTGGTTCAGTCAGTTCAGTTCAGTCGCTCAGTCGTGTCTGACTCTTTGCATCCCCATGGACTGCAGCACTCCAGGCTTCCCTGTCCATCACCAACTCCAGGAGCTTACTCAAACTCATGTCCATTGAGTCGGTGATGCCATCCAACCATCTCATCCTCTGTCGTCCCCTTCTCCTCCCACCTTCAGTCTTTCCCAGCATCGGGGTCTTTTCCAATGAGTTGGTTCTTCACATCAGGTAGCCAAAGTATTGGAGCGCAGGGTCAGCATCAGTCCTTCCAATGAATATTCAGAATGGATCTCCTTTAGGATGGACTGGTTGGATCTCCTTGCTGTCCAAGGGACTCTCAGAAGTCTTCTCCAACACCACAGTTCAAAAACATCAATTCTTCGGCGCTCAGCTTTCTTTATAGTCCAACTCTCACATCCATACATGACTACTGGAAAAACCATAGCTTTGACTAGATGGACCTTTGTTGGCAAAGTAATGTCTCTGCTTTTTAATATGCTGTCTAGGTTGGTCATAGCTTTTCTTCCAAGGAGCAAGTGTCTTTTAATTTCATGGCTGCAGTCACCATCTGCAGTGATTTTGGAGCCCCCCAAAATAAAGTCTCCCACTATTTCCACTGTTTTCCCATCTGTTTGCCATGAAATGATGGGACTGGGTGCCATGATCTTAGTTTTCTGAATGTTGAGTTTTAAGCCAATTTTTTCACTCTACTCTTTTGCTTTCATCAAGAGGCTCTTTAGTTCTTCTTTGCTTTCTGCCATGAGGGTGGTGTCATCTGCATATCTGAGGTTATTATATTTCTCCTGGAAATCTTGATTTCAGCTTGTGATTCATCCAGCCTGGCATTTCACGTGATGTACTCTGCATATACATTAAAGAATCAGGGTGACAATATACAACCTTGACGCACTCCTTTCCCAACTTGGAACCAGTCTGTTATCCCATATCCAGTTCTAACTGTTGCTTCTTGACCTGCACACAGATTTCTCAGGAAGCAGGTCAGGTGGTCTGGTATTCCCCTCTCTGCTGTTTGGTTACCTCATAGTAAAGTTTATATAGGGAGTGCTTGATTCTTTTCTTGTATTTATGTGTTTTCAAAGTACACGACTGAGCGACTGAACTGAACTGAACTGAACTGAATTGGTTTACTGGCATCCTCCAACAGTAGTAATCAATTAGAGTTTAATACACGGACTTGTGGCGCATTTTGATGCAGTGGTGCTCCATGGTTTCATTGTTGGTCTGTGGGAGCCCCTCAGATTGGCTTCTGAGCCCTTGAGAGTACCCCAGTGGCTGCTGGTAGCCATCATGTTGTCTGACGTGATGTTCTGGGCTCATCTTGTGTGTTTCCTGCCATACACCTAGAGTTCATCATTTCTCCAAGGAGCCCTGGTTTCTTTTACTGGGAAATGGTACTTGGAGCCTACAGTTTGGCACTTAGGGTGCTCATTATCTACCGTTGTTTGAATGGACCGTTGTTTGTAGCAGACATTTGTTGTTTTTGTTCAGTCGCCAGCTGTGTCCAACTCTTTGCGACCCCCTGGACTACAGCATGCCGGTCTCCCCTGTCCTTCACGATCTCCCGAGTTTGCATGTAGTTCATGGGGTTCTCCTGGCAAGAATACTGGGGTAGTTTGCCATTCACTCCTCCAGTGGACCATGTTTTATCGGAGCTCTACACTGTGACCCATCTGTGTCGGTTGGCCATTCATGGCATGGCTCGTAGCTTCATTGAGTTACCCAAGCCCCTTTGCCACAACACGGCAGTGATCCATGAAGGAGGTAATAGACAATGGTAATTTTCACATCTCCTAGGACAGTACTTGGGCTTCCCAGGTGGCCCTAGTGGTTAAGAACCCACCTGCCAAGGCAGGAGATGTAAGAGATGTGGATCCCTGGGTCAGGAAGATCCCCTGGAGGAGGGCGTGGCAACCCACTCCAGTGTTCTTGCTTGGAGACTCCCATGAACAGGGGAGCCTGGCGGGTTACAGTCCATAGAGTCTCAGAGAGTCAAACACAACTGCAGCGACTTAGCACAGCACAGCACAGGACAGGACTCTAAATGTTCAGGGTCGGGAAACATTGACATCTAGGACAAATTACACATTTTGAGGCTGACTTACTAGACCTTCCACTAACAGGTCCCTGCCTTTCATGCATGGCTTTCCCTGGGTCTTTCTTGAGACCTGCATTCTGCCCCGTGACCTGCTTCTGGTGGCTCTGACTTGCCAAGCTGGTTGAAGCCTTTCAGCCCTGCCTCCCTCCCTCTCGCTACCTGAAAGGCCTCCCAGGACCTCTGCCTGGTGAATGTCAGCTCATCCCTCTGTACTCTGCTCTCAGAAACCTCCCGTCCACCCTCTCTCTTCCCGAGTGCCCTCTGCTTGAGGTGCTGCTTTGACAGACATCTGAGCCTCATTAGTGCTTGGTGCTGGCAGAATAGTGCATCGTGAGAGAGCTGGCCCCTGAGACAGACCACAGTGCCATGCTGGTACCCCCTCAGCTGCCAGGGAGGCTGCGGGCAGGTGTCTGGCACCTTTGTGCCTCATCTTTTTATCTGTAAGAGGGGACATAGTGGTACCTGATGGTGGCAGATGCGTTGAGGAGAGACCGAATGTGTTCGTACTGCTCAGGGCGTGTCTGGCACGTCACAGGTGCCATGTATGTAGCCAGTCAGGCTTTGTCTGTCTGCCTGCCTCCTCCACTAACTGGATAGCTCATCATCTCTGGATGCGCCTAGCGCCGTACCTGACAAGTAGTTGATGCTCAAGATCCACTGGGATCTGGTGTCCGTGGCTGGAGTAGAGGGAACAAGGGCATAAGGGTCTAGGGGAAGTGACAATCGTGCAAGACCTTGTACCATTAGAGAACTTTGACTTTGATGGGGGTGGGGCACTGGAAAGTTTTTGAGCAAAACAGTGTCATGGTCTGATTTAGGTTTTTACTTTATTTTTTAATTTTTTGGCCACACCATGCACCTTGTGGGCTCTTAGTTCCCTGGCCAGGGATTGAACCCAGGCCCTTGGAAGTGAGAGCACAGAATCCTAACTACTGGACTGCCAGGGAATTCCTTGATTTCAGTTTTGAAAGTTTCCTCTGGCTTCTGTGTTGGGAAGAGGCTATAGTGGGCCAGGGTCAGAGTGGGGAGCGCTGATGGGTGAGAGCTGGTGGTTGACACGCAGTAGGCTTGGAGCATGTTCTGAACCAGAGTTAACAGTGTTTTCCGATGCCCTGGGGGGTAAGAGACAAGAGTTGGGGATGACTTCCAAATGCTGACCTGAACCTGTGGAAAGATTGAGTGAAGGTAAGGCTGTGGAAGGCTTGTTTGGGGGAAGGTCAGGAGCTTCGTTTGGGACACAGCTTCCAATGTCTACCAGACAGCCCAGCAGAGATGTGGGAGGGGTGGTGGGTGTTAGAGTCTGGAGTTTGTGAGAAAGGCCTGGGCTGGAAATAGCAAACTGGGAGTACCAGCCTATAGCCGGCACTTACAGCCAACGACTCGATGTGTTCACCAAGGAGATGAACACGGATGGAGGAGCTGAGGACCAAAGCGTGAGCCTGGGGCCAAGGCTCCTCCCCGTTTGGAAAAGACGAGGCATCAGCAGCTTTGGGACCTGTCTGGAGAGTTGATGAGGCAGAGCAGGGCAAGGCTAAACCCAGGAGCCAGTGGAATTTTCCAGCCACGTGTCTTGTTAGACTCTTCGAGTCAGCTTGAGAAGAAGGGGGAAAAAATCCAATGGATGCCTATTTTCATTCTGGTCGTGCAGACGTTCTGTGTTGCTGGGCTTGTACCAAGAGCTCTCTTTTGGAAAGGAAATGCGAGTCTGGCTCCCTGTGTGAACGCGACACATGCTCTTTACATACACCTTAATGACACCGCCACTCACGAGAGGCTCCTCCATCCCCTCGAATTTGTGTCTGCATCTCTGGGAATTAGCAGAACCTTTCACCACCCGTCCTGACGTCAAATGACCAGCCTTTGGCACACCTCCTTTACACATGAGGACTTTATTGAGTTTTCCAGGGCTGGCGCAACGCTCGTCTGAAATACCTTTTTTTTCCTTCCATCCTGACTGGAACTCCAAGGAGGGAGGAGGTGGTGGTGTCATTAGGAGAGCACACCCCTCCAGTGCTCCTGGCTCAGCCAGGGACGTCCACACCATTCCCCACCTCTAGGCTGAATTTCTACCGAGTGGAGTTCAATGAAAAATAACCATCCTTGTCGGCTCTGGCGTCACCCGCCCCCCAGGAAATACTGCTTGCCTGCACAGTCAACGTCTGAGATTCTCAGGTTGAGCAGAAGACATGGGCTGTTTTAACATGGGGCCTGGGTGATCCAGGTCAGTGGAACTGTTTCTGCGTCATTCATCAGACACATGGATGATTTGGCCCTTAGTCTTGGTTATTGAGTGGCTTCTGGGAGCCTGAGAAGGACTCCCCCATCGCCCTCCCGCAGAGAAATGGATTCAGTGACCCAGGTCAAGGCTTTGAGTAGATTTGGCTTCAAGACCAGTAGGGTCTTGCCACAGACCTCTTAGAGACTGACATACTTCTCTAACTTGTTTTCTCAGAGCCTTGATGGCATCCCACCTCATTTGAAACCCTCTAGTCCCCAAGCTTGGGTGGGACTTAAAGTTTTCCGATCTCTGCTCTTTGGGGTTAGGGGAGGTTTGGCAAATACTCAACCATATTTGGGCTTCCCAGGTGGCACTAGTGGTAAACAACCTGCCTGCCAATGCAGGAGATATAAGAAACGCAGGTTCAATTCCTGGGTAGGGAAAATCCCCTGGAGGAGGGCATGGCAACCCACTCCAGTATTCTTGCTTGGAGAATTCCATGGACAGAGGAGCCTGGAGGACTACAGTCCACGGGGTCACAAGGAGTCAGACACAACTGAAGCGGCTAAGCATGCACGCACAACCATACTCAATACACATTTATGAGCTGTCCTCAACATATCACACTCTGTTCTGGCAGCTGGAGACTATGGAGTGAGCAGGAGAAGGAAGTTCCTGCCCTTATGGAGCTTGCTTTCCAATTAAACAGAAGATTGAAAAAGAAACAAAGGGCATTTTTTAATGGACTACAAGTTCAGATACCTGTCAAGTATTCATTAGCTGTTGCTGGGGAAGAAATTACCTAAACGTAACAGTTTGAAACATCAACAGGCGTTTATTATCTCATAGTTTCTCCGGGTCAAGGATGTGGGAATGGTTGACCAAGGTGCTACTGGCTTGAGGTCTCTTTAAAGGTTACGTCAGGATGTTGGCTGCAGCTGCAAGTGGTCTGGAGGCTTGATCTGTTTCCAGGCTTGTGCATATGGCTGGCAGGTTGGTGCTGGCTGTTAGCTGGAGGCCTCAGTTGTCTTCCACGTGAGCCTCTCATGGACTGCTCGAGTGTCCTCACAAGAGGACTGGCTTTCCCTGGAGCAAGCATGGTAGAAGCTGCAGTGTCTTCTCTTTTTCGTCTATTCTGGGTCTTCGTTCCTGCACAAGGGCCTTCTCCAGCTCTGGCAAGAGGGGGTTACTCTTCATTGCGGTACACAGGCTTCTCACTGTGGAGGCTTCTCTTGTATTGGAGCTCAGGCTCTAGGCGTGCAGGCTTCAGTAGTTGCGGCTCACACGCTCTAGAGTGCAGGCTCGTAGTTATGGCCCACAGGCATAGTTGTTCTGTAGCACGTGGGATCTTCCTGGACCAGGGATCGAACCCATGTCCCCTATACACTGGCAAGCAGGAGTCCTATAATGTCTTTTGTAACCTGGTCTCAGAGCTTCCATGTTGTCATATGTCTGATATCTCAGTGGTTATACAGGTTGGCCCTATATGGTTTGGAAAGAGCCTTCTCAAGAACATGAATAGCAAGAGGCAAAGATTATTAAAGTCTCCATCTTAGAGACTGGCAACTACAAATATGAAGTTACAACAGATGGAATCTCACATCAGGAAATGCTGGAAGTCATTCCAAGATATTCATTAGCTCAGAACTACAGAAATCACTTGAAATTAATAGGCCATCTTATTCTGAAATTTTGTTGTAAAATGACTTGAAATGCCTCACCAGGGGAACTAAGTATTCTGTGTCTCTTATTTTTGAATCATACCCAGTATTTGTTTTTGTCCTTCTATCACCGCTGTGATCTCCCAAAAGAATGAGGGGGACGGTGGTAGTTATCCTTCAGAATGATGTAGAGACCCGCAGAGCATTTGGTGAAGCTAGACCCTGGGAGCAGGGTGATCTTGAAAATGTACCACTTCAAAGAAAAAAACCATAGTCAAATCTATGGTTTTTCCAGTAGTCATGTATGGATGTGAGAGCTGGACCATAAAGAAGGCTGAGCATTGAAGAATTGATGCTTTCGAACTGTGGTGCTGGAGAAGACTCTTGGGAGCCCTTGGACTGCAAGGAGATCAAGCCAGTCAATTCTAAAGGAAATCAATCCTGAATATTCACTGGAGGGACTGATGCTGAAGCTGAAGCTCCAATACTTTGGTCATCTGACGCGAAAAGACTACTCATTGGAAAAGACCCTGATTCTGGGAAAGACTGAAGGCAGGAGAAGGGGATGACAGAGGATGAGATGGTTGGATGGCATCACCGACTCAATGGATGTGAGTTTGAGCAAACTCGGGGAGATGGTGAAGGACAGGACAGCCTGGCGTGCTTCTGTCCATGCAACTTAGCAACCGAATAACAACAAACTGGGTTCATCTATTGGACATCTGTGGGATTGTCCTGTCTCCTCGGTGCCCCACCCATACTCCCAAGCAACATGGCTCTTCCAGAAGCTGCCCTGTTCTTAGTGATGTTACCTGAAGACCACAGTTGATGGGAACAGGGATGAGCCGGTGAGCCAATGCAGGTCAGCGAGTCCTTTTCCTGGGGTTTATTGACTTGAGGGGAATTCCTTCTCTGGTAGAGGAAGCTTAGAATAAAAAACCTGGCCACCATGTTTCCTGCCACTGGAGCAAGTCAGGCAGCACCAAGGGAGAATGAAGCCAATACACATACACACAGACACACACACACACACAGAGACACACGCACACACACACAGAGACACAAACATACACATACACTCATATAACACACACACAGACACATACACACAGACATACACAGACACAGACACACATGCACACAGACACACACAGACACATACACACACACAGACACACACAGAGACATACACAGACACACACACACAGACATACACAGACACAGACACACACATAGACACAAACAGACACACAGACACATACACACGCACAGACACACACACACACTGTGAGAGTAGTTTCCAGAGGTGCTCACATCCCTGGTTCTGTTGCTCTGGGCCAGGCTGCATTTCCATTTTCCCCACAAGCTGGTTGTTCACCGCATCCTCAGAACTCAGGAACCTAGAGATTCTAGTTGTACCTGAATCAGACTAGGTTGAGGTTCTTCTCACTTAGAATTGAAAGAGTAACAGGGAGAGCCCTTTGCATGATGGCCTTAAGAGCCCTGTGGGGAGTGAGGACGGGGGAAGAATGCCAGGGGCCGGGGCAGAGGAGGAGCAGGGAAGGGGTGACAGAGAGCCGCTGAGGGCTGAGCTCCCGGGAGAATGGCTGGTGGGCAGGAGGCGAGAGCACAGGCCCTCCGCTGTGGGACTCAGACACGTCAGCCAACCACTCCCCGCCCCATCCCACCCCCACCCAAGAGAGGGTCAGAACCCTTTCCTCTAACTTTTCTGAGTTCACCTCTGCCAAGATGTGTCGCTCAAGCTTGGTGGCTATGGTGCTGCCCCTCCTTGGGGTCCCTCCTATCACCCTCAGTTTGTACCCCACGTGGCCAGGGGTCCTCTCCTCCTTCCCTTCTTTCTCTGAGCCCGCCCCATTGGCCCTGGGCCAGGGAACCCCTTCCTGACCCAGGCCTGACAGGGCTCCTCACATGACAGCCAGAGATCTGAGAAGACTCTGCCTGCCCAGGTGGACACAGGCTGTGAGGCTGACCAGGCCCATCTGATCCTGGGACCCTGGTGCGGGGACACCCCTGTTTGTAGAGCTTTTTCATTCTAGCTGGGGGGATGAAAAGGGGCAGGCAATGCCAGGCTTCTGAAGGATTTTTCAAGCATCAGTGAGGGACTTGGCCAGAGATGGATGGCTCGCTCACGTGTGAATGAAGTAGGGTTTAATGAAGGGCGGTTGTTGGAGTCCTGGCCTATGTACGCAGATACGTCTGAGCCTTCGCCACCTCCAGCTCTTCAGGGACAGGGGCCCATACAGGAAGGGAGAAGGCAACTGCAGGAGCTGGGCTTTCAGAAGAAGGATCTAGGAGCCTGGGTGCCTGGCAGGGAGGGAACTGGCAGGGAACTCCCCATCCTCACTTTCCTCTGTCCCGAAGCGGGGTGGGCAGTGACTCCAGAGGGGCAGATGGAAACCCCTGGCCCCCAGGGTTGGCACCAGCAAGATGCCAAGGCCAGTGTGGGAGGAGCTGGGTGTTTCTCCAAAGAGGGCCACGGGGAGCAGCCTTGCCAGCTGGGCGCGTCACTTGTCCCTGCCGCGAAGACTCTGGAAAAGCTGACCACATCGGTAATTACAGAAGCCGGAGGTGGCGAGACCTCAAAGCCTCTCTGACTTCATCTTCCTGCCAGGGCAGGAGAAGGGCTCCCGAGAGAAGGGGGGTGACATCTCACCGAGAGGAATTCTGCTCAGACTCCGCTCTGTAAAAACCAGCGCCGGCTTCTGTGAGAGCATGGCAGGGCCCCTTGTACCGGTTTGCAATCTTCATGTTTTTTTAAAAACTCAACTGAGAGAAATGTGTTTAATAGAGGACATATTTTCATTAGCATTTTCTGAGATGGATGATGCAATTAGAGCCCTCCAAGAGAATGAAATATTGGCTTTATAAACTAGGATGTACACAGATGTTTATACCCTTTTGGCAGGCACAGATATATAAATAATTCTTTTTGCCTTGAACTCGATGTTGTATTTTGCGCTTTGTGTTGCAGCATCTCCTCCCCAAAGCCCATTCCTGTGTTTGGCATAAATCACCGTGTGGAGAGAAGGCTCATTAAATGCCTCCCTCGGTTGGCACCATGGATGTATCTGGGGAAGAGAAGTGTTCTCCGAGTGGATTGGCAAGGAGCTCTTTGGCGCTCTGGCCGTTAGGGCTGAGCCCAGGGCAGGAGAAGGTTTCAAGTGGGCAACACAGCAGGGAGGACAGTGTGTGTCTCCTCCCACCCACCTCTCGTTGGAGGGAACTCATAGATGAACTCTTATGGATGAACGTCACAGGTCCTCCTGGCATGTCGTTTACCTCTCTGTTCACTGAAGTCCCTGTCTGCCATTTCCAATTGCAAAATTCTAGGCTGTTGGCCCAACCCAACTTCTTTTAATTTATTTATTTTTAATCGGAGGGTAATTGCCTTACAATGATGTGTTGGCTTCTGCTGTACCTCAGCACGCATCAGCCATAGGCATACATATGTCACCTCCCTCTGGAACCGCCCTCCCACCTCCCACCCCATCCCACCTCTCTGAGGTTGTCACAGAGCCTTGGCCAACCCAACTTCTTATTTGCTGCTTCTGTTTTCTGGCTTCAGCTGATTTCAGCAGATTTTGCCCACCACCTGGACAAGGGTGCTCCCGCAGGAGTGGATTCCCGGGTGGTCCCCCGCCTCAGGTCGGTGTGATTGCCCTGAGTGCTGCCCGGCCGGCCGAGCTGCCATGGTGTTTTTCTCCGTAGGTGGCCTCTCAGGACGGGTCCCCCATGAGCCCCTCTCGGGGGTCACGGTGGAGACATGGCCTGTCACTCCAGGTGACTTAATCGGTGCGGAAAGCCCAGCTGGAAGCCTTCTGTTGGTTTTCTGCCTCCCAACACAAATGCTCTTCAAGTGGTGGTGACCTGACATGGACTCTCAAAGAAAGGCCTTTTGATCCTGGGCTGGGGAGGCCTGTCCCGGCGTGCTCCCGGCTGCCTCCCTGTGGAACCCTGGCGCCCAGCTGCCCGGCCGGGCCTCTGCTGGGAGGCAGCTGACCTGAAAGTGTTGTTATTTTTTTTAACATGGGTTTTAGTACCCAGAGCAATAATATTTTCAGCTGGCTATTGAGGCTGATTAGTGAGCCTCAGGCCTCCGTTTGGTTAAATAGAGCTGCCTTCGCAGAGGTATTTTGGGACGGTGCAAATCCAGGGTTCTGCGTGGGATTGAGTTACCCCACAAAAGGTAGGCGGCCATTTGCCTGTGGCCTGGGCCCTGCAAAGCAGTCTGGGTAAATTCCCACAGATCCAGACCACCAGGCAGTGTTCCCAGGGCAGCTAGACACTGGCAGCATCTCTCTGCCCCCCTGGAAGATAGGTGGGCAGTTGTGTTCTAGAACCCTCTGCCCCGGAGAGGTGCAGCTCCAGCCCAGGAGGGTCTTCCTGGCTGGACTGGTGAGAAACCAGACTCTAGACACTAAGTTGAGAGTTGCTTTGAACCAGTCCAGGGGTGTGGGTGGTGGTGGGGGTGAGTATTGGGGTCTAACTCCACAGTGAGGTGGCCAGGAAAGGAGTTTCAGACCCTCTGTGCTGATGTCACTTCTTGTCTCTTTGGAAATAGCTGCACTTTTGGATGGAGGCTGACAAATCCTTGGGTGGCGGACTTTGAACCATTTATAAACAATTTGCAATTAGCTCCCTTGTTGAAATGAGAAAGGCAAGCTCACCAGGCTTTTCATTAAGTCGAGGCAGCCTTTTATCCTCTTGGCAAGTGGGTCAAGTGCCTGTGAAGGAGCCTCACTTGGGGTCAGGGAAAATAAAATGGTCCGTCTTTTGAAGCCTCACTTCTTTCTGTAGAGCCCAGGTCCCACTGGCATGGTCAGCCATCCGGGTCCTAAATTCCTTGGTATTGTTGTAAAAGGGGTCTGGGCTTGGAGGTCGATGTCCCAGCCCTACTGCCTCCCCTGCCATTGACCCTGGGCAACTCTGCTGAACCCCCTGCTCTTTGTTTGTGGATGGAGGGGTGAGATCGCAGCCCTGCCTTCTGCGTCACTGTGTGCTCAGTCACTTAGTCGTGTTGACCCTATGGGCTGTAGTCCACCAGGCTCCTCTGTCCATGGGATTCTCCAGGCAAGAATACTGGAGTGGGTTGTTGTTCCCTTCTCCAGGGGATCTTCCTGACCCAGGGATCAAACCCATGTCTCCTGCACTGGCAGGCAGGTTCTTTACCACCATATCACTACCTGGGTTCAAATAAGGTTTGTATAAGAGCATATGAAGAATCTCTATGTGTTCCCTTCGTAAACAGAAAAGCTGTCAAAGTTATACCATGCATATTGTTGTCTTCTATTACAAAGTATAGTCACTGCAATAGTGGTAAATACGCAGCCGTTAATTGAGTATTTATGTGCCTGGCTTTGTCTTGTTCTCTCTGCACAATCGCCCTACACGTCGGCGCTCTTTCCACCTGCATTATATGGAGGTTGAAGAAACTGTCCAAGGTCAGGCAGCGTGTAAGGTCTGAGTGACCTCAGGCAGCCTCTTGAGGGCCTTCCAGTTTGCTGGCTCCAGGTAGTTTCCAGCAGCTTCCTTTGATTTTCCTAAGCTCGTGGCTTTCCCCACCAGCTGCCTGGATGCCTGACCCCATCACCAAAGGGTCTGACTCTGTGGGTGTAGGGCAGGGTCCAAGCACCAGCCTTGGCTCCCCAGTGACTCTAGTGTGCTGCCGCTGTTCTGAGCACATGTCTGCAGTGGAGCAGAGCTGGCTGGATTGGACACCAGGGCTCTTCCCTTCTCTGGGCCTCACTCCCTGTCCTCCCAAAGAAGGAGTTCAGTCACGTGACCTCCAGGGTGTCTTCTCCAGGGACCTCTAAGGTTCTACAGTTGTAAGAAGCTCATGAGCAAATCTATTATTGTTCTTTTCCTTCTTCTATTTTAGGCAGAATATGAAGTTACTCCAGATGAAAAACTGGGAGAAAAAGGGAAGGAAATTATGACCAAGTACCTCACCCCAAAGGTAAGAGGCTGCCCAAACCCCACAGCAGGAGGAGTGGGAGGCCTTAATCCAGGAATATGGGCTGCCCGGGTCTGTGCCAGGCCAGGAGGGAGCACCCAGCCAGGGGTGCCATTGGTCACCAGATTCAGAATTCTCATCCTCTTCAGAGGTACCCAAGCCTGGCAGGGCCAAGGTAGGTGGTCCAGGCCAGAGCAGGTCTGCAGTGGGGAGGCCTGCTTCTTGGGGTCCCAGTCCCCTCCAGGGGCACTCTTGCTGCCCTCTGCCCATGCCCAGGCGTTTGTGGCAGGACAGGTGAAGGCTCCACTGAGGCAGGGGTCAGAGTACCCAGAAGAAAGGACGTGGCAGGTCTGAGAGGTTGGTGTGACAGGAAGGGCCCAGGAGTGCTTAGCGGGAGGGCCTGGCTGAAGCTGAGTGGGCAAAGGTAACACTGGCTGAACACAGAGCAGGATGCTGAGTATTCCAAAGTGCTCTGGGGTTTGCTGAAGGGTGAGGGGCCACCCTGACCTCCCCTGGGGCGTGGGGCCACCCCCATGGCCTGTGTGCATTCATGGAGGTGGTGAATCAGGGCTGCTGCAGCCACTCAGGTTTTGACTTCCGGTCAGGAGACAGAGGTAGGACTGTGAACAGAAGGAATCCAGTTCACACAGCATCTCCTCCTGTGACAGGTGGGCCGCTGAACCCCTGCCCTCCCCTGCGTCTGCTGGTGAAGGCACAAGGGGGTTAAACCCACAGTAGCTCCTTCCGAGTTTACAAGCAGGCCTCCTCCCCTGCCTGCACTTAACGAACGGTTTCTGCACAGTTTTATACATTTTATCCATATGGCATGGAAGTCCCTTGAGGAGGAGGGTAAGCCCCACCTCATTGTTCTCAGCAGGGGTCCCAGGGGTCCTTGGCAGTTCTGGTCCAACCTCAACCCTCACTACCCCCGGTGATGTTAGGAAGGTCCCAGGGGCCCATGCATGTGATGTAGGCCCCTCGGGCTGCACTGAGCCCTTGCCTGGAGTGGCTGTGCTGGCCTGCTGGCCACTGGTCCAGCCCCACCCTAGAGGTTGTCCCCTGTGGCACTTCCTCCTGCTTCTGCTGAGCCCGCGCCCCCGTTGCTTCCCTCTGCTGTTTCTCTGCTTCTGCTTCCATCGCAATCCTACATGCCTCTTAATGGAATGGCAGGCCACCCCAGGGCCTTTGCACTTTTCGGAAGCAAGAGGATTCATGTTCATCAGTACTTTCAGACGCTGGACAGGGCTGGCTCGCTCTGCACAAGGCATGGCCCTGGGCACACCTGACTGCCAGCTCCAGCTGCAGGGACAGACCTGGGGACCCAGCTCACTACACAAACTGCATCCAGACGCTTAGACGGCAGTGCAGAGAGTGTCTGCACCCCATCTCACCAGTAACCCCTACCCCACCCCCATTGACCCCCCGACCCTACCCCCACACTGCTGGTCTGGATGGGATCTGTGCTGAGGATGAGGTGGTTCCTTGGCCAGCCTTGCTGGCTCCTTTAGCCCATCCTAGGGCTGCTGCAGAGGGTCATTTCCCTCTCTCCCCACTAGCCAGCCATGACCAGAAGCCTTTGCTCTTGGACCCTGGACTGGGCCCCCCAGACCTCGCTGCCCCTGCTGCGCACTGCCTGCGTCTCCTGGAGGAATGGGGCCCAGCCTCCCCCTCAGCTCAGATGGTTTTACAAGTGCTCAGAGCTCGCCAACATTTTTTCCTTAAGTACTCCTCAATTTTAGAAATTTAAACCACACCATATGTTATGGCCCAGAGGCCTGGGGGAGGTGGTCCAAGTGGTCTGGGGGTTGACTGGTTTCCTATAATAAATTTTGCGCTGCCGGCCAGGTCCTTCCTGCAGCCACTCTCACAGGAGCCTGTGTTCCTTCTTGGGGTTGCAGATGCCCCAGTGGCTGGGAGAGGAGCCATGTGGCTGAAGCCCCAGTGCTGGCTCTGACACCTCCGAATGACCCCCAGGACCCTTGTCCCCAAACCCAGACAGTCTTTCCCTCACACTCCTCCTCAAGGTGTCTCGGCTCCAAGCAGCAGTTTCTGAAGGGTAGACGGGGCTTTCCTGGTGGCTCAGCTGTAAAGAATCCTGCCAATGCAGGAGACACACGACTGATCCCTGGATTGGGAAGATGCCCTGGAGGAGGGCATGGCAACCCACTGCAGGATTCTTGACTGGAGAATCCCATGGGCCGAGGAGCCTGGCCAGCTACAGTCCATGGGGTCACAGAGTTGGATATGACTCAGCAACTAAACAGCAACGGACACTGATCATTTGAGAGGATCTGTGAAAAAAAAACGACTATCACCGACTCAATGGACATGAGTTTGAGTAGGGAGGCCTGGTGTGCTGCAGTCCATGGGGTTGCAAAGAGTCGGACATGACTGAGTGACTGAACTGAACTGTGAAAAAAACACCTCTGTGGTCAGTTACTTGTGGACATGACTTTTCGCCGCATCACTCCCTTGTAAAGATTTACCCAGTGTGTGTGCACATTAAAGGCTCTTGAGAAGTCCTATGGAGAAGACAATGTCACCCCACTCCAGTACTCTTGCCTGGAAAATCCCATGGATGGAGGAGCCTGGTAAGCTGCAGTCCATGGGGTCACTAAGAGTCGTACACGACTGAGCGACTTCCCTTTCACTTTTCACTTTTATGCATTGGAGGAGGAAATGGCAACCCACTCCAGTGTTCTTGCCTGGAGAATCCCAGGGACAGGGTAGCCTGATGGGCTTCCGTCTATGGGGTCACACAGAGTCGAACATGACTGAAGTGACTTAGCAGCAGCAAGAAGTCCTAAGGTAGAGAAACCAGCTCAACTGATAACAAAGCATTTCCCAGATTTCCCCTGCCCTCCCTAATTTCACATCCTGCTGAATACATCTGGGGCTGCAGAACGCCTCCAGGGGTCTTCACGACCTGGCCTCCAGCTTTCACTCCCAGAGCCCCCACACTGGGAGCTCCAGCCTCCACCTCCCAGTCTCATCTTGACATGCCCACCTGGTCGCCTTTGTCCGAGCTGTTCCCAGCAAGGCCTCCAACCTGGAAGGCGCTACCCCGACTCTTATCTTTCTCCTTCTGTGTCTCTGCTCCATCGCACAGAGCCTCCTCTGCCTCTGGTCAGAAGCCATTGCTCCTACCTGCTGCTCTGTTGTGCTTCTGCAGGTCCCGGGGGTTGATGCTTCCACAGCCCCAGAGGGTGGGTTCTGAGGAGCCCCCCTTACAGAGGGGGTGGCAGCGCGTCACCAGATGGGTCGAATGCGGTCTGACAAGAGCAGTGGTGGACAGCACACAGGGAAGTGAGGAGTGCCGGAGGGACACTGTCCTGGGCCAGCCTGGGTGAGCCAGGAAGGCTTCTGAAAGTTGATGCAGCTGAACCAAAGTTTCATGTGGTGATGAGGAAGCCAGGTACAAATGAAAAGAAAGGAGAAGGGCCTTTCATGTGCACAGGTCTGGAGCAGGGGCTCTCACCTGGGGACGTTTGGCAGAGTCTGGAGATCTTTTTAATTGACACAAATGGGGAATGTGCTCCTAGCATCTAATACACATAGTTCAGAGATGAAGCTGAATGTCTTGCAATGCACAGGATGGCCCCCCACCTAAGAATTATCTGGGCCTGAAATGTCAGTAGCATTGAGGGTGAGAGGCCTTCGTGCGTAGAGGGGAATGGATGTGTGTTGGCAGGGAGGTCAGTGTTACAGAAGTGAAAAGGTAGGGGGACAGGGGCCTTCTGGGAGTCAGGGCCTGGAAAACCATGGTGGGGCATTTGCACCATCCTAGGGGCAGTGGGGGCCCCGGGGGCTCTGAAGGCCATGCACAGCCCAGGTTGGTCTCTCTGCCCCTCACGTAGTGGAGGAAGGGGAGGAGGTGGACTGAAGGCGGGAGGCCATCCTGGGAGCTGCTGCCATAGCTGTGGAAATCAAGAGACACCAGGGCCTTGGGAAATGTCAAGCAGAAGGAACTCTCGGGGAATGACAGGTGTGGGAAGTCAGGAGAGGGGGCAGGAGGAATCCATGCTTTCCACCTTGAGTCACTGAGTTGGTGCAGGTGCCCCCAGGAAAAGTAGGGTGCTCAGGATGGTGGCCGGGCTATTAGCTCTCTGGGCAGAGATGATGGCATCTGTTCCGTGTGTCCCCTCTACCCTCCCCCAAACCTCACACAGCACTGGACACATGGCTGTCATTTATTGTGAGTTGGTTTGAATGAGACAGGAGGGGACCCAGGAAGCTTCCCCCCATGAGCCTCTCCCCTCTGCCCAATCAGATCTCTTTCTGGGGAGCTGACACTGAGCTGGCTCATGTCCCCCAGAGTCTGACAGGGTGTGATTGCTGGGAGTCTGACTGGCACATCCCTGCTTAAAGTCAAAACTCACTCCTGGAGCTGAAATCTCTCTCTAAACCCTGACTTGAAGGCGTCCATCCCAGGGACTAAGTCCACTCGTTGGATGCTGCCCAGAATCCTGCGTCAGTTGCCCACATGTGGCCGGCTTTGCTCTGGGAGTGGTTAGAGGACACCAGCCTGGGGTGGGCTTTGGGATGGGCCGAATGCTATTGAGATCTGATTCAAAGGCAGCAGAGTACTGAGAGGAGGCGAGTTTTAGAACCAGGTAGACCTGGCTTGGAAGCTGGGCGTGGTTTCTTTTAGCTGAGTGGCCTTGGGAAAGTTCCTTAACCTCCTGGAACCTCAGGCTGCTCCTCTGTCAAGAGGACCGGGTAGCCCTGAGGGTCATAAATACCAGCCAGGATGGAGCCCAGAAGCTGGTACGCACAAGACCCTCCCTCGGTGGTAGCTCTCCTGACTTTCCCTGCCCTGGTCTGTGTTTTTCAAAATCAGGCCATTGAATGATGAAATCATTTAGACATGAACTCCAGCTGTGGAGCTGTGAGAGGCCATGAAGGGGTCCAGAGGGCCCCCAGCCTCAGAGGGCTGGCCAGAGAGGCTGGACTCGTTGAAATGTAATGCCTTAGTCAGGATGATTAATGCTAGTCGCCACAACAAACAAACCCCAAATCTCAGGGGCTTCACACACCAAAAATTTCTATTTCATGCACACTCTGACCGGGTCTCTTCTGGGTAAAGACTAGGGGGCCTGGCTGCTTTTGTGTGTCCATCACCAAAAGGGAAGGGACAAATGAGGGAAGCACATGAGCTTTAAATGCCTTGGTCCCCATATAACAATACTGTCTCTCCCCAACCCCTAAACTGAAAACGTTGTCTGTTGGCACACTTATTTCTAGTGCTGGTGAGGCAGTCATGAGCATGGCATGGTCCATAGATATTCTTAGGCTTGTCAGCTTCGAGGAGCTGCCCAGAGCTGGTCAAATCAGACGTGTGTTGGACTCTGTAGAGATCCAGGCAGCTCACCTTTCAGGCCCCTACAGATCAGAGGTGATACCTGTAGCAGGTGTTAAGGGGACAGGGTTGCTCTGAGCTGGGGGTGGACCAGAAAATACTCCTAATTATAATAATAAGTAATAGTAACTGATCCTGAAAAGAGTATTACACAGCATTCATCACTACAGACAGCATTTAAAACATACTAGTTTATGGAGACTTCCCTACCGGTCCAACAGTTAAGACTCCGTGCTTCCAATGCAGGGGTTGAGGGTTCGATCCCTGGTTGGGGAATTAGATTCCACATGCTGTGTGGCATGGCCAGAAATTAAAAATGAATAAAATAAAAACAGAAAATAAAATACTAGCTTATGGAGATGTAATTCACACATCACAAAATTCACCCTTTTAAATACGCAGGTCAGTGGTTTTTAAAATTGTTGCAGAATTGTGCAATTATCACTACTATCTGATTTTAGGATATTTATCTCTCCCAGCAAAAACCCCATTCCCATTAGCATCACTCCCTATTTCCCTTTCCTCCCACTCCAGGCAACTGCTAATCTACTTCCTGTCTCTGTGGATTTGCCTATTCTGGACATTTCATATAATTAAGTTCATGTAATATATGGACATTCATGTCTGACTTCTTTCAAGGTTTCATCCATGTTGTACTGGGTATCAGTATTTCTCGTTTCTTTTTATGGCTGGATAGATAATATTCCATTTTATGGATAATCTCATCAATTGACAGACACTTGGGACATTTCTACTTTGGGGCTATTACAAATCATGCTGCTATGACCATCCATGAACAAGTTTTTGCATGAATGTGTATTGTCATTGCTCTTAGGTATATACTTGGGAGTGGAATTGCTGGGTCACGTGGTAACTTGATATTTAATCAGTTGAAGAATGGCTAGGCTGTTTTCAAAGTGACGGCACCAGTTGACATTCCCACCAGCAGGTTATGAAGGTGCCAATCTCTCCACGTCCTCTCCAGCACTTGGTATTTTCTGTTTCGTTTTTGTAATAATTCTAGTGGGTGTGAAGTGGTATCTCATTGTGGTTAGATTTGCATTTTCCTCATGACTAATGACCACCTTTTCATGTGCTTATTGGCCGTTCATATATCATCTTTGGAGAAAAGTCTATTCAAATCCTTTGCCCATTTTTAAATTGGGTTGTTCATCTTATTAATGTTGAATCCTAAGAGTTCTTTTTATGTTCTAGGTACAAGTCCTTTATCAGATGATTTGCAAGTATTTTCTCTCATTCTGTGGGTTGTCTTTTTACTTTCTTGATGGTGGCCTTTGAAACACGAAGATTTTTCCTTTGATGACATTCAGATTCATTTTTGTTACTTGTTTTTAAATGACTTGTTTTCTTGTTGTCTTATCTGTCCTTGTGAAAAGGCCTGTTTTCTTTTAATAATTTTATTCATTTTTGGCTGTGCTGTTTTGTTGCTGTGCAGGCTTTTTCTCTAGTTCCGGTGAGCAGGGGCTACTCTCTAGTTACGGGGCGCAGGCTTCTCATTGCGGTGACTTCTCTTGTGGAGCGCAGGCTTTAGGGAGCATAGTTCAGATGCTTCAGTAGTTGCAGTTCAATCGTTGCAGCTTCTAGACCCCAAAGCACAGGCTCAAATTTGTGGCACACAGGCTTAGTTGCTCTGCAGTATGTTGTATCTCCCCAGATCAGGGATTGAACCCGTGTTTCCTACATTGGCAGGTGGATTCTTCACCACTGAGCTACTAGGGAAGCCCAGGCCTCAGTTTTTCGAGGATTAGGGTGTATATGGAGAAACATTAGGCCCATAAATCTCTCAGAGCCCATTGCCTGCTATGAAGAACAGCGCCGGGTCCGGTCCTTCACCAGCACTGTAGCCCTGCTCCTGGGTGACATGACGCTATTCTTTAGGCAGTCTGGGTCCAGCAGCACAATCACCTGCTCTTGGATCTTTCTAGCAACTCCCCAAGATGGGTATTAGTGTAACCACTTTATAGACCAGGCATCTGAGGTTTGAGAAGGGAAGAGAGGTTGGTTTAGAATAGCAGAGGCAGCACTTAGAAAGAACTCCTTAGGATCCTACTTTGGCAATGCTGCTTGTAGAACATTTTGCTCTAGTTCATTTTAATTAGGTCCATGAGCAACTGTGCCAGGGCTCCACCCTGGTCATTAAGGCCAGGCAGGTGGCACCCAGTTTCAATGTGGTTTTGCTAGAAAGTATTCGTGGATTCCAAGGGAAACTCAGACCTGGCAGAGGGTCCTGTGGAAAGGACCCTACACGGGCTTCTTTCGACAAATGAAGTGGGCAGGTGGGCTGGGACAGGCTTCTGACATGAACCAGATTGGCATCCTCTGTGGGATGCTGGGAAAGCCCCGGAGCAGGCGGTGCTCAGAGGGCATTTCTTGCGGGAGGTCTGCTGGCAGGGCTCGCAGATGCAGGCCTCTTTGTCTCTGTGAACAATGATAGGCTAAGCAGGGCAGTTTGTTCTTGTTAAGGGGGAAATTACCCATCAGCCTGAGTTGCTGCACAAAAGAAATCTATTCCTAGTGCTTGTTTGGCTCTCCGGAAAACATCCACCTTTTATAAAGTAAGGAGCTTGAATGAAAGGAAATAATAATTACTCCAAGTTCCTCTTTCTCTGGCCCCCCTGCTCACAGCCTCACTTCACTGGCGCCTCCTCCTACCCCATCCAGGCAGCAGCATGGGATCCCAGCTAGTGCAAGCAGGCTGGCTTCCTGGTAGGGGACAGCTCCTCGGCCTCTGGGGCAGTCAGAGGCTTCAACCTTTGTCCTCGGGGGCACATGGAACCCCGTTCTGCCACTTTCCAGCTGGGCATCCTTGGAGCCTCAGTTTCCCCATCTGGGTATGGGGATGATAGCAGTGGTGCTCAAGTGGGCTCCTTTTTCTTTAAATCAACTCATCTTTTAACTTAAATGTTTCAAAAGGAAACTTGGTATCCGGAATTGCTTGGAAAGCCAGTATTGATTTATTGTACATAAAGATAATAGGAAAATTTGACATTACATCCTAGATGGATGCTGTTTTGCTCATCTAAGGCTCTGAGCCTCCTTTCTCTCTGTTTTGAAGGGACAGTAGCGAGTGTTAGAGACAAGTTAGCAAGATGGCGAGTAGCATCACCCTGAGACTTTCTTCTTGATGATGGAAGACTTGAAGGAAAACTGAAAAGGGAATACTTTTTTCACTGAGTGATTCAGTGTTGTTTAATTGTGTCCTTGCACCTCCGGGCTAAGACCACTTCATCACCTTTGAAAAATGCTGGGCTGTCTACTTCCTAGCTGTGATGTATTTGATAAATGCTGGCTTGTTGTTGTAAGAGATAGCATGACCTAAAGCAAAGGGCACTGGACTAGGAGTGGGAGTCACTCTTGAATCTCCCTTCCTGGGGTCTGGGGCCTTGAGGAGCTGGCTCAGAATTGGCCTAACCATCTAACCAAAGCATGGTCTCCAGGGCAACCAAGGCCACAGAATATGGGCAGCTTTGGCTAAAGCCTCCCTTCCTAGTCTAGTGCCTGCCATGTCTTCCATGGGGTTTGAGCTCCGAGCCAGGGCCTTGGAGCCAGCTTTTCGTCTCTGCTAAGATCACTTGACTCTTGTCTGTCTCCCAAGCACCCAGATCAGCATCTCCATCCTGTTGTCAGTGAATCTGGTCAGTTCAGGATTCACTTCTGCTTGAGCCCCTCCTGGGCAGGGCCTGACTAGGTGGCCATCTGAGCTGGAAGGACAGCTGGACCAGTGGGACATGCACCCTGGGTTTTCTGACTTCCTACCACAGCACTGCAGAAAGCCTCAAGGTTGGAAGAAGATTGAGAAGAAAACTTGAGAAAGGAACTTCCTGGGAACGGCTCTTACTGTGAAGCAAACACTGTTCTTAGAGCTTTAAATAACTCACTTAATCCTCACATCTGCCCTATGAGTTATTATTTCCATTTTAAAGATGAAGAGATGAAGGCACAGAGAGATTAAGTAACTTGCTCAAGGTCACACAGCTGGCATGAAGGAAGCCAAGGCTTCAGAGTCTGTGCTCTTGACCCTTCCCTGTCCTGCTCTCCTAAGAACCCAACCTGGCTCCCTGCCTTGGGCTCCACTCACACTTCCTCTTGATTGAAGAACTATTAGTGAGCAGGGAGCTAGGGCGCTGTTTTGAAGAGCAGCAGGGCTCCTGGGTCATTTCAAGTTTCTGCAGCCCCCAGCACTACATTGCTCCCTACGGAGGGCCCCTGCTGCTGAGCCATGCTCAGAGTGAAGGTCTGGGCCTCCAGGAGTCCTGGTGTGCTGGGCAATGACCCTTATAGCCCACTCTCAGGGACCATTCTGTCAGTTCACCCCAAAAGAAAGGAGAGGGTACAACCTAGAGTATGCTCCAGCTCCCAGGGGTCTCAGAGGCTCCCCAGTCCAGGGCCTGGCTGCAGTTTCAGCTGTAGATTTCCTGATGCAAAGATGCGTGGATCTGCTGTGGTTGAGCAGGCCTTTGGTTCTCTTCTCCATCCTAGGCACTGGCTTTTAGAAGAACACATAGGACTCTTTGGAACCCAGAGTTTTAAAACTACTGGGCTAAAGCCAGACTCCTCATTCCCTAGATGAGGGAACTGAGGCCCAAGAGGAGCCAGGTCTTTGAGGGTCATACAGCTGGAAGAGGAAACTGGAACGTTCCTCACTGGGCTTCCCACCCCCCTGTGCTAGAAGGATGGCACAGAGACACAAAAAGGAAAGCTTCCTGGCTTCGATTACCACCTCCCACCCCAGCTGGCCTGCAGCGGAGCCTGAATTCCCGTGAGACTCTCATTCTTTGGATCAGTACTTGTCTAAATGCTGCGCAAAACTGAGGCCACCATTTAAGTATAGGTAGCTTCCCAGTTAGTACTAGTGGTAAGCAACCTGCCCACCAATGCAGGAGATGAAAGAATTGTGGGTTCGATCCCTGGTTCAGGAAGATCCCTTGGAGGAGGGCACAGCAACCCACTCTAGTATTCTTGCCTGGAGTATCCCATGGACAGAGGAGCCTGGTGGGCTACAGTCCTTAGGGTCGCACGACTGAAGTGATTTAGCACAGCATAGCCCTTGAGGGTATCACTGAATCTAACCCTCTCACACTCCTTTACTAAGGGTGGATATTAATGAGGGAGGCAGGGCAAAGCAAATTTTATTTTTTTGAAAACCTTTTTTTCCAGATTTTTTAAAATGTAGACTATTTTTAAAGTCTTTATTGAATTTGTTACAATATTGCTTCTGTTTTATTCTTTGGTTTTTTGACCGTGGGGCCATGTCCAGCCAGGGATCGAACCCCCACCTTCTACATTGGTAGGCAATGTCTTAACCACTGGACCACCAGGGAAGCCCTCAGTAACATTGTTTTAGCACTTACTGTATGCTGTGTGTTTTACACCTTTATTGCATGCTGTCTTCATAACAGTCTTGTGTAGTAGACACAATTGTCCCTGTTTTACCTTAGAAAAAGGGCTTCATTAAGAGTAAAAGCTGGGAGAATTAAAAACAGGGACCAACACAGATACCTGTATGCAAATATCCGTACCAGCATTATTCACAATTGTTGAAAAGTAGAAACAAGCCGTGCCCATCAGCAGATGAATGGATAAGCAAAATGAGGTCTGTCATACAATGGAGTATTATTCAGCCATAAATAGGCATGTAGTCCTGACACCTGCTAGGGCATGAATGAATCTTGAAAACATTAGGCTAACAAAGAATAAGTGAAGTGAAGAAATGAAAGTCGCTCAGTCGTGTCCAGCTCTTTGAGACCCCATGGACTATATGATCCATGGAATTCTCTAGGCCAGAATAGCCTAGAGTAAATAGCCTTGCCCTTCTCCAGGGGATCTTCCCAACCCAGGGATCGAACCCAGGTCTCCTGCATTGCAGGCAGATTCTTTACCAGCTGAGCCACAAGGGAAGCCCAAGTGAAAGAAATCAGACAAGCCCACATTTGTATGATTCCACTTACATGAAATGTCCAGTGCAGGCAAACTCATTGAGACAAAGAAAACTAAAGCTCACCAGAGATTCAGGGGGAGGGATGGGGAGTAATTGCTTGATGGGTATAGAGCTTCTGTTTGGGATGATAAGAAAGCCTGAGAAAAAATGGCAGTAATCGTCTACATTATGACTGCAATTAATGCTGCTGAATTGTCTGTTTATAAATGGTTAAAATGGCAATCTCTCCATTACGTCTGTTTGGCCACAAGTAAAGAGAAAGAACAGAGAGTGATGATGAGGTGTCACCCCAGTCTGTCTGACTCTAGAGCCTGGATGCTTTCCTTTCCACTGTGTCGTCTTGTCAGAGTTTGGCCAAAGGCACCTTCCAAGCTGTTTCATGAAGGAGCGAGTCAGGGTGGGGGTGGCAGGTGGGCTGAGGGCTGTGTGAACAGGCTGGACCCTCCTGTGCGTGATCCACTTCTTGACGCCCAACCTTTGTGCTGTGTCATTAGCATCTTCTCACGTCCCAGACTCTCTGCACAGCATTTTCAACGACTGTGTAATTGTCCCTCAGTTCAGTTCAGTTCAGTCGCTCAGTCATGTCTGACTCTTTGCGACCCCATGAACCGCAGCATGCCAGGCCTCCCTGTCCATCACCAACTCCCGGAGTCCACCCAAACCCATGTCCATTGAGTCGGTGATGCCATCCAACCATCTCATCCTCTGTCATCCCCTTCTCCTCCTGCCCCCAGTCTTTCCCAGCATCAGGATCTTTTCAAATGAGTCAGCTGTTCGTATCATGTGGCCAAAGTATTGGAGTTTCAGCTTCAACATCAGTCCTTCCAATGAACACCCAGGACTGATCTCCTTTAGGATGGACTGGTTGGATCCCTCAGATAGACACAATTATTTCTCCGCACCAACTTCCCTGGAAAACACGCCCTCTCTGTCTTCAGCCTGATGTCTCGGGGCTCCTCACAGCAGGCCAGGGCACGCCTGTCCAAGTTCCTCTTCCTTTCTTGTGACCTTCCAGGGCAGAAAATGGGAGTCTCCTTTGATGCTGGTGGAGCCGACTCTGCCTCTGACCCCGATTCCTCTGTGTGTGTGTGTGGTGTTTCCTTCCCAGAATTCCTCTTTAGAGAGTGGCTGGAGACAGTGAAGCCAGCCTCAGGCTTCCTGAGGACAACCTCCCCGCCCTCAGCACTGCCCTGGATGGGCAGACACTGGTCTCTGACTGTGGGCCTTGGGCAGAGAAGTGACATCCTGGGGGTTTCAGTTGAGCTTCCCAGGATCTTGAAAGATGCCTGCCCTCCTTCACTCCTGAGCCGCCTGGAATGAAATCTCCACGGGAGAAATGTCTTCCTGGGCCAAGGTATTTGCAACACAGCTTCACACTGAAGCCGGTCTGGAGTCTGTGGACTGCAGGGTGTCCTGGAAGATGGATCATTGGCTCTCTGTGCCCTTGCTGCTCACGTGCAAGGAATGAGAGACACCCCGGGTATGAGCGTTCTGCACCGCGGCCCCATCGGACCTGGGCCCTGCTTGTGAATTACCTGCACGTGACCATGCTGACCCGGAGCGGAGTCGGCCGGATCCAAGCCCCTCGCCAGGAAAAGGCCTGCTTCTCTGGGTCCTGAGTACCAGCCCTCAGCCTGTGTAAACACCGAGTCATCTCCCAGCGTGAGCTCTGGGCCCACAGTTCTTGACCGGGGATTATCAAGTTGACAGAGCCCGGCTGGCCTCTCGCTCCAACGTCCAGGCACATTTCGTTTTGTTAATTATCCGTTTTTGCTTTTGACGTAAAAAAAGTCAAGGTCTGGGTCAGGGCCACTTGTGTGTTTTCCTTTCTTTCTCATTAAAGTTGCCCAGCTCTCAGGGCCTCTGGCTAAATTCTACCAGTGTTTAAAAATGCTCTTACTTCCTGCCCTCTAAAAAATCCTTCATCCTGATTCCTACGAAGCCACTTAAAAACAGCAAAGGATGTAAGAGACAAGACGCTTTATGTCCCAGTCTGCTCCTCCCTCCTTGGAGGGTGAGGGCTGTTTCACCACTTCGCTGACACAGAGAGTGTGACCCTTTGTGACCTGGGGTGGCCAGGTCAGCGGGGGCACCCTCCGAAAGGGCTGGGACCCCATGCAGGGCCTACTTGTTCAGAGGACGTCCTGACCCAGAAGCCCTTCTCAGTGGATGGTTTCTGTGAGCCTGCTCTGTGCCATCTTAAATTTGTCCAGAGAAGTGTCAGTTTTGCCATAGTATCAGGGTTGTGTGCGTGCTAAGTCACTTCAGTTGTGTCCAAATCTGCGACCCTATGGACTGTAGCCTGCCAGGCAATAATACTGGAGTGGATTGCCTTGCCCTTCTCCAGGGGATCTGCCTGACCCAGGGATCAGGCAGGTTCTTTACCACTAGCCCTGCCTGGGAAGTGTTAGAGTTAGGGTTAGGATTCTTTCAGAGTGCTGGTCTTTTCATTGTCTGGCAAATCCCCTTCATCCTCTGAGCCTTGATAAGACCTCACCTTGGCCATAAGTTCACCTCTCTGAGCTCGTCCTTCTAGGGGCTGAGAGCCCACACCACACTTGGCCACCCTCACTTCCTACCAGCCTTGAATGCCTACCATTGGCCAAGTGAGTCGGTTTACGAGGTCACTGAGGTGCGGCTCATGACCTGGGCACAGAACAGACACTCAGGGAACCTGTTGTAGCAGATGGACGGTGTCAGCTCAGACCCTTGCAGGAGAAACAGAGGGCTCCCTGCTTCCTGACTTGTATCTGCCACAGCACTGAACACCTCTAAGTCTGCTCGTGAAGGCAGCTCCTGTCCCCTGCAGTATCTTCCTGGCATGGCAGAGTAACCAGCTAAACCCAGGGTCAGCCCCGAATTGGTATCAGAGATCCTTGCCCAAAGACTTAAGGCGATTGCCAGGGTGGCCGCGTATTCTGTCTGCATCGTAATGGAACCATGGGCCTTACAAAGGACACTGGGCTACTTCCCACCACAGTGTCAGAGCAATGGCCTTCCTCACCTTCTCCAGCCACGAGAAGCCCCTCAGACTCTGGGTCTTTGGCTGTTTATCACAGAAAGATAAAGGTGCAGAGTGGCCGTCAGGCAGGGGGTGGATGCCTGGTTGCCTGTCTGGAGAAAGTTTCCTTCAAGACTGAGTGCCCTCTGTCAGAGACAAGGAAAGATCCAGGTTTTGTGGCAGCTGAAGCTTAAATAACATTGGGGGAGAGTCTTCTTTAAGAAGAAAGAACAGAACATTAGGTACCAAAGTGAGTATTTTCTGAGAATGAGAAAAGAAATCACAACGGACGCCTGCAGCCTTGGAGATTCGGTGCTTGTCACCTGAGATCTCCATTTCCTGGAAGTGCTTGTGCAGACTTGCTTCCTCTCCTGCGAGAACACTCCCGGACTGCAAGTCAAGGGGCCCCGGAGCTTCAGCTCCCTCTGCTTCGGGGTAAATTCCTTCTGAATGGAGACCACGCCCACCTAATGGTCAGCAGCAAGCCTCACCTCTCCTTGGAGCATAAGAGAGGCACCGTGAGACTTGTCATTTTCCCAGCTTCTACCCCAAGGACCTCCAGCCACCAGCTGCCTGTTCAGCATGTGTCTCTGCCCTCGGGGGCTGCATCTGGCATGGTGCTTAGGGCCACATGGTCCAGCAGCCTCGCTGCCCACGTGGACTCCTGGGAGGAGCTCGTGTCTGGGCCAAGAGCCACAGGATGCAGTCGGCTGGCCTAGTCAGGCCTGGGAGCCATAGTCTCACAGCCCCTTTACTCAAGAGCACTTAGCTGGGCTGGTTCACTTTCCCAGTGACCAAGATAACCAAACCCTGCCTTTCTCTTTGGTTCTGTTCTTGTCTGGGGCTCGTTGGATCATCCCTGCTGCCTGGCAGGTGCGGAAGACGAACTACTCCAGGTGGGCCCATGCTCCGCGGCCCCTGGCTTCTGCACACGGCACTGAAGGTTTTGATTAAAAGGTGGAAGAATGGCGCTTTCTCTGCCTGTCAGCCAGACCTTAAATCAACCCTGGACTGAAACGTTGTCCAAGGCTGCCGATCGGCAAACGCGCTCCGGTGTCTGCCGGTTGTGATTGTACAAGCAGGTTTCATTTCCAGCCGGGATTTGGGGATTGGAATGAGCCCTACTTTGCCCACCTCCTTCCCGTCCTGCTTTCTTCACCCAATTCCTGTTCCTAGAGTCAGGCAGGCTGGGCTGAGTTAGTTTTTATGGAACTCGGAACCAGCCAACTTGAGTGGGGGGAGAGAAGGTGGTAGGGGGAGACTTTGGAGGGTCCTCCTCACCACCAGGCCCAACTCCTGATTTTACAGATGGTGAATTCGTCTGGAGTCTTGGTGGCAAGTGGCAGATATTTAACTCCCAGTTACTCAAAGGAGGAATTTATTGGAAGGGTGGGGGGATACGGATAAATGAAACTGTCAGAGAGACATAGCTCTTCATGGGCTCAGGAACCCATGGCCCCAGGGTGCTTCTCCCAAGGCAGTTCCAATTTCCCCACCCCCAGCCACCCTCAAGCCTCCAGTCCACAGTTTCCACCCCAAACAAACACTCCAACTGGTTGTAACTTAAGAAAATCCCAAAGAATTGATTGGCCCAGTTGGCCCAAAGGCAGGAGGTGGACCAGATGACCTCGTGAAGGCACTTCTGTTTTGAATGAACATGTGCACACACATTTTTTGAACAAATGTATTGAGCACTGACTGTGTTCAGAGCCCACTGTAAATTCATTTCAGCGAAGGGAGTGGAGAGATGGTAGGTTTTGGAGCTGCACAGGCCTGGATATGAACCTCAGGTCATCTGTTTATGAACTGTTCTGTCTACAGGCATGTAGAGTCCTAGCCACTCACCAAGTGCTTTACTCAGTTCATATGAGACAGGAATAAACAACATTTCTGCCCCTTGAAGAGCTCCCTAAGGCTCAGCATCCACGAGCCCCACCTAGGGCATCGTTCTGGGGAGCAGTGGAAAGTATGAATTTGTGGGAAAAGTCTCCTGGCGGGGCCAGTGGCTATCAGCCGGCCCCTCTCCCAGGCGCCCATGATGCCTCTGACCCTGGCTCTGCTAGAGGCTGATTTCCACCCCTGCCCCCACCCACGGCTGGGCCCGGGCAGCCCAGTGTGCAGAGCTTCCCACCATTGACGCATATCTCCTCGTCAAGGGTCAAGGGGCGGCCAGGGTATGGCAGTGGGAGTGCCCCTCCCTGGTTCCTGTCCTGGAGGAGAAGTGAGTTGGCCCCCCAACAAACAATTGCCTCCAACGTGGTATGGGTGGGACAGACAACACCCCCCCTCCTGGAAGCCACCTGTTTGGAAGGAAGGGGACCCCCTGGGACCCCTGTCTTCCAGAGTATCTTGCCTCTCTTGCTCAGCTTTTCCTGAAAACCAGGTCTGTCCACATTGAGAAATTGCAAACAGTTTACATGGGGAATGTCAACTGCCCACATATGAAAATATACACATCATTAAACCCTAAGTGCTTGCGTCTGGAGATAGAGTGGACAGTCTCCTGGGCTGACCTTTTGTTCACTGATGGAACTGCTGCTAATGAGAAGGGAGCTCCTTGGAGGGATGTTTTCATATAGTGAAGCGAAGCATATGCTGGCCATTAGCCTGTGTGTGTGAGTGTGTGTGTGTACACGACAGCGCAATACAAACAGTGCTCACCAAAACACACAACGTCCACTGCACCTCATTATCCAGCCCCACCAGCCTCCAAAGAAGGCTTGCTTTCCAAGGCAGAGTCACATCCCCACTCACTATTCGAGAAAGACTATGGCATCCTTAGAGGACCTGGTAGTGCTCAGGGATAAAGCTCTCTGACCAGATTGCCTGGGTTTGAATCTTGTCTCTGCTCCCATGCTAGCTGTGTGATCTTGGGCAAGTTACTTAACTTCTCAGGGCCTATTTTTGCCTCTATCAGATGGACATGGTAAAACTTTTGTTGTTGTTATTCAGTTGTTCAGTCATGTCTGACTCTTTGCGACCCCATGGACTGCAGCACGCCAGGACTCCCTGTCCATCACCAACTCCTGGAGTTTATTCAAACTCATGTCCATTGAGTTGGTGATGCCATCCAACCATCTCATCGTCTGTCGTCCCCTTCTCCTCCCACCTTCAATCTTTCCCAGTATCAGGGTCTTTTCAAATGAGTCAGTTCTTCACATCAGGTGGCCAAAGTATTAGAGTTTCAGCTTCAGCATCAGTCCTTCCAAGGAATATTCAGGACTGATTTCCTTTAGGATGGACTGGTTGAATCTTGCAGTCCACGGGACTCTAAAGAGTCTTCTCCAACACCACAGTTCAAAAACATCAATTCTTTGGCGAACAGCTTTCTTTATAGTCCAGATTTCACATCTGTACATGACTACTGGAAAAACAATAGTTTTCACTAAACGGACTTTTGTTGGTAAAGAAATGTCTCCGCTTTTTAATATGCTGTCTAGGTTGTTCATAGCTTTTCTTCCAAGGAGGAAACATCTTTTGATTTCATGGCTACAGTCATCATCTGCAGTGATTTTGGAGCCCAAAAAAATAAAGTCTGACACTGTTTCCATTGTTTCCCCATCTATTTGCCATGAAGTGATGGGATCAGATGCCATGATCTTAGCTTTCTGAATGTTGAGTTTAAGCCAACTTTTTCACTCTCCTCTTTCACTTTCATCAAGAGGCTCTTTAGTTCTTCTTCACTTTCTGCCATAAGGGTAGTGTCATCTGCATATCTGAGGTTATTGATATTTCTTCTTACAGTCTTGATTCCAGTTTGTGCTTCATTCAGCCTGGCATTTCACATGATGTATTCTTCATACAGGTTAAATAAGCATAGAACCTACTTTGAGAGATTAAAAAAGATACCATGGAAAGTTCCTAGGACTTAACATATAATAGGTGCTCAAGAAATCACAATGATGATGAATGTTGTCAGTGGGAGGTGGGATTGTGAGGAAGGCCCTGCAGGCTCAGAATCATTTTGGATGAGGTTGCATTGGAAAAAGGTCCTAAAGACTGCGTAGGGTTTGGACATCGAGCCATGACAGATGTCAGGGGCTCCTTCCATGAGAATAGCAAAGGCCGGGTGGCTGGAAAGCCAGAGTTTACCCAGGAAATGAGTGTGCAGAGGGAGCAGAAGGCATGATGGGGAGGCAGGTTGAGGAAGGCCTTTGGGGCTGGATCAAGAAGGCACTGAACTTGGTCTGTTGGCAGTGGGGCTCATCTCTGCTGTGTGAGGTGGTAAAACTCTCTTGCATCCATGTACGAGCAGGTGGTTGCAGAGGCTTGTGAGGGCCTACTACTAGTTAATCCAGGCAAGAGAAGAGAATTCTTGAAACATACCAGGGCTGAGATTGCTGTGTGTGCCTATCCCCATCTGTGAAGTGGGGACAAGCTAATTTGAGTGGGGACAGTAAGTCTGAGGCTGTATTCTTTCCTGCGAGTGGCTCAGGACACCTGGTTAGAGCCCACAAAGCTCAAATCCACCAGCCTGAACTCTGCTCGCTGTGGAGCCCCTCCACTGTTGGTCTGCTCCCCCTGGCCAGCGCCATGACTCAGAGGGGTCTCTTATCTCCGTTTTTCCATCTGTGCCACGAATGGGGTTTCATCAGTGAGGCCCCGAGACTCTTCCCAGGAGAGCCCTCCTGTGTCCTCTGGGCTCCTGGATCTCTAAACAAGTGTCAGGCATGTGTTTCCTGGAGGCTCCAAGGGTGACAGGAGAGGTGCTTGCTTTGGGATTCCTGGCGGCTGCGGAGGAGGTGTTTGAGGGTGGTTTTGGGGCCCAGCCATGCCTCTATCCCTCGGCACCCGCAGGGACACCGGACACATATAGTGATACCATCTCCACTCTGACCTCTTGACATGAGGAACTTGGATGCTTCAGGAACAAGGCCCTCAGACATCGCAGTTTCTCTCTGATGCAGGAAATGAGGTCCCTTCCTCCCGCTGGTCACCTCGGTGCAGAGGGCAGCAGCGGCACCAGCCCTGGGGAGAGCAGGGGTAGCAGCCCCCTGCCACACACACACACACACACACACGCCCTGGGGAGAGCAAGGGTAGCAGCCCCCTGCCACACACACACAGACACACACACACACAGACACACATGCCCTTACGGTGCCCCCGACACACACACACACACACACACACACACACACACACACACCCGCCCTTACGGTGCCCCCGACACACACACACACACACACACCCCCGCCCTTACGGTGCCCCCAAATCACACACACACACACACACCCCCTTACGTGCCACCCTTGGCCTGATGACTCAGCCATCAATGAGAACCAGCCTGGCAAGACGTGACCTCGCCAGCCATCGCCCTTATTTAGCTCTATCTGGATGATTCCTCCTCCCCGTGAGCAGCACCCCTACAGCTCCCTGCTTGCCCTGCCTCCTGACCTTTGGGCCCCCCCAACCCCTGTGTAAACCCCACGTCTCCCTCAAGGTCCAGCCCTCTCCAGGGGGCTCTCTCACTTTTCCCCTAAATTCTTACTGCAAAGGCCGCCCTCCTCAGGTCTGAGATGAATCACTCGGTAATTATTTCAGGTGTGCCATCTGGCCTCCCTCCTCTGATGGGAGTTGGGGGATGGAGGGCGGGGGATGGGGGAGGGCGGGGGGCTGGTCAGCCCTGGGGTGTCTGCGAGCGCAGCGCAGCAGCAAGGGGCTCAATTGCGCCACCTGGTGGACCGGCTGCGGATGACCTGTGGAGGCCGAGCGGGGTTGGGGTTGGGGTTGGGGATGGGGATGGGGCGGGGCGGGGCGGGGGAGGGGGGGTCGGTCTGCCCCGGGGGCTCCATCCCTGTCACTGGAGGTTGCTGAGGGAGGCAGAGGCTTGGGCGTGGTGGATGATCCGCACAGGCTTCCTGGGTCGAGGGCTGAGTTAAGCACCCACAGAGGTTTCCTGCCCAGACCAGACCCATGCCTTCACCCCACCACCATCCCTTCCTTTCCAACCTGGGTCCCTGAAGCACCCCCAGGTAATCCCTGTTAGTCCACTGCTGCTGCTGCTAAGTCACTTCAGTCATGTCTGACTCTGTGTGACCCCATAGATGGCAGCCCACCAGGCTCCTCTCTCCCTGGGATTCTCCAGGCAAGAATACTGGAGTGGGTTGCCATTTCCTTCTCCCTGTTAGCCTGCATGTTACCCCAAATCCAGCACATGCTCCTGCTTAACCCATTGCTATACAGATGCAGCTTCAGGACAAATCCTTCGCTCTTCTAACTAACCAGATCCTCCCACCCCGCCCCCACCAGCCCCTAACTCTCTCCTCCTTAGAAATCCTGAGGCCTCCAGTGCCCTGAATCACCCCTGGTCACCTATACTGTCCCTGCCTCCATGTTGCAGAGGTGTCCATGGAGGAGAGGGTGGGAGGTCTGGCCTCGGCCCCATGTTGAAGTTTAGGGTCACGGGCAGTGAGGCGGCATGAGGGCACTGAGAACAGGGAAAAGGTGACGTCGCTCAGTCGTGGCCGACTCTTTGCGGCCCCGTGGACTGCAGCCCACCAGGCTCCTCCGTCCATGGGATTTCCCAGGCAAGAGTACTGGAGCAGATTGCCATTTCCTTCTCCAGGGGATCTTCCTGACCCAGGGATCAAACCCGGGTCTCCCGTATTGCAGGCAGACACTTTACCGTCTGATCCCCCAGGGAAGCCCAAAGCAACTAAGGCACTTCCTTTGAGCCAGAATTGAACCAGCGACCTAAGGATGGCCACATTTATCAAGTCTGCAGTCGTCCGCTCTACCAGCTGAGCTATCGAAGGGTGCATATGAGAACAGGGAAGTGGGGCCAAAAGGTAGGAGGGGGCTTAGGGAGATGAGAAGGTACAGAGCCCACGGGGCCCCTGTACCATTTAACTGGCCTGCACCGTTCACGTTCGGAACGACACAAAGGGCTCTTCTCAATGTGCTGTGGTATCCAGAAAAACACTTGGACAGCCCTCCCCTCATGTCACCTCAAAAGTGTGTTTTGGTAACACACACAGCAGGAAGCCCAGGACCTGTGGCCTAGGCATTGAGAACAGGCAAGAATGCGTCTGGGCTGTCGTGGGGCTGGAGGTACAAAGGGGCGAGTGTGCAGAGTCTGCCCGACCCGCTTGGCCTGCCGGCCACTGGCCCCGTCCGACTGCAGCCCCAAGTGGTACTGAATTCAAGGTCAATTTTACATTCCATGGGGAGGAGTGGAGCAGGTTATTTTCCTCTGGTGATGGGGCTTCTACCCAAAGCACAGACCCACAGAGAGTGGATAAGGCAAATCCGAGCTTGAATGCCACATCGGTTCCCCGCCTCAAGGGAAAAGAAATAGGGAAATGTCTTGGGCAAAGAGGTGTGTGTGTGAGGGGGTGTTCTCTTGCTCCACGTGTGACTCGGGGGGCAGGACAGGTGGCCCTGCAGCCTGAGGCTCTTCTAGGAACCAAGTCCTTTCTCACCAGGCTGAAGGGGAGAGCTCGGTAGTCCTCAAGCCCAAGTGTGCACAGCTTTTTCCTGAGGTGCGAACTGTGTTTTAAGCCGTCTGGAGTTGGCCATGGAGATGTCCTCCTGAGGGGTGCCCGGGGCTCATCCTGACAGCCAGCAGGATGGACTTCTGGCAGGTCTGCAGGCCAGTCACGTCAGGGTTGGCCAGCCGTGGGCTGCAGCTGCCCTAGACCATCAGGAGGCCCAGTGTTCACAGCAGGGCCACCAGTTCCCAGACCCTCCCCCAGTCCTCCCAAGCCATACCAGCACACATTTCAAAGGACCTTCGTGCCTGGATCCAATCCCTGGGTTGGGAAGATCCGCTAGAGAAGGGATAGGCTACCCACTCCAGTATTCCTGGGCTTCCCTGGTGGCTCAGCTCGTAAAGAATCCACCTGCAATGTGGGAGACCTGGGTTCAATTCCTGGGTTGGGAAGATCTCCTGGAGAAGGGAAAGGCTACCCACACTCCAGTATTCTGGCCTGGAGAAATTCCATAGACCATATAGTCTATGGGGTTGCAAAGAGTCAGACACGACTGAGAGAATTTCACACTTCACTTGGTGCCTACATTCACACTCTATTGTTAAAGTTGGAACCTGCAGGCTGGGACCCCTTGAGGAGACCACCTGGTGACCAAAGAAATAAAGTGTCACTTCCAACACTGCTGGCCCAAGGGGGTCCCAGGCCCCAGGGAAAATTTTACCATTGACCTCCACCAACTCCCCTTCTCCAGGCTGCTTTCAGCCCCACGAATATCCGAGGGCCTCGTGGTCTTTTCTGTTTGGTTAGAAATTAAGGGAACATCTGTGACACGGAGGAGAATGACCCCAATCCTTCCCCTCCATCCTGACCCTCAGCTCCATCCCAGAGGGGCAGTCCTGCTGGAGAGAGCCACAACCCTGCCCGCCAGAGCTCTCGTGGCATTCCTGAGCCCTCAGGGCAGTGAGGGGGACATTCCTCTCCAGAGCCCACCTGGCCTGGAGGAAACATCCCTCCCTTCTCCAGCCTACCTCACAGGCCTCCTGGGACCAGCAGGGATTAGATTCCTGGAAAGAGATCTAAAACCGTGTGGAATTCTCCCACCTTCAAGCCACAGAAGACAGACTGTGGTCACCGGGACCCCAGGGCCCTTTTTCTTAGGGCATCAGACCCCACATGTGGGAAGAGCCTTCTCAGTTCGGGGGGAAGGACCAATACCCTCAGACTCCCCTGATGTGACTAGAACAGCAAATGCCTCTTTGAGCAGTGGCATGGCCCACCCTCCCAGCAGGTTTGGGTTTTTACGTTCGCAGCTTAAAGCTGCTGACAGCTTCTTATTCCTTTCTTTTTGGCAGAAGGTGTCGTTCCCCAGAGTCACTCGAGAGGGGGTTTGGTTGGAATCGCTTCGTCTCTTCACGTCATCGAGCCACAGACTGAATTTAAATCTGTGGTCGTTAAACCAAACGCGTCATCACCAGAGCTATTAACTCCCCTCGGGGCTTTGAGTGTAGGCAGCGCCCCCAGAACTCTCCTGCCAGCCGGCTCCAAGGAATGACAGTGCTGTCACTTCATGCACAGCTGAGCCGCCCCCAGACCCCCAGAAGCCGCTCCTGTCTGCTCAGGAGTGGGGAGGGCCCAGGCAGGAGGGCCCAGGATGGGTCGGAGGTCTGAGGCCACATTCTGCTTTGCCTCTGACCCTCTCCTCAGAAGCTTTCCCAGCTGACCCCCAACCCTCTGCAATAACATCCCCACCACCACCACCGAGGCCAGTGGCTCACCGCCCTGAGCTGTAGCATCTTCTATGTAAGATCCAGGTTACCCACAGCTAAGGTCACATCTCAGAGGCCTCCTGGGAGACGGCAGTGAAAGAAGGGAGCCCACACAGGTGGTCCAGACACCCCACCACTTCCCACCAGCTTCACTCTAGACCCACCCAGCCTGGTATAAGTCCTGTCTCTGCCGCTTGCTCGTGACCTTGGGCAAAGGTCTTAACCTTTCTGAACCTGTGGTTTCCTCATCTGTGAAATGAGCATCATAGTAGCATCCACCTCATACAGCTTCATTGACTGGTTCCTGGAGAAATGGTTATTTCTGACCATCCTCCTGATAACAGCGAGGCCGTGTCTGGAGCAAGGCCCACAGCTCCAGCAGTCATGTGGGAGTGGGGCACAGACCTGGCAAACCCGAACCAGGCCCGAAGCAGGTCACCACCTTCCCCTGCTCCTCAGGGTGCAGAGCCACCCCTCCAACGCCCCTTCGCCTGCTCCAGACCCTCTGACACCCGCCCTCCGAGGACACAGCCCCCCTGTGACTAAGGGACAGGGGCAGCTCTAGGGGGCCCCTTCACTGTGAGTGCTCACACTCCTCCCTCGATTCTGGCCACAGCCCCGGACACGGGATGTCACAATCTGTGTTCGCAGAAGAGGACAGTGAGGCTCCGAGGAGCAGGGTGGCCTTACGAGGTCACCACACTGTCAGCAGCAGAACCAGAAATCTGACCTGAAGTCCAGGCCAGTTGGGTCACCACCTTCCATCGCCGCCACCTCCCTGCACCACCCACCGCCATGCGGGGGGGCCAGGACCAGGTGTGGGCGGGAAGGGTCCCCGTGGCAGCCCGGCCCCCTGCCCCCTGCCTCACTGATGCCTCCTCTTCTCTTCCTGCCTCCAGTCCCCAATTTTCATCACCCAAGTTGGACAGGACCTGGTCTCCCAGACGGAGGAGAAGCTCCTTCAGAAACCCTGCAAAGAACTCTTCTCAGCCTGCGTGCAGTAAGTGCCCCGGGCCCTGGCCTCCCCTCGTGTCCCTGTCCGGGGGTCAGGACCCTCAGCCTCCTTGTGGGTCTCCACCTGGTCACCTGGAAAGGGCGCTGCCTCTCTCCTCCCCAACCCCGGAGCGCTGGGCACCCAGGGGCAGGTATTCAGTGCCCAAGGGCCCCTGCCAAGCCCCCCAGCGGCCTATGTATGAAGGAAAAAGAGCTCAGAGTGCCAACTGCAGAGAAAACATGTGCTTCAGATGATGTTGAAACCAACTAGCTCCCAGGCCGCTGAAATGGAGGCATGTGTAAAGCTCTGCCCCACTCTGGCTGGTCTGGAAACCCTTCCTGCCCACCCCAAACCCCACCGCTGCAACCCACCCACACCACTGCTGGAGCGAGGCTGCAGGCTGCCCCCGGCCACACCCCACCAGCTCATCGCAGGTTGCAGTGAGACATGAGACACGTCAGTGGGTGTGGTGCCAGCCGAGCACTGATTAGGCGCCATCATCTCTCACAGATGTGCCACGAAGCTGCATGTAGGCACTGGTCTCACACCCGTTCCTGTGCCCACATGTGCCCTCCCCGTAAGGTGACAGGCAGGGGCACAAACAGACTTACCCACCAAGATCACAGCAGGTGTGAGTGCACCCTTGTTCAGAGCTCGCAGCCCGGACATTAATTGGGCACCTGCTGTGTGCGTGTCACTCAAGGGAGACCTTGAGAGCAAGAGTGCAGTCTTGCTTGCATGGCTTATTGCCAGCGCTCCATGCACTGTGGGAAGAGCTGGGATGTTCTGGGGAAGGTCAGCTTGAGGCCCAGCCCTGTGGCAGGTGCGGGGGAGAGACCACTGTGGGCAGAATCCGGGCTTGGAGGTGGCCGAGGGTCAGCCCTGACAGCGGGTGGGGGGTCCCTGGGCTGCCCCCCTTTCCTGAGGGAGTGGCCATCCTGGCCCCCCATGCTGGACCCTGTTCTCAGTTTGGCAGGACTCAGTCTCCAAGGTTCTCTCACTCTGAGTGTCCCCTCCCTTCCCCAGGTCCCATGCGCCTGGGTTTGACTGGTCAGTGTGGCCGCTTTTTAAAGAGAACCAAGCCCAGCCCTGCCTGCAGCCAAGTTCAGAACCCTCCAGGGCCTGGCCTGCGACCTGGCCCACAGCAGATGCCCAGTAAATTCTACTGCAGGGGGCTTCACTGGTCCTGACCAAATCCAGAGCCCGTGGCCCTCGGTCTCTTGCCAAGACACCCTCTGCCTCAAAGTCCCAATCCCTCCCTTGTGCATAGTTAAACATGGCTCAGTTCTCATCTCAGCTCCTGTCCCTTCTTCAGAGAGATGTCTCTGACCCCTCAGGGGCCTCACTTCCTGCTAACTCATAATAACATGCCCCTGAGGTCATTTATTTATTCGTGGTCTGTCCCCCACACAATGCCAAGGCTGCTCACTGCTGTGTCCCGGAGCCCAAGCAGTGCCCAAGGCAAGTAGTGACTACACGTCTGCGGGTCACTCAGTCAGTCTCAGACAAGCTTTGTAGAATGGCCGGGGCCTGGCTCCCCTCCCGCTGCGTCTGCTGGAGGCCCCTGTGAGTCTGCCTTTCCACAGTCTGGAGGTGGAGGAGGCCGGGCGGTGGCCTGCTGCAGAGTCAGGACGGTGAGGTGCTCACCCGTTTGTCCCCTCCGAGCTAGGTCTGTCCACGACTACCTGAGGGGAGAACCCTTCCACGAGTACCTGGACAGCATGTATTTTGATCGCTTTCTCCAGTGGAAGTGGTTGGAAAGGTGAGTGCTTCCGGGGTGGCACACCCCACACACGAGTGTGTACAAGTGTGTGTGTGTCGGCGGGGTGGGGATATGAGTTTTTCCCGTGACAAGTTATATAGAAATCAGTTACTTCCCTTGGGTCCATGGCTCAAATAAAATGAAGTGTTCTCTTCCTGTTCATTTCTTGAGTTCTAGCATTTCATTCTAGAAATGCTCTATGCTTATTACCGTGCATGCAACACACACACACTCATTCACACGTATACTCTGCATTCTGTGCTTATTTTTTTTGGTTCACTGTCTTTGGGAAGTCTTGCTCTGCCAACATAAAGGGCTGCCACATTCTTACACTAGGGCTTCCCAGGTGGCGCTAGCGGTAAAGAACCCTCCTGCCAATGCAGAAGACATAAGAGACTCAGGTTCGATCCCTGGGTTGGGAAAATCCCCTGGAGGAGGGCACAGCAACCCCCTCCAGTATTCTTGCTTGGAGAATAGCATGGACACAGGAGCCTGGGGGGCTGCAGTCCATGGGGTCGCACGGAGTCAGAGGCAACTTAGCATGCATGCACATAGTCTTACAGAGATGTGCACATTTCTCGTGTAACCCACCCCCTATTGATGGATGTTGGAGATTGCTCTCATTTTGTGTGCAACCTTCCCTAAATAGTGAATAACTTTCTACATAGTAGTGAGTAGTGAAGTCACTCAGTCGTCTCCGACTCTTTGCGACCCCATGGACTGTAGCCTACCAGGCTCCTCAGTCCATGGAATTTTCCAGGCAAGAGTACTGGAGTGGGTTGCCATTTATTTATTTGGCTGTGCTGAGTTTTAATTGCAGCCTTCAGGATCTTCAGTTGCAGCTTGTGGGATCTAGTTCACTGACCAGGGATCAAACCTGGGTCTCTGCACTGGGAGCGCAGAGTCTTAGCCACTGGACCACCAGGGAAGTCCCTGGCCATACATCTTTATGTACTTTCAGAGATACATCATAGATATTCCTAGCAGAGGAACTCCAGGGGCAGGGTTTTCAGCTGTGAGGAGCGGCTAGATCTCCCTCCCCAACTGCTGCCCACTTCCTGCTCCTACCAGTGCCCTGGGTGTCTGCTTGACCTCAGCTTTGGCCACACTGTCCTTGGCCTGTGAGAGCCGTGTTTCCTTCTTGTTTACTTTTTCATCTCTAATCGTGGGTGAGACCGGGCACCTTTTCACGTCTTTTATTTGCCACCTTATGTTTTTGAACTGTGGTGTTGGAGAAGACTCTTGAGAGTCCCTTGGACAGCAAGGAGATCCAACCAGTCCATCCTAAAGGAAATCAGTCCTGAATATTCATTGGAAGGACTGGTGCTGAAGCTGAAACTCCAATACTTTGGCCACCTGATGTGAAGAACTGACTCATTGGAAAAGACCCTGATACTGGGAAAGATTGAGGGCGGGAGGAGAAGGGGACAACAGAGGATGAGATGGTTGGATAGCATCACTGACTCGATGAACATGAGTTTGAGCAAGTTCTGGGAGTTTGTGATGGACAGGGGAGCCTGGCGTGCTGCGGTTCATGGGATCGCAAAGAGTCGGACACGACTGAGCAACTGAACTGAACTGATTCTCTTCAAAGAGCTCCTGCACACACAGCAGTGACTTGGTCAGGCAGAGGTGGCCTCTGTGTAACTGATGAGAAAGGAGAGGCCATGAGTATGTGGCTTGCTGGGTCACCCAAGAGGGGTTAGTGCAGCCAAGGGGGGACCCCGGCCCAAGATCCCTGAGTGGTGCTCTGCCCACTACAGCATCCCAGGATTTGCAGGTCAGGGCAATGTTTGCATTAAAGACATACTGTGGGGACTTCCCTGGTGGTGCAGTGGTTAAGTCTTTGCCTTTCAATGCAGGGGATGTGGGTTTGAAACCTGGTCAGAGAACTGAGATCCCACATGCCACAGAGTGTGGCCAAAAATAAAAAACAATTAAATAAACCCAACATTGTAAATCAACTGTTAGTTTGCTCAGTCATGTCCGGCTCTTTGCAACCCCATGACTGTAGCGCGTCAGGCCCCTCTGTCCATGGCATTCTCCAGGCAAGAATACTGGAGTGGGCTGCCATTCCCTTCTCCAGGGGATCTTCCCCAACCATGGATCAAACTCGGGTCTCCTGCATTTCAGGCAAATTCTCTACTGTCTGAGCCACCAGGGAAGCAAATAAATAAAAAATAAAGCCATACGGGGTGAGCTGGTAGGTGAGGATGGGAGCTCCCCCTCCCATCACCAGGGTTCCTGTGCCGGGAGGTCTGGCGCACATTGCTGTATGTGTACACTGTGGTCAGAAAGCCAGGAACCCTCCTGCTCTTGCACGTGTTTTGGATCCGTGATGAGTCCCCTGCAGATGCCTATGACGCAATCCTGGGGGGCACAAACCCCTGAAAAGCTACACTCGCTGCCCTCCCTGCCCTCTTCAGGGAGATCTGAGGACACACCCTGCCCTACATCCTGGGGGACGTTTGTCTCCACCCCGACCGATGGGGTGACAGAGGAGCAGTGGACGGGCTTCTGTGTTGGCATGTGGCCTGCCTCTGGCCACCTTGCCCATGCACGTCATGGCTCCAGGAGCCACGCGTGGGCCGCCAGGAGCCCACAGCCTGATCTGAGTCCCAGCTCGGCCTCCTCCGGCGGGGCCAGGGGAGGGCTGCTCCCCTCTCCACCCCTCGGCTTCCTCGCCTGTGATGTGGGGATGATAGTGCCTGCCTCGTGGGCATGGTGAGGCTGTGATGAGAGCACAGCACACGCCTCAACAAAGCCGGCCTCCCTGGGAGGTGAACAGCTGAATGTCATTGTTGTCACATGTCGTCACTAAGCACTGTGGCTCGGCCATCACCACACCTGTCTAATGTTTTGGAGGGAGCAGTTGACCCTTGCGGGGCGCAGTCTGGTGGGGAGGTATTCATCTTGCCCCACCTTGCTCCACAGTTTGGAGCCCTGGGCTGTATCACACAATCCCGATCTGTGCCCACCTTCCTGGGGTGGTGGCGTGGGCTTAGGATGCCGAACCTGGTCTCCGAAACAGACTGTCTGAACCCCCGTTCCAACTGCACCGCTTACCAACGGAGACCGTGGGCATCTCATTTCACCTCTCAAAGCCTAAGCGTGCCCCTCTGCCAAATGACTGCAGGTTCTTGGGATTACCTGTGTCCGTGAACAAGCTGCTTCGAACAATGGGGACTGTTACCATAGAGACGCTCAGAAGGGGCCCTGTCCTTTATCCTTAAGAGTGCTAACAATGACATCTGACACTTAGAGGCTTACAGAGAACCTTTGGATATATATATATTACCTTTTCAATATCTCCATTTTACTGAAGATGCAAGGCTCAGAGACGTTGATGGGTTATCCCTGGGTCACACAGCAATGGCCTGGCAAGGCTGGAATCTGAAGTCCAGGTCCCTGGCTCAACACCTTCACCCTTAGTTTATCCAACATCCTGTTCCAAAGGAAGCCTTTAGCTGTGGCCCCTGGCTTTCACTTTACTTGTCAGGACCAAACACATGAAATAGAGAAATGGACTTTTAAAATCGGTGTGTCGACCTCAAAAGAGTTATGTCCTTTTGAGGCCATGAAGCTGTTAAAGCCAGCAAAGCAGGACCCTGGCCTAAAAATGCCCTAAATGACTGACAGCACCCCCACTTCCCCGCCCCCGGCCCCCACCTTTTTTCTTGCTAACAAGATCATGGCCTGTTGGTGCTGTGCTGTTGAAATATTAAAGGGATTTTTTTCCCTCCCAAGGTTAACCAAGAAATTCCTCGGAAATTGTATTACACTCATTTCCCCCAGCAGAGGAGCTCTGCGGTAATGTCGGCCGACTGCTTGTTCTCCATGTATCGTAAACTGTTAGGCCCGGACGCCTTCATGTGGTTTCGAGGGCAGCTGGAGGAAAGGCTTCCCAGGGCCGCATGTTGGATGCAGGCGCATGGCGGGTTTGCTCTAGGCCAGGCTGCTCGTGCGCATGACCCAGAGCGTGGGGGAGTCCAGCACAGGGGCAGCCTGGACCCCGCTTCCTAAAGAAACACCAGGGAAGAGGCAGTGAATCACACACAGGAATTCCAGACAGGCCAGGGAGTGGCCACAAGAACAGCGCCTAAGAGAACAGCATGGTGCCAAAGCTGTGATTTCCACTGAAACGCAAATCCTCTTCAGGACCCAGCAGCGAGAAGAGTTTCCATGGGAGATTCACTCAAGAGTCACTGGGTGACTGGAGATTCATTGGTCTTTCTCGAGCTGACCCAGTTCTTTGGCCCATCCCAATCTCATGCCAGGCAACCCACTCCAGTGTTCTTGCCTGGAGAACCCCAGGGACGGGGGAGCCTGGTGGGCTGCCGTCTATGGGGGTCACACAGAGTCAGACACGACTGAAGTGACTTAGCAGCAGCAGCAGTAGCAGCAATCTCATGCCAATCCCCATGCTGGTGAAGAACCTCGGGCTGGGATTTGGGGCTGCTCAAAGATAGTCCTTGAGAGTCAAGAGCCGATTTTAATATCATAAAAGCTGCTTCTTCTTACCCATTAATCGACTGATGGCTTTTTAGGTTGTTTCCATATCTTGACTATTGTGGATAATGCTGCAATGACCATGGGAGTAAAATAGGATCGTGTTTACACAATGGAGTATTCAGTTCAGTTCAGTTCAGTCGCTCAGTCGTGTCCGACTCTTTGCAACCCCATGAATCACAGCACGCCAGGCCTCCCTGTCCATCACCAACTCCCAGAGTTCACTCAAACTCATGTCCATCGAGTCGGTGATGCCATCCAGCCATCTCATTCTCTGTCGTCCCCGTCTCCTCCCACCCCCAGTCCTTCCTAGCATCAGAGTCTTTTTCAGTGAGTCAACTCGTCACATGAGGTGGCCAAAGTATTGGAGTTTCAGCTTTAGCATCAGTCCTTCCAATGAACACCAAGGATTGATCTCCTCTAGAATGGACTGGTTGGATCTCCTTGCAGTCCAAGGGACTCTCAAGAGTCTTCTCCAGCACCACAGTTCAAAAGCATCAATTCTTCGGTGATCAGCTTTCTGCACAGTCCAACTCTCACATCCATACATGACCACGGGAAAAACCATAGCCTTGACTAGACGAACCTTGGTTGGCAAAGTAATGTCTCTGCTTTTTAATATGCTATCGGCCTTAAAAAAAAAAAAGAAGGAAGTCCTGCCATTTATGACAACATGGGTGGACCTGGAGGACATTATGCTAAGTGAAATAAACCAGACACAGAAAAACAAGTACTACGTGATCTCACTTATATGTGGAATCCAAATAGACTCATAGAAGCAGAGAGTAGAGTGGTGGTCGCCAGGGGCAGAGAGGGGATGGGAGAAATGGGAGATGTTGGCCCAGGGTACAAGGTTGAAGTCATGCAATATGAGTCAGTTCTAAGGATCTCACATATAACATGGGGACAAGAGTTAACAGTACTGTATCATTTACTGAAAATTTGCTAAGAGGGTGGATCTTAAGTGTCCTTGGAAGAAAGGAAGGAAAGAAGGGAGGGAGAGGGGAATGTTAATTTGGGGAAGTGATAGGATGTTAATTAGCTTGACTGGATGATACATATATCAAAACATCAAGTTGTACACTCTTTGTCAATTACACCTCATTAAAGCCAAAAAAAGAGGGAGGGGGGGAACCTGACTTTCGTAGCCAAATAGGCCAGCAATGAAAAAACACACGCAATCTACAAGGTGGAGTCCTTTGCCGCAACTAGGTGGCCATTTCTTTCTTTCTTTACTCCATGAGCCCCAGCTTTGCCCCATGATCAGAGGCTCATCTCATTAGACATTAGAAATGGTTTTGGCTAGTTAAAATGGGGAATTGAGAGACATAAGGTGATTAGTCAAAAATATCAGTGGCGCTAGCAGTAAAGAACCCACCTGCCAAAGAAGGAGACATAAGAGATGCAGGTTCAATCCCAGGGTTGAGAAGTTCCCCTGGAGAAGGGAATGACAACCCATTCCAGCGTTCTTGCCTGAGAAATCCCATGGACTGGAAACCTATCCAGGGTGCAGTCCATAGGGTCGCAAAGAGTCGAACACAAGTGAAGTGACAGAGCACGCACACACACACATACACACACCTTTTGGCAGACAGGATCTTCTCCTGTCCTGGGGTTCAGGGGAGTCCAATGCCCTTGGTCCTTGGTGAGAGAGTAACCAGACTGGACATGGGGATTAGCAGCCTCTCTGTTCCCAGGAGGCTGGCCTTCCCAGGGCACGTCTGCAGGAAGGAACAGCTCGGGCGCCTGGGGACAGGAGGCGCAAGCTGTTCCGCCAGGCAGGTGTGGACGCAGGGCTGCGGTTTCCTTCCTGGCCTCGCGGGACACCAAGCCTGACTCCTAGCCCTCTCTCTTCTCCCTGCACCAAGGACACAGCTTCCTTCTGAGTGCAGCCGCAGGATTTGCATTTGGGAGACAGAGGGGAACCACAGGGAAAGTGCAGTGAAGCAGCCTCTGCTCACGTTTTTCAAGCCTCCTGCTCTTTCCTTCCAGTCCAGGGCCGAGGGCACCCAGCCCCTGAGCCAGTGTTTGGGGGTCGCGTCTGCAGCAGTGGTTCCTGAGGGTCCCCAGGGCGGGGTTTGGAGGTGTGCGCTTGCCCTGCTCAGCTTCTTTCAATGCCGCCCTTGTCTAATTCTGCATCCTAATGCTATGAGACCCATGCTGGATTTTTGCTTTTCTTTCAGGCAACCGGTAACCAAAAACACTTTCAGGCAGTACCGAGTACTAGGAAAAGGGGGCTTTGGGGAGGTGAGTGAACACCCACATATTCAGGAAAAGTTTCTGGACTCTTGTCATCTTTTCTGTCCCTTCCGGATTGGCCTGAAAAGTGTCCGAAGCAGGGCTTCTGAGCAATTGACTGGGTCACGCGCCCCCTGGTGGAGAAGGCGGGTGAGGCTGGGGCCTTGGGAAGGTCACCGGTGTCTGAGGAAGGGAAGGAGGGTGGCTGGATGGAGATGCTGGAGCCAGCCTTAGGCAGGGTTCAAGTCTACAGAAGGAAATGTGCCTCCTTGACTGTGTTTGGAGGGTGAAGTGAGGACATGAGGAGCCTAAGTATGGCCCGGCCGTGCTGTTAATGTGCGCTTTCATGCTTAACCTGACCTTCCCCAACCTTGTCATTCCCGTTTTAGAGATGAGGAAGACTGACGTTCAGAATGGTTAGGTAACCCAGGCAAGGTCACACAGCTCAACAGGGGCAGAACCAAGACCAGATCCAAATGCCCTGGGTCTCATTCCTCTAAATTATACAGTCAGAGTTCCCAGGGGGCTCCCATGACTGCACCCCCCTCCCCAAGTAAGCCTCTCCTACCAGCGGCTGGTCCTTCAAAGTCCCCAGTTATTAGCGGCTGCATCTGGTTGGAAGCTTGGGACAGAGAAAATCTAGTTGCCCCAAGACAGGAACGGTTCTTTCCGCCTCGGCCAGCCGTGTAAACTGGTATAGATGGCTGCTTCTCCACCTCCAAGGGCTTGGGTTCACCTGAGGTGGCACCACGGTCATCCTGACGGCAGGGCCCTGGGAGCAGCGGGTCCATGGCCAGGCCTTGCTCAGTCCTGAGGCTGGATACCCCCAGGCTGGTTCCCAGCCCTGGAGACACCGCGCCCTGGCCTGGGGGAGCCTCCGAACGGCTTGGTCTCACGTGCCGTTTGCGCTTGTCTTCTCGTTTGCCCCTCAGGTCTGTGCCTGCCAGGTGCGGGCCACGGGTAAAATGTACGCCTGCAAACGCCTGGAGAAGAAGAGGATCAAAAAGAGGAAAGGGGAGTCCATGGCCCTGAACGAGAAGCAGATTCTGGAGAAGGTCAACAGTCGGTTTGTGGTGAGTGTCAGAGCCCGGGGACAGCCCCCCTCCAGGTGACCGGAAGTGTAGGGAGCCCCCTCCAGGTGACCGGAAGTGTACCGGAGCGCCCCTTCCGGGTGACCGGAAGTGTACCGGAGCCCCCCCTCCGGGTGACCGGAAGTGTAGTGGAGCCCCCCTCAGGGTGACCGGAAGTGTAGGGAGCCCCCTCCAGGTGACCAGAAGTGTAGGGAGCCCTCTCCGGGTGACCGGAAGTGTACCGGAGCGCCCCCTCCAGGTGACCGGAAGTGTACCGGAGCGCCCCCTCCAGGTGACCGGAAGTGTAGTGGAGCCCCCTTCAGGTGACCGGAAGTGTAGTGGAGCCCCCCTTCAGGTGGCCGGAAGTGTAGGGAGCCCCCTCCAGGTGACCGGAAGTGTAGCGGAGCCCGCTTCAGGTGACCGGAAGTGTAGGGAGCCCCCTCCAGGTGACCGGAAGTGTAGCAGGTCCCCCGAGGCGTGGGACGCAGTGAGGGGAGTGAGGAGTGCGTTGCAGGAAGCAGCCCAGTGCTCCCTCCTTCTCAAGGCAGTTGGGGCTGACTGTGTCTGTCCCTGGAGCTAGGCTGGCTCCCCTCTAGGCGCGAGCTTCTGTTAACACCTCCGTGGAAGAAAGGGGCCCAGCCAAGGAGCTTTGTTTCCGCACACCCCTTAGGCTGATTTCATCATAGGAGGCCGAAGCGTCAGGCCCATCTTGTTTATACGCGCCTGTTAACTCCGTCCAGGCGAGGCTCTGCTGCAGTAACAAACCAACCCCCAACTCGGAGTAGCTGGAAGCGGCAAAGGACTTCATCTGAAGTCCTGTCAGATGAGGCGTCCTCCTCCACCTTCCCGCAGACGGATGCTCCTCCACACCCGCTGGGGGAGTGGGGGAATCCTCACAGCTCGGTGACGCCCCTCACCTCCACCCTCAGTCTTCGACCGCAGCCCACCGCAGGGGAGACTGGGGACCTGGAAGGGGACCTATGTTTGGCCAGCTCTCAGCATCTCTCCCACTTGTTATTATAAAACATAATATATATATGGGTAAAAAGTCAAACCTCACAGAAGGATGCCAAGTAAACATAGAAGCCTCTCTCTTTGAGTAGCCACTGCAGACATGTTGGGCTTCCCTGGTGGCTCAGATGGTAAAGAATCTGCCTGCAATGCAGGAGATGCAGGAGATGTGTGTTCGATCCCTGGGTTTGGAAGATTCCCCCGGAGAAGGAAATGGCAGCCCACTCCAGTATTCTTGCCTGGAGAATCCCAGGGACAGAGAAGCCTGGCGGGCTGTATACCATGGGGTTGCAAAGAGTCGGACACGACAGAGGCGTTTCACTTCACTTGATTCGCATACAGGCTTTATTATTTTTAGCCAATGGGATCTTGCAATAAACCTTAGCCTGCAGCATCGCTCCCCTTCAATTGTAGATCTTCCATAACCAGATAGATAGCTGCGCCTCTTTTTAAAGCTGTGCACCATTCCTGTGTACAGGGAGGAGAGAGGCTGTGACCTGTGCAGCCACAGGTAGAAATCGCTTCTGGTTTTGAAGGTACCACAACAGACAAGGCTGCCCCAGGTCTATCCATCCTTCAACATCCCTTTGGCGTATTACTGTGGGGATGTCCGGGGGATGGATTCCTGGTGGAGGAATCACTCTGTCAGAGAGCGTGTGCATTTCTCCCAGTTACACCCCCACGAGTTGTGCCTGATGGCAAGTGGCGCCATCCACCAAGACTGCCTGCATTCCCCAGAACTGGCGGGTTTTGTAAGGGGATGCCCAGAGGGGACAGAAGTTCTAACCACCTGATGCACGCACATGCTTTTGTGACATGAAAGCAACAGACACCGTCCTGTCGGGTCCCATGAAAGGTGCCAACTGCCCCTTCTGACTCTGCCTCCTTGCCTGGAACCACCGAATTGGATGGAGGGGCACCGATGGGGCGCAGGGGGTGGTGTGAAGCGGCTGCAGCTCCCCACGCTAGTCCTCCCACCCAGATTCAAGAACCCCTGAGGAAGAGGAGCAGATGTCGGGATCCCTGGAACCCCACCGCATGGCTGTCTTGTGCTCCCAGGTCAACCTGGCCTACGCCTATGAGACCAAGGATGCACTGTGTTTGGTCCTGACCATCATGAACGGCGGGGACCTGAAGTTCCACATTTACAACATGGGGAACCCCGGCTTCGAGGAGGAGCGTGCCCTGTTCTATGCGGCAGAGATCCTGTGTGGGCTGGAAGACCTCCACCATGAGAACATTGTCTACAGGTGAGTGGGCAACCCCGGGTCCCCCCATCTAAGCCTGAGGGAGTGAGGCCAACCCTTCCATGCTCTGAATTGGTCAGTCATCCTTGCCCTCGAGTTGAGGCTGGGTCATTGCCCTTGAGTCAGACAGACTCCCACCCTGGAACTGAGAAAGGGAGGGGGATCATTTAGGAGGGGCCAGGTGTTCCCTCAGAGTCAATGAGATTGGGCCACTAGTCCCTTCCCATCCAGTTCCCAGGAAGCTCAGTGGAGCCTAGTGGTCTGATCCGGAACCAACCCCTACAGGACTTCTGTAGGATCCCCACTGAAGCAGGCATCAGAATGGACCCGGGTCTCTCCCACCCCAGGATCAGGTGTCCAGATTCCGTGAGCAGTGGCCTTCAAACTCTTCTCGCAGGCCTCCTCCAAGAATTTTGAAAATCTCTGTGCCTTCATATGTTCTAAGTAGACACCTAAAATAGTCCATCATATGTTAAAATAGTGGCTAGTATTACTGATGTTTTAAAATTGAACTCAAGTGACATCACATATCTAAAGGTATCCAGTGGAATCTAATTGCTGTAGCAAATTGACCTCCACCATCATGCATCTAGAAAAATGCATGAAAACTCTTTAATGGTGAGGAATTTTCTATCCTTCTCTACTTCCTTCAACCCCCAGAGACTATTATTTTACTGTAATATACTTTTTGCATAAAAGTCAATGGTCAGCATTCCACTCTGAAATATATGGATATAGGTAAGAGTTTTTAAAAATTCTCACTGACCATAAGGCTCTAAGTGTTAAAATAATTTCTTCTGTTGAATTGCCCTTATAATTATGATTAATAGGTCCCACTTCTAATTGGGACCCTGGAGGTTTCACCCTGTGGAGCTGGGCACCATAGCAATATGCAGGAGTAGGGAGGAACCTGCTTTTCTTCTGTCAGTTGGGAGAAGAGCTATTGAGAAAGGACAGGTGGGAGGGTAGATCCTATAAGATGCATTATGATGCTAAGGATCTAGAAATGCATATTCTTGAAGTCCTAGCACATGGGTGACTCGCTCATCCCCCACCCCCACTGGGCACACACACCCCAGTTTGAAGACTTTTGTCACAGGGCTGTTGGCTAAGAATATCTTGGCAGCCCAAGGTATTGAAAATAAGGAAGAATGGTCTTAATGACAAGCCCTCTCCCACCCCCCACATCTCCCAATTTATGTTTTTGTTTTGTTTGCATTCAAGTGAGAAGAGAGTCAGAAAATTTTCCCTAAGGGTTGAAAAAAGAATCCTCCACTTGATTGTTTTTCTCTTAAAAAAAAAAAAAAGAAAGAAAAAAAGGCATCCCTCCAAGTTCTAGCCTTTCTATTAATACTAGGGAGGAAGAGAACCACGGTGCCTCCCTGGCCCGACCACTTGCCATAGTTTCTCTGTGGGTGTGGGTTCTGTGCCCACTAGCCAGCTGTCTTTCCAAGCTGGTGGTCGGTGGTGGCCGATTAATTGAAATGAGGTCTCCTGCCCTTATTTGGAATGGTTAGCACATCAAAAGCATGGAAATTAATAACAATGGCAACAAAAGTATGTTGTAATAAGTAACCACATACAGACCCCAATTATCACTTTGTGAGCTTGCATCACTGGATTTGGGCGCATGAACCTCTTCCCATGAGGACAGCTGCCCTCAGTTTAATGAACAAAGCCAGTTGGTTGAGAACCAAATCCTCAGTCCAGATGCCATGTGTGGCATCTGGACAATGGCTTACCCAAGTTACACACCCTATTCTGTTGGTTATTCTTTAATTCACAGAGAAGAGCTTTTGTTAATAAAACCAGACACTTCTGCTGCCTCTCCCCCTTACAGTGGAAAGGTTCTCTTTCTCATGAGCATGACCATGTTTTGTAAAGAGAAGAGAGACCTTGGGGACAGGAGGAGGTGGCTGCGTCTACAGCTGTGCCTGGTGGCTGTGCTTTCTCCCAGGCTGTGGCTCAGATGGACCTGGGGAAAGTGCCAGGCTTCCCGGGGGCCCTATCCCAAAGGGGGTCTTTGTCCTGGAGGTTACCATTCTCTCCCTTACAATTCTCTGACCCAATTCTTCAGCTAGGGCTTTGTCCTCAGTAACTTCTCTCCCTTCATCCCCAGGCCTGGCTCTTGCCTTCATGACATCCGGAGTCCTCGAGGTCTTCCCATCCCTGGAGGGGGTCTGTCACCTCCCAGCCCCCGGGGCCCTCAGTGCATGGACTAGCCTTTGCCTAACTCCTTTTCAGTCACTCTGCAGAGTCAAGAGGCTATCTATGGCAAACCAGCATTTTTTAAAATTAATACAGGGGGGAGGGAAGTGAGCCCAAGATGGTCTTGACCCAGAGAGAGACCAGACCTCCTGAGCCCAGAGTTGGGGAGGGAATACTCAGGCCTGAGTAGCTCAAGGGGGTCGGCAACAGGTGCTGGCGTGCCCTTGCCACCCAGAACACTCACACTCACATGCTGATGATCTTTCCTTTTCAGAGATTTGAAACCTGAAAATATCCTGTTAGACGACTACGGTAAGTCAGGCAGCAGCCCCGGGGATCCTTTCCCGGCTCTGTAGCTGAGCGTCACAACCCAGATTGAGCGGGAGGCTTCCAACAGAGACTCAGAGATGCTGACCCTGGGTCCACGGGAGGGCAGAGGGCGTGGACAAAGCTCCTACTTGGAGAAGAAGGATGTGGCTCAGTGGAGGGTGGGGGACAGGGAGACAAAGAGAACCAGCCCCAAATGAGGAGTCGAGGGTTCCAGAGACTCTGGGCAAACGTTTAACTCACAGCTTCCCTCACCCCAGCTTTCTAGTCTGTGACATGGGAACAGTGGGCCTTGCCCTGCCTTCTTCAGATGGTGGAGGGTGGTGCTGAGGTTCTGACAAGATACCTTGATAAGTTGTTTTATCAGCTGTGTGTGCGTGCATGACTAGTCGCTCGATCGCACAATCACATGGACTCCTTGCGACCCCATGGACTATAACCCACCAGCCTCCTCTGTCCATGGGATTCTCCAGGCAAGAATACTGGAATGGGCTGCCATTTCCTCCTCCAAGGGATCTTCCTGACCCAGGGATTGAACCCGGGTCTCCTGCATTGCAGCTGGACTCTTCACCATCTGAGACACCAGGGAAGCCAGCTACCTGTTAGGTGTTATCACTCCTCTGTCAGCATTGTTATTTTCACGCATGTTTGCGCACACACACAGATAACAAAGAGCCACCACAGGAGCCCCTCATGACTGTTTAGAGTCTCACACCTGGGAAAGGGTTGTCGCATCTTCTATCTAACTAAATCGTCCCGTCTTTACAGAGGGAGCAGGGCCAGTTGACCCTGTGCCCATTTTACAGATGATAAGATTGAGGCTCAGAGGAGCCTACTCACCAAGGCCCCCCACAAATATCAGTGGGGAGTGGAGACCTAAAACTACGTCTCCCTGCCAGCAAGTCCCAGGCCAAGGGGAGGGCAGGGGAGGGAGAAGACCTGGAGAAGAGGAGAAGTTTGAGTGTGATGCTGTCGGGCAGAGGGCTCAGGGCCCACCACCCCTCTGTGTATGCACTTAGAGCCCCCAGGGGTTCTTGTTCCCTGCTGGTCTCAGAACCGTGCCTACTACCAATCTGTCACCCAATAGCTGAAATCTGCATGCTGTCTCCCCTCGCACTGTTCTTGACTTCGTCGGGGGCCACCGAGCCAGCGGGCTCCACTCAGTTCCAGCCTCTTGGAGGGGCTCTCTGCTTTGGGCCTTGTTGAAGTCCAGGCTGGGGAGGGGGGGTCAATGTTCCTTCCTGCAGGGTCAAATGAGGCCATGGCCCTGCCAGGTTGGCCGCTGGAAGAGACAGTGCCAAGGCGCGCTGTCCGCACAGGGTTGTCTCTGCCTTTGGGGGTTAGTTCTGGCCCGGGAGCTCCAGTGCCACCTCCCAGTCTCTGCTGGTCTGGGCGGCAGGTTCTCCAAAGGAAAACAAACAAACAACCCCAAAGACCAACAAGGCAGAACAGGGAGTTGCTTCCCAAGTGGCTTTGTGATTTTTCCCCTTAAGCAAACTGTTGCAAAATGTCAGGAGAATTTCCCATTTTCCCATGAAGCAATCCCAGAATCGGGCCAAGGCATCTTAAACTTGGTGATGTTAGCCTTCCAAGAAGCCCCTTAGGGTATCTTATGAGGCCGGTCTGCCATCATCCAGCCAAATCTAGGGGTCCTGTTGCATCTTTATGTTTTTCTCCCCCAAAGTAATCGTTTACCCCTGACGTTTACCTCTGACACCTGACTCTCGCGATGGTCTGTAGTCACCCTGCATGCCCAACTGGGTACCACTCTTCTTGGGACAAATGAAAGGCAAGGGCCCTGTGGCAAGTCTAGGGCCCTGCCCAGGGTGAACCAGGTGTCCACAGGGACCCACTGACCCTGCTGTCCCCCATCAGGCCACATTAGGATCTCTGACCTGGGCCTGGCTGTGAAGATCCCCGAGGGAGACCTGATCCGCGGCCGGGTGGGCACCGTTGGCTACATGGGTGAGTGTAGGCATGGCTCCTCCCCGAGGTGGTCCCTCAGAGCCACTGGCCTCTTTGTGCAACTTGCAGAAGTAGTCACGTGGGAGGTTGGAAGTTGTAGCCAGGGTTGGGGAAGCATTGGGGCCCCGGGGTGTCTTGACTACACTGAGTTCTGCAGCCCCCACCTCCAGCCCCACCTGTGTCTCAAAGCCAGACCCCTCCCAGGGCAGTTTCAGAGCTGACACACCGAGTTGCCTGGGGTGTGGGTGTAGTAGGGGTCTGGTAAATTGGCAGACAGCCTTTCAGAGTGACCTCGAGAGCGGGGAGGTCACTAGGAAGGGCCCAGAAAGAAGAGGAGCACACCACCCACTGTGTCGCAAAGCCCCGTCCCAAGTGGGGCCCAGCCTTGGCTCCTGCCCTGAATCCCCTGAGCCTCTCAGAGACTGTTGCCCTGGAGCTATACCAGCCTCCTTGGGTCTGCCTTCCATGTAGGGGTATTCCTTGGACAGCTGCCCATACACCTCAAACACACTCATCCGCTCACCCGGGAGGCAGGGAACTGGAGAAAGCTCCAATAGACGGGGATGCTGTTGTCCTCCTCTGATCTCACGCCAGCAGCACACGCTCAGGGTTCTGGACTCTGGGGCCAGAGGGTCCTTTTCAGATTGCATGATATTGGGGGACCCATGGGCTATGTGTCTGTGTGTATGCAGGAGGTGTGTGTACCTATGTGAATGCTGATGGATAGGCAGATGGATAGATGATAGACAGGTTATAGATAATGGATGGATGATGGATGACTGGGTTAATAAATGGATGGAGAGATGATAGATGGATGGGTGATGGATGGATGGGGGATGGATGGATGGGTGATGGGTGATGGATGGATGATGGATGGATAGATGATGGGTGGATGGATGGGTGATGGATGGATGGATGGATGATGGGTGATTGATGGATGGATGGGTGGTGGATGGATGGATGGATGATGGGTGATGGATGGATGGATGATGGGTGGATGGATGGATGGATGGATGGTGGATGGATGGATGGATGATGGGTGATGGATGGATGGATGGGTGGTGGATGGATGGATGGATGATGGGTGATGGATGGATGGATGGGTGGTGGATGGATGGATGGATGATGGGTGGTGGATGGATGGATGGGTGGTGGATGGATGGATGGATGATGGGTGATGGATGGATGGATGGGTGGTGGATGGATGGATGGATGATGGGTGGATGGATGGGTGGGTGGATGGATGATGGGTGATGGATGGGTGATGGATGATGGATGGATAGATGATGAATGGATGGGATGGATGGGTGATGGATGGATGGGTGGTGGATGGATGGATGGATGATGGGTGATGGATGGATGGATGGATGATGGGTGATGGATGGATGGATGGGTGGTGGATGGATGGATGGATGATGGGTGGATGGATGGGTGATGGATGATGGATGGATAGATGATGAATGGATGGGATGGATGGGTGATGGATGGATGGGTGATGGATGGATGGATAGATGATGGATGGATGGGTGATGGATGGATAGATGATGGGTGGATGGATGGGTGATGGATGGTGGGTGGATAGATGATGGGTGATGGATGGATGGATAGATGATGGGTGATGGATGGATGGATAGATGATGGGTGATGGATGGATGGGTGATGGATGGATGGGTGATGGATGGATGGGTGATGGATGGATGGATGGATGATGGGTGATGGATGGATGGGTGATGGATGGATGGATGATGGATGATGGGTGGATGGATGATGAATGGATGGGATGGATGGGTGATGGGTGGATGGGTGATGGATGGATGGGTGATGGATGGATGGATAGATGATGGATGGATGGGTGATGGATGGATGGATGATGGGTGGATGGATGGGTGATGGATGGATAGATGATGGGTGGATGGATGGGTGATGGATGGATGGGTGGATAGATGGGTGGATGATGGATGGGTGATGGATGGTGGGTGGATAGATGGATGGATGATGGATGGATGGATGGGTGATGGGTGGATAGATGATGAATGGATGGGATGGATGGGTGATGGATAGATGGATGGATGGGTGAGTGATGGATGGATAAATCCATCTGTGCACTCTGTGTGTGCCTGCTTGGGCATCTGTGTAATCTTCTCGTGCACAGTGTCCACACCCATGTGGATACATTTGCCTTCCTGGATGTATGTGGCCTGCCTATCTTCTCTTGCACTTCTCTGGTGAATCTATCATCCATTTAATCAAAGTGTTAGGGAAGTCATAGTGAGACGCTGCTGGAATTCCAGATACATTTAAAATCATCTTTTCTTTGGGTGGACACACTTTCATTCATTGAAACGAATGTGTGTGCAATGCCTACTCTATGCCAGGCATCATACCTTTCATCAGGCACGGCAGGGAATGAGGCGGCTCGCAGTCTAGTGGGAGAGACGTCAAGAGAACGGGTTGTTTGCATCCACCATGGTCAGGCTTCTGAAGCCACAGTCAGAGTCCTTTGGGAGCACAAAGAAGAGCAACCAAGGCAGGCTCCCAGGAAGAGGAGGTATTTCTAGCAGTTGGTGGGCAGGAGTCAGCAGCGGGACGGGATCTCAGCCATGGAGCCCCAGGCCTCCTATGAACAGTACCATCACTCCTGGTTGCAGGACGTCCTGAGGCCCCATTAGCATCCCAGTCCTGGCCTCATATGCCCGGCTCTGACCCACCACCAGCTGTCTCTTACCTCCCCTGGATCTCCTGCTCTGCCCCCAGCTCCAGAGGTCCTGAACAACCAGAGGTACGGCCTGAGCCCCGACTACTGGGGTCTGGGCTGCCTCATCTACGAGATGATCGAGGGCCAGTCGCCCTTCCGCGGCCGCAAGGAGAAGGTGAAGCGGGAGGAGGTGGACCGCCGGGTGTTGGAGACAGAGGAGGTGTACTCACACAAGTTCTCCGAGGAGGCCAAGTCCATCTGCAAAATGGTGAGCTCCCGGTGAGCCAGACATCACCCTAGGGCCGGTGTCCAGTGCCGGTTCCCCGCCCGGCCCCTAGCCAAGAACAGCAGACAGACAGATGGGAGCAGGGGCAAGGCATGCCAGGGTGTGGGCGATGAAGCCACGGGGTCTGTGGACTGGGGTGGTTGACAGATGCTTCCAGGAGGGAGCCTGGTGAGGCAGGGTGGCTCCGTGATGAGGGAGGGTGGCTACGGTGAGCAAGGGGAGACACCCTTATGTCCAGCTCTGGGGGAAGTCAGCAGGGGGAGAACGGGGATGCTCCCAGCTGGCCCCCAAGATACAAAGGCATCAGGACAGCCCCTACCCTTGACCTTGGGCCTCCTGTTCCGTCCAGCTCTGGGTCCCTGGTGCTGCTCTGGGGCCGGGGGCTGCAGGCAGTGAGTGGTGATAGTTTCGGCCTTCGAACATCATTTAATCAAGTTTTCCACCCACTGCATGGAGTGTTGGTCACACTTGCTGAGGTCCTGAGTGACAGCATCCATGGGTAGAGAAGTTGACCCGGCCCCAGGCAGGGCTTACTCGGGGTGTGACCTTTAGTCAGGCTGGTGGGCCGGGGCCAGACTGGGGAGCTGGGAGCCAGATAGAGGATGAGGTGGCAGAACCTCAAAAGTGAAGCTGGAGAGAATCCGCCCTGGACTGAGGCCCTTCTCCTTGGTTCGGGCAGGCCTGCTTCCTTCCCTGCCTGGCTCTCTGGCTCCCGAGTCCCACCTATGCTCCCCAGGGCCCTCTGGCTTCAGAACCGCTGTCCTGGGAGCTGCCCACTAGTACCAGCCACCCTCTAACGCCAGCCACGTGGGGACAGGAAGGGCCTGAGCGCCCAACGCTTGGCACCTGCTAACCCCCAGGTCCCTTCCTCTGCTCTGTGACTAGAACAGCAAGACCGGGATCTGACCCTCAGGGTCTGAAATGTGAATATCAACAACCAGGCTGGAGTCCAGAGAAAGGCAGGCCTGGGAAACTGATGAAAAGTAGCGAGGTTTCTGCTTCTAGAAAACCCGAGGCCACATTGCTAGGGGCCCCAGAGCCATCTGGCCTAGCTCCCGCCCCCAGAAGGCCGCCCTCCTGGAGCCGGCCACCCGCTGCCTGACCACTTCCTCTCACCAGCCTCAGTCTGACGTCACAGAGGCACAGGGAGAAGGATTTGGCCTAGAGCTGCCATCTGACCACTTCCAAAGAGGAACCATAGATCTGTCATTTGCGTGTGTGAGAGGCCGTGAGGGAGGCATGGCGTGTACACAAGCAAACACATGCCCGGACCACATGCCTGGGCCAGCCTGCAGCTGGGCGGCCTCCAAGGAAACAGGTAGTCACGGAAGCTGGAGCTGGGATGGAGGGACAAGAGGAGCAAGGCAGCAAAAGGCAGGTACATGGAAATGTGGGGTACCCTTGGGGATGTCGAAAAACCGGGGGGTTGAAAGGGGAGCCAGCAATACTTGGTTGATGTTGCAACTAGGTACCTATCTGCTGGGACCGAACTGGGGGAGGGATGGGAGGTCAGTGCATCATCAAGTCCCCTGGGTCAGGGTCAGGAATTCAGAGAAGCCGTTCTTGAGACACCCTAAGAGCAACAGGGGACCCGCTGAGAGGACAGAGAGGCACAGAGGGCCCCCTGCCCACAGGCATCGGCGCAGGGGCACTGCTGTTCCTCTGCTGCCCCCTGGTGGCCACTACAGGGAAGGCGACAACTGAGCCGGGGGCTCCAGGCAGACCCAGGCTCATAGGTGCAAATGTCAAAACCAAGGTCCCCTCATCTTTCTCAGCTAGAAGAACCTCTGGAGCCCTCTGGCCTTGCCTTGCCTCCTTGCAAATGACCCTGAGGTCTTGGAAGTCTGATCTTGGACTTCTTCCATGCCCGTAACCTCAACCCATCTAGTCTGGCAGCCAGGCTCGCCCTGTCACCACCAAGGGACACCAGACTCAGGACATAGCAGGGCCTGATCTTAAGGAGACCACGGAGGCCCTGGGCAGCTCCAGCCCTGCCTGCTGAGAAAGACTTTTCTACAGACATCAATAAAGTTAGTCCCCAGCCCCCATTCCATCTTGGCAGCCACACCCCTCCGCTGCCCCTGTGGTCCAGAAGTGCATGCACCTCACTGTCCTGTCTCCTGGGTCCAGTCCCTAAGCCCAGACCTCAGCCCCCACCTTTATCAGGCCCCTGCTGAGTCCCAGCACTGGTCCTTCCCCACTAGCCCTGTATCCCTCTCAGTCTCACCCATCCTCCCAGCCCATCTCTAGTCATCCTCTTCCAGGAAGCCCTCTCTGCCTGCCCCATCCACCAAAACTCACACCATCTCTTCCTCTGTTTCTCTTGGTTTATACCTGATACAATATTTGTGAACTCTTGACCTGATGCCCAGGTTGCAAACAGGCAGCATATAGGTGGGTGTTTATTTTAGCTGAACAGTGTTTTAGAAAAAAGTGACTAGTGGGTTAATTGCCAAGATTTTTTAATGGGGCAAAATCACATAAAAACCTGGATTTTCTGGCTTCTTTTGAAAGAAGCAGAAGCCCTGGACACGTGCCAACATTCCTGCCTGGCAGGAGCTGAGGGACAGCCTGGCATGGCCCACGCAGCCCACCCCTCACCTTTATACCATCACTGTGTCATCTGTCGGGCCAGCCCCTGCAGCCTTTGGGGCCTGCAGCCTCTGAGATTTCTCGGAGACAAGCAAAGCCCCAGGAGAAGAGCAGGAGTGGCCCCGAGCCACCAGTCCACGGGGCCAAGCCTGCCTGGGGGGTCGTAGACCGAGTGGGCGACATTGTGAGCGGCCGCCTCGCAGCTTCGTCCCTTCAAGGCTGGGACCTGTTGCTCGCCCTGCTGTCACCTTTCATTCCTTAGTCTGGGGGGACGGCAGCCCCAGCAAGTCTCCTTTCCAGACCGTGGACCCCAGGAGGCCCCCTGCCTCTCAGAGTGAGCATGTGCAGAGGGCACCAGGACGCTGCTAAAAGAAAGGGCTGGACTCCCTCCAAGGTGTGAGCTGCCCACTTTGATTTCAGCCTCGAAGCAGACACTCAGTAGATTCCAACTGTGTACACTTATATGCAGAGTACATCATGAGGAACGCTGGGCTGGAAGAAGCACAAGCTGGAATCAAGATTGCCGGGAGAAATATCAATAACCTCAGATATGCAGATGACACTACCCTTATGGCAGAAAACGAAGAGGAACTCAAAAGCCTCTTGATGAAAGTGAAAGAGGAGAGTGAAAAGGTTGGCTTGAAGCTCAACATTCAGAAAACAAAGATCATGGCATCTGGTCCCATCACTTCATGGGAAATAGATGGAGAAACAGTGGAAACAGTGTCAGACTTTAGTTTTTTGGGCTCCAAAATCACTGCAGATGCTGATTGCAGTCATGAAATTAAAAGATGCTTACTCCTTGGAAGGAAAGTTATGACCAACCTTGATAATATACTAAAAAGCAGAGACATTACTTTGCCAACCAAGGTCCGTCTAGTCAAGGCTATGGTTTTTCCCGTGGTCATGTATGGATGTGAGAGCTGGACTGTGAAGAAAGTTGATCGCCGAAGAATTGATGCTTTTGAACTGTGGTGTTGGAGAAGACTCTTGAGAGTCCCTTGTACCGCAAGGAGATCCAACCAGTCCATTCTAAGGGAGATCGATCCTGGGTGTTCATTGGAAGGACTGATGCTAAAGCTGAAACTGCAATACTTTGGCCACCTCATGCGACGAGTTGACTCACTGGAAAAGACTCTGATGCTGGGAAAGGTTGGGGGCGGGAGGAGAAGGGGACGACGGAGAATGAGATAGCTGGATGGCATCACCGACTCTGTGGACATGAGTTTGAGTGAACTCCGGGAGTTGGTGATGGACAGGGAGGCCTGGCGTGCTGTGATTCATGGGGTCGCGGAGAGTCGGTCACGACTGAGCGACTGAACTGAACTGTGTACACTGTGGAGCGCTCAGTGTAGCGGGGAGGAGAGAGAAGCACAGGCTTCCCCTGGGACTGGGGAGGGGGCTGATGCCCTGCAGTCCTGTGGGGGTCCCGCCTCATCTTCAGCTGTGGCCCGCCCCTCCCCCTTCCCCTTCCTCCTCCCCTTCCCCTTCCTTCTCCCCCTCCCTCCCCTCCCCTCCCCCTCCCTCCCCCACCCTCCCCCTCCCCTTCCTCCTCCCTGCCCCTCCCTCCCCTCCCCTCCCTCCCTCCTCCCCCCTCCCCATCTCTCATTCATCCCTTCCTCCAGTCTGGTCTGGTGGCATGTCTGCTCCTGCAGCCCCTTCCTCTCCTAGTAACCTTCCATCCTGCCTTTTGTTTGTGATGAGGAACTTCCTCCACCCTTAACTATCCTTGACTCCCCACTACCTCTGTGTTAAAATCCCACCTCCAGACCTGGCCTTCAGGACCCTCCATCACTCTCCCCAGCCAGTCCCTTTCCCTCTGACCCATCTCTCTCACCCCCATCCTTCCCTCAGACTCAAAGATGAGTGTTCTCCAAGCTCACCGTGCTTACGCTGTCACAGGTCCCTCCAGTGCCTTCTCCTGACTTTGAAAGCCTGTCTCAGGCGCCGCCTCCCCAGACCACCTCCTGATCCCTCAGCTAGCAGCCAGTTCTCATTTCCTTCACCACTGTGGTGTCATATCTGCCTTGCCCTGATGGGTCTTCTTAACATGACTTTGCTGAGGCCAGACCCTCAGCATCCCGTCTCTCGGCACCTCCTGGGTGCAAGTCTGCAATGTACTTACGAATCGAGTAAACGGATGAGAGAACCCACAGACCAGTCTCTGCCCTTGGTAGCTTACCTGGAGCAGAAGAGGGGATGCCAGTTCAGCACACATTAGTGGGTGCCAGGTATGCACCAGGCACTGGACATGCAGTCGTGGGCAGAATCAGACAGGACTCCTGCTCTCCTGAGGGTTCCAGGCATCTGAGCACACTGGGATCCTAGGACCACAAAGCACACCGTGGTTCAGGAGATCCTCCTGAATCAGGGTCGAGCAGTGTCTGATAGGAACCTGGGGTGGCCCAGGCCTGGTGGACGCAAGAGAAGAGATGTCTTGACAGGGGATGGCTCGGGGATTCTTGTGTGAAAGGGAAGTGATCACAGGCTCTCCAAAGCCCCTCGCCCCTTGGGCCTCTGGGCAGGAGGAAAGACACCCCCCCCCACCCGGCGTGTTCTCATGGGGCTCTCCTGTTGCAGCTGCTCACCAAAGATGTGAAGCAAAGGCTGGGCTGCCAGGAGGAAGGGGCCGTGGAAGTCAAGAGACACGCCTTCTTCAGGAACATGAATTTCAAGCGCTTAGAGGCCGGGATGTTGGACCCCCCCTTTATTCCAGATGTGAGTAGCTCCCCAGCCTGGACTGAGCCTGTGCACTGGTTTACGACCTTCGATTTTCCTTAACATCTGTGAGGCCCTTGGGAGCCCTCTCCCACCGACCTTGAACTCCCAGAGAGCAGGCCCAGGTTTGTCTCTGTGAGTCCCTGAGCTGCAGCCCCAGAGCATGTTTGGTGGACACATGAGACGAAAGAGATCACCAGGGTTACAGCCTCAGGTCCGCAGCAGCACTGACAACAGCCTCATTTCCCAGTGCCTCGATGGCCCCATTTTGCAGGCCAGGAAACTAAGGCCTTCAGGGCTTATGTGACTTTTCCAACGTGCCTAAGCACCACAGCTGGGACCCCAGCCCAGGGCTGTGTGTGGCAGACGAGCCTGCGTGGTGACCCACCACCCCTGACTGGCCTCTGATGTGGGAAGGGCCAGAGTGGTCCTCCTGGGGACATCCCCTGTCACAGCCTGTGTGGGTCAATGACGGCAGGAAGGGGCCTTGAGTTCTCATCACCCCAACTGGGGGCCCCTTGGTCCCACTGAGCCAGGGCAGTCCAGGTTCCCAGGGCAGGAGGGAGGGCCTGGGAGACCACCCCTGCCCCCACCCCCCGCTCTCCATTCAAATCCCTCCCTCCCCAGCCCCGGGCTGTGTACTGCAAGGACGTGTTGGACATCGAGCAGTTCTCCACCGTGAAGGGCGTCAACCTGGACCACACGGACGACGACTTCTACTCCAAGTTCTCCACGGGCTCTGTGCCCATCCCGTGGCAAAGCGAGGTGAGCACGGTGGGGTCCTCAGCTTCACCCCAAAGCAGAGGCGGGGCTGCTCCAAGGGCAGAAAGGGACGGCAGGCAGGAGGGTGCGTCCTGGTGGGCGGACTGGGGCGGTGGCGTGGTGCAGGGTCAGGAGCTGGCGGGGCAGGGAGAGGAGGCCTGTCCGGATGACTCCGGAGAAGCGTATCTGGGAAACGGGGCAGCAGCTGGAGGCCCGAGGGGGATGATGGAGTCGGGGTGGTTACCTGAGGACTGAAGATGCAGCAGCAGGCAAAACTGCATCCCTCCTTTGGGGATCTTAGTGGAGGGCGAGCCAGCAAAGTGCTCCCATTACCCCACTGCACACTGGGGTTAGAGCCCAGTCTGAGCTGGTTCACGTGAGATAGAAATGACGGGGAGGTCGGCCTGCAGCCCTGGAGTGAAGGAGGAACTGAGGGCAGCTGTGAGATGGGCGTCTCCATCCCAGCCTCCGAGCCGGCTTCTGTCTTCTGAGTGAGGACCGCTCACCAGGCGGTCTGGGAGAGGCAGTGGGCAGGCGGGGAGCTGCCGGGCTCTCAGCCCAGGTGAGTGGAGGGCCCGGCAGGACCAGGCTCGGGACCGTGTCGCCCAGGGCCAGGCTGCTGGGCCTCCTGTCCCCCCGGGATGACCTGGACGGCCCCCGCCCTGTCTGTGTTGACCGCTTCTCCAGATGATAGAAACGGAGTGCTTTAAGGAGCTGAACGTGTTCGGACCCCACGGTACCCTCTCACCGGACCTGAACCGAAGCCACCCTCCGGAACCACCAAAGAAAGGGCTGCTCCAGAGGCTCTTCAAGCGTCAGGTGAGACCCTCGCCTCCCACCCCAACCTGGATGCCCTGGTCTCAGCTCCAGGAACCCCAGGCCTGACCCTTCCATAGGACTGAGACCAACTTGCGGGCGGGGGACACAGAGGTTGCAGCTGCAGCCTGGAAGGACAGGCAACCTGTGTGAAGTGCCTTGAAACCCACTGGTTGACGGGGTCCCCAGAGCGGAGGGCAAACCCAAAGTTCACCCTTTGTCAGGGATCCTCAGCCTCAACTCTGTTGATGCGTTGGGTTTATTCTTTGTTGTGGGGCCTGTCCTGTGCCTTTAGGGGTTTAGCAGCACCCCTGGCCTCCAGCCAGTAGATGGCAGTGGCATCCACTCCCATGTGTCAGTCAAAATGTCTCCAGGGTCTGGAGAAAAAACGCCCCTGGTTGAGAGTCGTTGTACACGCCAGTTATGCACGCAAAGATTTGACAAAGAACATGCATACCTGGTGTTGGAGAGGCAATCCCCACAGAATCTCAGGGCTTCTGAGGAGGGGCCCTATAATTTGATGCTGGGCCTTCCATCCAGCAGCCAGAGGAGACTTTGTCCCTCAGGAAAAGGTATTCTCCTCTCAGAGCCTGGTCTTGGATCAAGGGTTGGTGGGGCCAAATGGGAGAACTGTCCCAGGCAGGACCAGGCAGGCCTTCGAGAGAGACCCCTACCCTCATGCCTGCTACCAAGAAGGGGTTAGCCACCATAGCACCCCCTCCTGGCCTGGCCCTTTAAGATGGCGTGGTCCCCTCCCCAGGCCTGCGAGGTCCCTGGTTCCTTCCTCTCCTCTCTTCCAGCCCATAGGAGCAGCCCCTCTCCCCAGGGGTGAAGAGGTAAAGACAGGTGCAGCTCTGTCCCCAGGCCTTTGGCATCCCACCTCCCTCCTGCTTAAATAACAGGGAAGAGGTGGCTGTCTGTGGCGCTCCACTGTGGGCCAGGCCCTGCGTTGAGTGCTCTTTGAAGGCGTCTCTTATTTAATCTTCATAAAACCCCAGGCCTCCTTTCAGCTATTCATTCCTCCAGTATGTATCGAGAACCTACTCGTGCCAGACTGTTACCTGAAGACTTAAGATGCAGCAGCAGGCAAAACCGCATCCCTCCTTTGGGGACCTTAGTGGCGGGTGAGCCCCAGAAGTGCTCCCATCACCCCATTTCACAGATGAGGAAACTGAGGCTGAGAGGCATTAGGGAACTTGCTCAAGGTCACACAGCCCATGAGCCCACTCAGAGGATCTGGGATAATAGGGTGGGGAGCATGGATCCAGCAGAATCCAGAGAGAAAATGCAGACTGAGGGCCCAAGTTTGCAGTTTTATCTAGAAACTTCATGAGAGTTTCACCCCCTATTCCACAAACATACTTATATCCGCCTACTATAAAAATGTAATTTTCAAATGCCTCCATCAAGTAAAATTGAAATTCCAGACAGAAATGACCTCCATCTCTGACATGGACGAGTGCCCCAGGACAGCCCCAGATTCTGGAGCAGGCGTTTGCTATGGAAGCTCACAGTCTGAGTTCAAATCCAGCCCTGACCCCTTCCTGGTTGGGTGGCAGCTCACTGACCTTCTCCCAGCCTCTGTTTGCCCACCAGAAATTGCAGGATGGAGATGCTCGCTGCCCGTTGGGGGAAGAGGACTTAGTGGGGTAGAGAACAGTGGCCTCAGCACATGCCCGACAACAGCACCAACAGGGGGAACAGACACCCAAAACTTTCTTCTCCTGGGATGGGATGCTGAGAGACTGCCGGGGGTACTAAGGATGAGCAGCTCATGGTTCCGGAGCCAGGCACCCGAGAGAGCCCTTTGTATACACAGCCTTGTTTCCTTTTTCCAACAGCCCCAGGCACAAGTGGCTCCTACCCCACCTTACAAAGGCCAGGCAACCAAGGGAGTCAGACACTTGCTCAAGGTCACTCAGCTGAGAAGTGGCACATTTAGGGTTTGAACTGGCAGCCCAACTCCAGGCCAGCCGGTGTAACCATGTAGATATTAATATAGAGGGACCGCCTCCTCCCTGCCTTGGGCTTCTGTAAATTCCATAGCTTCTCCCAGGCACCAGGAGAAGCCCTCCGCCCGCAGGGTGGTCTGTGGACCTAGGCCTGCGGGGGGGAAACAGAAGGCAGCAGAAAGCAAGCAGGAGGGCTGGTCACCCGAGCCCCTCTCCGGCTCAGATTCCGAGGCCCCCGTGAGGCGAGGGCCCCAGGGCCTGACTCTGCAATGACTGACTTGCTCTTTCTCCCTCTCTCCTCTCTGCTCACCCCGCTCCCAGCATCAGAACAATTCCAAGAGTTCACCCAATTCCAAGACCAGTTTTAACCACCACATCAATTCAAACCACGTGAGTTCAAACTCCACCGGAAGCAGCTAGTTGCAGCTCTGGCCGGAAGTCCACGGTGGGACCAGCCTGGACCCTTCTTCTTAGAAGCAGACTTGTGACCGGAGGAGCTCCCACCCTGGCGGGAGGGCGGGGAAGCCCTCCAGGAGCCGGGGAGGAGGCCTCCCAGTTCCTCAAAGAGATTTCCACTCAGGTCTGTGTTCGGAGGCGGCCCTCGAGCCGAGATGGATTGGACGTGTCTCTGGCGAACATTGCAATAGAAATCCAGTCGGATACAACAACTTGCACGTATTTTAATAGCATCCTAATAACTAGAACTGAATTTTGTCTTTATTATTTTTAAAGAAAAGTTTTGTAAATTTCTCTATTGTCTCAGTTTACATTTTGTATATTTGTATTTAAAAGAAAGTCAGACTTTGAGGGTGTATATTTTCTGTGCAGCCACTGTTAAGCCATGTGTTTTAAGACATTTTAGAGGGGGGTTGGTGGGAGGGGAGGGATTTACAACAACAATGAAAAATGTGACTCAAGAATTCCAGAGCCTCAAATGAGAAAATGTTTTTATTAAATGTAGAAAATGATCCACACTTCACCTTTAGAGGATTGGTTGTATCCATCTCTATAAGCTTTTCCTTCCACTGGCACCCTCGTTCTGTTGGCTTGTAACCATCTGAATTAAATGCCCAAAGGCACACTGGGACATCTCCCCCAGCCAGAATATCTTCCATTGGGTGCGTGGAGTCACCTGAGCTCTGCTGCATCAAGACGTGCACTTTCCCTTTGGGGCGCGTGATGCCACCGTTGCTTCGGCCTCGGCCTCCTCTTCCTTCTGGAACGCGGCCAGTACTTGGAGCTGAGAGTCTTCAGCACAGTGGTGTCTAGGCCTCTTTCTTTCTGAGCAGGTTCTGACTGCTGGAACCAGTATGTTTTCAAGAGTCTTGTATTTAGGGATTACTTTATTCTAAGAGACATATAGCAAGGATAAGTAGTCATGGAACCCCAAGAGTCCAAAGCCCTTCCGGCCCATGGAAGCATCAGGGGGCAGAGGCCTTGGATTTGTAGAGGGGAGAGTGGTTTGCCCAGGACCTCCAGGCACATCCCTTGTATATACGCATCAGAGGGTCTTGAGACCTTCAAGGGGCCCCACAGATTCATTGGCCCAGGTGACATGGATGGATGGATGGATGTGGTTTGTTCTCCAAGCAAATGGGAGAGGCTGGGCCACCAAAGAAGTTCAGGACGCACCGTCCCTCCTGGGCAAGGGAGGGCAGAGGCACGTGTTAACTGGGCATCTCAAATCTCCTGGTACAAGCAGCCCAGGAGGACTTGGTGGCTTTGCCAGCCCAGGGCCTCTAAAGGGCCCTTTGAGCATGGCCTTCCAGCCCCAGGTTGCCTCTGGCCTTCCCCTGCTGCCTTCACAAGACGACGAGGAGCAAATCCACCTTTGCCTCCCTTCCCAGATGGGGTGAAGGGTCAACATCCCATGCCCGCCTGCCTGCCTGGTTGGCCTCGGTCAGACCTGGTCTCACCCACCAGGCAGCTATCCGGGTTTCTCCTGGCATGGGCCCTGTACTTCCTGCAGCGACATCTCCCATCAAAATACAGATTCCGGGCTCCACCCCAAACCCACAGAACGGGGTTCTCTGGAAATAGGTCCAGGAACCCATTTCTTCAAAAAGCTTGCCAGGTCATTTTGCTGCACCCTGGAGTGTGAGAACCACGGCCTCAGGCCACCCGTGGGGCTTCCGATTCTCCCAAACTTACTTCTCTAGGTGACCAGGATGCTTTGGAGCCTGAGGTTTCAGGAAAAGAGAGAAGCCAGTGTGTCAGCCTTGTGTGTAGTTCCCATGCTCCTTCCCCAAACCTCGCCATTGGGTCTGGGCGGTAGACAGGCGCCTGACCTTTGCAACTGACCATTTTGAGGCCATTTTACAAGCAAAGAGGAGCCAGGAAACAGTTGGGCTTCCCTCAGATCCCTTTAATACACAGTATTATTTTCTTCAAGACCAACTCATGTCTCCAAGGCTGCTTCCCTTCCCTTTCCCGGGCTGAGTACAAGATGAATACAAACAGCCATACTGAATTTTTGCTGAGGAAGTGGAGTTCTTTGACCAGTATTTAAGATCCTCGAGCTCTGACTGACCTTCCTTTCTCAATGAAAAGAGGGACAGTCATCCCGCTGGGATAGTCACCAGCCCACGCCACCACCCTCCTGTCCAGAAGTTTCATTCATTTTGCTGCATTCACAGCGACCCAAGCTTTTCCAAAAGGACTGGTGTGCAGAAGTCAGTCTCTGCACGTCAAAGCCAATGCATTAAGCATCCTCAAGGAGCAGGAAAGAAAACATGAATCAGTGTGTTTCTACGTTGTGAGAGCAGAGATGCTAAAAGCACAGAGCTTTGCGTGGCTCTTAGAATCACAGGCGTCTTCCTTCACAGTCACAGCCTGCCCCTGAGTGCCCAGAGGACACAGAGGCAGACTCGCCGGCCTTTGCAATCCTGCTCTTCCTTTAGGCCCATTGCTCTGTGCCGAGAAGGGGCATCTTCATTTAGAATAGTGCCTGAAAGTCAGCCCCTTCCCCTCGGGGTCCCCACGGGTCCTGCCCCTGGATGTCCCGACCCTGCACGTTCCCCCAAGCTTCTACTCTGCTTGTTTTCTATAGCTTCATTTTTTTAAAGATTTTTTTTTAATGAAGAAGAAAACTTCCTACCACCCACCTGTCCAGGATGAGGCATATTTGGACAGTGAGTGGATTTAAATCTTTTTACTGCATTGGAACTCTTCATGGAAGAGCCGTTCTTCCTCCAAGTTGTGATGTTCTTCTCACCGGACCTTCGCTGACTTTGTGCCTTTGACATGAGACGCAGGGTCTCACAAAAGCGTCTCTGCTTCCACTTTTCAGGAGACAAGCCGCTGTACCCAGTGGGATGGGGGTGGTCTCTCTGCCATGATCACCATGACCCAGGAGTGTTTCTCAAGCCCCCTGGTGGGGGGTTCTCCCATAATATCTCTCTTAAGATCAAAAAGACCCAACCCCACCTTCCTGGAGGATGGCACCACCTCCCACAACAACTCCTCCTTTGATCTTTCTAGGCCTGATCATCACTTTGAAAACCATGAGGCTTCTTGCAAGGGCAGCTGGCTGGCACAGTAGCCAAGTGTTGCTCTGTCTTGAGCAGCCCCAGGAGGGCTTCTTTCCTGAAATGCACTGCTCTTAGCAAAGGGGAGCCTCGGTCTCAGAGGTCATGCTCCCTGGAAGCTTGCAGTGGGGTCTGGTGTGTGCACGTTTCTCAGGCAGCCCGTGGGGGCAGATGGCAGCGAGTTCTTAGATCACGTGTGGGGATGCAGCCTTGGCATCTAAGGCACAAGTGGGATGCGGCTGCCTGCTCTTGAACCTAGCAAGCCCGGATGATGTTGAGGGCCTGCCCTCCAAGAGGCAGAGGGTGTCCGTGCTATTCCAAGGTGCCCAGCTCACCGTGGAGGCTCCTCATCCTTTCACACCCCGTCCTCCCCCCGTCCCTCAAAGTTTTCCCACCAACTTTCTCACGCAAACTGCTGACCCAGGCCTCAATATAGAGGGAGCCCCGCAGCCCCCTGAACTTGGCACCCTAGGCTCGGCCAAGGGGAACAGTGGCCTTGCCAACCAACAGTCCCCAGAGATGAAGAGGGAACGCCAGTTGGGGTGACACTGGGCTCCCCTCTCAGTTTGCTGCGTGCTTGTGTTCCTGGGGGCAACCCCTCTGGTTGTCTCCTGCTCTCTAGCTCCACGCTCTGAAGCAGGACCTCCTAACATTTTAGCCTTTGTACGGAAAGCACGTGAAATCTTTGTGCATCTCCAAGTGCAGGGCTGGGAGTCACGAATGGCAGAGAGCTCGCGTCTTTCTGATGACGACAGACTGAGACGGTGACAGCTCGTCTTCCGAGACCCCTTCTGTACCTACAACCAACTAGCCCAGCTTTTCAACCTCCAGCAGGTGTGGGTGCTCATCAGGTCTAACTTTAAAGGCTTGTGCTGTGGACAGTGGCTAAAACTTTTGAAATGCTAGCTCTCCTTCGGAGGGAAAGACACACCCCAAAAGAAGAATCTAGACGTCTTGCTCTGGTCCATCACTAAGTCATTTTTGTAATAGATCAGAAGCAAGTGTTCTCAATTAGAAGAGCTTCGTGGCTGTTGGTAGTACGAAAATAATAATCCTAGTATCCAAAGGTTTCTTTTTTTTTTTTTCAGGGAAATTTAACATTGATGAATAAAAATAGTTCCATTTTGGAGGTCGTTCCTGAAGATACCGGCTTTTGTTCTCCTGCTGCTCTGAATCTTTGTATGTTTCCTGGAATATGTCACACTGCTGCTGTATCTAGATCGAACCACTGTTGTTTTGTTTTGTTTTTTTTTAAGAGAAATAAATTCCTTAATGAAAATACGGCTGCATTCTTTCCTTCTGAGCCAGCTGCCCCCAAGATGCCAGGACCTGCCGCTTTGGTCTCTGAGTTAAACTTTCATCAGGTGGATGGTTCAGCCCCACCCAAGGCTGGCCCTGAACTGACCATCTGACCTGACCACAGCTAGCCCCACTCCGGGGGGCAGGGCCTAAGGAGCCCTTTCTAGGCTGTTTGACTTCTGATCCCAAAACCAACAGATGGCTCCAGAGTGTTCCTGCCACATGATACCAGGCAGGATGGGGTGAGCAGGCCCTAGTCAGTGCCTGCACCCCAACGTCAGATGGGGCACCTCCCCCGGCAGGTTTTATTAATACCCAACAGAGGCCATAACTCAGAGGTGAGCTTGGCAGACAGGACCTCTTCTGGCCTTTCAGCCTTCACAGAGCCACATGTTAGAACTGGTCACCAGCACAGCAGGATGGCCTTTGTGCCTCAGAGCCCAGAGCCCCAATCTAGGCCCCGAGACCCCTCAGTCCCCTTCTCCACCTGCTTGGCCTAGTAGAACAATGAACAGACTTTGGGTGCCAAGTGAGCTTCCCTGGAAGCTCAGCTGGTAAAGAATCTGCCTGCAATGCAGAAGACCCCAGTTCGATTCCTGGGTCTGGAAGATCTGCTGGAGAAGGGATAGGATACCCACCCCAGTATTCTTGGGTTTCCCTGGTCACTCAGCTGGTAAAGAATCCACCTGCAATGCGGGAGACCTGGGTTCAATCCCTGGGTTGGGAAGATCCCCTGGAGAAGGGAACAGCTACCCACTCCAGTATTCTGGCCTAGAGAATTCCATGGACTGTATGGTCCATGGGATCGCAGAATCGAACATGACCGAGCGACCTTCACTTTGGGTGCTAACAACCCTTTACTGACTGTCAGTAGGACCTTGAGTGGCCACTTATCACTGAGCCTCAGTGGCTTCATGTGTAAAATGGGATAACACCTGCCAGGAGCGGAGGGTGGAGTGGGGGACTCCTGAAAGACTCAGGAGGACCCTGTGATGCTCAGAACAGAGCCCTCTGTCCTGGAGGACACAGCCACCCTGGCTGTCTTTGGTCCTAGAACAGGCAGGGGTCCTAGACCCACACACATCAGCCCTCACAGCCCCAAGGGGAGCTGGTTTCAGCACCAGCACCTGGCGAGGGAGGCCCTGAGCTGGGAGTCAAGGCTTGAGCCACCAGCCTCACAGGGAAGGTAGGAATCAGAGCCAAGCTGTCCTCCGGCTCCTGGAGCAGGTGTCTGTCCTCGTGACAGAAAAGGCCTGAGGAGGGCGTCTGGTGAGCGATAGCGATGGGGAGGGGTGGGGAGCCTGGTGGGCTGAGCGACTTCACCTGGAGGGAAAGGAGAGGCGGGTGTGCGCTGAGCCTCTGAGCAGGGGTCCATCACGGGGGTGGGGAGCCCCTGCCTCACCTGCCAGGGGCTATTCTCTCTGTGGCCCCAGCGTTTTCTCTGGGTCCTTCCCCTCCGTCCCATGAACCCTCCTGTCTGAGCTGGCCCCACAGGCGGACAGAGGGCCTGAGGGGGAAACTCCAGCCTCGGACCCCGGCCGCCCCTACCACCCACACCGCTCTGCCCAGTGACTTGAGTGCTTCCCAGGTAGACGGGGCGAGCCGGGGGACAGACGGGGTCTCTCAGTCACCTCCCTCACTCCAGACAGCCATGGGTTTGCTAAGTGTCCTGGTGACTTTTGCCAAAATGTCCTCCAACTTGTTCATTTCCAGGCTCCAAGTGGACACCCCCAGGCACTAAGGAGCTTCAGGCCGCTATCCTCTGGAACAGGGTCTGTGGGGTCACAGGACCGACCTGACACCCCTGGAGACCATGAAGAGGAAGGAAAGAGAAGCCCTCAGGGACGGGCACTCAGGCAGCAGCTGGCCAGGACTCCTGGCACCACTTTGTCCAGCCGTCCCTCAAGCCAAACACTGCCCGGATGGGGTCTGCTCTGGGTAGGGGCAGAGAGACCCCAAGAAGGAGGCCCATTCATTTGGCTAGAGGGCGAGTGCTCGCCCTACTCAGTCAAAACTCAGACAAACCCTCTGCCCTCTTCAGCTTCCTTCCAGGGGCCATCAGCCCCCTACTCCATAGATAAAAACCAGGGGGTGTGTAGACTCAGGCCAGTGCCTCTCACCTGAGGGAGCACAGCCTTACCTGAGCTCTTTGTAAACCACAGACTCTGATTTACCAGGCTTAGGTCAGGGTCTGCCTGCCTAACAAGCTCCCAGGAGAAGCTTCCAGTCCATGGGCAGCTGTTGAGAAGAGAACTTCAAACTGGAATGTTAGGCCCTGGTCTGTAGTCAAGCCAGGGCCTACGTTCCCACCGCTGTCCCCTCAGGCCCTGCACTTGGAGGTATCGATGTCTTAGGGAGACTCGAGTATGTTTGCCCTGCCCTGAGTGGGGCTCACGCTAGTGCTTATCAAGGTCTGGTCCCTGGGAGCTTGGGCAAACTCTCACCGGGCCCCATCCAGACCCGCTGTGTTAGAAACTCTGGGTGGGACCTGGTAACAGGCCATCCAAGTGATTTAGGACACACTTAGGTTTGAGGGCCACTGGTTTACGAAGTGCTTTCATCTCCCTGAAATCTCGCTGAAGCCCAGGGTCTCCCTGTGGACAGCTTGTTAAGCTGAGACATCCTGGGTGAGGCTTGTACGTATAAAACTGGAGATAATGCGTGTGGCTGACTGCCTTGGTTCTCCAAAAATGGGAGCAAGGGTGCAGTGTGTTATCGTCTTGCTTTATATTTTTAAAAAATGAAAGGATAAGCCAAAAACTTAAAGAAAAAAATTACCTAAAGGGAGAGGTATGGGGGATGGGGTGGGGAAACGGATAATAAAAGCCAGGCCTCTCTGAAAGTGCCTGTCTTGTAGACTTGACTTAGAAAGCCAGGGCTCAAATACAAAACAAGTCTGGACTTAGTAACGGGAGATTTTTGTCCAAAAGGGTTCTTGTAAAGGAGGAAAGAAGGGGTCATTACAACAGAGGGACGGACAATATCTCAGAAGAGAGGCTGCTTTGACTCTGAGGTCTGCAAGGGCTCAGGTTTTGGGTATAAAGGGGGTTTTCATTTAGGAGGGGAATAAACAAACCTCTTCTTACTCCACTTCCCCACCCTCGTTCTTTCTAGAAGAGGATGCTTTACCCAGAGTCCAGCGTATTCTCCAAGGGGCTGTGTGCTGGCTCAGGCTGAGGGTGGGCCAGAGTTCAGGATCTGGAGGAAGGAGACAAACAACCAAAGCTGGACTGACAAGCATTTTGCTCTGATGGGCCAGTAAGGACCAACATTTCAGCTATGGTTTAGGAGGCAAAGATGGGAACTTGGAGGGTCTGTGACTGGCCTCGTCCTTTACAAACAGTGGGGGCATCCATGGGTCTTACCTAAGTCATGTGGAAAAGAAGGTTCTTTGCAGTGAGATATTTTGGGGTTGGTTGTTTGTTTTCAGAATGCGAAAGGGTGAGGGGGTATTCCTTTAAAGTCAGTGTTTTTCAAGAGCACAGGGCTCAGGTAAAATTCAACACTGTCACCTGGAAATGCTTTATATGATTGTAAAACAAAACTAAGATTTTTTTTAAAAGCATTTGTTAACAGTGAGAACTGGACATGGAACAACAGACTGGTTCCAAATCGGGAAAGGAATACATCAAGGCTATATATTGTCACCCTGCTTATTTAACTAAGCAGAGTACATCATGAGGAACTCTGGTCTGGAGGAAGCACAAGCTGGAATCAAGATTGCCGGGAGAAATATCAATGACCTCAGATATGCAGATGACACCACACTTATGGCAGAAAGTGAAGAACTAAAGAGCCTCTTGATGAAAGTGAAAGAGGAGACTGAAAAAGTTGGCTTAAAACTCAACATTCATAAAGCTAAGATCATGGCATCTGGTCCCATCATTTCATGGCAAATAGATGGAGAAACAATGAAAACAGTGACAGAGTTTACTTTTGGGGCTCCCAAATCACTGCAGATGGTGACTGCAACCATGAAATTAAAAAACACTTGCTCCTTGAAAGAAAAGCTATGGCCAAGCTAGACAGCATATTAAAAAGCAGAGACATTACTTTGCCAACAAAGGTCCGTCTAGTCAAGGCTATGGTTCTTCCAGGAGTCACGTATGGATGTGAGAGTTGGACTATAAAGAAAGCTGAGTGGCGAAGAATTGATGCTTTTAAACCGTGGTGCTGGAGAAGACTCTTGAGAGTCCCTTGGACTGCAAGGAGGTCCAACCAGTCCATCCTAAAGGAAATCAGTCCTGAATATTCCTTGGAAGGACTGATGCTGAAGCTGAAACTCCAATACTTTGGCCACCTGATGCGAAGAACTGACTCATTGGAAAAGACCCTGCTGCTGGGAAAGATTGAAGGTGAGAGGAGAAGGAGACGACAGAGGATGAGATGGTTGGATGGCATCACCAACTCAAAAAACATGAGTTTGCGCAAGCTCCAGGAGATGGTGATGGACAGGGATGCGTGGTGCAGTCCATGGGGTCGCAAAGAGTCGGACGTGACTGAGCGACTGAACTGAACTGAAAGATCAAAAGACAAAATAAACCTACCTGGGTATGAAGTTGGTGGTACAATCACACAGAACGTTCCTGGGTGACTTTGAAACCGAGCAGGGCCTTGTGGGGCCCTCCCAGTTCTAAAATCCCCTCCATGTCCCCTGTTTATAGAAAAAGGCTCCTAGACCTTCCCCCTAGTTCCAAAGAGCAGGCTCAGGCAGTTAAGAGGACAGACTCACAGGAGTTTAGCTCTCCTGAAGGGATGAAGATAACAATCTAGAACATATTTGAGTTGTTTTCCAAAAACTAAGACCCCCAGGTGGAGGATGGTGTCTACACCTGGCCACAAGCACATAGACCCCACAGTGGCTGGAACCAGAAGGATGAGATTCAGGGATGTCACCCAGTTACCTCACCACCAACCAATCAGAAGAAAATCCCACTCCCTACAACCATCACCCCAAGGTTTGCTTTTAAAAAGTCTTTCCCCAAAAGCCATCAGGGGATTGGGGTTTCCTGAGCACGAGCTGCCTGTTCTCTTTGGCCCCGAAATAAACCATTCTCTGTTGTAAAGTCCAGCGTTTTGGTTGTTTGGCTTCTCAGTCCTGAGCAGGAATGAAAATTTTCTAGCTACATTTTCCGACCAGCATATGCACGGTCAGGAGTGTCTGCCCGCCACCCCCACCGACCCCACCACATACGCAAATACTGAGCTCCTATCTCTCCCCAGATTTCAAGTTAGTCGCTTGTCCTGCAGCCTCTGTTCTCTGACGGGTTTAAAAAGTTGCTGTTTGCAGTTAACCCAGCTCCTCTCCTGTCACAGGTGTGAATTATACTGTGTCTTGCTCTCTGCAGCTCTGCAGTGAGGCTGGAAAACACTCTGAAGGCTCTAGTGTGTCAAATCCAGACAGTGGGTCATGCTCCCTCGCAGGAATGCAGGCTGGGTTTCTTTCCTAGCCTTTGCAGTCAGGAGCGGTTCCAACAGTGACACCGGACCCCACTGAAACCTTGACCAAGAAGAGCAGAGAGGGGCTGGGCCACAGAGGGAAATTCTTAAGTGCCTCTGGGCTCTGGAAGTTTCCTGGGCCAGACAGGGGTGCTGGATGTGCCAGGCCAGGGAGGAGAGTGGCCCCATTCACTAGTGACCCCCGGGGTGGAGAAGAGAGAGAAGGTCTTTCTCTCCCCCACACCTGCTTTCTTCTAATTCATTCTCGAAAAGCAGCCAGAGAGAGCTTTGAGCTTAATTAAAAAGTACTCCTCTCACCAGCTTTCCCCCTTATAATTGTGACTTGAGGAATAAGCAGGCCTTCCCCCCACAGCCAGGGTTTGCCCCAAAGTGAAGACTCACACGTCCTTACACATGCTGCGAACAGAAATGGGGTGGGAGGGACAGGGGATGTCCTGGACAAACTAACCAGCTGCCAGGAGAGAAAAAACTCTTATTTCCAAATTCCTGCCAGAGTCTGTGTATCCAGCAGGGCCCTCCAGTGTGAGGGCTGCCGTGGGCCTCCGTCCTGCTCTCTCCACCTGTGGCTGCCTGCCCTCCATCTGGGAGCTGGAGAAAGAGGCAGAGGCTGCTGGACATCATTGTGTCAGGACCTAACCGAGGGCAGAGGAGTCTGGGTTCTTGACGTTTGTAGGGAAAGAACAAGCAGCCAAGATGGCGACGGTCAGGCTCTCGCACTGTGGCCTTTCCCTCTCACCCTGAGTCCTGTAAACAATGACGTGCCTGATTATCTAACAGCTGAGATCACTTAGGGCACTGCACATGTGTGTCACGATGCGCTGGCTTGGCCATAGGCCACGTTTGCTCTGCCTGCCTATATAAGCTTCACCTGAGACCCTCTCGACAGCACACCAGCTATATTAGAGAATAAACATATCTGCAGTTCCTAAGGCTGCTCGAATCTTCTTCTAGCTTCCCTGCTTATGCCTTGACTACCCTGGCTTCAGCAAACAATGTGAACAGCGAGAGGGCTGGCATAGTGGGCAGTGAGATGGAGCGAGACACACTGTATCACAAAGCTCCCTTCCTGGTTATAGACGCCAGGTGCCTGGCTGTGAGGATCGGGCGCCTGGCCACTGGGAGATGGGAGAGCGGCTGTAAATAACAGATCACTAGTAGAATGGTCAGGCCATTTAAGATGACAGTTCTGGGGCGTCCCTGGTGGCTCAGTGGTGAAGAATCTGCCTGCCCATGCAGGATACATGGGTTCGACCCCTGGTCTGGGAGAATCCCACCACATGTCGGGGAGCAGCTGGGCCTGTGAGCCACAATGATTGAGCCTGGGAGCCACAACTGCTGAAGCCCATGGGCCTTGGAGCACGTGAACCATGAGGCAGGTGGAGGGGAGCCTGCAATGAGAGGCCCATACAGTCACAAAGACCCAGCACAGCCAAAGAAATGAGATGTTTTTTTAAGTGTATATGTTTTAAAAGATGGCTGTTCTGTTGCTCTCTGTGAATCCTCTGCTCACCCAGGCCCCGCCTCACTCACACGACTATCCAATTCTTTTAACTACACAGCCCGGTAGCCAGGCCCACCTGACGTCAATTCCCTCGTAAACCAGAGCCTCTTTCTCCCCTAAGTGCCAAAGACTGCTGTTATGTTCTCCACACACATTGGAGTGTTGCTCTGGGACCCTTTGTGTAAGATTCCCCATCCCGTTAGCCACTGAGGTCTCTCTTGCTGTCTCTGGGCTCTTCCGTCTCCAGGCTGGGCAGCCACAAGGGGTGCAGGGCTCAGCCCAACACTAGTTCACACGCCTGGAGGCAGGAAGAAGTGTCTAAAGGAGGCGTATTTGTGCGAGGCTTGCCTGGGAGACTCGGCGGGCACCATCCAGGGAAAGCGAGAACCCATCAGGGAGAGCAGGCATGCTAAACCCCCTGAAGGGGAGAGAATGTTCTAAGACACTTGGATCCTTCTGTAGGTGCCAGGGTCTTGGATTGCCCTTGTGGGTGAAGGTGATTAAGGTTGGACAATAGGGCCAATCTTCCGTCGTGGCTATGTTTGCAAAGTGGGAGGAGGGGTGGATTGGGTCTGGGGCCGCTGTCAGGGGATGGTCAACTTTGAGCCGAGGCTTGGGCTGGGGGACGTCCCCTGACGAGCCCTCTGGGGAGATCTGTGTGAGTCTTTGGGCTATGGGGACATCTGTTTTGTTTTTGACTGTGCTGTGAGGTTTGTGGGATCTTAGTTTCCCAACCAAGGATTGAATCCCTGGACCCTTGGCCGTGAGTGAGAATGTGGAGTCCTGACAGCTGGACCACCAGGGAGTCCCCTGATGGGGATGTATTTTAGGTGCACTTAAAGCCGTGTCCTCTGACTCTGTGATGTCTGTGTCCCGCGTTCAGGAAATTCTCTTCCAGATGTAGGGCCCCATGCTGGGGTGGAGAGGAGACAGGGATTTGGGGTCTTCCTCACAAGGCCCCTCTGAGGCTGCCTGGTGGAAGAGGCAGCAGTCAAGCGGTCCAGGAGATGAGGCTGGAGTCAACGGGCAGAGGGGCCAGAGGCCTGGGACAGACGGCTGAGCCTGGGAGGGGGCCTTAGCGGGAAGCCTCTGCTCAGTGGGCAGCAGCCCCCCACAGTGCCCCAGCCCTCTTCCTAATCTACTGCAATGAGCCTTAAAGAGGGGCGAGAAGGGACGCAGCCGGAACACTAGCTCCAGAAAACAAACTCATCACCCGGCTCCCTGCGTCTCACACCCTCTGCGGCCTCCCCGTCGCCCGCCGCCTCTCCCCTCTCACTCCCAGTCCTTGGCACACAGTGTGCCCCTGTCGGTACCACCCTCCGCCCCTCTTTTTAAAATTATTATTGATAGACTCTATCCTTTACTGGGCTTTATATTTTTAGAGCAGTTTTAGGTTTACAGAAAAATTGGGAAGAAAGTATAGAGAATGACCGTATGTCACTTCCGCCACCCCTGACCCCTACTCCCCAGCTCTGGAACACAATTTCCTCTGTTACCCGTGTCTTGCATCACTGTGGGGCTTTTTGTTACAATTGCTGAACCAATGAGGCCTTATTATTAAGTCCATAATTTATGCAAGGGCTCTGTGCCTCTGTGCTATACAGATCTATGTGTTTGGACAAATACATAACGTTACGCTCCCACCATTTGAGAAACATACAGGAGGGTTTCACTGTATGCCCCTCTTCTCCACCTGTTTATCCCTTCTTCCCGCCCCCCCCCACCTCGATGACATTCTTTTTTAAATGACTATTAATACCCATTTTACTCTTTGATTCCCGGGTTGGGAAGAATCGCTGGAGAAGGGATAGGCTACCCACTCTAGTATTCTTGGGGCTTTCCTGGTGGCTCAGCTGGTAAAGAATCCGCCTGCAATATGGGAGACCTGGGTTTGATCCCTGGGTTGGGAAGATCTTCTGGAGAAGGAAAGGCTACCCACTCCAGGATTCTGGCCTGGAGAATTCCATGGACTATATCCATGGGGTTGCGAAGAGTGGGATTCGACTGAGTGACTTGCACTTCACTCTCTGAGCTAGTTTCATTCCTTTCTGATTGAAGTTGCCTCTGTAGTTGCATGAAGTTGTTTATTTAACTGAAGCTGATGCTTTGGCAATGGAAGAATACTGGGAAGATGATAGCAGATAGTGCGCACTTTCCCTCTTACAGAGGGAGCAGGAAAGCCTGGAGTTTGCTACTCTTCCCTCAAGTGTTCAGGTCAACTACCCCAGCAAGGCAGGGGCTGTTACCCCATTAGAGAGATGAGCAAACTGGGGCTTGGTTGCTTAAGTCACTCACCCAAGGTCACATAGCTTGGAAGCGGCAGGGCTGGACACAAACCATGTGCCGTCCAGTCATACAGCCCGTTCCCTTTCCAGCGTAACCAGAGTTGAGCATCTGTCACCTCCTGCCCGTGAGCTGTGATTTCTCTGCAGCTTCACTAGATCTGACACATACCTGGACGCAGCTGACCAGAGCAGGCCTTCCCACCCTCACTGCTCCGGTGGACTCTTGGCCAGGATGTTGCCTCTGGTGGCTTCACTCATGCCGGGGACTGAAGGGCTCACGTGGCCACGGGGAAGACAGGAAGCTGGTGGGAGTTTCACACAACATTGTAAAGCAACTATACTCCAATAAGAATTAACTTAAAAAACCAAATCTATTCTGGAGGTCAGAAATCTAAAACAGGTTCGCAGGGCTGTAGGGAAGGACTGGCAGGTGGGACAAGGTGAGTTGGAAACTGCTAATGTTTGTACTCTATGGCCTGTATTGTATTGGCCTGTAATACACTGACAAAACATTTTAAAATAATGAAAATAAGCTTCATATTAGGAGACCCCCTCCCCACCTCCACCCCAGCACTCCAGTCCTTTATTTCCACTGCAACAGGTCCATCCCTCACCTTCTAGACAGCAGGCAGGAAAGTGGGGAGGAGGGTGAGTAAAAACCGTGGGGGGAGGGGAGGCCCTTTGCAACCATGTGACGTCATGGGACCCCAGCCCACTTTCCCCGCCCCCTCTCCCCACTGTGGGGCTGCAGGGACTGACCGAGAGCCGCGGCTGTGGGGCAGGTGGCGTCAGCTCCTCTCATTCTCCATCGAGTGCTCTCCCTCTGGGATTTGAGGTGGGTCGAGTGGAGAGCCGGGCAGTTGGCCACTGCAGCAGCAGTGGGTGACCTAGAACCCACAGGGTCTAGAGAGGGCACACGGGGTCAGGAGATGCCAGCCAGGTGTCAGCCGAGGCTCTGAAGACTGGAGGAGAAGCCGGTCCAGGCTGAGATGGACAGGTGAGAACAGGAAGAAAAGCTGACTGCCTGGAGGGGGCAATGTGTCACCAAGCAGGGAGGTCCCCGGTGGCGTGGGGCAGGGGTCCTGGGGCCGCCTTGAAGCCTGGTCCAGACATCCGGAAGTCCCTCTTTGGTTGAGTTTAGTTTCTACTGTCCAACAAAATGAGTCAGCCATAAGCACATATACATGTCCCCTCCCTTTTGGACGTCTTCCCATGCAGGTCACAACTGAGCATTAAGTCAGTGTTTAAGTCAGTGTTCCCTGTGCTATACAGCAGGTTCTCGTTAGTTATCTATTTTATACACACTGTCAATAGTGTATAGGTGTCAATTCCAGATGTGTGCTGCTTTAAGCCACTAAGCTTGTGGTGATTTGTTATAGCAGAAACAGAAAACTAATGTAATAACTGATATTGGTGGTAGCTGGTGGTTTAGTCGCTAAGTCATGTCCAACTCTTGCGACCCCGTGGACTATAGCCTGCCAGGCTCCTCTGTCCATGGGAATTCTCCAGGCAAGAATACTGAAGTGGGTTGCCATTTCCTTTTCCAATAATTGATATTAATATATATTAATAGTTCCTTACACTCCTATTGTGCTTTCAGTTCAGTTCAGTCGCTCAGTCGTGTCCAACTCTTTGCGACCCCATGAATCACAGCACGCCAGGCCTCCCTGTCCATCACCAACTCCCAGAGTTCACTCAAACTCATGTCCATCAAGTCGGTGATGCCATCCATCCATCTCATCCTCTGTTGTCCCCTTCTCCTCCCACCCCCAATCCCTCCCAGCATCAGACTCTTTTCCAGTGAGTCAACTCGTCGCATGAGGTAGCCAAAGTATTGCAGTTTCAGCTTTAGCATCAGTCCTTCCAATGAACACCCGGGATTGATCTCCTCCAGAATGGACTGGTTGGATCTCCTTGCAGTCCAAGGGACTCAAGAGTCTTCTCCAACACCACAGTTCAAAAGCATCAATTCTTCGGCGATCAGCTTTCTTCACAGTCCAACTCTCACATCCATACATGACCACGGGAAAAACCATAGCCTTGACTAGACGGACCTTGGTTGGCAAAGTAATGTCTCTGCTTTTTAATATGCTATCTAGGTTGATCATAACTTTCCTTCCAAGGAGCAAGTGTCTTTAAATTTCCTGGCTGCAATCAGCATCTGCAGCGATTTTGGAGCCCCCCAAAATAAAGTCTGACACTGTTTCCACTGTTCCCCCATCTATTTGCCATGAAGAGATGGGACCAGATGCCATGATCTCCGTTTTCTGAATGTTGAGCTTCAAGCCAACCTTTTCACTCTCCTCTTTCACTTTCATCAAGAGGCTTTTGAGTTCCTCTTCACTTTCTGCCATAAGGGTGGTGTCATCTGCATATCTGCTATTTACCAAATAGTAAGTGTGGTACATCCTTGTCTCCCTACCTAGATTACAAATCCCTTAGGGATGTAAACTGTCTCTCCTGCTTCTCTTGCACCCTAGTACTGTCAGCTCTCTTCTGTGGGCTCCACATCCTCAGATGCCAAAGGCTGACCATGGCGTCTAGTATCTAAGGGATCTGGGAACTTGGTGATGGAAGGAAGGGAGTGATGCTTATTCAGCATACATTCTGTCCCAGGCACGATTGTAAGCATTTTACATGCTTTATCTCATTAAATCTTCACACGCCTTTAAAAATGGAGGAGGGGGGCGGAAAGGAAAAGAGAATCTGTTTTATAAGTTCAACATTTTGTAAGTCCTCATGTTTCCCTTGTTTATTTCCCTTTGGGCTTTGTGGGTTGTCAGTAAAGTTCCATTTGAAAACCTCTGTCCTTTAAGCCAAGGGAAACACAAACAGAACCGCTTTGCCCACGCTTGGCCAGAGGAAAAAAAGAACTGGGTCTGGGAAGGGGGTTGAGGGTGAGGCTTTGAACCAGGAGAGCTGGGTGCAAGACCAGCTCGGCCACCCCCTGGCTCCAAGAACTCGGGCAACTGAGTCACCCTCCCCAAGTCCAAATCTCCTCTGCCATAAAACTCGTGGCACGTTTACTGCACAAATGTGAGGTGAGCTCTTACGTGCTGGGCCCTGGCCCCGGCCCTACAGAGGAATACAAGAGGCACAAGTCCCTGCTTTCATGGGGCATACCTTCCAGAGAGGTAGAAAAAGTAAATAAGACACAAATAAACATGTAGTATGTTTGTCAACAATGCTAAGGGGAAACAGATGTCCTAGGTGAGCAGTTAAATAAAAGATGGGACATCCAGGGTTGTGGGATCTTCTTGGCAATAAAAAGGAAGGAACTATTGATACATCTCGTATGGACCTCAAGGGCATTCTGCTGAGTGGAAAGAGCCTGTTCCCGAAGGTCACGTGCTGTGTGATTCCACTTAGATATCATTCTCGGAACACCAACGCTGTAGAGATGGGGAACAGACTAGAGGTTGTCCGGGCTTAGGGGCGGCGGGTGTGTGGGCCTGACTACAGAGAGAGATCTTCGCGGTGAGGAGGCTGCTGTATCTTGGTTGCAGCAGTCGTTACACCCAGCTACACGTGTATTTAAAAGGGCTGAAAACTGCACACACACTGGACCAGTGTCAGCTTCCTGGCTGTGATGTGATGCAAGATGCCACCATTGAGGGAAACTGGATGAAGGGTGCATGGGACCTTTCTGTGCTGTCTCTCCAATTTGCTGTGAATCTTTCCTTTCAAAAATTTTTAAATATGCAAGAAAACAAACTAAAGGAGGGAGGAAGGATAGGCACTCTGTGGCCAGCAGTGTTGAAATTTTGGATGGGGCTTAACAAGGTATAACTACCTCGGAGGGCAGAAGGGTGGTTTAAATGTGATGTGACTTCAACATAGAAGTGCTGCAAATACTCAGTAAATGCCAGTTATTAATGTTTCTCTTAGGGTTCTGTTTAAATATCTCCTTTTTTGTATTTGATAATATTGTTGTGGTTATTTTGTTTTCTAGGTCCATAACTTTTGAAGACACATTTGAAATGTTTACAGATGAAATGGTATGTGACTTGGGATTTCAAGATAAAACACAAAGCAGAGGGGACTTCCCTGGTGGCCCAGTGATTAAGACTTCACCTCCCAATGCAACGGGCGCAGGTTCAATCCCTGGTCGGGGACCTAAGATCCCACATGCCTCCCAGCCAAAAAAACCAGAACATAAAAACAGTATTGCAACAAATTCAATAAAGAAAAAACAAAAAATGGTCCACGTCAAAAAAAAAAAATCTTAAAAAACACAAGGCAGAGAAGTGGAGGGATGTGGTAAGGGTTTGTGGCTGGGTGGACTTTGAGGGTGGTGGGGACCCTTGAATTCTGTCACTAAGACACAGCAACCTCTCGTCCCAGACGGACTCCAAGCGTAGCAGGAGACAGTTCTGCTGCGGGCCCCTGAGGTCAAGACCACACCCACGTCATCAGCTTTTGGTGCTGCAGAGAAGGGAATGTACCCTGCCAACCCAGATGTCCCACATCTTTGGTGGGACAGTCTGTAGGAGCTCCTCTTTCTGCTTTTCAAGTTGAGACCATCTCCTGGTTTGCTGTTTGGAGCTGGTTTTAGGGTCCATCCCCATGTTGTTTCTTAATAATTTGTTTACTTAGAAAATTGGGTTCTGAGGGCAGGCAGTGCAGCAGGGTGGAGGTGTGCTTTCCCCTAACTTGTGTTAGCTGCAGAAACTTCTCTCTCCCCAAACAAATCCTTGGGAGGCCTCTGAATGTATGCAACCGACAGCCTTTCTACAACAGCGTGATCTTGAGGGAAGTGCTCTCCTCCCCTTTAAAAAAAAAAAATTATTTTTGGCTATGCTGGGTCTTCATTGCTGCTCAGACTTTCTCTAGTTGCAGCGATTGGGGACCACTCTCTAGTTGCAATGCTTGGGCCCCTCAGTGCCACAGCCTCTCTTGCAGCAGAGTACGGGCTCTTGGGTGGGAGGGCTTAAACAGGTGCAGCATGCAGGCTCAGCAGTTTCAGCTCCTGGACTCTAGAGCATAAGTTCAACAGCATGGGCTTAGTTTCTCCAAGGCATGTGGGATCCTCCTGGACCAGGGATCGAACCCGTGCGTCCTTCATTAGCAGGTGTATTCTTCACCACTGAGCCATGTGGGAAACCCTCCCCTTTGGTTTCTTTCACTTTACAGTTTATTGGCTCAGCTCCAAAGGTAGGCAGCCTAGATGAGGTCCTGTCTTGGAGCCAAGGAACCTGGGAGCAGAGGGTTCTGTTATTTGCTTCAAGCCCCGTGGGTGATGAGCAGGGGACCACTTCCTCCCTGAGTCCTCCACCATGCTCGTGGAAGCCTGGGTGGGTGATCTCATCCATGCAGCCCTCAACACAGGGTCCAGTGATGCATGGAAGTGAAATGCCCATATGTGCTCCAGCCAGCCAGTCTCCAGCTGGAGAGAACCACCTAGTTCCAGCCTTCACTCTGCCATCGGCCACCCAGGGGACATTCAGGGCACCCAAATGCCTTCAAAAGAAGGGACTTTGCCACTCTGCCGTTAGGCCTGTGGGAGGGGTCTTTATCCATAAAGATGATAACAGTTAACGGTATCTATTGGGTCAGTGCTGAACATGCATTTCTCACTGAGTCCTCCCAACCACCCAGCTATTTGGGGGCCACTATGATTATTACGGAGAAGGCAATGGCAAGCCACTCCAGTACTCTTGCCTAGAAAATCCCATGGATGGAGGAGCCTGGTAGGCTGCAGTCCATGGGGTCACTAAGGGTCGGACACGACTGAGCGACTTCACTTTCACTTTTCACTTTCACACATTGGAGAAGGAAATGGCAACCCACTCCAGTGTTCTTGCCTGGAGAATCCCAGGGACGGGGGAGCCTGGTGGGCCTCTGTCTATGGGGTCACACAGAGTCGGACATGACTGAAGTGACTTAGCAGCAGCAGCAGCATGATTATTAACCCTATTTTACAGATGGGAAAACTGAGGTCTAGAGAGGTGAAATAACCTACCCACAGTCAGACAGCCAGTGAGTGATGGAAAAGAAAGTGAAAGTCACTCAGTCGTGTCCAACTCTTTGCAACCCTATGGAATTCTCCAGCCCAGAATACTGGAGTGGGTAGCATTTCCCTTCTCCAGGGGATTTTCCCAACCCAGGGATCGATCCCAGGTCTCCTGCATTGCAGGTGGATTCTTTACCAGCTGAGCCACAAGGGAGAAGAACCCAAAATTCAGGTCTGTCTGGTTTCATAGGCCTCGCCTTTTCTTTACAGTTTTTTGTTTATTTGTTTAATTTGGTAAAAAGAATCACACAACCATCCCCTTTCCCAGTAGAAGAGAGTTTTCCTTCTGGTGTAGTTCTCCAGAGCTATTTCCTGCATGTATATTCTGTTTTGCATGTGTGTGCTCAGTCGTGTCTGACTGTCTTGCAACCCCATAGACTGTAGCCTTCCAGGCTCCTCTGTCCATGGAATTTTCCAAGCAAGAATATTGGAGTGGGTTGACATTTCCTACTCCAGGGGATCTTCCTGGCCCAGAAATCAAACCCATGTCTCTTACATCTTGTTTATTGGCAGTTGGATTCTTTACCACTGAGCCATCTGGGAAACCATATTCCATTTTAATCTTACTCATAATGGGGGTTATATCCACCACTCTCCACCTGGATTTTCACTTAACAGAACTTCTTGAACAGGGTTTTGAATTAGTATGTACAGATTGGGCGTGTCACTTTTTATCTGCTTAGTATTCTGTACCTGTGGCCATATTGATTCATCCGTTCTGTTCCGTTCAGTCGCTCAGTCGTGTCTGACTCTTTGCGACCCCGTGGACTGTAGCCTACCAGGCTTCTCCGTCCATGGGATTCTCCAGGCAAGAATACTGGAGTGGGTTACCATTTCCTTCTCCAGGGGATCTTCCTGACCCAGGGATCGAACCCTGGTCTCCCGCATTGGAGGCAGACGCTTTAACCTCTGAGCCACCAGGGAAGCCCAGTCTTCTGTAAATGGTCACCCAGGTGGATTCCAGAGGTTTCTCTTCCCAACCACTGCCAGTGCCGATGTGCAAACTTGACCAACACACCTGACCGCCTCTTGTCAATGTGGCCACGACCTCTCTCTGGACTTAAGATTCCTTCCAGTCCTAACTACAGCCTCTGATCCTTCAGCTGGAGAAGGACCGGAGCAGGTGTTCTCAGTCCCTCCTGACAGGGGTCAGAGGCCCTGCAACAGGGTGAGAGGGCCGGTGGAGGGTCAGCTGGTCCATTTGCCTCCTGCAGGCCCAGCCACGTGCAGAACTCCCAGAGGAGAACTGCCCACCCTGTGCACTCCTCTCTTAAAAGAAGAAACACGTGGCATGCACAGATGGCCCTCACGCCCCATCACTGTTTCCTGCCCCTCCCACTTGGCCCAAGGCCTCTAATCCCCTTTTTCCATCTTGTCCCCTCAGGCCAACTTTCCTTCCTCCTGTTCCCTCTGCAGAGGGTGGAGCAGATGGTGACCTTGCTCTCCAAGTTCAGAGCTGCCCCTCCTGAGAGGTGGCCTCAGATGACCCATGGATGTGGAGGGGGCCCTGGTAAGCAGCCAGCCAGGGGGCCTGTTGATAGGAGCTGCTGCAGGACAACGGGGCTACAGGCAGTTTGGGAAGTCGCCTCAAACCCAAAAGGCCCTCAGTGACCCAACTAAGTCAAATGAAGCGTGAATTGCACCTCGCCTCCAACAGTTTTCTTTCTGTTCCTACAAAGCTCAAGAGAGGCAGGAACGGGGAGGAGGACTCTTCTGGACCCTTCTCAATATCGTGCTGAAGGACATGCATCCTGGGAGCAGAGAAATCGGGGTTTGAATGAGCCTGGAGACCCAGGTTCGATCCCTGAGTCGGGAAGATCCCCTGGAGAAGGGGATGGCGACCCTCTCCAGTCTTCTTGCCTGGAGAATCCCATGGACAGACGAGCCTGGTGGGCTACAGTTCATGGGGTCGCAAAAAGTCAGACACAACTGATCGACTGAGCACTCAAGCACACAAACGCCAACGACACGACCCAGAGTTACCCACTCAAGACCTCAGTGTCAATAGCTGTCAAATGGGAGTTAGAAAACTGACCTAAACTGATCTAACAGCAGCAGCTGCCCTATGCGGCCAGTAGGACATTTGCTGAGGTGGCATTTGCTTGCCAAGGAGGACATATGTCCCAGGGGAAAGAAGTCTTTCTGCAGAAGTGGGGACCTCCCAGCTCACTGAGGGGAGTCGCAGAGTAAGAGGGGCTGGCGGGATAGCCCCCAAGAGGCTGAGAGGTGGGGGCCACCCCGGCTCCCTGCTCTTCCAGCTCCCTCTGCCCCTTTCCCCCGTGCTGAGGGTCAAGTGTCCACCCCTGCCTGGGTGATCCTGGCCCCCTCGGGTGAGTCTCTGAGGCCCCTGCTTCCTCAGCGCTGCCTGGGCTGTGACAGGCGCCTGGGAGCCATGCCCTGCTGTGGAAGCTGACGTGGCCCCTGAGTCCCGAGAGACCCTCAGGGCAATGGAGGGGGGTCAGAGAGTTGGGCAGGACCTGAAGGGGCACACGCCACTCTCCCTGTGAGAGGCCCTGGGGTGGCAGTCTGTGGGAGACCCCACCCTACTGTGGTGGCAGCCAGGTCTGCCTCCCTCTGGGAAGTGCCCTGAGCTGGCGGGGGAGTCGTGGTGAGGGGTGCATGCAACTGGGCATCCCTGAGCCCCTGAGTGTCCCGCACAACCCCCGCTCCAGTGGCCTCCAGGGAGGAGGAGAGGCCTCCAGCACCCCCAGGGACCCCACCTGCCTCATCAGACAGGTGCCAGGAGAGGCTGGCAGGAGGCGCGGATCGGGCGCATCTGAAGCCAGCATCTCCCCCTCACGCGCGTCCTCTCCTGCAGCCTCTCTTCCTAGCTCTGACTCTGTGGGCATCAGTCTCGGCCTCTGCCCAAACCTCTTTCCCCTGTCTGCCTCTGCCTGCCCCTGGCACCCTGACCTCCAGCCCCCTCCTGCCCCTCTTCCCCTTTAGCCTCCCCTCACCCCCATTTTTCTCTACCTGAAAAGAACCCCAGCCCCCTGAGGTTTGGGGAAGGCGGGGTTTGGGGACTCAGAGGCCAGGCCCTACCCCAGAGGCCATCGCCAGCTCCGCAGGAGGCCACGGCCCCAGGAACCACCGCCGCTGTGAGCGCCCCTTTCATTCGATCGTTTAACTTCCTCGCTTCTAACGGGACCCACACGGAGAGACAACCAACCCGTCATCCTCTCTCCAAGAGTCCCTTCCTTTCAGGGAACTTTGTCGTCCAAGCTTCTCGTCTCCAGAACAGGGAGGGTATGGAGGAGTGTGGTGCCAGGCCGCAGGGTCTGAGGGCAGCTCTTTGGACTTTCTGGGTTTTTCCCACCTCTCCTCCAGCCCAGTGGGGTTTGGAATTAGTCACGTTGGGTCCATACTGGGCTGGAATGGCGTCACGTGTGCTGGTGAGATGCCAGAGCCGTGAGGATAGGGTGTTGAATGATAGGAGACTCTTCTCATTGGCAGAAACATATTTGAGACCCTGGCCATCATGAAGCACAGGCTGGTCCCCAGGGGGATGTCTTGCCCGCCCTTGGGCCTGGATTGGTGGCACAACTGGCCTGGATTCAGTTGGCAGAGTTGGGTCCCGTTTGTCCCCTCCGCACTGCCTTCGGCACCTGGCACCCCTTGGCACAGTGGATGGTACCCCAGGCACCTCTTGGATGCCGGCCAAGATTTTCCAAATTCACCCCTTTGCAATCTCCGGGTCTCCAGCTGTCCGGCCCCCGTTTTAACTGGAAGTTGGCTGGCACAGAGTTCAGCAAGCCCTCCCTGCCAACTTCCTCACTGCCTAGCTTTTGATTCTAAAGCCATCTTTATGCCAATCCCACAAAAAGGAGCCCAAACCAACAACAACAGGAAGGGAAAGAACAATAAAAAATGTCACAGGCTCAGTGGTTGTTTCCAGTAGGTCTTGAGGGTCCAGAGAGGTCCTTTTGTGCAGCCAGGACCAGGACAGAGCATCTGGGCTGAGTTACTGGCCCAGCTACAAAGGCGTCCCCTTCCCAGTGGCTCAGGACTTGCCAAAGATTCCAGAAAAACAAGAGGATTTGAGGTTGAAAAGTAGTTTAGGGATTGTGTTCATATTCTTGTAAATGATACCCAGTATTCCTCCAAGTGAATAGGAAAAGCTTAGGCAATTTAAACATAATATAGCCAACAAGGCTGATGGAGACAGGCAGTCGTGGTCTCCGTCCCTCATGGGGCCCCAGCCATGGGCAGTTTTCAGAAAAGGCCTGGCCCTCTCTGCTGTCTTGAAGTTGGGTGCTGGGATAGTGACAGAGGACTGGGAAGGCTGAGTGGCATCACACCTCTTTACACGGTAATTTGTGCAGACTCTGAAAGGAGTGAAGGAATAGAGGAGGAAGAAGTGAATTTTTAAAGTAATTTTTTTATTTCCTAAAAAGGCACGGATTTGAGTTTTATCTCTGCCTTCCTAAAGATGCTTATTAGGTGCTTCTCTGTTCGCTTCTGCACCCACCCCTGTCCTTCACTAACCCACTGCCCAGGTCTGAGTTCACCACTGACCCGTTTTGTTTTTTTTTTCTTTCTATTTGCCCATTGCCCAACTGAGGATGTGTTTAGGGTTTTTTTTTAATGACCCCCCCGCCCCGCACACACACACACACACACCCTGGTCCTATGAATTAAACATAGATAGATAGATATAGGCAGATGGAGTGAGAGAGACACCAGTATCAATCTCTATCAGTCTCTATCTCTTTATCTAAATCCACTGATTAATCAATAAAGGAAGCAGAGACCGGAAATTCAAGGCTCTGTCACTTACCTGCCCAGAGACCCCTGCTGGTCTTCAGCTATATTACAGCCCATCCCTGCATGGAATTCTCCAGGCCAGAATACTTGAGTAGGTAGCCTTTTCTTTCTCCAGGGGATCTTCCCAACCCAGGGATTGAACCCACGTCTCCCGCATTGCAGGTGGATTCTTTACCAACTGAGCTATCAGGGAAGCCCTCTGGATGTGCTAGACAATTTTTAACAGCAAGTTCTTGGGGGAAGGGGGTGAGAAGCCCTGACTATAGCCTTTCCTGATTCCTGTGATGTAAACCATTCCCACCGTGGCTGACGTCACATTACTAGTGTGATGTCACAGACAGTGGAGCTGGGAAGAGATGCACACGGCTGCTCTCACGAGTCATGTCTGCTGCATCCAGCACACCACACGGGAGACCATTATGGGATAGACCCAGCTGGCCTCTCAGGCCGGAAGTCCCCCGATCCCTTCTCTGTCCATGGCTGCCCCAGGGGTTTGAGACACTTTCCCATCAGCCGGTTCTTACCCTTTCTCCTCAATTCCTGGTCCACCTTCCACCCCTCCTCTTCCTCCAGCAAGTACAGACCAGGGTCAACAGTCCTTACCCAATGGCAGCCGGAAACCACAGCCAGGACAGCAGGCCTTTATTTTTTTAAAAAAGGAACTATAAACCAAATCAATGTATTCCCCACCCCCGAAATATGTAAACTTATAAAAGAAAGTGTTCCCTTGTTACTGAAAGCGGAGAGTGAGGGAAAGGAGAAGGTGGAGCCGCTGAGGGACAGGCCCACTGAGCTGGCCCAGCCCCGGAAGGTCATGGCCTGTGACCTGGACTCTGTGGTCGATGCCTCAGGAAAGGAGGAGGCAGGCGGCCGGGGCGGCCGCGGGCCAGCGTGGAGCCCTGGGCGGTCACTCGGGAAGGAAGGCCACTCAGGGCCGGGCTGAGGAAAGGAACTCCAAGCACTGTCGCAGAGCCTCCAGGCCCCGGGAGGTCAGATGCTCATTTCATACAGCGGTTCAACTCCACCCACTCGAGAGAGAGAGAGAGAAAAGTGACCTTTATAACAGTTGAGGCAATTCCAGGAACAATCCCACACAGGAAGCATCTTCCCTGAGTGAGCCTGAGGCGGCCACGTGGGTCTCACCAGCTGGTCCCACTGCCCCACGTGCTGAGGACACCCTGCCCCTGTGTGTAGTTCCGCTGTTTGAAGATGTGAGGAGTTTTCACCCAGCTGGACCCTCCAGAGAGGCAACTGCTGGACGGGGACCTGTCCTCAGACCCTGGAGTCTATCCCAAACTGGTCCATCTTCAACACTGTGCCTTTCTGGGGGTGGGGAGGGGGGTGTTCCAAGAGAAATTTGAATAAAGCACGTTTTTCACCCAATGTAAAGGAGCAGAGAGAAGGGAGCGATGAGGCTCATGGAAGTGAAGGATGGAGGTCAGGAGACGATGGTGTGAAGTCAGCCTTGGCTGACCCAAAGTCACCACTGCACTGACCTCACCTTGACCCTTAGGGTGAATAGCCCCTACCTCACCTTCACTGCGACCTTCGCTCCTCCCCACTGTATGCTGAAATGAGCAGTGTAAGGCCCCCCTTAGAAAGGTGGGAACCCCTGAGTCATGGGCAGTTTCTCAGCACAGGAGACACTGTGGGGGTGATGCTTAGACACAGACAACGTTCAGTCAACATTCTAAAAACAGTAACTTATTTTCTATTAATTTTTTAAATTAATTTAAATTGGCATATAGTTGACTTACAGTGTGTTAGTTTCAGCCGTAGAGCAAAGTGCATCAGTTATACACATACCCACTCTCTTTTAGATTCTTTTTCCATAAAGGTCACGAGAGTGTTCACTGTGCTATCCAGCAGGTCCTTACAGTAGTGTGTATGAGTCAATGCCAATCTCCAATCCTTCCCTCTCCCTCTCATCCCCTGAGAACCATAAGTCTGTTTTCTATATCTGTGACTCCATTTCTGTTCTGTAAATAGGTTCATTTGCACCATTTTTTTTAGGTTCAACATATAAGCAATATCATATGATATTTATCTCTCTCTGACTTAACTTTACTCAGTACGACAATCTCTAGGTCCATCCACGTCACTACAAGTAGTGTTATTTCATCCTTCTCTATGGCTGAGTAATACTCCGTTGTATAAATGTACTGCATCTTCTTCATCCATGCCTCCACTAATGGACATTTAGGTTGTTTCCATGTCCTGGCTACTGGAAACAGTGCTGCAATGAATCCTTTCCATTAGTTTTGAGTCTTTCTGGTTACCATACAGGGAAGTCTGTATCAGCATTCTAGAGCTGCCACACAGAGTATCATGGAGCAGGAGGCTTAACCAATAGAAGTTCATTTTCTCACAGTTTTGAAGGCTGGATGGCCAGCAGCAAGGTATCTGCAGTGTTGGTTCCCTCCTGACTCCTTGGCTTGCAGACGGCCATTCCATCTTCTTCCTGTGTCATCACACAGCCTCCCCTCCATGTGTTCCTGTGTCCTAAACTCCTCTTAAAAGGACAGCAAGTCAGGGGACTTGCCTGGTGGCCCAGTGATTGAGACTCTGCGCTCCCACTGCAGGGGGCATGGGTTGGATCCCTGGTCAGGGAACTAAGATCCTGAAATCTCCATGGCGCGGCCAAAAAAAAAAAAAAAGGACGTCAGTCAGATTGGACTAGAGCCCATCCTAATGGCCTCATTTTAACTTAATTACCTCTTTAAAGATTCTGACTCTAAACGCAGTCCCATTCTGAAGGACTGGGGGTTGGGACATCAACATAAAAATTTCAGGGGGATACAACACAGCCCATAATACCCCCGCTCAATGCTGACATCACTCTGTTTTGACATTTTCTTCTTTCTAGAAAAGAGAGAGAAGACCTCAGACTAAGAGACTTGAAGGCAAGAGAACCCTGAGTCCAGAGATAATCATGCAGTGTTTCCATCAATTGCACATTGTCTTCTGGGACATGTGACGCTGACCAAATATGGCAGTGACTTAGTGTCACTTTTTAAAGTAAGTACACTGAAGAAATGAGTGAACTCTTCAGTAACATGAGGTACAGCATGAAGGTGGTACAGAGAGGAAATGGCATCTAGCCTAAAAGGCTTAGCAAATGGGATTGGATGGATGCCCGAGGCTGGCTCTGTTACAGCAAGGACTGGAACCCAGGGCCCAACCTCCAAGTCCAGATCCTTTCAAATAACCGGTGCTGTGCCAGTGGGTGTTCGGTGCTCAGGGAGGGTAGAAATCTGTGCTTTGGTGTCTTAGCCCATTGAGGCTGCTATAACAGGATACTGTAGACTGTGTGGCTTCTAAACAACAAACATTTTTTTCTCTCAGTTCCAGAGGCTGGAAATCCAAGATCTGACTGCCAGTATCTTTCTTCCAGGTTGCAGATTACTGACTTCTCACTGTTCTCACGGGCTTCCCAGGTGGCGCAAGTGGTAAAGAACCCACCTGCCATTGCAGGAGACATAAGAAACACCGGTTTGATCCCTGGGTCAGGTAGATCCCCTGGAGGAGGGCATGGCAACCCACTCCAATATTCTTGCCTGGAGAATCCCATGGAGAGGAGCCTGGTGGGCTACAGTCCATAGGCTCACAGAGTCTGACAACAACTGAAGCGACAGCACACACTGTTCTTACACGGCAGAAGGGGTGCAGGCTTTCTCTGGGTCTCTTGCATAAGTGCACTAATTATTTTTTGATATTTTTTTTATTTTGGCCAAGTTGGGTCTTAGTTGCAATCTTTGTCCCCTGACCAGGGATTGAACCTGGGCCCCCTGCACTGGGAGAGCAGAGTCTTAGCCACTGGACCACCAAGAAGGTCCCAAAGGTACTAATTATGGATGAGGGTCCCACCTTCATGACCTAATAACATCCAGAAGTCTCTCACCTCCTAATACCATCCCCCTTAGGGACTAGGATTTCAACATACGGATTTGGGAGCCTAGGGGACAGAGCATTCAGAGAGTACAGTCTTACAAGTCTTGATGCCACCACGTCCAGACTGCAACACACTGGACATGTTCCTTAAACTTTTTTGTCCTCTCTGTCTCTATCCACAGGGTTGTGATAGAATCTAAAAAGCTAATATACATATGTGCTTATCCTGGTACCGGGTCTGCAGTGAGGCCTTGATTAATATTGGCTATTGATCATGACCATAGAAAGAATCGTGGAACACCCTCTGACACAACTGAACTCCGGGTGTGTGTGTTTATTTTTTTAAGAAAAAATCTAGAAACCAACATCCTGTGAGCACCTCCCATTATGACTCAAGCACATGTGGGCACCAGTGAGCCATGAATGAGGGGTCAGTTTCCATCTGATGCCCCTGGGGCAGGTATCAGAAGGCACACCCCTTGGCCCAGAACCGGGACCCTAGGAGGAGGACTTGGGAATCTGTTTTAACAAGTGCTCTGCATCATTCTGATATGCTCTTTGTATCAGAACCACTGACCCAGAGCCAAACTTGTCTCCCTGTATGGCCTGTGGGTTGGTCAGCCTACAGTCTGGCCCAACTGGTCTCTCTTAACTACTAGATGAAAACAACCTCACTCAGAAAATGTACCTTGTTAGAAGTATTTTCCCATAATTGACCATAATATGGAGATGCAGGGGAGTTTGGTGCTTTGCTTTGCTTTTTAAGTATACTCCTTCATTTTGAGATAATTGTAGATCCACACAGAGCGGTAAATAATAAAGACCCCATGTACCAAAAGAACCCTCCTGTAAGTGTAGGAGACATAAGAGACGCTGGATCAATTCCTGGATGGGGAAGATCCCCTGAAGAAAGGCATGGGTACCTACTCCAGTATGCTTGCCTGTAGAATCCCATGGACAGAGGAGCCTGGCGGGCTATAGTCCATAGGGTCGCAAAGAGTCGGACACCAGTGAATCGACTTAGCACACACAGATACACACCCTTTCCCCAGCTTCCCCCAGCAGTGACATCTTTTAAAACTCTAGTACAGCACCACAACCAGGGTGGTGACATGGATGCTGTCAACCTATAGGACACGTCTATCAGAAGAAGGATCCTTCATTGCCCCATCAAATCCTTAACTCCTGGCAGCCAAGAAATAAGTGGCAGAAAGGGAGGCCAGTGCAGAAGCGCACACGGGAAACTGCTCAGTGCAGAGCCCCCAGTACAGCAGCAGGAAGGGGCTTGGCAGCCTGAGCCAAGGGGACTCATTTTTTTTAGGAAAATACTTCAGAGACAAATCTGCTAGAGGAAGCCTTAAACAGTGTATAAGTGAAGTTGAAACCTACAAAGACCTAATGGAGGCGGTGGAAAGGATGTAGGAACGTGGGCATCAGGGCCTCATGTTTTCTGCTGGCCTCTCTGGTATGGGGGGACAGGGGGCAATGGGGTGGCCAGGAGAAGGGAACGGAAGGAGGACCAGGCGTGGGGGTTGGTGGAAACCCAAGAGGAGGTCAGATGATTTCTGCTTCTCAGCATCTGAAATGAAAGAATAAAGAGATCAACCAGCCCCTTCCCTCTCCAGACCCCTGTGATACAGTTTTGCACAGTTAATCGCATCTTGGAACCTGTTTTTTTCTACATTAAAGAGAAAAAAAATGTCCACTGAACTGGTTCCACCTCTGACGAAACTCTGTGGTTTCTACAGCCTGAACTTGAGCAACACTGGACCATCAGAAAATTCTTTCCTTCTGTGGCATCTCTTAAAATCTCCCAGAGTGATGCCTGATCTAGTCTCCCACCCTGTTCCCATAAAGAGAGCTGGTCTGGGTGAATGAGGTCGCCTAAAAATATATATTTTATTGTCCCTCTTTCTGCTCCCTCTGCCCCCACCCACTGTCCTTGCCACCCACTGTCCTTGCCCTCTCTGGGACCCACAGCAGGAGGGCTCCTGCTGGAAAGGGTGACCTGCAAGCCTGTCTCACTCTGAGATGCGCTGCCAAGCAGTTTGTTTGCTTTTCTTTTTTCATCTGAACTCCAAATACCTCAGAGCCAGCACCTGCAATTTTCCCTAACACATCCTTTGAACTCGCTGCAAGTTAAACCATAGAAGGTTTCATTTCTCAGCTGCAGTGTATGTCGCCTTCCCCCCCTACCCCATTTGCTTCCAAGAAACACCCCGCTCCTCCTTCCCTGCCCCAGCTCCCAACCAGACAACAAAATGGAAATCTGAACTTCAACAACAGCGCCCTTGCTTGGCTCTGGGTAAACAGCATGGTGAGAAGAAATCCCTGGCTCCCTCGCCCTCCTCCCTCTCAAATCTGAGCCGAGAACACCATAAACAGCAGCCGTGCGGAGGGGCAGATGGGCACATCCAGACTGGACAGATGTAATTAGTGGCGGCGTTCCTTTGTGTGCCATGACGAGACAGCAGGGTGCTGCCACCCATGTGATGCATTGGCAAATGTCTCTGTCACTCATTTTCACAAACCCAATTCAATGGGTTTTTGAAAAAGTGCCTGCCACAAGGGAACAAAGGCAGGCAGAAAAAATAGAAGGACAACTCAGCCGGTGTTCCAAAGTTACTTGAGAGTTGCTCTGCGGACAGGGAAGCCAAACCAACTGGATGACTCTGCAGGCCAGAGTTCAGGTGGTCAGAGAACCTGGGGTTCACAGGACAGACAGAGGGCAAAGCTCCAGATTCACAGTCAGAAGAGTTAAGCTTAAATACCCAGGTGTTCTTCATGCAGCTGTCACATGCCTCAGTCTTACTTTTCCCATCTGCTTAATGGGTGTATTGATACCAGTGTTTTATCTCTAGACTTGTGGGGAGGCTTGAAGGAGAGCACTTGGAAGAGTGAGTGCTTTGGGATCTATAGGATGGGGTTGTGGCTTGGGGAGCCAGAAAGGCAGATCGCATGCTATAACACTGAGCATTAGCTTCTTCCAGGTAGGAACCCTGCTGGCCCCCCTTCATGAAGTACAAGGGTTAATAAGGTAACATACATAATCCCAGAACCTACATGGTCCATCTCAGTGCAGCTGCACAGGTGAAGAGGCCAGTCTAAAGTGTTTTCCATTTTCCCCAAACTCTGAAGGAGATCCAAATACCAAGTTCTGGGAACTTGTTAAAACCCCGTTTCTCTCCCTTCCTCTCTCCTCACCCCCAGCGGTCGCCCTGGCACCCCTCTGTGCATCTCTCAGTCCTTTGCTCTACCTTTCCTGTTTGCTGGAGCTCAGTGTAGCCTCTCTGCCTCAAAAGAATCCTTTTTACGTGTGGGTGGTGATCCAGATGGTCCAGATGGGATTCTCGAGGGCAACTGGTTGCAGAGGACGTCTCCAGGGTTAATAATTATTTTTTGTGCCAAGGCGATTGTTTCTTTTGATGGTGTCCTCAAAGCTCTCCGTGGCCCAAATTTAAGAGCTTATGCAAACGTCGAAAACAAATTATGACTTTTGGGATTTTTTTTTCCTCCCAAATCTCCTTTTTAGCTCATTTCCTGCTTTCCCTCTGGGTGAAAATGAAGATTTGAGTTCCTGCTTTTCTTGAGAGGCGTCTTTCAGAACATAAACCCACGGCCTCTCCGAGTTGAAAGAGGCTTCAGGGTTCACCTAGTACAATCTCAGGTGATATTTAAAGGCCGCATCCCATAGCACAGTCTCTGCATGGAGACCTCCAGGGAGGGGGTATTCTCCTTCTTTCTGAGGCCCAGCAGATGATGTCTGACTTCCTCCCAAGTGAGCCGTCCCCAAGGGACACTCCAGCCTCTATGTCCAGGCTCTGCACCTCCCCGCCCCACACAGCCAATCCCAGGGAAGGCTGAATGAAGGAAATGAGCCAGAAACGTCCCGTTTACAGAAGGTGCCCCAAATGTTCAAGCAGATGCGAGTTTTGAAGAATGATTTAACTTTCATTCATCATCTTGGCATGCTCAGTCATGTCTGACTCTGCCAACCCATGGATTGTAGCCCACCAGGCTCCTCTGTCCCCGGAATTTTCCAGGCAAGAATACTGAAGTGGGTAGCCATTTCCTACTCCGGGAGATCTTCCTGACCCAGGGACCGATCCCACATCTCTCACGTCTCCTACCTTGTCAGGCAGATTCTTCACCACTGCGCCACCTGGGAGGGTATGATCAACTAGAATTCCTCTCAGAGTCACAATGAAGTTGTCTCAGAAAAGGGAATTGGAAAAACACTGAAGTCAGGAGCATGCGCCGCAGCCAGGCCTGCTGATGGAGGCCATCTCTCAACATTTCAGGAGAAGTTTAAGTAATTCATCAAGGAGATTGATACTTTTCATGGAAAACAAGAACACTTAGCTTCCCTTGCCTACTGAGATTGAGGGGAAAATGGCCTCATTTGCTGTGGGATGGGAAGGGGAGGGTCAATATCTACGGAAAACTGCCGTGACAGACTGATGCTAAGTCATATCCAGGAGAAATGTCGTTTATGCCCCTTTCCTCTCAGCAGCTGGAGAAACTCAAGGGTAGTACTGGTCTTGCTCCCCTCTGGGTCCCACGCGGCTCAGGGACTGTCGTGTAGAGATGTACCCAACTAGCACCTATTCAGGAGAGCAGGCTTTCTAGAGAGGGGCATTCACAAGGCCACTGACATCACTCTATTGGTTGGATTAAGACTCAGACCGTTTTCACTGAAATTTTATTTTGTCTTCTTCCATGTTCTTCTCTGAGAGTGAACTCTGTGTCAGAGATGACCTCAGAACACATTTATTTATTTATTCTTTTGTGGGCCAAATTGTTAAAGGCTTTACTAAATTTGTTACAATATTCCTTCTGCTTTATGTTTTGGTGTTTTGGCCACAAGGCATATAGGATCTTCACTCCCTGGTCAGGGATTGTACCTGCACCCCCTGCGTTTGTAAGGTGACCAGGGAAGTCCCGGGATGCTCCCTTTTTTAACAGGCAACTGAACCCCCCAGGTCGGTTTCCCTAGCCTGGGGCTAGGAGTGCTCTTTGTAATAAGATTCCCAGATGTTTCTGACGCATAGAGTTTAGGAAGCACTACTCTGGTTAAGGAGGTGGCGTTCTCTTTTCACTTAGCAGTGACAAACCTGCACTGGTTGACTTTGTCTTCAGTTGAATTTGTTCAGTCCATTGTATCCGACTCTCTGTGACCCAATGGACTGCAGCACGCCAGGCTTCCCTGACCTTCACCCTCTCCCGGAGCTTGATCAAACTTATGTCCATTGAGTTGGTGATGCCATCCAAACATCTTATCCTATGTCACCCCCTTCTCTTCCTGCCTTCAATCTTTCCCAGCATCACAGTGTTTTCCAATTAGTTGACTCTTCACATCAGGTGGTCAAAGTATTGGAATTTCAGCATCAGTCCACCCAATGAATATTCAGGGTTGATTTCCTTTAGAATCGACTGGTTTGATCTTGCAGTCCGAGGGACTTGTCTTCTTGCCACTTTTAATCCTTGCAGCCGAAGTTAAGCAGATACTGGACTCATGCTATGAGTCCCAAACTGCCCACAAGGCACACACAGAGGCCACATCAGACTGACAGGAGTGCCAGAGGCTACCTTATACTTTCAAGGAGAGACACAGGGATAGCTGACACTGACTTAGCTCAAGATGGTTCATAGTCTCAACATATCTACATTCCTTCTGATGGAGTCATCTCTATCCAAAGCTGGGTTTCTGGTGGCTGCTGTGAGAAAAAGGAAACAGCATACAAAATCACTGTGGCCAGGATCTAAGGGGCGTCAGTCTGACTCCAAGGTCTGAGGAGCTGGGAGGAGCCCACAGGTGTACATGTTCCATTAATAAATACTTCTGGTTATTTTTGAATGAAATAGAAATACTCTTTAAATTTTGATTTGTGTATATTATCTTAAATGTCAGCTATGAGACGCCGGCCCCGGCGCAACGAACCACACAAAGAGGTGCAGCCGTGAGGAGCTACCCCACGCCTGAGGCCAGGGCCGGCGGCCGAGAGGAGCTACCCCACGTCCAACAGGCGGTGGCTGCGCGGGCGCAGGAGGGCTGAGAAGAGCTACTCCACGTTCAAGGTCAGGAGGGGCGGCCTTGAGGAGATACCCCTCGTCCAAGGTAAGGTACAGCAGCTGCACTTTGTTGGGGCGGCTGTGAAGAGATTTTCCACGACCAAGGTAAGAGAAACCCAAATAAGACGGTAGGTATTGCTAGGGGGCAGCAGAGGGCAGACAAACTGAAATCATAATCACAGGAAACTAGCCGATCTGATCACATGGACCACAGCCGAATGTGGTCCACTGGAGAAGGGAATGGCAAACCACTTCAGCATACTTGCCTTGAGAACCCCATGAACAGTGACAAAGGGCAAAATGACAGGATACTGAATGAGGAATTCCCCAGGTCGGTAGGTGCCCAGTATGCTACTGGAGCTCAGTGGAGAAATAACTCTAGAAGGAATAAAGGGATGGAGCCAAAGCAAAACCAATACCCAGTTGTGGATGTGACCAGTGACAGAAGCAAGGTCCGGTGCTGTAAAGAGCAATATTGCATAGGAACCTGGAATGTTAGGTCCATGAATCAAGGCAAATTGGAAGTGGTCAAACAGGAGATGCCAAGAGTGAACATAGACATTCTAGGAATCAGTGAATTAAAATGGACTGGAATGGGTGAATTTAACTCGGATGACCATTATATCTACTACTGTGGGCAGGAATCCCTTAGAAGAAATGGAGTAGCCATCATGGTCAACAAAAGAGTCCGAAATGCAGTACTTGGATGCAATCTTAAAAATGACAGGATGATTTCTGTTCGTTTCCAAGGCAAACCATTCAATATTACAGTAATCCAGGCCTATGCCCCAACCAGTAATGCTGAAGAAGCTGAAGTTAATCGGTTCTATGAAGACCTACAAGACCTTTTAGAACTAACACCCAAAAAAGATGTCCTTTTCATTATAGGGGACTGGAATGCAAAAGTAGGAAGTCAAGAAACACCTGGAGTAACTGGCAAATTTGGCCTTGGAGCACGGAATGAAGCAGGGCAAAGGCTAATAGAGTTTTGTCAAGAGAATTCACTGGTCATAGCAAACACCCTCTTCCAACAACACAAGAGAAGACTCTACACATGGACATCACCAGATGGTCAACACCGAAATCAGATTGATTATATTCTTTGCAGCCAAAGATGGAGAAGCTGTATACAGTTAGCAAAAACAAGACCAGGAGCTGACTGTGGCTCAGATCATGAACTCCTTATTGCGAAGTTCAGACTTAAATTGAAGAAAGTAGGGAAAACCACTAGACCATTCAGATATGACCTCAATCAAATCCCTTATGATTATACAGTGGAAGTGAGAAATAGATTTAAGGGACTAGATCTGATAGATAGAGTGCCTGATGAACTCTGGACGGAGGTTCGTGACATTGTACAGGAGACAGGGACCAAGACCATCCCCATGGAAAAGAAATGCAAAAGAGCGAAATGGCTGTCTGAGGAGGCCTTACAAATAGCTGTGAAAAGAAGAGAAGCGAAAAGCAAAGGAGAAACGGAAAGATATAAGCATCTGAATGCAGAGTTCCAAAGAATAGCAAGGAGAGATAAGAAAGACTTCCCCAGTGATCAATGCAAAGAAATAGAGGAAAACAACAGAATAGGAAAAACAAGAGACCTCTTCAAGAAAATTAGAGATTCCAAGGGAACATTTCATGCAAAGATGGGCTCGATAAAGGACAGAAATGGTATGGACCTAACAGAAGCAGAAGATATTAAGAAGAGGTGGCAAGAATACACAGAAGAACTGTACAAAAAAGATCTTCCCGACCAAGATAGTCACGATAACGTGATCACTGACCTAGAGCCAGACATCTTGGAATGTGAAGTCAAGTGGGCCTTAGAAAGCATCACTACGAACAAAGCTAGTGGAGGTGATGGAATTCCAGTTGAGCTATTACAAGTCTTGAAAGATGATGCTGTGAAAGTGCTGCACTCAATATGCCAGCAGATTTGGAAAACTCAGCAGTGGCCACAGGACTGGAAGAGGTCAGTCTTCATTCCAATCCCAAAGAAAGGCAATGCCAAAGAATGCTCAAACTACCGGACAATTGCCCTCATCTCACACACTAGCAAAGTCATGCTCAAAATTCTCCAAGCCAGGCTTCAGCAATATGTAAACCGTGAACTCCCAGATGTTCAAGCAGGTTTTAGAAAAGGCAGAGGCACCAGAGATCAAATTGCCAACATCCGCTGGATCATGGAGAAAGCAAGAGAGTTTCAGAAAAACATCTATTTCTGCTTCATTGACTATGCCAAAGCCTTTGACTGTGTGGATCACAATAAACTGTGGAACATTCTGAAAGAGATGGGAATCCCAGACCACCTGACCTGCCTCTTGAGAAACCTGTATGCAGGTCAGGAAGCAACAGTTAGAACTGGACATGGAACAACAGACTGGTTCCAAATAGGAAAAGGTGTACGTCAAGGTTGTATATTGTCACCTTGCTTATTTAACTTATATGCAGAGTACATCATGAGGAACGCTGGGCTGGAAGAAGCACAAGCTGGAATCAAGATTGCTGGGAGAAATATCAATAACCTCAGATATGCAGATGACACCACCCTGATGGCAGAAAGTGAAGAGGAACTCAAAAGCCTCTTGATGAAAGTGAAAGAGGAGAGTGAAAAGGTTGGTTTGAAGCTCAACATTCAGAAAACAAAGATCATGGCATCTGGTCCCATCACTTCATGGGAAATAGATGGAAAAACAGTGGAGACAGTGTCAGACTTTGTTTTTTTGGGCTCCAAAATCACTGCAGATGCTGATTGCAGCCATGAAATTAAAAGACGCTTGCTCCTTGGAAGGAAAGTTATGACTAACCTTGATAGTATATTAAAAAGCAGAGACATTACTTTGCCAACCAAGGTCCGTCTAGTCAAGGCTATGGTTTTTCCCGTGGTCATGTATGGATGTGAGAGTTGGACTGTGAAGAAGGCTGATCGCCGAAGAATTGATGCTTTTGAACTGTGGTGTTGGAGAAGACTCTTGAGAGTCCCTTATACTGCAAGGAGATCCAACGAGTCCATTCTAAAGGAGATCAATCCTGGATGTTCATTGGAGGGACTGATGCTGAAGCTGAAACTGCAATACTTTGGCCACCTCATGCGACGAGTTGACTCACTGGAAAAGACTCTGATGCTGGGAAAGGTTGGGGGCGGGAGGAGAAGGGGACGACGGAGAATGAGATGGCTGGATGGCATCACCGACTCTGTGGACATGAGTTTGAGTGTACTCCGGGAGTTGGTGATGGACAGGGAGGCCTGGCGTGCTGTGATTCATGGGGTCGCGGAGAGTCGGACACGACTGAGCGACTGAACTGAACTGAACTGAACTGAATGAAACTGTTAGCACCCAAATGCTTATTAAGTTGCTGGGACCTGTTTAATCAATGGAGCTGTTAGTTTGGGGTTCGTTTGTTTAACCTAAGGACACTGAAAAAATTTGAGACTCTGGGGCGTCATGAACTGAGAAAATTCAGGAGCCTCTGGACTAAGGGGAACGGTCAGCAAATGTAATGTTAGCCTCAGAAACAAAGGAGATACAGGCTAAGTGACACCAGGAAGAAACAATAAAACAAGTCAAGAAAGTGCCGCATTTTACACTATGCCTGGTTTCCTTGATAAAGGCAATACCATTAAACAAAAAATAATAAAGATTGGGAGACTGTTCTAAATTGAAAGACATTACAATGCTAGTTCCTTGATTGAAACCTGGCTTTGAAATAAAGGACATTTGAAAATGTCCTCTAGTTTGAGAAGTTTGAATATGGAGTAGGTATTCAGTTCAGTTCAGTCGCTCAGTCATGACCGACTCTTTGCGACCCCATGAATCACAGCACGCCAGGCCTCCCTGTCCATCACCAACTCCCGGAGTTCACTCAGACTCATGTCCATCAAGTCGGTGATGCCATCCAGCCATCTCATTCTCTGTCGTCCCCGTCTCCTCCCACCCCCAATCCCTCCTAGCATCAGACTCTTTTCCAGTGAGTCAACTCGTCGCATGAGGTGGCCAAAGTATTGGAGTTTCAGCTTTAGCATCAGTCCTTCCAATGAACACCCGGGATTGATCTCCTCCAGAATGGACTGGTTGGATCTCCTTGCAGTCCAAGGGACTCTCAAGAGTCTTCTCCAGCACCACAGTTCAAAAGCATCAATTCTTCGGTGATCAGCTTTCTTCACAGTCCAACTCTCACATCCATACATGACCACGGGAAAAACCATAGCCTTGACTAGACGGACCTTGGTTGGCAAAGTCATGTCTCTGCTTTTTTAGTATGCTATCTAGGTTGGTCATAATTTTCCTTCCAAGGAGTAAGCGTCTTTTAATTTCCTGGCTGCAATCAGCATCTGCAGTGATTTTGGAGCCCAAAAAAATAAAGTCTGACACTGTTTCCACTGTTTCCCCATCTATTTCCCATGAAGTGATGGGGCCAGATGCCATAATCTTCGTTTTCTGAATGTTGAGCTTTAAGCCAAACTTTTCACTCTCCTCTTTCACTTTCATCAAGAGGCCTTTGAGTTCCTCTTCACTTTCTGCCATAAGGGTGGTGTCATCTGCATATCTGAGGTTATTGATATTTCTCCCGGCAGTCTTGATTCCAGCTTGTATATATTAAATAATTGTTTATTTTAAGTGGAATAAGTGTTACTATTTTAGATGAGCCATCTAATTTTTTAAAAAATAGTTTGGCAAAAAAAAGAAACTATGGCAGAAACATGGCTAATGATTATTAACAATTAGTGATATTATTAATAAATACAGATAAAGCTTTAATGTGATTGTGTTTTTCTTTTCTGAATGTTTTGAGACTCTGCCTATAAATAGTCTTCGTAAAGTAACAGGTTAGTGGTAAACTGAGCGATACAACTGGTCGGCGCTGAAGAAGCAGGATTGTAAAGACTTGGACAAATCCACTGAAATCCCTCCCAACTTTGCCACAAAACTGTACAAACCGGGCCTTCCCTGGTGATCCAATGGCTAAGAATCCGCCCTGCAATGCTGGTGGGGGGTGGGGTGGGGGATATGGGTTCAATTCCTGGTTGGGGAACTAAAGTCCCATGTGCTGTGGCGCAGCAAAGCCTGTGTGCCACAGCTAAAGAGTCCATGTGCTGCAACGAAAGATCCCACGTGATGCTCTGAAAACCCCATGTGCTGCAACTGAGACCTGCTGCAGCCAAAATAAATATTTTAAAAATTGTACTGAGAATGGCACCTTAGCTGCTGACTCTTTTGCAAAGTAAAGTAACTCATTTCCTTAATGAAAAAAATCAGAGGAAAGTCTCAGAGTTCTGTACACGGAGGGCCCACTTTATTTTCACTCCACACAGTTGAACAAGGAGCTGGGGACAGGCTGCTGGTATCTGCATCCATGAGAACTGAGACAGGAAATATGGAAGGTAGGATGATGGGGAATGTAGGGGTCCTGGGTTCCTCGACATCCCATCCCAGCATCACCGCAGCCCCCTGGTCCCAGGGCTCCTGTCAAATGTTCTCTGGGGTGGACTTCTTAAGGGGATGCCCCTTAAGAACTGTCCCCCAGATGCTGGCAGTGTTCTGTAGCTGGACCTGGTGCGGATTCCATGTGTGTAAACAAACCAGGGAGGCTTCCCAGGTGGCTCAGTGGTAAAGAATCTGCCTGCCAAGCAGAAGAGGGTTTGATCCCTGGGTTGGGAGGATCCCTTGGAAAAGGAAATGGCAACCCATTCCAGTTTTCTTGCCTGGGAAAACCCTTGGACAGAGGAGCCTGGTGGGCTACAGCCCACGGAGTCCCAAAGAGTCAGACACAACTGAACCACTAAACCACCACCACCAAACAAACATGAACATCCACTGAGCTGCCCGCTCAAGATCTGTATGTTTACTGAAAATTAATTATTCCTCAGTTGAAGAAAATAAAGCCCTCCCCTTACCTCTGAAATAATAATGCAGCCCAGAGATCTGGGGAGAAAAGAGTGAAATTGTAGCCTTTTCTCTTGGACGCTTCAGAAGTAATGAGTACATTTCAGAACAAACACCAAGATAAAAGAGGAAGATTTGGAGACAGACTTTTAAAACCCACCGATGAGAAGGAGAGAAATTTAATACCTCAACCATTTTAAACCTGTAAGCCTCTGTGCACAAAGCTAGTCGTTTCTTGATCTCTTTGTTAAAGTAGCTTTAGTACCGGGCAGTTTACTGTACAAAGTGTGCAGTTCTTTAATAAACTCACATCCAAACATCGTTTCCAGGTGCTTTCAAAAAGTTAGCAGCGACTTTAGAAATGAATGAAATGAAGGAAACAGTCCTCCACTGAGTGGGAGTCTTTGGGGCCAGTAGAGGCCAAGGGTTGGGGCTGGGAAGAGGCAAAAGAAAACCTCAGGGTAAGCCCAGGAAGTTCCTCGCCCTCCTGCCTAAACAACTATGGGAAGGTGGGGGCTAGGAAGGGTATCCACCTTTCTGCCACTCACACTAGAAGCCAGGGTTGTGGCCCTGGTCAGCTGCCCCACCCCCAGATCCTGGGTACTTGGAAGATGATTAGCAGAAAGATCCTTTTACAACTAGACCTGGGGAGGGGTCTCCACAGGACGCCTCTGGGGTGGGGGGAGAGGGAGACGTGTCCCAGGGCAGGTGGGAGTAATGCCCAGGGCCTGGGGAGGGTCCGGTAGCAAGACCCTCCCTGCAGGGAGCCAAGCTTCTCACTCCCTCTGTGGCTCAGCAGCTCCCCCGTGAGCCCGAGCCGGGAACTTCAGGAAGCCAGGTTCCCTCCTCCCGCAGGGTCGAGGACATCCTGGAAAGCACCAGGCAGCTTCTCCCAGGGAAACCACGCCAAGGGAAAGTCCCCAAAGATACAAGAAGCCCCTCGAAGGACATCTAGTGGATTCCCTTCCCCTTGCTTCAGATGCAAAATGCCCCAGCTCCCTGTTTTCACTGCTTTAAAGAAGACTGACCCCGAAGAACTGATGCTTTTGAACGCTGGTGCTGGAGAAGACTCTTGAGAGTCCCTTGGACTGCAAGAAAATTAAACCAGTCAATCCTAAAGGAAATCAACTCTGAATATTCATTGGAAGGACTCCAATACTTTGGAAGCTCCAATACTTTGGCCACCTGCTGCAAAGAAGCAACTCACTGGAAAAGACCTTGATGCTGGGAAAGATTGAGGGCAGGAGGAGAAGAGGGTGACAGAGTGAAATAATTGGATGGCATCACTGACTCAATGGACATAAGTTTGAGCAAACTCTGGGAGATGATGAAGGACAGGGAAGTCTGGCATGCTGCAGTCCTTGGGGTCACAAAGAGTCGGACACGACTGAGTGACTGAACAGCAACAAGCTTTGTCACACACTTTTTCTGTCAGAGACCTCTCTAAGACTTCTTGCCTTTAACTTGGCCACTTGGCTGGACTAGGAAGCTAGCTCCCAGTTGGGTTGGCAATTCAGCCGCCTCCCAGCCTTTATACTCAATTCCAGGCCCTCCTTGGTCTTCCCCTCCCAGGCTGCCCATCACATCCTCCAGTGCTGACCCTCTCCTGCTCAGAGACCCACATCTTCAACGTCAGTTATTTGAGCAATATTCAGGTCCAGCTCCCTGGTCCTGTGGCTCTTCTGTGACCACTCAAATGATGTGGAGAAGAAGCCCCAGCCAAGGAGACAGGAATTAGCCCAGGCTAGCAACCTGCCATTGGAGAAGGCAATAGCACCCAACTCCAGTACTCTTGCCTGGAGAATCGCATGGACGGAGGAGCCTGGTAGGCTACAGTCCATGGGGTCGCTAAGAGTCGGACATGACTGAGCGACTTCACTCTCACTTTTCACTTTTATGCTCTGGAGAAGGAAATGGCAACCCACTCCAGTATTCTTGCCTGGAGAATCCCAGGGACAGAGGAGCCTGTTGGGCTGCTGTCTATGGGGTCGCACAGAGTCGGACATGACTGACGCAACTTAGCAGCAGCAGCAACCTGCCATGGGCTTCCCTGGTGGCTTAGCTGGTAAAGAATCCACCTGCGATTCAGGAGACCCCAGTTTGATTCTTGGGTTGGGGAGATCCCCTGGAGGAGGGCATGGCAACCCACTCCAGCATTCTTGCCTGGAGAATCCCCATGGACAGAGGAGCTTGGCAGGCAACAGTCCATGGGGTCTCAAAGAGTTCAACACGACTGAGTGACTAAGCACAGCACAGGAACCTGCCACACCTTCCCTGTGTGACCTTGAGCAGACTACATGACTGGTAGTCATGATTGATTGACCAAGAGCTGTGCTATGCACATTACATGTATTATCTCACTGAATCTCATTGAGTCAGTGTTATCCCCATCTAACAGGTGAGGGAATTTAGGCTTGGAAGGATATGTGACTTGTCCAAGATCACAGAGCTAATCAATGATCAAGCTGGATTAGAATTTAAGCAGTTGAACTCCATGACGTAATCTCAGTTGAAATTCTCATGCTAGTCAATAGTAAAAAAGAAAAAAAAGTAGTAATAATAAAAATAATTGATGGGCTTCCTGGTGGCTCAGTGGTAAAGAATCTGGCTGCCAAAGCAGGAGACACAGGTTCGATCCCCGATCCTGGAAGATCCCACATGCCACAGAGCAACAACGCCTGTGCACCACAGCTGTTAAGCCTTGCCCTAGAGCCCACACACGGCTACTGCTGAGCCCTCGTGCCACAACTACTGAAACACACACCCTAGAGCCTGAGCTCTGCAACAAGAAAGGCCACCGCAACGAGAAGAAGCACGCGTGCCACAACCAGAGAGGAGCCGCTGCTCGCCGCAACTAGAGAAAAGCTGGTGCAGCAGCGAAGACCTAGCACAGCCAAAAATGAATCAGTAAATAAAACTATTTTAAAAGATAATTGAGATTCTTCCACTGCTAAGATCCAGGGGAAAGCTGCCAGTTTGGTAAACGTGGACCCACGTTTTCACATCTCCAGATGGGCCATGGTTAAGGTAACTACCTAAGAAAGTTGAGATAAATACTCCCTCCAGGAGGGGAGAGGACAGCCCTCCTGGGAGACCAGAGTCTTGATACAGATATTTACAAGGCAGCCAGCAGCACTATAGTTCTCCTTGATTCTTCTTAACCAGGGTAAGAGGGGCGACATGTGGACCAAAAGCCACATACTTGCAAAGACATCCTTCCTCTGGAGACCAAGAAACAGCAGATTCTTTTCCTGGGAACATCTCTATCAAATAGACATCTGTTACTCTTTGGCGATCTGTATGCCATAACAGTTTAAAAAACAGAGTTTAAATGCTTAAATAAGAAGAAAACAGTTTGTCCGTGTTGCAAAATAGCATATAAACTGTGCTGGAATTAGCGCAAGGGGAACATTAATCTTTCCTAGATAATCTTGAAGCTGGACTTTTTTTTTTTTGATGGTGTATAATTATGTTTACTGGCAAGGAAAGAGGGTCATGATATATCACCAAAGTAGAATAAAAACCCCAAACTGGCTGTAAACACCAGACCAGACTTATTTTTGCCTTTTTAATTATTTGCTTATTTTTGGTTTTGATAGGTATTGGTTGCTGCCAGACCAGACTTTTTAAAGGAGCATTTGACTGTACCTCCCTGGCTGGGGTGAGGTGCCCTCTCCATGTCCTGTGAAAGAAAAGGAAGAATGGGTCGAGACTGGCTGGGTTATTTTAGCTGTAATGGCCAAAGACTTGTCTGAGCCGAAATCTGGGCCAGCCTGGTGCGGAGAAAAGATGGTAGGGTGGAGAGTGGAGTCTAAAAGACCTGGCTTCCAACCCTGGCAGCACCAACCGTGAGCCACGGTGACCTGGTGCAGGTTCAATGCCTCCGAAGGTCAGCCCCCTTTGATACAGTGGAAGCCACGCCCACTGCCCAAGTTTGATGCCATCTGCAGTGCACCTTGCACAATGCCAGGTGTGTGGGAGGTGCTCAGAAGGCGGTGGGCCTCCCCATTCTGCAGTCCCAAGGGTTGACCATTACCAAGGGGTGAGACTGAGGTGCCGGGCTGTGAATGAGATCGACCAAAATCTGAGACCCTGGTCCACTTGATATTCCTTTGCTCACTCAAGGAACTTTGATGGAGGGCCTGTCACGTGGCTGCTCGGGGCCTGGCAGTAGGCTCTCCTCCGAGAACTCAGTGAAACACATCCCATCCCTGTCCTTGGGGAGAGGGATCATAAACGGGTAACAGAGAAATAGCTTTGTGCCTGGGCTCTGGCGGCGCTGAAAAGGGGGCATAAGGACAGGTGGCTGTTTGGTGGGGTCCTCAGGAAATACCTCTCCCAGGAGCTGACATCTGGCCTGAGACAGGAAGGAGCCATGGTCAGGAGGGTGTAGCCTGAGCAGAGGCTGCAGAAAGCAGCATCCGTGCCCTGCTCACACCTGCTGCTACTAAGTCACTTCAGTCGTGTCCGACTCTGTGCGACCCCATAGATGGAAGCCCACCAGGCTCCTCCATCCATGGGATTTTCTAGGCAAGAGTACTGGAGTGGCTTGCCATTGCCTTCTCCGGCTCACAGCTGAGCTCTACTCAAATGAGCCGGAGAGGTATGCCAGCAGGGGAGAGGGTGCTGGGCTGAGCTCTCCTGCCTTTGCAGTCAGGAGCCCACAGTCATGATCTGAACATTGGAGAACCAAGAAAGGCCCAGAAGGGGTTTATGAGCAACAGGGTCAGGCTTGTGCTTTTAAAAGGTAGATGCTGGAAGAAGGTGGGGAGGGAGTATGGAGTGACGGGGACTGACCAGCGAGGAGACTCCATCAGGCAAGAGATGAGGGAGGCAGCTGGGTCAGGACCTGGGACCGCGGAGACAGGAAGGGTGGACGCATTCAAGCTAGATTCGGGAAAAGGCACTAGAGGGTTGCGGATGGATCAGACATAGAAGTACGGAAAAGGGGAGACTGTCAGGCCACGGCCACGTGCCCCTGGCTAGTGGCTTTGTGGGAGTTGGGAAAAGGTCCCCACTTTGTGCAATGGATACAGGCCTGGGAATACCCTGCAAGCACCCAAAGAAGGTATGACCTGCAAGACCCCCACTCAGAGCCCCAAGCAGAGGGACTGGCAGGTTTCTGCTTGAGCAACTTTGGATTCGCAAAGCTTGCACTTCCTGTGGGAATGCCAGGAAAGCCATCAGGGGGCCATTCCAGCAGTCCACCCCTGCCTCCCTCTGGGTGTGAGGTTTCTCCCCTCCCAGCCCAGGGGCATCAGCCCTGCCTCTGTATGCTACTAAGCTGGAGAAGAAGCACAGCTTTAAAACCCTGGAAGCTAACGGTACAGCACAACCAGTTAGCACTTAAATAGAGGCAAGTTCTAGAACATCCACAGCCAAAAGGAAAGTAAATAATGACAGAATGTGAGTCATGACTGCGCTTGCTGAGTATTTGCAGAGCGTGTAAACAAAGTGCGCTTACGGATTCAGAGCGAGGACCTGGGAGCTGGGGACCAATTCATCAGCTCCCAGCTCTAGCGCAGGCAAGGGCATGTTAATAAAATCGTAGTCCAAGGGGTCGCAAAGAGTCGGACACGGGTGAGCAACTGAGTGTGCACACACACGACGGAAAACTTAGTTACCTAAGCCTTCGTTCTCGAGTTCACCCGAGACTGGAATTTAAAAAGCGTATCCCTGGCTCCGCGACAGCCTAGAGAGGTAGGAGGGGGAGGGGTGGGAGGGAGGCTCACGAGGGAGGGGACATATGTATGCCTATGGCTGATTCATGTGACTATATGGTAGAGACCAACACAATACTGTAATTATCCTTCAATTAAAAATAAACAAATTTTTTAAAAAATACATATTCATTTTAAAAATTCTTATCCCCAGGACTTCCCTGGCACTCTAGTGGCTGGGACTTTGCCTTCCAGTGTGGGGGGTGTGGGTTCGATCCCTTGTGTGGGATCCCATATGCCTTGAAGCCAAAGGCCCAAAGCATGGAGCAGGGGCAATGTTGTGGCTAGTTCCATAAAGACTTTTTTTAATGGCCCATATTTTAAAAATCTTTAAAAAATAAAAAGCTTATCCCAGTGAAAACAGAGTACTCGTTCTCATGTTTCTCGACTGAAATCACTTCGCCACCAATGTTGACATGAAGCTTAATTAACACTCCGATATTTAGGGAGGGAAAAAACAAAACAACTGAGCGTGTAAACCTAAGAAATGAACACAACCAGCCAGTCTTGCTCCACCAGTCTCTCTCCCAGGGGCCGGTCACTTACTTTCTTGTAGCAGAGTGTTTGGTAGTGACCCCTTCTCATCTCCTGATAAGCTGCTCCCTTAGAGGCAGGGTTCATGGCTTATCCTTTAATCCTTCTCCATTCCTATAGCTAGCAGAAGGTAGTGAGTGAAAGTCTCTCAGTCGTGTCTGACTCTTTGTGACCCCATGGACTATACAGTCCATGGAATTCTCCAGACCAGAATACCGGAGAGGGTGGCCTTTCCCTTCTTCAGGAGATCTTCCCAACCCAGGTCTCCTGCATTACAGGCAGATTCTTTACCAGCTGAGCCACAAGGGAAACCCAAGAATTCTGGAGTGGGTAGCCTATCCCTTCTCCTTACACAGAAGTCAACCTGGGGTTTCCTGCATTGCAGGCACATTGTTTACCAACTGAGCTATCAGGGAAGCCCAGGAGAAGGTAGTAGCTGCTGTTTAAGTATTTGCTGTATAAGTGACCATCTTCACTAATTGCCAGTATTCACCCCAGCCCTGGGCTCCCCTCGGGTCCTGTCCAGACAGAGGATGAATCCAAAACGGGAGCTAGGATCAGAAGACAGAAGGTTTGGTTCCAGCGCAGAGCAGACCCTAGCACTCACAAGCCTGTGTGAGCCGTGTACTTTCTTTTCATTTTCTTGTCTCTAAAATGGGAGAAATAGCTGTTCTCCTGCTTTTTAAAGTTTTGCAGATGAAGCAGTGGGAAAGAAACACTTGGAAAGGTGTTCTTTGAGTGTGAGGTGACCCCTGACATGCTTTGGAGAGGAGTTCTGTGCATCAGAAGGCAAGATGCTGCAGGAGTGTGGACCACGGCAGACTCTGGGCCGGTCAGCAGGGTGGATCCGAAGGTATCGTTAATGACCGCAAAGTCACAGAGGAAAATGTCACCGAGGCTGTGCTGATCTGCACACAGGAGATGGCAATCAGGGCACAGACTCTGGAGCCAGCAGATAACATAGAACGTGACCGGCCTTAAGGCAATAGGATGTGATGGGGCCTGCGGCCAATCGGAGATCCCACTGGTGCTCTGCCCAAGGCAATTGCTTGGACAGCTTTAAAACACGGGCGGGTCAAACACAGTACATATCTATGTTTTGAGACCCTGCAGCCTATTGATTTAAATGTATGTTTTATTCTGATGCTTTGACCTCTTTGTGAGTCCCTTGGACAGCAAGGAGATCCAACCAGTACATCCTAAAGGAAATCAATCCTGATGGACAGGGAGGCCCAGTATGGTGCAGTCCATGGGGTCGCAAAGAGTTGGAACTGACTGACTGAACTTTGACCTCTGGGTCCTGGCTGGCCCTGGAGGCACTGCCCCTCAGAGTACCAGCTAATTCCTAGAGATAGAAAACAACGGAGCAACCCAGAGCTTGAATCCCTAGACCCTTCTTTATGGGGTGCTTGCACTCTGGGCCACCTGTCCTAATCATTCAGCCCAGATACCAGACCATTATGGACATCCCCTAAGCCCCAGAGCCCACGGAAACGATCCAAGCTGGCCAGTCCTACACTTTGCCCTGCCCTTCCCAAGGAAACCACATTAAAGGATTTTGCCAACATTTCCCCCTCCGTCTCTCCACCTCCTGACTGAGCCTGGTGATTTCCCATCAGCCTTGCATGGCGGGACCAGCTCCCTTCTCTTAGAAACTGCAACAGACTCTCCTATCAATGATAGGCATCTCCTGATATCCTGGGCTAACCATACCTGAACAATAATAACACCTACATTTTAACACACCTGTGAACCCCACTGGAGCTTGAATCATCATGGCAGCTACACGGCCCCCATTGAATCTGGGCCCCCAATACAATGGACATGAGTTGGACGTGAGTCTGAGCAAACTCCGAGAGATAGTGAAAGACAGGGAAGCCTGGTGTGCGCAATGAGTCAGAGACGACTTAGCGACTGAACAACCAGCACCAGACACAATCCCTAGCCCACAGAAGACACTATTTATTCTTTTAAAATAATTCTGTTTACTTATTTATCTTTGGCTGCGCTGGGCCTTCGTTGCTGCGCTGGCTTTTCTCTAGTTGTGTCAAGTGGGGGCTCCTCTCGAGCGGTGGCGCACAGGTTTCTCATTGCAGCGGCTTCTCTTGGTGTGGAGCACGGGCTCTAGGGTGCATAGGCTTCGGGAGTTGAGGCTCTCAGGCTCTGGAGCGCATACTCAATAGTTGTGGCTAATGGGCTTAGTTGCTCCACAGCATGTGGGATCTTCCTAGATCAGAGATCAAACCTGTGTCTCCTGTCTCGGTAGGCAGATTTTTTTTAATTTTTTTTTACCATTGAGCCATCAGGGAGGCCCCAGATGCTATTAAGGTACTAATCAATAAATGGATAGGGGGAAAGTGAAAAGCTGAGTGTGGAAGCATCATCTGGGGACACAGATGCCCTACACGTCCATCTCACTGTTGCAACGGCTTTAGGAAGCTGCATTCTGTACCCGCCGGGTTCTGCACTTGGAAGGGATGTAGGCAGCCAGGCGGGAGCAAGCCGAGGGAGGTGCTGTGAGTCCATGCTGGTGGGAGTAAGCTGTGGTTAAATGCAAGCGGTTCCCCCTCCCACTGGGGAGCTTTTCAGGCAGCTCTTAAGCAAGAGGCTCTTCTCTTGGCAGACAGCCTTCCGGCTAACTCTAGCTGTTTCCTTTCTGTGTTTCTGAAGAGATCACCACCTCAAAGGGTCTCTGAACCCAGGGGTAAAAATGTGAAAGCCGGAAAGAGGGTTCCCAGCCATCTGCAGTCTCTGGGACCCGCCCGGAACAAGCTCTCAAATAGGAGGACCAGGGTTTCCCAGGTGGCTCAGTGGGTAAAGAATTAGCCTGCAATGCAGGAGACGGGTTTGATCCCTGGATTGGGAAGATCCCCTGGAGGAGGAAATGGCAACCCACTCCAGTGTTCTTGCCAGGGAAACTCCATGGACAGAGGAGCCTGGTGGGCTGCAGTCCGTGGGGTCGCAAAGAGTCGGACACGACTAAGGCACCAGCACACAGGCCACTCGCTCAGCTCCACGGGGCCATGAAATTATCCTGTGTCTGTGACAGCGCAGGGCCAGGGTTGGGGGGGCAGCCTGTGTCTCTGTACTTTTCTGGCTAGTAAACTGTAAGTTCAGCTAGAGAATCTATTTCTTTTTTTTTTTAATTCCTTACTCTTAAAAGTACATCAGTCTGTTCTGCTTGAAGATGGACTGAATTTCCCAGATGACAGAGCCCTTGGGTGTCGTTCTCAGGACGACCATCTTATTCCAGGCAGAGAGAAAACCTGTCTGGGATGACCTAGGGGAGGCAGATAACCCTCTGTTGGGAGGGGGGGAGATCAAGTATTTGCTGTTTCTGATGAGGTTCAGCTGTGTGGTTCGGTTGGAAGCAGCCAATGGTTCCCTAAGATCCAAAAAGGAAAGACAGGGGGCATTTGACCACAGTGAAGGGACAATGAGAATCTGGGGGACTGCCCAAGTGGTCATGCCAGGAGAGGGGGGTCAGCAAGGAAACTATGCGAATGGGTTTCACCCAGAACAGAACCAGCTGATGCCCTGCTATCCCAGCACGATGATTCAACTCACTGCCCTTCTCTCTCAAGTGTCCTGGTTTGATTGATAAATCATAGAGTCATACTCAACAGCAGGGAGTTTTGCAAATGGAATGTCTGAGTTGGAAGGCTCTCAAGTAAGAGTCTAGTTGCTTTGTTTGTACAAACAGAAGTTTAAGGTTTGGCAAACATGCTGGAGAAGGTCTGGCAGCAGCAGATGGCAGGAACAGTGAGCAGAAGGGAACCATGCCTGACCTTGGGCTTTGCTGGAGGGGAACTTGGGCTGGTTAGGACCGCCTGGGACCATCGGACTTCACTCACAGCCTCTAGCCCAAGAGGGGGCTTCCAAAGACAGCACTTCCATCCTCTGGTTGAAGTTTCAAGCCCAGAGTTAGAAGGCTAGTGAGGGGTAGGCTTAAGAAAAAAGGGTTTCACCAGATGGGCTGTGAGAAGAGCGAACATCCCCCACCCTCCATCATCAGCAGGGGCTGAGTACCACCATCCCATTCAGCACCACCTTGCATCACCGAGGGGACCCAGAACATTCTCCCGGTTTTCTTTCTTCCTGGTTGAGATCTTGTTTCTGTCAAAATGAACTATTTATCTGTGTTGCATGAAATGTCACAGATTGTGGGCAAAACCAGGACAAACCCAAACCTCAGAAATAAGAGCCCTCTGATGATACTCACATGCAACTCCCCGAATCTTTAGAGGCTGCGATGAGTTTTCTTTTCCCAGCACTGAACTTATTCTCTAGAAGTATTTAACCCAAGAGGCATCTGAGAGACAAGCCCCCAGTGGCCTGAGCATGCCAGATCAACTCATTCTCAAGCTGATTCACCAAGTGAAGCCGTGGACCCGAGTGACCCACCCACGGAGGGAGGGTGAAGACGTCAAAGGGAAGACGTGGCTGTAAGTTTCACCTGGAGGCCTCGCATGAAGTTTAATCAAGCCATAAAATACTCAAGATGTCCAGTGTGTAAGGACTATTTCACTTTTGTGTGTGAGACAGAACTAAAACTTCAAAGCTATTTGTCTTTTTATCTAAGATTAGTCATCATGCAAAACTTACTGGTCAAGCAGATAATAAAATACACAGATCCCATGGAAGGGTTTTTGTACATTTCAGTCCTTGCAGATAACAAAGCCATTATGCACCCTGCATGGTCCTGAGAGTGAGTTCCTTCGATTCTGAAAGCTGCCAGTCCTGCCAGCGCCTGAAGGGCTCATGTGTTGTAAATTCTCGAAGCTCTTTTAGCCGCAGTCTGGGCATCGGGTGACTCTTCGTCCTCTTCCTCCGTCCGCTTGTGTTTTAAGAACAAGTCAGACTTTAAGAAGCGGCTGTAACTGTCATACTTCATGAGGTTGAAGATCTAAGGGGAAAAGGAAAATTATAAATCATTTAATATTTATTAACTACCTATCATGTGCTGGGGCTTTCCAGGAGACACAGTGGCAAAGAGCCCTCCTGCCAACGCAGGAGACACGGGTTCGATCTCTGGGTCGGGAAGATCCCCTGAAGGAGGAAATGGCAACCCACTCCAGTATTCTTGCCTGGAAAATCCTACGGACAGCGGAGCCTGTAGGGGCTACAGTCCATGGGGTGACAAAGAGCTGGACACAAATGAGCGACTGAGCATGAGCACGATCGTGTGCCAAGGAATGTACATGCATGCCAAACACCCAAGGAAAGCTAAAGTAAGTCTTGTGGTAGACCAGGCAGGTTTCCTGGATATTTAGGGTCATTATGAAATTATCTCAATGGAATATAAGAGCTTAAAGAGTCACACGGGCAAATCTATATTTTTCATGGAAGTCCAGATTCACACAGCATTGATGCATACCCTTGGATCAAGAGGTACTTTAAGAATCACCCGTTTTTTAAAAAAAATAGAATCACCACTGTATCTGGGTTAGATATTACAGGGATGTGGGTATCCAGGAACTTGAGGTAGGAAGAGAGGCCATATCTGTAGAGACGATGAAATAAAGGCCACTATCATATCAGACGATGCTAATATTTAGATCCCCGCAAGTCTGGCAACCGAGGTCTTATACAAACCTATTATTACGCCAAGAAACAAAATGGGGCTTATTCAGCGCAGGGCAGAGAAGTGGAATGACAAGCTCAGGCAGGAGGGGCTTTGGGAACAGGCCCTAATTAAAGAAAATAGCAGTCAGCTGCAGGACGCAGACACCTGCTCGCTCACACAGGCCCAGGAGCGCCTCTCTGGGAAAGAAGTCATTCTAATGCACATTTGCCAGGTGCGAGGGGAGGACCCCTGACGGACTGCCACCTGCTGCACCCCAAGTTCACAAAGAGTTCCCCCTTCTCAGCCAGAGTCCCTGTTCCCAACACCCGCCTCCCCCAATGCCTCCCATGCTTTGCTGCAGTCCTCCCTTGCCCTGCCAAGGGGTGGGAACAGGGGGAAACAGAAGAGAAGCACTTTCTTTCTGGCTGTCAAGGGAGAAGTTTCTCTCCATTTCAGATCTTTCCACCAAACTCTCAGGTCTTTGTGCAGACTGAAAATTCACACCACGCAACCTGGCACCTTCACTGACTACACCGCCATGGGCTCGACAAACAGAAAGTTCCAGGGGCGTCTAGAAAAACACTCGCTGCCAGGCGGGGTCACCAAGTGGGTGGTAAAACATCTTTTAAATCCACCCTCTCGCCACAGGCACATGAACTACTTTGCAAATGAAACGCCTGATGGTGTCCGTGGACTCGGAACATCTGGCTGGGGGCTGGAAGAACTGGAACTAGGCCTTGACACCTTCGTTTTCCCAAGACGGCTCCAATCACGGGAGAACCACCTACATCGTTTTGCTCTCAGCTGAGTTTGGGCTTTGAGTTTTCCTAAAACTCTTGAACTGCTGTTTGCCCTTCTGTAAGTGCCCTTCCAGTCTAGTCAACCTGCTCAGACTGGTCAACCATCTTAGACTGCTTCGGTAAGGTTTGGAGAAAGTATTCATTAAAGTCCAAAACCTCACAGAAAATACAAAAATCATAGGTGGGGGTGAGGCAGGAGATGCAAAATGCCAGTATCATGTCGTGCAGGTGTGTTACCATCCCTCATCACCACCTGCATTATTCAGCCTTTCCAGGCACAAGAAGCCTCCGCAAGGGACTTTGAGATGCCCATCCAGTTCACCGTTTGAAATGATGCTCGAAGCGTGACTAACGAAACCAGGCTCGTGAGTGCCCCCGACCCGGGGAACCAAGTCCCCACCCACTCCTCCCAAACAGGCCCACAGCAGATGGGACCCAGCACCGCCAGCAGGATGCGGTTCGACCCAAGTGTCTCGTCTGAGTCTCTGCGTGTGGGAGTGGTGCATCCTGTTTGCCTGCTGCGGCTCTTCGAGAAAAGAAGAAGAAAGGCCAGGGCTGGAGGCGCCCGGCCCAAGGTGGTGGGGGAGGGGGGAGGGGAGGTGGCTCCAGCAGGGGGGCTCAACCTCCCGGAGATGCTTGGCTCTCCCTTCGGCACACCTGGAGCCAGCAAGCTCAGGGGGACGGGGCTATAATCTATTTAACAAAAGCGCAGGGATCACTCCCTGCCATGGGTGGGTGTGAGGTGTCCGTGGAGGCCCTCGAGCTGGGGTTTCCCTCTTCAGGAGCCCTCGCCTGCCTCCTGGTGAAACCGAGTCACCAGGTAGCAGCTGGAGGCATCAGACCGGGGCAGATCTGAAGAAGGAAAGGGATGTGGCTACCAAGAGCCTCATTTTCTGGGGCTAGGAGCTGCCTGGGATCTCTGACGGGGTCTTCACTGCCACCAGCAAAGGGTCTCCTGGGCACTGGCCTTGGAGTTCATGGCAATAGGCAGCTTCAACCTAGGGCCCCTCGTGGGTACTCAGCAATGATGACTTAGAGAATGTCCTAAAAATCTCTTTCAAGAAAGTGGCCAAAGACCAGTTACCCCGCTGCTGACCACAGCAGCCTTCATCACAGAGCAAATGGTCATGACAGAGGTTCACCCAGTGAATGAACGGGGCCCATCCACTGAACAATGACAGAAGGGCTGGTGAAACAATTCAAGGTATACCAATCCCAGTAAGAGTGCCTTCAAACCACATGCCAGGCAACGCATGGAGCATCCTCTCTAATCTTAACTGAACCCCTGAGGACTGCGAACACACACGGGAAAGAACTGGGCCAAGGAGGTTTGTTGCTTTGCCCCAGTGGCTGGTATATTGTCAGCTCAGCTGCTATGACAAGTACCAACAACTGGGTGACTTGAAAAGCAGAAACTTCCTTTCTCGGGGCTCTGAAGGCTGGAAGTCCAAGATCAAGGTGACTGCAGGGCTGGCTTCTCCCAAGGACTCTGTCCTTGGCTTGTAGGTGGCCGTCTTCCCAGGGTCTTCATCTGGTCTCTCCTCTGTGTGTGTCTGTGTCCTAATCTCCTCTCCTTATAAGGACACTGGTCACATTGAAAGAGGGCCCACCCCAAGGACCTCATTTAATCACCTCTTTGAAGACCCCCATCTCCAACTCGTCACACTCTGAGGTCCTGGAGCTTAGGAGTCTGACATCTGAATTTGAGGGGGGACACAATTCAGCCTGTGACAGTGAGCAAAAGAGGCTGGCAGGACGCAAACACTGGCTGTCCAGCTCTCAAGCCCACACGCCTACCTTCAGGCCATCCCCCCACTCGAATGGCAGAGTGAGAGGTAGTCGCTAAAAACGAAGATTGTGAAAAGAGTTTAACGTGGAAAAACGAACACGAGTGTCAAGTGACTGAACACCGAATGTTTCAAGTTCACTAAAACTGAAAACAATGACCCCAAATACACTCCCTAACATGTTAGCTTGTGTATTTAAGAAAAGGAGGTTGAACAATGTGTCCCCCAAATTGACATCCACCCGGAACCTCAGAATATGACTTTTTCTGGGAATAGGGTTAGCTGAGGGTCTCAGGATGACATCATCCTGGTTTAGGGTGGGCCCTAAATCCAAGGGGGCTTTCTCTGTGGCTCAGACAGTAAAGCATTTGCCTCCAGTACAAGAGACCCGGGTTCAATCCCTGGATCGGGAAGATCCCCTGGAGGAGGGCATGGCAACCCACTCCAGTATCCTTGCCTGGGGAATCCCATGGACAGAGGAGCCTGGCGGGCAACAGTCCATGAGGTGGTAAAGAGTCAGACACAGTTGAGCAACTTTTCACTTCACTAAGTCCAAGGAGTGATGTCCTTATAAGAAAAAAAGAGAGCACACAGAGAGACATCCAACCAGAAGAAGCCCATGTGAAGACAGAGGCTGGAGGGATGCAGCTATAAGCCAGGGACATCAAGGATTGCCAGGAGCCACCAGGAGCTGGAAGAGATAAGAATAGAATCTCCCCTCCAACTTTCAGAGGGAGCACAGCCCTGCCTGACACTCTGGTTTCAGACTTCTGGCCTCCTGAGCTGTGAGAGAAAGAAAAAAAAAAAAACACCTGTTTTCTTAAGTCACTTAGTTTGCAATCATCTGTTACGACAGCTCTTGGAAATGAACACAGGTAAATTATTGACTTCACCTCACTCCTGCTTGAGCGCAGAAAATGAGATGGCCCTTAGGGCTTCCAGAAAGCTCCACAAGACCAGGACTCTCTGATGGGAGAACTGGACTCACCAGGGCTGGACTGTAGCCATCAGCCCGACCACACACGTCAAGTTGTCTACAGGGAAGCGAAAGAAGAAGGTAGAAACCCAGGTGGGCTGGGACTGTGGGCAGTAGACCATAGACCAAGGGAGCAGAGCTCTAACTAATGCAGACAGCCCTTCGGGGAGACAGGCAGCCGACCAAGCAGAAAACCCAAGTTGGCAGCAAAGTTGCATTTGTACCTTTTTTTTTTTTTGCCAACACAGCTGTGTCCGCGCAGGTTTCAGATTTCAGCAGCCCCACATCTGGGAGCTACATGCCAGGACTGTAAATCACTTAGTGTCTTGGCCTTGGGATCCAACCCTTAGTCTGCCAGACGTGGGACTTGCAGTGAAAATCAAGAAGGGAGGCTTCCTGCCGTGAGGGCCCCCAACTCAAGGTTGATACACAGCAAGGTGTTCCACCCTCCCCAGACCCCAGACAGCACAACTAATTAGGATTTGCCTTTCCGTGACGGAAAATATCCATGAGGGGCTGTGATTTGAGACTGTTTTGTCTGCTGCTCTGGAAAGGATTCCCTCACGGACACAAACTCAGTCATGTAGAGAATGAGCCGCTTAACCAGCTTTGAGGGCCCCTCCGTGGAAGCTTCATCCCTGTCTCGATCAAGTACATTGCAAGACTAAAAAATCTTCTAACCCATCTTAGAAGATAAGACAGCAGTCCAGTGGTTTGGACTCTGCACTTCCACTGCGAGGGGCGTGACTTCCATCCCTGGTCTGGTGGGGAGCTGAGATCCCGCATGCCATGCGACATGGTCCCCCCAAAAACCAAAAACCACAAGGACATTAAAGACCTAAACACATACACTGCAAAGCCTTCCACCAATGTAATTTCAACTGGATACCAAGTGGAAAAAACATGAAACCTTTCCTGCAACAGAAAATTTTATTAATGGGATTTCATATTTGCTTCAAGCACTTGATTTAGTTTTGATGTGAAAATGACTGGAAAAGTGCACAAGTGTCCCCAAATTGCAGTTCTAGAATGTGATTTCACACTGAGACTACAGATAAACCTTCACATCACGCAGAGTCAGCCCTCATGCAAGGATCAGCTGGGTGCTGCAGAGGCTCCTGGGGCAGGGGCACAGTTGGGGACACCCCCACCCCTGGGTCAAAGACCACCTTCCCTCTGGTGAAGCGGGGATGGGAGAGAAGGCCCGAGGGCAGCTGGCGGAGAGCGGGAGGGAAGATAAAGCTCAGGCTGGCCCTGGTCCCAAAGCTCCAGGGAAGGCCACACAGAAGGTTCCGTCACCTGGATGTTGCTCCTGCTTCTGGAACGAGCCCCCTTAGAGGTAGACCACATGCCAGGGTGAGGTCAGAACTCGAGAGAGAGGCCGAACACAGATGGAGACAGCGGCCCCTGCCCCAGGTGGAATCCCATCGCAAACCCACAGGTCTAGTGCTATCACATTGTTGGGGGCTGGGAGACAGAGAAGGTGGCCATCCACTTGTTCCTGAAGTCCCTAATCCTCAAATCCAAAGCTGAAATGACACACCTTCTGCGTGGGGTGAAGGTGTTTTATCCTTGCCTTTTGCTATCATGGAGAGAGTTCAGAGCTATACTGGTACCCCTCCCCTCCCTGCTTCTTCCCTTAAACACTATTTTAAAGTTGTAAAAAAAAAAAAGGTATTTCAAACGCTGTCCTTTCTGCCCCACCTTCAGAAGCCAAAGGGCTGTGGCAACGCTCCTTGCATTTGAGTGGAAACCCACAAACTGCTCTTTCTGGCTGTGCCCGTTGGAACATGCCATTTTCTGGACTGGGCTTGATCTTTGGGAGCACAGGTCAGCTGGCACCAAGACTGAGGTGCCCAGGAACCCCTGCTCCAGCCACCATCGCAGACTTGTAGAAATGAGGGTCTGGGAGAGGGAGTGGACCCCAGTAGGCGCGGCAGCCCCTCCGCCTCCTCTGGGTCCTCACCAGCTGCTCCAGCCCTTCTTACTGAGGTCGACAAAGGAAGCGATTCTTACTTCTTGGGGTCTGGGGAAATTCAAAGAAATGACACTGCTTAAAAAAAAAGAAGAGGTCTGGTGCTTGGTTCCTTTCTCTGTCAAGGATGTGGCTGGGAGCGCTGACATCTCACTGAAGTCTTTCATTTTATTTAATTTTTTTAAACATCAGAGGTTGAGGACTTCCTTTTCAGTGGAAAAAAACCTGCCTCCACTCTGTCCTCCCCAGACCAGACTTAGCATGCATCAACCCTGAAGCCTGGATGAGGGCCTCCTGGAAAGCCTCAAAATCTGCACTAAGTGTAGGCATTGGGGTTCCTAAGATTTGTGGAAGGAGAAAGAGCACCCCTGCCCCCTCAAAACTGCAGCCTTCTCTTTCATGGTCCCATGAGCAAGGACATTTCCTCTTCTCCAGTCTCCTTGCTATTCCAGGGAACCCATCATTCTATGCTGTGGAATTCAACCCAGAAGCTTCAGAGCAAGACAGGCGTATAAACAAATGGGTGCCCAGAAACTTGTGGAGCAGAATTCTGTTCTAAATCTTTCATCTGCCACAACCTCAAGTCACTGAGCAGATTTCAAAGTGCTCCACTTTCAGACGTTCAGGGTCCGGAGGGATACACAACATGAGGTGGAAAGTGAGAGCCAAGAGGCAGGGACTGGGGGATTTTCGCCTTCCATGTCATCTTCTGGATGGTGTCATTTTCTCCTCTTAATCTTAACAACGCACATAGTAATTTTACAATTGTTGCTCAGTCGCTCAGTTGTGTCCAGCTCTTTGCGACCCTGTGGACTGCAGCATGCCAGGCTTCCCTGTCCTTTACTATCTCCCTGAGTTTTCTCAAACTCATGTCCATCAAGTCAATGATACAATTCAACCATCTCATCCTCTGTCACCCTCTTCTCCTCTTGCCTTCAATCTTTCCCAGCATCAGAGTCTTTTCCAATGAGTCAGCTCTTGCTTTTTTTGCAATTAAAAATAACTTTAAAAATTAACTTGTCCAGGTGACTTCCCTGGTGTTCCAGTGGTTAAGACTCCAACTTCCACTACAGGGGGCATGGGTTTGATCCCTGGTTGGGGAACTAGGATTCCACCTGCTGTGTGGGGCGCAGTCAAAAACAAAATTGACTTGTCCAGAATCCTGGGCGAGCCAGTAACAGGATGTGCTCGTGTCTAGTGGTGGCTTAGCAGGTTCCTCTGCTGGCCTTCCTCCCTGGAGCTCTGACCAAGTGGGTGAGCAGGATGCCTAGCTGTCAGGGCCAGCATAGACAGGCGCCGTCACTTCTCGTACAAAGAAAAGCACGTTAGGCTGCTGTGACCAGTTTGATCCCTTTAGGTTGCAGGTGATTCTCAGTGCCTCAGTGACTGCTGGGAATGCTCTAGAATTAGCTGGAACTGGAGGTACAGGAGAGGACGACTGAGCAAGGAAGGCCAAGGGGGAGAAAAGAGAAGAAGGGAAGCACGTTGGTTGGTCTTTGAATGCCAAAGACCATGCCACCGTACCAGCCCCCAGGAAGGGAAGAAGGCGGCAGAGACCAGAAAGAGAACAGTGAGACTCCACGGCTTCCCACAGAGCTCGGGCCTCACAGGGCAACCACGTGGCAGCAAGAGTCCATCTGAACCAGAGGCACTGGGTGCTTGCCTCTTGTCCCCCCAGCTCTGGGAGCTCGGGCTGGCCAGGTCACCTCCCCTTCTAGGGAACTTTCTCCCGTAAACTGAGGTGCTGGGTCCTGCCTTCCCCAAGACCACTTGAGAGTCAAATGAGATGCACACAGAGTGTGTAAACTGTGAAGAAGTGCAGCCTGAGTGTTTTCCCAGGACTCACTAAAGTGTAGAAAACTGCCATATACATTATCTGGTGCTTTTTTAAAAAAGGTGGGGCCCTGAGACTCAGTGAGGGTAAGCCACATGAATTCTGCTACATTTCTGAAAGCCACACTAAGCCAGGATTTCTGCTTCTCTGGTGGCTCAGGTGGTAAAGAATCTGCCTGCAATACAGGAGACGCAGATTCGATCCCTCGACTGGGAAGATCCTCTGGAGAAAGGAATGGCTACCCACTCCAGTATTCTCGTCTGGAGAATCCCATGGACAGAGGAGCGTGGCGGGCTACAGTCCATGGGGTCACACAGAGTCGGTCATGACTGAGCGACTAATACTTTCAATACTTTTCTCCACCTCAGCACCATTGATATTTTGAACCGAATACGTCTGCATCGGCGGTGGGGGGTGGTGGGTCTGCCCTGTGCACTGCAGGGTGTTTCACAGCATCCTGGCCTCTACCCGTTAGGTGCCAGGAGCACGCCCACTCCACTTGTGAAAACCAAAAATGTCTCCAGACACTGCTCATTCCCCAGAGGGGCAAAACCGCCCCAGGTAAGAACTGCTGCACGCAGGCAATTTAAAGGACACACGCACGGCTAACACTTATGGAATCAACGCTTACGGACTGCACGCCAACCTCTTCACTAGGTTAGCAGTTCACAGACACGAGTGCATTTCATCCTTCAGTTCAGTTCAGTCGCTCAGTCGTGTCCGACTCTCTGCGACCCCATGAATCACAGCACACCAGGCCTCCCTGTCCATCTCCAACTCCCAGAGTTCACTCAAACTCATGTCCATCGAGTCGGTGATGCCATCCAGCCATCTCATTCTCTGTCGGCCCCTTCTCCTCCAGCCCCCAACCTTTCCCAGCATCAGAGTCTTTTCCAGTGAGTCAGCTCCTCGCATGAGGTGGCCAAAGTACTGCAGTTTCAGCTTTAGCATCAGTCCTTCCAACCCGCATTTCATAAACGAGGAAACTGAAGCTCAGAGAAGGATGGCACCTTGCCCAAAGTTTCACAGCTGCTAAATGCTCACATCAAAGAAAAGAGAGACATGTTGGGTCTGAGGGCACAAGGTTGTGGCCATCAGGGAGTGACTTTTTAACACCGGGTCCTTGAAGGCTCGTGGACTGCCTTGCGGCGGAGCCTGGAGAGGCAGCCATGTTTGCTGAGAGCTCGGTGTCACCGATGAGGCCACAGAGGCCGCAGCAGGAAGCGGGATCCAGCTGGGGACGGGGGGATGGATGCTGTCCTGGATCATAAGCTCGCACTTCCCCTCCTGCCTACCCTAACATACAGTGATGATGACATGAGTGTGAGCTCGGTGTCCAGGAAGTGATGAGCAGGGAGTGGGGAGCGAGGGGGCAGGGAGTCAGGCCATTGGGTACAGAGATGAGCCATGGTCAGGAGACTGTGGGTGTGCAACTGACTTTCTAGTAGCAGAGATGGCTCTGCACTGAGTCATCTGCATTCCCTTGCCAGCCCTCCCCACCATGAAGGATGGAAGCAGCTGGCAAGGGAGGTCAGAGCCAAGGGGCTTGGCTTTCAAGAGGACCAAACCTTATGAGCCCAGCTGGCACATAAATAGTCACCATTGAAATTAAACTGGTTCTCTCAGGGCCTAACCCCAGCCAGCCCCTCCCAACTTAGCTTCTTCTATCTCCCTCTTCCCCCTCCAGCCACACTGACCTCTTCCAACACACCCAGTGGATTCCTGCCCCAGGGCCTTTGCATGTGCCACTGACTCTTGCTGGAAGGTCCTGCCGCTGTCTTCTCACCTGGCTCCCCCTTCTGCCACTCGGATCTTCAAGGAGTATTCCCTGATCACGAGAGCCCTCCCGGTCACTCTTAGCCCATTGCCTGTTGTATTTCCTGTCCTCATGGTTTCAGATGCCGATTTCCTCACTGCACTCACAGTTCCAAGTACAGTCCCTGGTACATAGGAGGCCCCCCACCAATATTAATAGCATAAAGGAATGAAAGAAAAAACAACTTCACACACCAGCAAACCAACTAGAACCGAAATAGACCTCCCAGGGGAAAGTTTGTTGTTTTTTTTTTTAACATGGACCATTTTTAGTCTTTATTGAATTTGTTACAATATTGCTTCTGGTTTGTTTTTTTTTTTAATATTTTGGTTTTTTGGTCCCTAGGCATGTGAGATCTTAGCTCCCTGACCAGAGGTCAAACCTGCACCCCTTGCTTTGGAAGGTGAAGTCTTAACCACTGCACCACCAGGGAAGTCCCCCAGGGGAATTTTGAAGATTAAAAAGTCGCTGCAGTGAATTGCGATTCGCTGAAGAAATCAACTTTTTGTAAGATCATCTCTTCCCCCTTCCAGCTTCCTGAAACTTAACTTTAGCCAACAACAGCCTTTGACTATAGGCTGAAGTTCCAAGGATGCTCCCAGTACTATCCTTGCCTCTCCTGGCCTTACCAACATGTGCTCGGCAGCACAACGGGGCCCCATCAGCAGAGCAAAATTAAATCAGAGAACAATCTCTCCAATGCCGAATTTCCTAGATAACAAAGCTTTAAGCCTCCAGACTTCTCTTCAGATATCATTTTAATAAGTACGCAATTCTTGTTAAAACATCTAACACACTCTACAGTGACGATGCTGACCGCAATGTAAAGTTTTGCTTGACATTTTAGGGTCATTAGGATCCCTAACTGCATCACCATCCTGCAGTACTGGGATGCCCCCAGTGTGGTATGTGGGACTGTGGTCCCCCACGCTTGGTGGTTCCCACTCACTGTGCTATGGTTTTGTGTTTTTAGTATCATTTTTCTGCCTCCTCCTTGGCTGTTAGGCATTGCTTCTTACAGCTCCTAACTCCACAGCCTCTGCCAGCACTTTAAATAGGCTGTGAACTGAAAAACCAAAATGTGCTAGAACTGTGTGTAAACCAAGAAGCAATAGGACCTGAGCAAAGACCCAAGAAGCTCTCCTTTATATGAGATTCATGGATGTCAGGTCATCTCACCTGATGCTCAGGGAAGATTTTCCCATCCTTCTTGGTTTCAGCTGTGCTCCAAAGTCCACACTGCCCTAATAGCAGCCTCCAGGTCTTGGAGCACTGTCCAGCATGGGGAGGGGTTAAGGCTCCCTAAAGCTTTCCTGGTGAGCTGGTGCTGAAAGCAGCCTGCTCAGACAGCTCAGCCATAAAGCCAAGTGGTGCTGAATGAAGTCAGGGCCTCCCTAGTAGCTCAGTTGGTAAGGAATCTGCCTGTGATGCAGGAGACCTGGGTTCGATCCCTGGGTCAGGAAGATGACCTGGAGAAGGCAATGGCAACCCACTCCAGTACTCTCTCGCCAGGAGAATTTCAGAGCCGCTGAGGAGGGTTTTTAAGTTATCTGAAGTCTTGTGGTTCCAAACATGCTCTCCTCTGCTTCACTCTCCTTAGGAAAACAGGATTCTCATGGGGGCCTTTGGGGAGCAAAGAACCACAAACCGTGCTGAGCATGCATTTTGATGGTTACCACCAAGGCCCCTGAGAGACAGTTTTTTGAAGTGAAACAGAACCCAGAGGCCTTCACAGGGACTCACTATGGAATCAACTCAGATTCCAAGTACCCTGTGCTGTGCTTGGTTGCTCAGTCATGTCCCACTCTTTGTGACCCTTTGGGCTGTGTAGCCCACCAAGCTCCTATGTCCATGGGATTTCCCAGGCAACAATACTGGAGTGGGTTGCCATTTTCTACTCCAGGGGATCTTCCCAACCCAGGGATTGAACCCGCATCTCCTGCAGTTCTGGATTCCTTACCGTTGAGCCACTGGGGAAGCTCCTCCAAGTACCTTGCTTCCATCCAGTTATGCCCAAGGAAGACAGTTAGCAACTCTCTCTCCCCCTCAAGTAAATGACTTTCAACAACAGGATATAAAAGTACTTTCTTTACAGGAAGTAGTTTGAACTGCATTGTGCCACATTTGTTAGATGTGTGTACACATGCATATTTATAGAAAAAAAAATGATGGAAAGTCTAGACATCAGATGTTACTTAGTGATTTGCTCCAAGTATAAAATTACGAATTTTCTCATTTTTATCTTTTGGTTTCCCAAGTTTCTTTGTTGAGTACACATAATTTTTCTAGTTAGTCAGATGAAAGTTTTTTTTTTTAGCAAAAATTATTTTTTAAATGTTTTTGGGACTTGTCTGGTGGTCCAGGGGCTAAGACTCCAGGCTTCCACTGGAGGTGGGCAGGGGTTCAATCCCTAGGCAGGGAACTAAGATCCCACATGCTGCATGGTGAGGCCAAAAAACAAAATTAAATTAAAATATTTTTGTCACTTAAACATCATCCTCGGTCTTGTATGTCCTCCTTTCTGTACCGGCTAAAACTCCCAAGGTCTGAATCCAATGGGGGTGCCCTGGTCGCAGCAGTCCAGCTCCTTTTTGAGATGTGTCGCAGGCCTAACTCTCTCAGGAGAGCAGGGTCTTTGAGAGACCGAGGTGATAACAGCCTACCTCATTCCTGGCTGCTGCCTTGGCTTCTGCAGGCCCAGAAAAGGGCTGTATTCACATGGTAATCCCTCTGCTCCAGCTCCTGGGGCTTTGAGGAGCTGTGAGGGGCTGTGTGAGTCCAGAGCACAGTCTTATTTTTTTCCCTTTGGCCACACCTCATGCCATGTGGAACTTTCCCGACCAGGGATGGAACCTGAGCCCTATGCAGTGCAAGCAGAGTCTTAACCACTGCACTGCCAGGGAAGCCCCCAGAGTACAGTCTTTGAAGGCAGGTGCACCGGCCTCCAGCATGTCCTAAACCTGTGGGACTCTGTGCTAACAAACCACGTAGTCCCCCTGAACCTTGCTTTTCTCATCATCAAAATGGGAGAACAACTGCTCACTGGAGATTAAATGAGATGATACATGCCAAGGGCACACAGAAGGGCACCCCTGAAGCATGGACATTGTTTTTATGGAAAGCACCTAGAACACAGGGCTGTCAGTGCAGGGTCTCACCCTGGCTTCCCTTCACAGTACCCTAGGAAGCTTGTAAATGACTCTGAGGTCTGGGTGAAGTGGAGACCTCCGTGTGGCCACAAGCACTGCCTTCAACTCTGCCTTCCTTTCCCTCCACAAGCCCACGTCCATGGCATCCCTCCCACTCGCTCAACATCACCACCTCCAGGAGGCCCTCAACAAGTCTCTCATGCTAACTTTGGTGTCCCTTCGACACCCAAATTTGAGGTCAAATTCGTGTGGAATTTGCATTTGCCACTGTATCAACTGGAAAACATTCTCAAGTTAATTCTCATGTTTGTAATTTCTACCTGTCTATTTGTTTTCTATCTGATGTTGAGCAGATGAAGCCTTCTGGATGCTGGGACATGCTCTGGGCTCTGTGCACACTCCAGCTGATCAAAAAAAAAAAAAGGGGAACTGATGCTGTGGACCAGTGGTTTCCAAAATGTAGTCTCAGAACCTGCAGCATCGACATCACCTGGGGGCTTGCTAGGAGAGCAAGGTCTCAACCCACCTGGAAACCATCAAGTCTGCTAGTTACCTCTGGGGGTGTAGCCCAGTTTCTCTTTTAACGAGCCCTCCAGGTGGCTCTGGGCTTGCTCATGTTGGAGGATTGCTAAATTAAGCCAAGAGCTCGTCTCCACCTATGTGCCAAAGAAGGCCTTTGCTTTCCCAATAAGAACAGGGCCAGCAGAAGTTAGCAATCTGTCAGTGTTCCACGGTCCACGGGTGTGTATATAACGTTTCACAAGAACAGAACCTGCTATGAATAGTCACATCTGCAAACACATATGTGAAAAAAAAAACCTCTGCAGTACAGTTTCAGCCTGTTGCCTATTTTATTGCTGGCATTCCTCATATGACAATTTGCCAGAAAACTAAAGTTTATCCCTTAGAGGTCCATTTTTTAAACCTAACTTTTCCTGCATTAAGTGGACTACGCTGGCAAAGTGGACCACAGGCCACCTGAAGTTAGGCGGTGAAATTCGGATATTTTTTACAAAAGCCTCAGGTTCCCTGCCACTTCAGGTCTTGCGCTTGCTTTTTTAGACTTATCTGGCTGCTTCCACCTTTAGCAGTTATCAGTTGCTTCCTCAGTGGTGGGTGCCTCAAACAGCTCCAGCCTCCCTTCTAATCTGGTTGAGAACACTGATAACCCTTCTCAGTCAAACTGTGAGTAGACCCAGAGTAAAGAGGCCTGAGGGCGGATCCAATGGGTCAAATCCTGGGCCTGGCAGGCCAGCCTGTCTCTTTCACCAACCATGCCCCCTCCACGTGCCTCAGGCCACCCAGATGGATGGGACTGCTTCTAAGGTGTTCAGTATTTAGTTTTAACCGAATTCTTCCAAACCAAGGTGGGGCAGAAATGTCAATTTTGCCATCAAGGTGCAGCTGGGGAAGTCACGTTACCTGGTCCTGAAGTTTCTGGAACATCAGTGGATGCGGTTCCTCTAGGATCTTCTCATTGAGGCGGGACTGGCCCTCGACGTTGACTTGGGATGAGGCCTTGCTGGACAGAAAGGTCATGTAGATCTCCTTTGCCTTTTCCTGCATCTGCGGGGAGACACGGAGAGCCTGTCTGTCATCTGTAAGCACAGCCCTTGCAGCCGGAGCCCAGAAGGAACCACTGCCGGAAGAGCCCTGGGGGATCTGGCTGTGGCTCAGAGCTAAGCTGAATGGGGGTGTCAGGGGGGTTGGAGGGCTCATGGTCATTCTGCCCTTCCCCTCCCCTTCAACGCATCTGTGGCCGCATCTCCTGCCTCAAAATCTACACGATTCATTCCAAAATGAGGACAGAATCCCAGCCCAGAGTGCGGGACATTCAGTAGCATTCGCGACTATCCTGTGAAGTCTCCAAATTAAGGCCTCTTGAGAAAATTTTGTTGTTGTTCAGTCACTCAGTCATGTCCAATTCTTTGTGACCCCCTGGACTGTAGCCGGCCAGGCTCCTCTGTCCATGGGACTTCCCAGGCGAGAATACTGGAGAGGGTTGCCATTTCCTTCTCCAGGGTATCTTCCCAACCCAAGGATTGAATCTGCCTCTCCTGCATTGGCAGGCGGATTCTTTACCACTGAGCCACCAGGGAAGCCCCATGAGAACGTTATTCAGCCATAAAAAGGAATGAAGGATTGACACATTCTGCAACATCGATGAGCCTGAAAGCATTATGCTCAGTGAAGGAAGCCAGACATGAAAGGCTCCATGTTACATGATTCTATTCATACGAAACATTTAGAATAGGCAACTCCACAGAGAGAGAGATAAGTGGTCGGCTCGAGGAGGGGGAAATGGGGAGAACCACCCAAGAAGCCACGGATTCTTTACAGCCATTGGCAGGTAGATTCTTTACCACTGAGCCACCAGGGAAGCCCCTTTTATTTTACCACAATACCAAAAAAATCAAGTTAAACCATGAACACATATCCCAGCCAGTGATCAAGCCCTACTAAATGCCAAACGCATGCTAGGCATTTTACATCTATGGTCCAATTTCCTTAATCCTTTAGGAGTCCAGCGAAGTGCCATCTTCCTGTTACTGCCATGTCCCTGATGAGGACACAGAGGCCAGGAGGGCCGATATGGCTTATCCATGAAGGCTGCAGAGAGAAATGGGATGATCTGACGCCCAAGCCTTGCGTTTCTGCTCAGTTTCACACCTGCGACATACATCATGTGCCTCCGGTGATGCACTGTCAGCCCAGCAGGACTGGGGGTTGTTTTCCTGGAACTAGAGATGAGCATTAGCAAGAGACAGAACACTGCCGCCTGCTCTGAACCCCAAGTGCAGTCAGGCCAGAAGGCATCAGCCCTAAATAGGCACTGCCCTGGGAGGGCTTGTCAGCCGGGTTGGAAAAGGTGTGCACGCCTGCACTGAGGCCGCACCGAAACCTAACAGTGACTGGTGCAGGAACGTGTTGTTCAGTCGCTCAGCCGTGTCTGACTCTCTGCGACCCCATGAACTGCAGCATGCCAGGCTTCCCTGTCCATCACCAACTCCCAGAGCTTGCTCAAACTCATGTCCATCGAGTGGGTGATGCCATCCAACCATCTCATCCTCTGTCATCCCCTTCTCCTCCTGCCTTCAATCTTTCCCAGCATCAGGGTCTTTTCCAATGATGGCAAACGCTTTGTCTTACAAACAGCAGGCCTCCATGCAAGGGTCCTGCAGGACATCCCCTGAGGGCTCCCTGCTCTCTGACTTCCTGTGCTCACACCTCACAAGGCTGTTTCTCCAAACATTAGAGCCTCAGGAGTAGCCCACCCTACAGAGGAAGCCAGACAATAAAAGCCTCGGAAACGGAGCTGCGGAGCTATGATTTATCACACGGGAAGCCAGGGCCTTCTCGGGGTCTACCTAGGAAACTCCACTGTCTCTAGATGGCCCACCTGGGGTCCTGCGTGCTACAGGACTTGGCTTAGGAAACCCCAGGCTCTGAAAACCCTTTGGGCTCATAGAAACCACCGGAAGGCTTCAATACTTGATGCTGAAAGGAGGAGAAAAGCAATCCTTTCACTTCTTTTGGTTCCAGGGACTTACAAACAGCAGGCCAAAAGATCCCATGAGATAGAGGTCTGAGCCATCTCCCATCCCCCAGAAGGAAAACCTTGGGGAGAAGTGCGGGAAGACCACCCAGGTGGGAGCCTTAAGGTAACGTGGCTGTTGCAGAGGACAGGCCAGGAGACCATCGAGGAGACCATCGGGGCCGTCCACCCCTCCAAGACCCACTTATTTCAGGAAGTTCTGAGCCTCCCTCCCACCACCCCCATTCTGTCAGAAAGGAACGTTTTTGGAAAACCACTTCCTGTTTTAACGATAATTCATAAAAGCAGACTTTTAACCAGAGTAGCAAACTCCATGTAGGGCCTTAGAAGAAGAAATGACTTTAGGCCTCCCCTCCCCCTTGAACATTCACTCACATACACATTTTCCAGATGGATCCAGGCTGTCTTGGGTGAAAAGAAGAAGTGTAATGAGTAGCTTGAGGCTGAGAGGTGGGGGGGGAGCAGGAAGCAGGTTTGGGGGGGACGCCTGTAGGTGTACGGGCCTCGGGCCTCCCAGCCCCATCGTGTGTCTGCGACCACCCCGAGCATCTGTCAGAGAAGAGAGCATGGTCCCCGAGGCGCCCAGACGTGGGCCACCCTCATCTCTGGCTGATGACTCAGGGTGACAGCTTTGTGGGCAGAGCTTATCTGGCTGGGGTAGGAAGCGTGACTGAGAAGGGAAACCCTGAGACTTCTGACCACAAGCTGGTCACAGGAAAGCTGGGTGTCCACGCCGAGGATGGACGCGTAACAAAAAAGAAGAAGCGGGTCTCTCGAGTTATTTGGGGATATTTTCCAGAGCGTGGTTAACCCTATTCTAGTTCCTGTCAGGACAGGGTGAGACCATCCCCCACTGGTGGGGGCCCCCCGGGTCTAGGACCCTGGGTGTGATGTGGAAGCATGGCTGGCCACTCTCCTCCGGCCATTTCAGCCTCCACCAGAGCACCCGCACCGCCGTGGACAGCAGCCACGCCCGGTTCTCAACCCTGCCCCAGAAGGTGCTGGAAAAGGATTGCCACTGGGTGCAGGTGATGACTCCTGGCATCAACCTGAGGACCCCCCGTTAGAAGCTGTGTGTAGCCAGGTCTGCCTCCCAGACACGGTCCCCAGCCCCTCTGCCCGGGGCCTTCCTCCCAGCCCAGTAGCGCATCAGCCAAGAGCAACACCCAGCAGCAGTCAGCACTCAAACGCCGTTCCCAGCAAGTGCACGTTTAGGAGAAGCAAACTCACTTGAGTATCATCAGCCCCAGCAAAAGAAATCGACCCAGAACAAAGGCACTCGCAGATCATAGTGTGGACGAGCACTGCTCGGTACGTTCTGGCTTCTCTCCCTCATTAGTAAGTGTGCTTTAACTTTATCCACTGGGAGAAATAAAAGCTTTTACTCCACATGCCCTTGCAGTTCATGACTTCTCACTGAAACATCTCAAAAGAAAGCACAAGTGCATTTTCTGTCTCCACTTTCTCCCTTCCACCTGCTCCCCCGTCCCTGGCTCCTGCCCTCCCACCGGCTCACCGACACCCTTCTGGACCGCTCTCCAGGCCCCCACCCTGCTCACCCCCATTGCCCTCTAGGGATTCTCCAACACCTCGCTGCTTCTGTCTCCTTTGCCAGCTCCCGTCCCTCTGTCCCCCCGACCCCTGCAAATTCTGGGGTTTCCTGTTTGGCCCTAGGCTGACCACTTTCCTAACCACATGGTCTCCCAAGATTCCAGCCCATTCCTCTACTCCCAAGCAACTTACCATGCAGATAACTGGTGTCTAGAATTGTGGGCTTAGATATCCCACAGACATCTCATACCTAAAACCAAGGAAAGGAATGGTCCCCTTCTGGCCTGGGAGGGTGCCCCTGTATCCACTCCAGGAACCTGGGGGTGGTGATCTCCTAACACCCCTCTCATCCCTGCACCCTGCCTGTTACTGAGTCCTGCTCATCTGGCCTCCATCAGCCCCTCCCCTGCTGTTCCCATCACTTTGCCAGAGACAGACAATGGGACAGGACACACAGGAAAAGGCATGGATCAAGCCACGCACTACCTGTGTTACTATCAGCTTCAGAAAGAGACTGAGGCAAGGAAAAGGTCAAGTGAACGATTTGAGATCAAAGGGGCTCAGGAAATGGAAAGCAGCTGGAGGGACAGTGAATGCCACTGCAGACAGCAGCAGGAAGAAAGCTTGTGGGGGGTGAGGAGGTGCAGAGTAGCATCCCCAGATGGCAGGAACTCAAGGGCACCTGGGAACCCAGGCGGGAGGGATGAAGAGGGCAGCAGGAAGAAGCTGTTAGACCCCCAGGTTCTCACCCCCAGCCCTGAGCAGTCATCTCCTCCCTCCCCACCTGCCGACCACCCCGACCCCAAGCCTGGAGTTTTCTTCTCTTGAAGACAGAGAAGGCAGGAGGGAAAGGAAGAGATGCCAAACTGAATAAAAGGGTTAACTGAAAATCCGCACACAGACACACAGCAAATTTCTCCCAACCCAGCTCACTGGAAATATGTTCAGTTTATAAGCCTATCAGGCTTGTCACCACCAGGACAAGAGGGCCCCAGTCTATAGAAAACAGAAGCAGAAAACATTCCATAAAAGATTTAAAGATAAAGTTGAAATCTCCAAAAGAAAATGTCGGAACTGAAAGGCACAAAGATGAAAAACTAGGAGGGAAAGAAGAGAAAATCAAAGACTCAGTCCAGGGGAGGAGGGCCATCATTGGGAAAGAAACCAGAGAAAACGGAAGGAAAGAAGTTTCAAAAAAAAAAACAATGATAATAAAAATACGAGAACATTTCCCAGAACTACAAATTTCCAGATGAAAAGGCTCTAGAAAATGTCCCACACAATGAATGAACCTCACACCACTCCAAAGCCTCTGACTGTACAGCTTTAGAATACTGGTGACGAAAAGAGGGTCTTTTGTTATTCCGGAGAGAAAAAGCAAAGAAAACGAAACAGCTTACATGTAACATACTGATTCGTAACAAAAATGGAAGATAACGGGACAATGGCTTCAAAGTTCTAAATAAGTTTTAACCTGGAATTCAATTTTATGCCCTGTTGGATTATCCATGAAGTAGGAGAATAGGAAAACAATTAACATTTTCACTCAATAAGATCTTTAAAGGTCTACCTGCTGTGTGCCCTTTCTCAAGAAGTTATGACTGGTCTTGCTCCATTAAGATGAGGAAGTGACTCAGGAAAAGCGAGGGCCTGGGTCCAGATGTCAGGAGAGGGGCAAAGGGAGTAGCCACTGGCAGCAAAGAAAGACCTGGGGACGTCCGGGTGGGAGCTGTGGTCAGAGGGTCCCAGGAAGGGCCCCCAGGGGAACCCAGACTGCAGAGATGACGAGAGGCCTGAGACACATCATAATGAGAAGCATTTCACAGGCTACTAGAAAGTATAAAAAGAAGAAAAGCAAAAAATAGTCCAGGGACTTCCCTGGTGGTCCAGTGGTTAAGAATCAGCCTGCCATTGAAGGGAACACAGGTTCGATCCCTGGTCTGGGAAGATCCCACATGCCTCGGGGAAACTAAGTCCGTGCTCCACAACTGCTGGACCCATGCTCAAGAGAGTAGTCCCCACTTGCTGTGACCAGAGAAAGCCTACAAGTAGCAAGGAAGACCCAGTGCAGCCATAAATAATAAATAAATAAACTTTTAAAAAAATGATCCAACAAGGAAAAAAAAAAGTAATTGTAGCATCCTCTTTGGCTCAGTAGCGAACAATACACATTAAAGTTTTAATAATGAAAATGCCGTAGACAGGGCTATAAAGTAAGTAGAAACTCATAGTAATGGTGAAAAGACATCAGTAGAGGATATCAGAGAATGATGAACTGATCCAGGACCAGGTGGAGATGCAGGCCAGGTCCGCACCGGGCCCCAGACCACACTATGAGCTGCTGAGCTCCTACCTGCTCCTTCCTGGATCCAGCCAAGTCCCTGTCAAAGGTCAGAAAGACACAGCCCAAACCAGAGAGAGAGGGAAATCTGGAGGCTCCTGAGGGCTGACGGGAACGAGACCTTCGTACTCCATCCACTTGTGAAGTGAATGAGCTTCACATAAGGAGCACTTTTGGATCTTTAAATAATATATATATATATATACTTTAGTAAAGAAGATGTGTTAGTTTTTTTAGGAAGACCTTTACGATTACTTTAAATAAGAACACCAAACACTAAAATGCTGGATCAAGTTTTAGTGTTAAACATAATAAAATTAATAAACATGAAGATCCCCTGGAGAAGGAAATGGTAACCCACTCCAGTACTCTTGCCTAGAAAACTCCATGGACAGAGGAGCCTGGTGGGCTACAATCCACGGGGTCGCAAAGAGTCGGAGACGACTGAGCGACTTCACTTTTCTTTTATAGACCCCTCCCTCTGTACTGGTTAACTCTAAACCACTATAAAAAGGCAAGGTACTGTTTGTTACATTTAAATACCAGTGCAAGATGCTCTCAGAGCTTTGATTATTAGAAATCTTGCACCACGCCACTTCCCCACCCCCACTCAGTTTGGTTTTTACAAATCTGTAGGAGCTGCTGTATCCATTTCAATCACTGTCACATAGTAAATAGGCCCTTTATACACGGGCTGATGAATGAATGAGTGAAAACGAATGAATGACTGAGGGATAGCCAAAGAACAAACACCTTCTTGGAGCTTTTTCAGAGGTTTTAAAAGACATGAATGTTGCTCTGTGTGAGAAGGTAGATGTATCTCCCATGATAACTCGCGGGGAAGAGGCCCTTTATAGAAAAATGTCAAACCATAAAGAAATTGCCAAGGCAGAGAATGACTCTGAAAGCTGTCTGAGGAATAGGAACATCTGGCAGTTACAACCCCCAGGAACCCCAAGAAGGGAGGGGGGCAGGCATCACCTCCCAACTTCCTAAAGCCCCAGCATCCCCCACCATAAACAGAGCGCTGAGACCCTCCCAAACTAAAGGGTTGCTTTCCCACCTGCCAGGGGACAAAGCACAGGCCAGGGGAGGCAGTGAAGGCGCAGCATGAGTCCACTGTTTGGAGTTTCTGCGAATTCAAACCCTAGCAGAACAGACAGCACGCTCCTCTCTCAAGCCTACCCCTAAGACTGTGACTGCAGCTCAAGGTGAGCAGGGAGGCCAGGATGCTGCCCACCGTGGGTCCTCAGGGGTCAGCGGACCTGAGTGGAGATCAGGGAGGACCCAGTGAGCCAGGGACCATCCTAGGCTTGGGACACAAGACAGACAAAGTTCGCCAACCTTAGAGGGCCCTCATGATAAAGGGAAAGCCAAACTGCACAGGAGATAAGTAAATATAAGGTACCAGGTAAGTTGGTAAGAGCTTATGGAGCCATCCGACTAGATCATGATAGTAAAAGAACGAACACAACACCCAGCACAGGTCCAATTTAAACCGAGGCAAAGGTGAGACCGGCCTCCATCTTGCAACTGCCTTAGCTCACGGTGGAGACAGACAGTCAACAAACTCCCTGCCGGCTCAGACATGACGAGTCCGATTGTGAAATGCAGTTGGGCTGACTTCTCCCTGGGCCATGTCCTCCTCCGCATCTTAAAATTAGCGAAGCAGAACTTAGTTCTGGTTTTACTTCCCTGCAGCGGGACCCGCAAGACGATCTGGAGCAGAGAGCTGGGCTGCATTCCCGGCTCTGTCTGCACCGAGCCAGGAGGGTTGCTGTGGACGAGCCACAGCCTTACCTCTCAGACCGCAGCCCCGGTGTCTGGGAGGAGGGGGAACGGTCAGGACGCTAAGTGTGATGACCGGGAAGGAGGTGTGGATCCCATGAGCCTCCCAGATGGGATGCTCCATATGTCCCAGAGCCGTCCACATCCGCAGGCAGCTGATGGGCGAGGCAGCGTTCACTGCCCTGAAGCAAAATCCAGACCTCAGGACACAAGCTCTGGGTGTCAGGGCTGGGGGTGCAGAGAGGGGCTGCTGGATTCTGGAGGCTCTGGCTGTAGGAGCTGGATGGGCCCGTGCACCCCCAGCCCGTGGCTTTCCAGTCTTTACCTTGGCACCCGGGTTCTCCGGCCGTGACCCCACCTCCCTCCCAGCACGACGTGCAAACAGGCACAGCGAAGCCAGCCCGCCCGGAGCACAAGCCTCCTGCAGCCTGGTCTTCCTTCGGCTCTTCTCTCCAGGGCTTCCTCCCCACAGGCTGTGCCCTCTTCCGGGAACACTCCGCCCACCCCCGACCTCACCCCCATCCCCAAACTCCACTGAGATGTCAGCTGAAGAGTCACTTCCCCAGAGCCCTGCCCGACACCGACTGCCTGTGCTCCCACGGAACCTGCACTTCCCATTTCTGGGCTCTTCGCACTTGCAAAGGCTTGGCGAACAGGGAGCTTCCGCTCTCAGGGCCTGTTCCCTAAAGAGGCTTGGCTGTCTCTTCCCCGCGTGTCACCTACGCTTTCTACAAGGCCTGGCCCTGAGCAGGTGTGCTGTGAAGGTCTGGCAAACTCAACTGAATGGAGGGGCATGTCAGCGTCACGGGCAGGGACACCTGGGAGGCTCAGGAGGCAGGTTCAAGTCCCAGCTCAGCCATGCAGGGACCTCCGCTGCCCAGTTTGCATATAGAGGAGTGGCTGGCTGCCTGGTCAGCCCCTCGCACCTCCAACACGCAAACTGAGGCAGAAGAGTGGCCATCTGTCCATCTGTCCCACTTGACTCTGAGCTAGGGCTTTAGAGTGAGGCCAGATGAATCCATTGCCCAGGTCAGCATTTATCAACAGTGGCCCCTGGGCTCTGGGCTGGGTGCTGGAGGCCAAGGAGAGCAATGGGTGAGACAACACCCAAGTGTTAGTTGCTCAGTCCTGTCTGACTCTTTGCCACCCCAGGACTGTAGCTCACCAGGCTCCTCTGTCCGTGGGGATTCTCCAGGCAAGAATACTGGAGTGGGTTGCCATTTCCTTCTCCAGGGGATGACCCAGGGATGCAACCCGGGTTTCCTGCATTGCAGGCAGATTCTTTACCATCTGAGCCACCAGGGAAGCCATCCAGGGAGGAGAAGCAAGAAGGAAGCCAATGTCAAGGATCATGCCCAGGATGACTTTCTGGGCTGACCTGGGAAATCCAGCTCTAGGAATCTCGGACTCCATCTATCCTTGCCCCTGCAGAAGGGAAGGCATAGAACAAAGGCCACACCACTCCATCTTGGGGAAAGAGTGAGGTAGAAAAGCCTTTGAATAAACCAATGACAGATATTTTCTGCAAACACATAATGGCTTCTGGCTTCATGGATTCCAGCTTTTTGGAGCCAGAGGCTTAAAAACTGGCAGCCCACAAGCCACATCTGCCCATGGCTATGTTTTGTTTGGCAAGAAAGGTTTTACATTTTTTAAAAATTAGTTCCATCATTTATAAGATTGGATGGTTTCACATAAGAATCCAAACATCCAGCTTCTCTGGAAAAATAGGCAGGGGTTGGACTGAAGATGGGAGAAGATGCCCTAAGAAGCAAGGGCCCTCAGGTTTCTGGGGCAAGTGAAGACCTAAGTGGGTAGAACCTGAGGCAGGGAAAGCTCAGACAGCCACAGATCCCAAGGCATTTGCTGCCAAAGTCAGCTAAACAACCAGCCACTGGAGGCAGGACAGGCCACCCCCTAATGCCCCAATCCACACCACTCCCTACAGCCTCACACCCAAAACCTTCTTCATGCACATTATTACCAGAAGATCCCCTGGAGGAGAAAATGGCATCCCACTCCAGTATTCTTGCCTAGAAAATCCCATGGACAGAGGAACCTGGTGGGCCTTAGGCCCATAGGGTTGCAAAGAGTTGGACACAACTGAAGCCACTTAGCATACACACATGTAGGCATTTAGCCATGAGCCTCCTAGAAAGACACAAGCACGAGCCTTGTAAACACACCCAATCCACAAGCCTCCTTGCCCAGAATCTCCTCCACCTCCCCTGACACCCAACCTTCAGTGGCAGAAAATCCGGCTGACATTGGAATTAAAGACTACCTCCTGCAAAGAGCACATATTCACCCAGGAGAACAGTCAGAAACTTTCTCTGTGGGATGCCTGCCAACTACAAGATATTTTGTAAAGATATATTGAATAATTGACAATCCATCTGATGCGCCCTGTGCTTTTATCACCACGCATCTGCTTTACGACGTCCATACAAAACGCCAACATGTCAAGCCCTGGAGGGAGCATTCACATAAATTATTCATGAAAAAAAAATCATACTCGATGACAGACTCTCAGTGACTTAAATCGTTATTTTTACTTTAAATATTTGTCCATTTGAAAATAGATTAACACACTCTTTTAAAAATTGTTAATATTTGATCAACACAAGGTAGGCTATTCTGAATCTTAAATCCTCCCCCAAATCCAATATGGTTCGGATTTCTGTTGGCAATTTCAAAGTTTATTGGAAAGGAAATTGTAACTTTATAAGGAAAGAAACAAAGTTAGCAAGTACACGATTATGGAGTGAAAGAAGTACCTGCTTTTTGTCTTGTGTTTTCTTAAAATCTTCACATGCCAGCCAAAATAAAACATTTTCTTCACTGAATTCCTTTTTTAAAAATTCCTAGGGATGAAGAGAAGAAAAAAATATCAACAGTATTCTACTTAAAAAACAAAGAAACAAATAATGCATTTCCTTGCAAGAAGTGATATGTCAAAATTCGACAAATAAGCCTGTTCATTCACTCTGTAAAAGCTCCACCCCCAAAACAGTGTTAGGCTTAATGTTACAGCTAGAATTTCATATGCATTTGAACTTAATGGTTTTAACATTGTGAAGAAGTGTAAAAATGAATCAGGAATCTACTCAACAATTCTCAACTAACAATAAATTAGCAAAAAGTAAATTAAAATGGAAGATATATTAGTTCCTTCCAGACAGCGTTTAAACAAAGTACATTCCTCTAAAATCAGGCTCTTTTTTTTTTTTAAACAAAAGAAAAGAAAACATATTAAGCATGTCTAAAAACGCCACAATGAAAACTATTTTTAAGTTGGAGGTGTGCTTTCTTTCGGCAAATGTTGGGGGTCAGTAGCATGGCCAGCTATCCCAATGTGCATGGAAAAGTTTTCTCCCCAAGACCTAGATGGTGCTTACAAAGGCCCTGTGTCCAGGAATGGCTGCCGCCTGCTCCCTGGAGCCTGCAAAGGGAACCAACAGCATGATGGCTTTTGATGGCCTGACCCAGGACTAAAGACAGAAGTCAGTGGGGCTCAGGCAGATACAGGCATTCTTGAAATTTACAGCTTCTTCTGACACCTGGGGCTTCTGGAAGCCATTTCTAGGTAGTCCTGACATTTCCACACCTGCCTGTCCTCCTTTGAGTTCAGCTTCACTTTACCAGCTGTTGTCCAGCTCTTTCACTCTATGAGCAATGTATCCTAAGAAGCCCCAACACACGAGAGAACAAACCTTCACATCAGGGAGACCCTGACCGCCCCCTCCTAGGTGTCACAGAGCTGGAAATTCTTTGCAGATTCTGCCAATGGGCACAGTACCTCTTCCCCATCCCCCACCCCTCCCAGTTATATAAACAACAGACACAGTCAGTGTAAGCCCCTCAGTGCTGGTCCATGACCACCCGGGGAAGCGTTCCCATGTTGGTCATGACAGGTGAGAAGTTCTTTCTCTCAAGTTGGGATGGACAGTATCAAAAACTGGCCTGTGTTTTCCCCACAGGCTTTTAAACTTCTTTGTGTGGTGTGTCAATTCCGGTCAACAAGGAAAAAGGCACACCCTAAATCTTTTCACGCCTTCTGGGTCTTCAAGCAGATTCTCCAGGGAAGAGGCCCATTTGGCTGTGCTCTTGGGGGTCTGGTGGCTGCTGCTGGAGCTCCCATCACTGTCGTGGATGTCTGCAAAGCAAAGTTCAGAGGCTGTGTATGTGGTCCAAAGACATTGTCATCTTATTAGGAGCATTATTTTCATCATCATCACCACACTATGCCTAAGACACAGTATCAGGTTACACGCCATAATCTATTCTTTGGGCTAACACAGGGAATTCATCCATTCGTTCATTCCTGACAACAACCTTATGAAGTAGGTGCCACTATTCCATTTTACAGATGCAGAAAACTGCAGCTCAGAGTCAAGAAGGGACTTGTCACTTTCCAACACTCCCCATATATCCTTCTACCACCCTCATATCCACTGGCCGACCCACAGGTAGCCTTCAGGTCTCCCTCAAGCCCTCCTTCCAGGGACCTTGACTCAACGGCAACTCCTCCCCATTACTTTCTGTGCACAGTCTTACCCTGCTGCGTTGTGACTGTTTGCACAGTCGGCTCTCACTAGTCTGAAAGCTCCTCTGTGTCTTGATCTTGTATCTCAGGAGGTAGCCCATTGCCTGGCACATAAAGTAAGTACCAGAGTTGGGACTAGAGTGGGGAAAGGGAGGCAATGGACACAGGTGCAAATTTTAGGGGGACGCCAAAAAACTCAGGCATCAGATAAAAGAGATTTTTATGCAATACACTGAAAAATCAAAATTAATGCAAAAAACTCCATAATGAGCAAAACACTAAAGACAGAGTTGTTTTAACTGACTTCCTGTGCCTCTCAGACTCCAGAATGGCTTGGCATCACACTGGTACAATGATTAAAGACTAAATCAGTTAATGACGGCACGTGCCCATCTCATGCACTCTCTTACTCTTGCCTCCAAAAAGAGCCTCTTGATTAAAGGAAAGGGGCTGGTACCTCCAACTAACACACTCTGGCTACTTGCCTGAAGAAGGAAGCGATAGCACAAACACATCTCAGCTCACTTGGCCCTCCCTGGAGTGAAGGGAAAAACCATGGACTGTCACTTCTGATGGGCCCAGGTTCCAAAGCCATTTTGGCCAGTTTGAACTATGTGCCTGGGTGTTCTGTTCAGCCACTCACTTGTGTCCAACTCTTTGCGACCCCGAGGACTGTAGCTGGCCAGGCTCCTCTGTCCACGGATTGATTCAGCAAGAAAACTGGAGTGGGTTGCCATTTCCTCCTCCAGGGGATCTTCCCAACCCAGGGATCGAACCTGCATCTCCTGCATTGCAGGCAGATTCTTTGCCACTGAACCACCAGGGAAGCCCTTGAACTATTAATATGTGAACATGGGCAAAACTCCCTGCAAGATGAAGATAATCTCCGCATCTCTCGGGGTTATCAGAAGGATTAAAGAAGGAAACACATCAGCACCTAGATGCTCACAGTGGACCCTCAAGAAATACTAGTTCTTCTCTCTGCTTCCTTAAAAGTATGATCTATCAAGTGAATATTTTTATAACTAATACTTCTTTTTTCACTCCTTTTTTCCCAAGTATAGTTATGTCTCTCTAAAGAAAAGTTTGAATCTGGCAGAAAACAAACTTTAAATCAGGGTTCCCCAGCCTCTGGGATCTAATGCCTGATGACCTGAGGTGAAGCTGATGTCATGAAAATAGAGAGCATCATAAACGTAATGTGCTCGAATCATCCGGAAACCATCCCTCACCACTCCCGTCCATGGAAAAACTGTCTTCCACAAAACAGGTCCCTGGCGCCAAAAAGGTTGGGGATTGCTGCAAGAAATCGGCAAAACAAATCATTTTAAAAGGATAAGTCTTATTAATTGCTGCAGGTAGCTAGGGGGCCATGTGGTTTCAAATGCTTTTAGAGGAAAGCTGTACCAGAATACAATGAACTTTGAAGTACCTCCGTTTCCGTGATCTCTCCTGTACTACTGGAGGTCAACACAGGTTCATTTCTGTGAACAGCAGAGACTGCGTTCTCCCAGCATCTTGCCACTAGGCTAAATAAAGCAATACACTTTGGTGACGGAGTAAGAGAATTGTTTGGGACAAAGCCACTCCTTTGAGAGGCAAACTGACTCAAACATCACAAATGGACCTGATGCTTCTCTAAAGTGAATCTCCAGTTCGTGGATATTAAATTAGTTCTCTGCTCTCTTCGCAAAAGCTAAAATGGCAAGCTTCTGAACACTGTGTTTCTTCCCAACGAAGTACAAATCAAATTAAAAGATCATTATCATAAGGAATTTCTGCAGCAGGGTTCATTCTGCCAAGCATTTCACAAATTTACTCTCTGTTCTCTGCCTGAAGAATACAGTTTGACGGTTTTCTCCACTTCCCCAGCAGGGCTTCTCTTAAGTAAATAAATTAGAGACACAATTTGCTGTTCCAGGAATAAACTTAGGCAGCCAGAACTTTCTCTTGCCATGGCAGAACAACTCCTTTGTCTATAAGTTTTCAACTTTGGCCTGTGGTGATTCCAAAACTCTCTGACAATCTTTTCAATAATAAATGAAACCACATTTGGGTTTTCACAGTTCCATGGTCTTGCAAGTAAATATAGTTGCTGGATTCCCATTTAGCCCACAGAGTGCTCTGGTTAACTAGATCTCCTGGTTAACTGAGAGATAAGATAGGTGGATTCCCATTTAGCCCACAGGGTGCTCTGGTTAGCTAGATCTCCTGGTTAACTGAGAGATAAGATAGGTGTATTCCCACTTAGCCCACAGGGTGCTCTGGTTAGCTAGATCTCCTGGTTAACTGAGAGATAAGGTAGGTGGACTCCCACTTAGCCCACAGGGTGCTCTGGTTAGCTAGATCTCCTGGTTAACTGAGAGATAAGATAGCTGTCTTATGAGACACCATGAGCCAATCACTTCCTCCCTCTTCCTTTTCATTTCACACTACTCATTTTGCACATTAGGCTTCTGTGCCAGCTTTCTGTGCCACTTGACCAAAAGTTTTACAACTCAAAACGCACTTATCTGATCTAGTCTCCTTATTTAATAGTCTGAGACATAAAGGTCCAGAGGGTAAGGTGACCAGCTAAGGAACGGCTGGATGGAACCAGTATTGGGACTTAAATGTACAGGCAATTGTCCCCACCAGGACCACCTCCTCGGAACCCCAGGGTTCCTCGGAACACAGGAGTTTGCAAATGGATGACCCTTCCTTTCAGTTCCCTCCTGGGCTACCGTTTCCCTTTCATCAATATCGTGAAATACATCTATGGCCGACACTGTTACAGAAGGCACAGAATTTTTAGGGCTAACTCAGAAAGCACACAGAGATACAGTAAGTATCCCCATAACCATGGTTATTGCCTTCTGGCTTTGGTTCCCTGGATAAAGAGAATTCCTTCTTGCTTTTTTGCTCACCTTCTGCCCTAACAGTCCTTACTATCCATTCCATCCATCCATTCCGTCGCTCAGTCGTGTCCGACTCTTTGCGACCCCGTGGACTGTAGCCTACCAGGCTTCTCCGTCCATGGGATTCTCCAGGCAAGAATACTGGAGTGGGTTACCATTTCCTTCTCCAGGGGATCTTCCCGACCCAGGGATCGAACCCGGGTCTCCCGCATTGGAGGCAGATGCTTTAACCTCTGAGCCACCAGGGAAGCCCATAAGAATCCTCTACTGTCATGTGTTTTCACTTCTCCAGAAATGTTGGTTCAAATTTTGCAAAGACTTCCCGATTGCCTTTCAATTTTGATTAAGGCCTCTGCCTCTGCCTTAAAAAAAAATCCTTCTTCATTTTATCAATATACATAGATAGCTCTAGTTAGAGCAACATTTGCAAACTCCATTCACTTAATGGTGTCTCTCTTTTCCAAGTCATTATCCCCAGTTTCCAATGAGCCTGGCAGAGGTCCACTCCATTTGGCACTGCCCTAGAGGCTGCTTTATCACCTGAGGCATTTCCGTTCCTCAGGAGCCTCTGCACAAGGAGACTTCCACTATTTTCCAATGCATACAAGTAAGGACTTCCTAAGACAACTTGGTTTAAATGTTACAATCAGTCCAGTGATGTCCAGGAGAAAGAAATAACTTTTCTTCATAGCAATCAGATATACTTCTGAGCTTAAGAATAAAGCAAAGCCCAGCGGTGAAGAATCCGCCTGGAATGTAGCAGATGTGGCTGGAGCAGAGGGTTCAATCCCCCTTGGGAAGGTCCCCCAGAGGAGGACATGGCAACCCACTCCAGTATTCTTGCCTGGAGAATCCCACGGACAGAGGAGCCTGGTGGACTACGGTCCATAGGGCTGCCCAGAGTCAGACACAACTTAGCAACTGTAACGAGGGTACCCAGCTTCCCAATTCCTTCCCAGTCCCTTGCACTTGGAAACACAAAGGCCCAACACTCTTCTTTCCTTTTTCATTGACAAAAGTTTCCATTTTAGATGAACTATACAAGAAGTTAGGTTTGGAAAGGACAGGTAGAGGGACTTCCCTGGTGATCCAGTGCTTCCACAGCAGGAGGCATGGGTTCGATCACTGGTCTGAGAACTAAGATGCCACAGGGCACAGTCAAAAAAAAAAAAGAAAGCACAGGAGGAAAAACGTTAAACCTATCTGTCTAGCAGCTTTAAGACCACTCAAGTTAGTAAAGAGCTGTTGGTGATAACATTTGTTTGTTTCCATTTTGTTCAGCTCTGTGCACTTGTTGTCATTTAGATCAGCTGCAAAGCATTTTTGCAATGAAAAAAATAGGTTTTTTTACCTCCTGGGCTCTTCAAATTATTTCAGATTTTCAGATTTTTGCAGGCACAATACTTACTTTTCAAGAAATTCATCTTCAGTTGTGTTTATCATGGGCTAGTAGTAACCATTACACTTAAAAATTATTCACAGCATGCTAGGCACTAGCTATTCTGAGCTTTTTCCATAGGTTAAATCATCTTCTCACAATGACCCTCTGATGTGGTTAAGATTATTCCCACTTCACAAATGAGGAAACTGAGGCACACTAACTTGCAAGGGTCACCCAGCTTTGAAAATGGGGACTCATGGTTCAAGCCCAAGTAGCCTTGGCTCCAAAGCACAACACACCATTTGCCACTGGCTCGATTGCCATCTTTATTTTTGATATCTGCTGATCTTCACCCTCACAGAGGCCAGAACATGCCAGCCTTGAAAAGAATGGTAACAATTATGTGGGAGAAGATGGTGAAACTAAGAGTCTAACTCCTCACAGACAAAATCCCACACACCACTGGGCCAGAATCATCCAGCACATAAATACAATGGGCATATGCTTTCATTTATGTTGGCGCTGCTCTGTGCAGTCTCTGACTTCGGTAAAAGCTGTTATTGCAAAGCCAGTGCAGCATCCAGGTGCAGAGGCCTGAGGCTGGTTGCCTGTAGCAAATTCTGTGATGCATTATTTATAGATGCTATGATGTCATATCTGCCAGAGACCTTCTCCAGACATTAATTCCTTGGAAATCCACATTCAAAAGGCACCTCTAACATTCATTACAACTGAATGCTTACAGTACAGATTCTTGCTATTAGTCTACAGGAAGGTCTGAGTAATGATCCTGAGACAATTTCCCCAAGCCAAAGATTTTAGTAAAATCTCAATATCCAGCTTCCTCAACAGCAGAGTCAACTTACATCCTCAAAGGGTTTGTCAAAGGCACCCCCCGCCAAATGCATGGCAGATTTTAAAAAAATAAACATTCACGCCCAGGAAAAGGCAAAAACGTTAGCTCTAAATTCTGAAGTGGTCGGTAATACACACACACACACACACACACACACACACCAGACTCCTTTAAAATACGAAGGGAAAGTACACACCCCACAAAACTTATTCAAAACCTTGTATCACCTACATCACGCCAAACACCACATTTTTTAAAAAGTCATCCCAACTTAGAAGAAGAAAATACATTTTTAAAATTGGTGATCCATGGAAGGCTCCAGAGAAACTGGGTCATGGAAACCCTCTATCTAAATATTCCTTAAGTGTTTATCGGCTCCAGTATCTAGCTTCTGAGAATAACGACGCTTCAGGCATGCAATTCCCTTGGTGGGGAGGTTTGCGTGAACTGCCATTAGCAGCAAATAAAAATAAAAACGTTTTGAAATAATCATACTAATAGAAAGCATCAAAGACCAGAGCAGGCCCATAGGCTGGAGAGGTTAGCTCAAAAAAGGCCTAACTGGCGTTTCCCCACGAGGTCTGAAGCCTCACAAAAAAAAAAAGTCAAGTGCTCGGCAACCCCCAAAAGGGCCTCCTGTGTACCTGTGACTACGCCACACACCCCCAACCCTATTTCGCCTGCCAGCACCCAGCGATGGCTGAGTGGAGGGCATATCAGCTCCAGGGATGGGAACCCTCCTTACGTGCCATGCCCTGGGGTCCGCCTGGGGACGTCCACGCAGCCCCACACTCCGCCGTCTTCTCAGAGACGTGTTGTATGAGATGGGCAGGGGCTACGGGGCTCCTGAGCACCCTTGGGTCCGGAGGAAAAACAAGCCTCAACATCCTCTTTTGAGTGGACTAAACAACAGATGGCCACTGGTTTCCAGTTTCTACCAGAGGGAAGGAAATAAGAACGCCAGACTGTTATTTGTAGCCTCTTGGAGTCCTCACTTTCTAGGCAAAAGCCCAGAAAAAATAAAAACTCCCCAAGAGCCCAGTTCTGGAGGTGAAAGTAAAGACCCTGACAGTATTTTTTCTCACTTTCCAGAAGCCCCTGTGCTTCCTCTGGAACCAGTTATTGTTCAGTCGCTAAGTCGTGTCCGACTCTTTGTGACCCCCTGGACTGCAGCACGCCAGACTTCCCTGTCCTTCACTGTCTCCCAGAGTTGGCTCAAACTCACGTCCATTGAGTTGGTGGTGCTATCCAACCATCTCATTCTCTGTTGCCCACTTCTCCTCCTGCCCTCAATCTTTCCCAGCATCAGAGGACTAGACATGTATGCAGAAATGTGCCCTCACTCTCCCCTGGCCCCTGGTGGTGGTTTAGTCCCTAAGTCGCATCCAACTCTTGTGACCACATACTGTAGCCCACCAGGCTGCTCCGTCCCTGGGATTCCCCAGGCAAGAATACTGGAATGGGCTGCCATTTCCTTCTGCAGAGGATCTTCCTGACTCATGGAACTCTGGTCTCCTGCATTACAGGCAGATTCTTTACCAACTGAGCCACCAGGGAAGGCCCACCCCCCAACCCCGGACCCTACATTTGGGGAAATAAGCAACTTTTCCTCTCCAGTGTCAGTAGGGTAGACTGTGTATTTCTTGAGAGTAAGAGCTGTGTCTCCCTCAGGGTCCACAGTGCTTGGCATTCATGTATAGATTTGCAGTGATAACAGTTTTCTGATAGATTGTTGAGGATAGATCCATCCTCAGAAAGGAGGATGATGGTTGTACAAAGATCCAGCATGTACTGAACACCGGTTACCTCGCATCTCAACCTGAGCACAACCCCTGGAGGCTGGGTCTATCACTGGCCCATTACAGATGAGGAAACCAAGGCAAGCAAAGGAGCAAGCCAGGAGCTGGATGAGCTAGGATTCAACCCTAGGCTGTCTGGCTGCAGAGGCTTCAAAGGGAAGGGCAGAGTAAGATGCAAGAAATAAAAGGCAGGCCCTTTTTCTCAGGGAACTTAAAATTGACAGAGAAGATGAGGCCAGGCATTCCCTGATGGCCACTGCCTTTCTTGTCACACACTGCATGAAGTTTTCTTCACTGGTCCATGAAGGAATGAGAATGAGCAGGGGGAAATATTTACCAAGTGAGCTGTGTTGACCAAGTAAGGGCAGTCTGGGGTTGTCTTTTTTTTAAGTAAATAAATACATTTATTTACATGGTAGAAAAGACAAAAGCTACAGTGGAACAGGTCTTCCTATCTTCCCTGTCCCTCAACAACCCAGAGCCTCTCGCTAGAAGCAACAGCCTCTAGAAGATTCTTGTTATCAGAACAGTTCTTTACATGAGATTGTATCTTTCCTACTATTGGAGGTGGTTGAAACATCCTTCATTTGTGGGATGATAAAGACATGTGGGATGATAAAACCAGTCCATTCTAAAGGAGATGAGTCCTGGGTGTTCATTAGAAGGACTGATGTTGGAGCTGAAACTCCAATACTTTGGCCACCTGATGCAAAGAGATGACTCATTGGAAAAGACCCTGATGTTGGGAAACATTGAAGGTGGGAGGAGAAGGGGACGACAGAGGATGAGATGGTTGGATGGCATCACCGACTTGATGGACAATGGGTTTGGGTAAACTCCGGGAGTTGGTGGTGGACAGGGAGGCCTGGCATACTGCAGTCCATGGGGTCGCAAAGAGTCGGACACGACTGAGCGACTGAACTGAACTGAAGGACGGTTAACGATGGTGGTGTTGGCTTTTAATGTCCTGATTGGAGAGGGAGAGAAAGAAGGAAAAAAGGAAGGAAGGATGTGAAGCAAGGCAACAGGGAGGCAGGGAAGGAAAAAGAAAAGCCAGCGCTTCACACTCACTCTCAATATGAATACAGGTGAGCTAAGAGGACAAAATGGACACTGTGTGAGGTCACACCAGCAGCTCTGGGCTCGGGCCAGAGCTCTGAGTCCTTCTCAAATAAGCGACACCAGACTGTTCTGTCCCTTGACGGTCTCTGCACTGTCCAAGCAGAGACAAGACGGCCAGGCTGTGTTTCTGGTGCCGAGAGGGAGGGAGGCAGGAGGTCTGGAAGAGTGGGTCTCCTGGAGTTCTGGGAGGACACAGGACAGAGGAGGGGGAACGTCTGGCCGCCCAGGAACAGAGCTGGGGGTGGGGGGACTGGGAGAGGAGGCAGGCCAGATGAGGGGGTCCCTGAGCACACCCCAGATCAGGGCAGCAGAACCGAACCACAGGCACCGGGCCCTCGAGAGCAGGGTACTTGGTTGGGAGGGAAACTGGTCCCCGGAAGCCTGCAAGGCACTGTTTCACCCCAGTGGATGCCTCCTGACAGCTCTTATCGGGGAGTCGCTGCTCTCGCCCACGTGGGCCCCTCTGCCCCCCACTGCCACCCCCAGGGTTGCTGCCCTGGAGAGCTATCTGGGGGAAGCAGATGAAACGTGTGGGAGTAAATTTAGTACAATTTAAACAGCAAGTTCCCAGAGCCCAGCAGCAGGAACCCAGGAGGATTACTCAACCCCAGGGAGGGAAGTGACTCAGTTCACCCAGGAAACCCGAGGACATGGCCCAGCCCAGCACCTGCCTAGTTTCCACAATTTCTAACAGTGAGGGAAAAAAACACATCGGTTCCAATACAAAGTCTGTGAAGACAGGTAAAGCGCCCCGAGGGCCTGGCACCCACCAGTCTGCAAGCTGCCCGTGCCGGTGTTCAGAGTTGGCACCAAGGACTCGGCCGGCGTGGAACACATGTGTATAAGCGATGCCCCTCTCCCAGGCCATCCTCTCTCTCTCCTTCCTTCTCTCTGAACCCACAGGCCGGCCCAGTGATGTTCTGCAGGGAAAATTTCCCCCACCAGCCAAGCCAGTCCTGCTGTCGGGTTGTTATAACAAAGACATTAAATTGTTATGTCAACTGTCATCTTTAAATAAAAACTTAAGCCCAGCAATAAATCTGCAGTTGGTCCCAGAGGTTTAATGGGATAATGTATAACAGGCTCGGGGCTGGGTGGGGGAATTCCCCCAGTGGTTCAGTCCTGGTCTGATCACACGGGGCAGTGGAAGGCTTTGGCTTTGGCTTTTTTTTTCAAGTGAGGAGCATCCCAGGTACCATGAACCTTACAAGTCACTGTGGGGGGCAGGTTGGGTGCAGGGAATCGTCCAGGGTTCCTCACACTTCAGTGGCCTAAGAATCAACTGAGCGCTTGTCAAAAATACAGCCAACACTCCCTCCCACCTTGGGTGCCCAAGACAGAATCAGACAGGGGAAAGGTCTGGGTCATGGCCTGGAAAGCTGCATTTTATCAGACCACCCCCACCCCCTTGTGGTTCATGAACACACTTTGAGAAACCTCAGAAAGGAGAACATTCACACTTTGAATCACACTCCGAAACTTGGAATTAAGGGTTGGGAGTGCCAAACCTCAGTTTAAAGACATGGTCTCCGATGAGATTTTGTGGAAAAACAGAAAAGGTTTGGAGTAAAAGGAGCTGGGAGGCAGGACTGCAGCCAGTTCTGAGTCAGGGTCCAGCAGGTTTGGATTGAGTTTTTGTGGGGCCAGATGCTTATACAATTTGGACAGCCACTTTAGGAAAATAATTCAGAATCACCAAAAAAGAAAAAAAAAGAAAAGTTCAGCCCAGGGTCCCCTGGACCATTGGCTGGCTTCCCAGTGCCTTTGCCTCGGGGCTCACATTCCCTCTTTCTCACTGCTGGGTGGTGATGAGCAAACTGGCAGAGGCTCGTTTGTCCTTTCCTATCCAGAGACAGACGTTAACCCTAAAAATCATAAAGAAATTAGGCTCCTGGAAGCCAGACATTTAACATCAGTCCACAATTTTTAGCTACGGATCTTTCTATCAGTAACCTAACCACATTTCATCAGACTTAAAATGTGTTACTCTGAAAGAGGTACACTCCACTGGTATCCTGAAAACTGTCCCCAGTCTTTCTTGGGTACAATCTGCACATATGCAACAGCACCCTAAAACCATGTGTGATCCATAATTCATTTGTTCTATTTGGAAGACCTCACCCCAAAAGCGACCTGTGCAGGGATGTTCAAAGCAGCTCTATTTATAATAGGAAAAAGGTGGAAAAGATTAACAACTAACCATTATACTGTTATGACAGGCACTGTACTGGGGACTTTATATATATATACATATATATATATAATATTATATATATATATGCTTCTGTATACTTAGTTCCACAACTCTATGAAACCCACTGTACAAATGGGAAAATGGACACATAAGTATGCTGGTAAACCAGCTCTCCTAGAAAAAAAAAAGAAACAAACTTTATTTTTAACATCTGCTGATTTTCATGGTGGCATTGGCTACTGATAGCCAATTTCAAGCTACCTATGGTTTAGCAACCAGGTCCCAAACTTCCCATATAGCAATGGACTCTGAGGTCAAGTAACTTGCTCAAGGCAGCTGAATGCTAGAGTCAGGATAGGAACCAGGAGTGAAGTAACTTCAGAGTCCAGGCTCTGACCACCACTCCTTTGACCTGTGAACATCCAACAATAGGGAATGGCTAAATAGAATGGCTCAGACAGTAAAGAATCTGCTTGCAATGCAGGAGACCTGGGTTTGATCCCTGGGTCGGGAAGATCCCTTGGAGAAAAAAATGACTACCCAGTCCAGCATTCTTGCCTGGAGAATTCTATGGACAGAGAAGCCTGGTGGGCTACAGTCCCTGGGGGTCGCAAAGAGTCGGACACAACTGAGTGACTATCACTTTCAAAGCAAACACCCAAAAGGGAAATCCTTTGACTCACAGGCAACACAGAAAGGTTTACATGACCCCTAGTACTAACAGAAGGCGATGGCACCCCACTTCAGTACTCTTGCCTGGAAAACCCCATGGATGGAGGAGCCTGGTAGGCTGCAGTCCATGGGGTCGCGAAGAGTCGGAGGCGTGACTTCACTTTCACTTTTCACTTTCATGCATTGGAGAAGGAAATGGCAACCCACTTCAGTGTTCTTGCCTGGAGAATCCCAGGGACAGGGGAGCCTGGTCGGCTGCTGTCCTTGGGGTCGCACAGAATCGGACACGACTGAAGCGATTTAGCATGCATGCGTGCATTGGAGAAGGAAATGGCAACCCACTCTAGTATTCTTGCCTGGAGAATCCCAGGGACGGAGGTGCCTGGTGGGCTGCTGTCTCTGGGGTCTCCTCTTAACCACAGTGTCCCTCATAAAATAAGACACGAGGTGAAAAAAAGATAGGGGCCAACACGTGCAGACTCTCTTGGTACCAGCAGAAGCGACTCTTGGAGTGGGAGGTGGCAGAAAGCCTCTGAATCCCAAAGTCAGGCTGAGCTGGGTTTGAAAGATTCTCCATCACCTAAGTGTGACTCGGAGCAAGTTACCTAACAGTTCCCTGATGGCGAGGGTTGAGGACAATGCCTGTCTCAATGGATTGCCCTAAGGGTGAAGAAAGAATTCACAGAACACCTACTGGGTCCCACTTGGAGCGCTCAAAGGGGCTGAGCTGAAAGGAACAAAAAGGGTGAGATGGTTGGAATCAAAGGCATGGTTTCATCTTCACCACGAGCTCTTCGTCCTATCGAATCGCTCCGAACTGTGGTTGGTCCAGAGTGACAGGCTGGTCCAGAGTGACAGCCAAGCTGAATCCTTTGTAACATCTGTTGTTTCCTGGCGCGAACTGCAGATGCGCCCTTCACCTGGTATTCACCCTCCTTCTCCGCCCTCGGCGGAGAACCGAAGACGCCCAGCAGCCCAGGCCTGGCCGCCCAGTCGGATGCCCCGGGTCCGGGCGTGCCTTCCGCGGGCTCCGCGCTGGCATCTTTCGCACCAACGCCCGCAGCGGAGGCGGAGACCTCCCGAACTCCGTTCTGCTTTCGGAATCTAGAGCCCATACTACCCCCAAAGTTTGGAGGTGTTTTGGATTTCCTTTTTCTCCCAGACCATCACTAAAAAGAAAACGGCTGTGGTTCCTCCTTTCAGACAAACTTCCTCCCCGGCAAGCGTCTCGGGACTCAGCGCTCCCGCCGCGGCTGGGACCGCGGGGACGCTGGACAGAGCAGGGAGAAGTGGCGAGTCCTGCCCGGGGCACCGCGGAGCCGCGCCCGACCCCGGGCAGGAGGGAAGGATGTCCGGGGGGCGGGCAGCACCGGCCCGGGCGGCTCATCGCGGCCCCTGGGGGCGCCCCAATCCCCAGCCCGCGGAGCCCTGAGAGCCGCTTACCTGACGGCGGCCGCTTCCTGCTCAGTCGACTCACGGCGCGGTTAAACATCGCCGCCAGCACCCCGGGGAGGAAGGAGGAGCAGCCGGGCTGCGCGGCGGCTGAGCCGGAGCAAGGCGAGGAGGAGGAGGCGAGAGGAGGAGGAGGAGGAGCTGGCTCAGCACCGCCCCGGAGCGCGCGGCCCCCACCCTGCCGCCCTCCTCCCGGCCAAGCGCCGCGTGGCGCGATCAGTGCGCCCTGCCGGCCCGCCCCCTTGGGGGCCCCGCGGTCCCGCCCCGGGGTGCCTGGGCGGGCAGGGCGCACCCGGGTGACTCCCAACGCCGGGAGTCCAAGAGCCCGGCCAGAGCCCAAGAAGGCGCGCACTCGCTCGGAAGTGGCCCGCGCCGCCGGAGACTTAGGAGCCTTGCCCCGGCGGTTCGCGCGTTCCGGGGATCCCTCGCCGCCTGGCGGGGTTCTCCAGAGATGCCGCCCGAGCCCCGCCCAGCCCTGCCCGGCTCCCAGCTACAGCGCCCATCCCGGCCTCCCGCCCTTTCCCTGCAGCCCCGAGAAACGCGCGCGGATCCTCGGGCGCACTGTGCTTCGTGATTCCGCGCGCTTTTGCTGGGAGGCAGGTGAGGGTCACCTCCTGGTTCCGAGACCGGAGAGCCGAGACCTCCTGGTTCTGCAAAGCCCAGGTGCAGCCCACGGCCTTCGCCCTCTTGCCCTCGGGATCCAGGATCCCTGCGCTCCCGGGCCTGCCCGGCACCTTGGGCGTTGGGCCCTCCCACGGCCGCGAAAGCCAGCGGGGGCGTCGCTTGGCCCCGGGCCGCGCTGTCCGCGGGCGGAGCGAGCCGAGCCCGAGCCGGTGGGCGCCCTCTCCCGGGCCGCGCTGCGCGGGCACCGAAACTTGGGCGCCTCCTGCCCTTGGTCTTGAGGCTCCAAGGGCCGACCTCGGGGGAATTCCGTAGGACCCCCTCCGGTTTCAGCGCGGAGCGGTGCCTCTGCCCGGCATGCCGGCTGGCGGGAGACCCTAACTTTGGGCGCCACTCACTTGGTGCACCTGTCGGCAGGGCCTTGGCGATCAACCCTGGAAATCACTCGGGCCACACTGAGCTCTGCTTCCGATTCCTCCTTTCCCGTCGCCGGTCACCTGCTCCGCGTGGCCAGCTCCACTCGAATCTATTATCTCATTTCTTCTGCAAAACAGTCCAAGAGAGGGTGTCATTAGCCCCACTTTCTTGAGGATCTGGTTTACGAGGAACTGTCTTTCTGGCAGTCCTATTTTAATCCTGTGTATCTGGCTTTGTCTCTAAATTGGTCTTTATTTTTAGCAGTACTAATTGCTATTTTTCTCAACTGCTCCCCAGTCTTCGGTCCCCCCCTCCAACCGTCCTTTCTCAAGATTTTCACTAGTTGGCACTTTCTTTTATATCTTCTGTTCTGAGCTTCCCATTCTGCTTATTTTTCCTCCCTCCCTCCACCCACCGTTTTGCTCCCAATCGCCCCCCCCCCCTCCAGTCTCTGGGCTTCTATGGCTGCTTCTCATTTCTGTCCCTCCTATCCCTTCCCCTCTCTAAGTATTTTCCTTAGAGTGTTTCTAAGCACCCTGCCCCTCTACCGCTGGAGAGAAGCTTTTCTAGCTCATGAAGTTTACAAGGGTTTTCAGCTGCAATTCTAGGAGACCACCATGACCAGGAACAGAGTGAGAACCCTCTGAGAAGCTCAGGTTTTTTTGAAGCCTCTCTCCTGCTGTCAGCCTGCTCTGGGCCTCCTCTTTCCCCTCGGTTGTAACAGGATTGAACCGTGGTGCTTAAATATCCTGCTTAAATAGGCAGCAGGTTCAGCCATTGTAAGAGCAGGACTTTTATAGTCTGCAGAGTCCAGCATCTAAATGATGCTGCATTATCATAGCAAGAACCAGGGAATTGTGCAGAACCTCCCCAAAAGTTCCTCAGGAGAGATTATAAGTCATCCTAACACAGGAAATAGACTGGCAATGGGTGAAAGTTAGGCACTGCTCAATGTTATGCCAGTTTCCAAGTGCACCCTTGCTGTGTCCTGGAAAAAAAAAACCTGGCGTGGCCTAGGACATCCATATTAAGCTGTTCTGAGCTAAAGACTGTGGCCAGGCCTTTTTGGAAGGCAGCTATGCTCACCACTATACCACCAACGCTGGCCAGGCCTTTTTGAAATGAAGGGAAAATAGAACAGCTTCAACTCACTTTTACTGTCCTGTTAGCACATCAGATAGTGAGTACAGAAATAAAGACCCGTGGGTCAACGTTCACAGTTTAAAATTTGTTTCGGGGCATGAAAAGACTGTCCTCATGAAATTGCTATAAATACTTGTCTCAAGTGTCTGAAGATCCAACAGCCAGTTTTCAATGTGTGCTGTGCAGAAGACCAAGTATAGAAGTATATAGCCTCATGGTTTCTAAGGCTTGCCAAAAGAAAACACGCGCACATACACCTCCCACAGGATTCAAGTTCTGCCTGTGGTCTGCAGTACCTGAAGATACTCTCCATCCACTTTCTGTGGCTCATCTCAAACTTTACAAACACTGGTAACCAATCTAGGTGGAGAAGGCACTGGCGACCCACTCCAGTCCTCTTGCCTGGAAAATCCCATGGACGGAGTCTGGTAGGCTGCAGTCCATGGGGTAGCACAGCTGGACACAACTGAATCGACTTAGCAGCAGCAGTAGCAGCAGCCAGTCTAGGAAAGAAGAGGACAATTGGTTTGGCCCCTTCCTAGCCCTGTCGGTCTCACCTTTTGTTGAATCACTTTCACTCTGACCAGGCAAGGAGCAGGGGACTAGGATGTCTCCTGGTAAAGCAGAATTTCAGAATTATCATTGACTCTAGAACTTGATAATTTTTTTTTTTTTTTGTCCACAGACACACGTGATTTTACACCTGTTAGTAAATGAGGGTTGACTTATATCGCATTGATCAGAATGACAGACTCGTGGAAGGAATGTAGATGTGAATTTCTCTTCCTAAATCTACCTCTGCAGTGCCCGGTTTCGCCCCAGATCAGCTCATCCAAGCACCTGCAGAGGGAGCTGTGGTGAAAGTGAACGTGAAAGACGCTCAGTCCTGCCAGACTCTTTGCGACCCCATGGACTATACAGCCCATGGCATTTTCCAGCCCAGAATACTGGAGTGGGTAGCCATTCCCTTCTCCAGGGATCTTCCCAACCCAGAGATCGAACCCAGGTCCCCCACACTGCAGGTGGATCTTTACCAGCTGAGCCACCAGGGAAGCCGGGAGCTGTGGCAGCTGGACCCTAATTCACCAATTGGGACCATCCTCCCCTCTTGCCACCAAGCTTTCAGGACCTGGGCTGACCTCAGATCTGTGGGCACGGGGTGGTCACATGGCAGTCTCCCAACCAAGCTAGGTTCTAATTTTGCTTGTGTTAGAGGAGAAAGCCATCGGAGCCCTGGGCGATAATTTTTAATTCTCAAAACCTTAAAAAAAACTGATAAGCTGTGAATACCTTTTAGTCTTCTATAATAAAATTGATTCCAGGTGGTGCAGTGGTAAAGACTCTGCCTGCCAACACAGGAGACACAGGAAACGCGGGTTCATCCCTGGGTTTGGAAGATCCCCTGGAGGAAGAAATGACAACCCACTCCAGTATTCTTGCCTGGAAAATTCCATGAGCAGAGGAACCTGGCTGGGCTACAGTGTTTGGGGTCACAGAGGGTCGGACATGACTGAGGGACTGAGCACACACGATAAAATGGAATATAGCTTAGAGTCATAAGATTATTCTCAGCCATTTGAAGCAGGTAAGGTATAGTAAAATAAGGAAATACCGAAGTGTCAAGCTTGGAGTCAAGAGCCCTGGGTATCGATCTTGACCATTCATCAGACCAACTGTGTGTCTTTTGGGTTTTTTTGGCTGCACCTCAAAGTTTGCAGGATCTTAGTTCACTGGCTGCTGCTGCTGCTAAGTCGCTTCAGTCATGTACGACTCTGTGCGACCCCATAGACAGCAGCCCACCAGGCTCCTATCCCTGGGATTCTCCAGGCAAGAACACTGGAGTAGGTTGCCATTTCCTTCTCCAATGCATGAAAGTGAAAAATGAAAGTGAAATCACTCAGTTGTGTCCGACTCTTTGCGACCCCATGGACTGCAGCCCACCAGGCTCCTCCGTCCATGGGATTTCCCAGACAAGAGTACTGGAGTGGGGTGCCATTGCCTTCTCCCTTAGTTCCCTTAGCAGGGATCAAACTTGTGTCCTTGGCAGTAGGTGCGCAGAATCCTAGTGACTGGACTGCCAGGGAATTCCCCAACTGTGTGTCTTTCAACACAGACTCCTAGGATAGGACAAGGAAAGGATGCCAACTACATTCTAAGGGTGTGGTGTTCACAATAAACAGGAGTAAAGAAGAAAGCATCTGGCACAGTGTCCAGAGCATGTAGGCACACAAAAGTATACTGGAATCTGAATCACTCCCCCTACAATGCTGTTTTAATAAGTAATAAACTTTGGCTTATAGTCAGTGAAAGGTGACTTTTAAAAAGAAATCATAGGAAGTTGGCAGGGTTTGTAACAGCATGATGCAATCGACACACACCGTGAAGGCGGGAGAGTAAATTGTTAAAACCTCTCTGGAAGGTAAGAGAGGCAGATGTGTTAAGGTGGTTTTTCGCAATATGCCTAAGAGCCTTGAGAATGTTTCCACCCATTGGACCAGTGAATAATTCTACAACTGGTTGTTTATGCCAAAGAAAGAATAAGACATGCAAATATTTATTTGTTTATTCATTCATTGTTTAAACCTTTTTGACTCTGCTGGGTCTTCGTTGCTGTGCGCTGGCTTTCTCTAGTTGTGGCCAGTGGGGGCGACCCTCCAGCTGCGGTGCGTGGGCCTCCCATCACCACGGCTTCTCTTGTTGGGGAGCATGGGACTCGGGAGCAGTTGTGGCACAGGGGCTTAGTTGCCCCAAGGCATGCGGGATCTTCCTGAACCATGGACTTGAACTGGTGTCCCCTGTGTTGCAAGGTGGATTCTTAATCACTGGACCACCAGGAAAGCCTGAAGTACAAAGATTTATGTGCAAAGTTGAACATCCTAAAGTTAATCAGCGCTATTTATGGTAGCTATAAATGCCCATTCATAGAATGACTAAGTTACAGTGTATTCCTAGGATGGAATATTGAACAGCTGTAGAAACTAGTGAAGAATGTTTGGTGATGCAGGGAACATGCTTGTGAAGCTGTCATTGAAAAAAACAGGATACAATGATAGAGGCATTTTTCACTGGGGGAAGAGAGGAAATATGGTATTATATTTATGGATAGAAAGCTTGAAGGAAATGATTCCACAATGTTACTACCATTTATCTCTAGATGTTGGGATAATGGGTGATTTTAATATTCATTAGTATATTTTCATATTGTATAAAATTTCTGCGGTGAATATGCTTTTCAATGAGGGGATGGGTTCGGTAGTTGGAAACTGATCAAAATCTCTACTAGCATTAATCTACAAATACTTAAGCCCACATCTTTACAACATTAGTTGTGCTTTCTTTACACTATTAATTTCCCATGGGAGAAGCAAGCAGACATTGACTGCCTTTCCCAACTTTGATCTCCCTTGCTTTTCAAGTCACCCATTCACGCCATATCGTAGCTGGATCTTGGAGATCAGCATCTCACGCTGCAGATCGGGAAACTGAGACCCAGATGGCTTTGCCAAGGAGTGATGCTTGCTTTCCTGAGTCATCAGAAGGTGTTCTTCCCGACTCAGCTCTCTCTGTCTTGTATCATGCTGCATCCATGAAGATGCACCTAAAAAAAGGCAGGACTTTCTGTACGTTTAAAATTCAAATTGGGATTCCTGCTAAGCAAAGACAGGTTTGAATTATAGCATCATGCGGTCATACTTGCATTTCTCCAATCTCAAAGCAAAAAAAAAAAAGTTCTCTGTTGCTCTATTTCACTGCAGCACTTCTCAGCCAAGTGCCTCAATTAGTCGCCTGCAGTCACTATCTCCTCTCACCCTCCTAAGATGCAGTCTGCTTGCTTCTCCACCACCCCACTCAACTGCTCTTGCAAAGTCACACTGGCATCCCGCTTGGGAATTCTAACAGTCAGCTCTATCTCCGTCTTACTTGACCCACTGTCAGCATCTGCCCCTGTGGATCCTGACCCGAGTCTTGAACCACTTTCTTCCTTTGATTTCCAAGACACTACGCTTTCCTACCCTTCTTTCTGCCACATTTACTGTCCCCACCGCCACCTCTCCTTCCTCCTGAAGGAGGGCACTGCAGGTTTTTTGGATCTCTTGTCTTGCACGCTTACTCCCTTGGCCATCCCATCAAGTCTCATACACAAATAGACTGTTTTTTCAGAAGAAGTTTGGTCCCACAGCACAATTAAACAGAAAGTTCAGAGTTCCCAGGTACCTTTCACCCACCCCCACCACCTCCCCCACCATCAGTCTTCTCCCTCAGGGTGGTTCATTTGTTACAAGCAATCAAACCTGCATCGACACATCAGTTTCACCTAAGCCCACGTGAAATGCCGTTCTTAGAACACGGGACTCCCACGTTTCCATCTCTAGCCTGGTCTTGCCTGTTTTCCATCTCCTCTCGGAAGCCAACTAAGACATCGCAAACCAAGTGTGTCCGGAACGGAACCTCCTCTTCCCGTCCACACCCACTCCACCCACCCGCAGCCTTCCCATCGCGAAAGACAGCTCCACCCTTGCTCAGGCCAATTATCTCGGAGTCATTTCTGATCATCCTTTTTCGCACACCTCACATCAGAGTCCAAGGAACTCTGAAGGTTCTACTTTCAAAATAAATCCAGAAGCCCATGCTCCATCTCAATCTCCACATCACCCCCATCCAAGCCACCATCCACTGCTCGGTTCACTGCAGCAGCCTCCTGACAGGTCACCCTGCTTCCAATTGCCATGGTCTGTTCTGAACCCAGCAACCAGAGTGAGCCTTTCTAAATAAGGGATGTCTCACCATCAACCCTCCGCTCAAAATGGCAGTGGCTCCCCATGTGGCCCGAAGAGAAAGCCCAAGACCTTATAAAGACCGACAAGACCCCACGTGACTGGGACCTCTCTGAGCTCCTTTCCTGTCCTCTCCCCTCACTCGTCTGCTCCTGCAAATCCTCCTGACCCCTCACCCCTCACCCCCAACAACCCCCCCTCATGACCTTTGCTGGGATGCTTCTCTCTGTCTGGGGCAGCCTGCCCCGAGTATGCATGGTGTATGCCCTCGGTTTCTTCGGGTCTTTATCCAAATATTACCTTCTCAGTGTTTCAAATGGCAACCTCACCCCTGAACTTCCACGCTCCGTTTTCCTCCATCCCTTCCCTGTCTCTCTGTAGCACCACCCCTTCTAACACACTGGAACTTACCTATTTACTATGTATGTCTGTTCTCCATGGAGTCCTTATACACACCCTAGTCTCCATTCTCCCTAGAATGTCAGCTGCCATCCCAATACCCGGAGGAGTGCCTGTCACACAGGGAACACCAATGCGCTGATGAATCCAGAGGAGAAATACTTATCCCCTCTCTCCCTAAACTCCACTAAGATGACAGAAAAGACATTACAAATAAGGTGTATTCGATAATAAGGTACACACCTGGGCTTCCCTGGTAGTCTAGTGGTTAAGAATCCACCTGCTGATGCAGGGAACACGGGTTCCATCCCTGATCCAGTAAGATCCCACATGCCAGGTAGCAACTAAGCCCAGGCACCACCACTACTGAGCCTGTGCTCTAGAGCCTGGGAGCCATAACTACTGAGCCCGCACACCCTGGAGCCCAAGCCACCCAAGAGAAGCCACCACAACGAGAAGCCATCACACGACGACTAGAGAGAAGCCTCCGCTCTCCACAACTAGAGAAAGCCTGCACACGGCAACGAAGATCCAGTGCAGCCAAAAATAAATAATTTAAAAAAAAATTTTTTTAAGTACAAACCTGCCTGGATGAGGTGTACAAGAAAGGAGGCAAAAACGGAAGAGAGATTTCTTCTTCTTTTTTTAATCAAAGTGTAGTTGATTTACAATATTATAAAATGCCAGCCAATCTGAAAGCCGATGGAGCAGCAGAAACTGCTTCAACAAGCGAAAGGAGCTTCCACCCAATGTGGGCAGCTGGGTGTTGGCAGGAGGCCAGTGTACCCTGCAGAGCCACCTGTGAGCTGTGAACCAAAATGCACAGGGCCACCAACTACAGGCCAGGCAAGGGCTGGAAATGGGTTTGGGATCAATCTCCAAGGAGGCCTCAGGCTCCCTCCCACCCCAGCCCAGGAAACCAGAAATGACTGTGGGAAATGTGGAGGCACAGAGGCTGTGGACTTAGGGACCAGGGGCTGAGTTGACGCGCAAGTGGGATTCTGGGCTCTACGAGAGTGAAGTGAAGTTCTGCATCCTGAATTGGGAGGCCCCTTTCCCTCCCTGTACCCAGAAAGCCAGTAGTCGGGAGCCCTGGACACATTTAATATCTCCCTCCAAATAAATATCAAACAAAGCACAATAGATATTAATATTTAGGGATTCCCCAAAGGTATCAAATCTAACCAATCATAGAGAAATACACCATCCACATGCAGCTTCTGAGAGCTTTTGACATCTCCGTCTCAAATATGAGGGGTATGCGAAGATCACAGACATTCAAGGAATGCCTCCAGCCTGAGAGAGAAACCAGAACAAACAGAAGAATTCAGAGGAAAGACAATGGAGACAGTAGAACAAATCTTTATTAAAAACTGTAATTACCTGAGAGAGAGAAGCTATTGCATCCATAAAAGAAACAGAGCTTAGAATATAAATATAAAAACAATTATTTTTTAAAGGAGGGTGGAAGAAAAAGTTAAACAAATCTCCTAAAAATTAGAACGAATGAAACAATGTATAATAGGAAAGAAAGAAAACTAGTGAGGAATCAGCCCAAGTAACAGGAGTTCTAGAAGTTCTAGAAAGACATTGCAGAGAAAATAGCAGAGAGGAAATGAAAGCTACAATCCCACAAAATTGTCCAGATGGAAGAAATCTCATCTCCAAACTAAAAGAGCCCACAAAGTGAGCATAATGATATACCTACAACAAAATACACCAGCATGAAATTTTAAAACAGCTCTTTCCAAAAAGCTTATGGAAAGTGTACTGCTGGTGGGAATATGAACATTTTTTAAAAAGTCAAACATACATAGACCATATAATTCAAATATTCCACTTCTCGGCATTAAATCAAGAAGAATAAAAGCATATGTCCATAACAGACTTATACATGAATATTCACAGCAGCTTTGTTTGTAATATCCTGAAACTGGAAACCACCCAAATGTCTATCGGCTGTTGAATGGATACACAGATAACCATGCAATAGACTGTTATTCAACAACAAAAAGGAGTGAAGCTTTGACATATACTACATGCAGAAACCTAAAGAAATATTTCACTAGGTGAAAGAACCATCACAGAAAACCACATATTGTATGATCACATTTAGATAAATTTCAAAATAGTCAAATCTGTAGAGATGGAAAGTAGATTATTGTTACTGCTGAGTCGCTGCTGCTAAATCATTTCAGTCATGTCTGACTCTGTGTGACCCCATAGACGGAAGCCCACTAGGCTCCCCCGTCCCTGGGATTCTCCAGGCAAGAACACTGGAGTGGGTTGCCATTTCCTTCTCCAATGTGTGAAAGTGAAAAGTGAAAGTGAAGTCGCTCAGTCGTGTCTGACCCTTAGCGACCCCATGGACTGCAGCCTACCAGGCGCCTCCATCCATGGGATTCTCCAGGCAAGAGTACTGGAGTGGCTTGCTATTGCCTTCTCGCTAAGTTGTGCCAGTTCCTTGCAACCCTAATGGACTGTAGCCCACCAAGTTCCTCTGTCCATGGGATGTCCCAGGCATGAATAATGGAGTGGGTTGCCATTTCCTTCTCCAGGGGATCTTCCCAACCCTGGGATCAAACCCACATCTCCTGTATTGGCAAGTGGATTTTTTACTCCTGAGCCACCAAAGGAGCCGCAGAGAGTAGATGGGGTTAATTAACTGTTAATAGGTACAAACTTTCTTTGGTAGATGATGAAAAAGTCCTAAAATTAGGTTATGGTGATGGCTGCACAGCTCTGTAAATATACTAAAAGTCATGTAATTTTATGCTCTAAATAGGTGAACTCTATGGTATATATATTTTATCTCAAAAAAACTGTTCAAGTTTTTAATTACAAAGATCAGGGGACTTCCCTGGTGGTCCAGTGGTTAAGAATCCACCTTCCAATGCAGGGGAGATGGGATTCAGTCCCTGGTTGGAGAACTAAGATCCCACAAGCTACACTGTAACTAACCCCTCAAGCTGCAACTACTGAGCCCATGGATTCTGAAGCCCCCACATTGCAAGAAAGAGCCCTAGTGCCACAATGAAAGATCCTGTGTTTTGCAACTAAGTCCAGACACAGCCAAAAATAAATAAATATATAATTTTTTTTTCAAGATCAAAACCAGCTCACATACAAAGATTCAGAAATCAAATTGTTGGGACTTCCCTGGTGGTGCAGTGGCTAAGACGCCACGCTCCCAATGCAGGGGGCCTGGGTTTTATCCCCAATCAGGGAACCGGATCCTCCATGCAGCAACAAGAGTTTGCAGGTCGCAACTACAGATTCCACATGCCACAATGAAGACCCAGCAAAGGCAAATAAATAAATATTTAAAAAAGAAAGAAATTGTCATTGAACTTCTTGGAAAACTAATGGATATTCTACAACAATATGAAGTGAAGTGAAAATCACTCAGTCATGTCTGACTCTTTATGACTCCATGGACTGTAGCTGGCCAGGCTCCTCTATCCATGGAATTCTCCAGGCAAGAATACTGGAGTGGGCTTCCATTCCCTTCTTCAGGGGATCTTCTTGACCCAGGGATAGAACTCAGGTCTCCTGCATTGCAGACAGATTCTTTACCGTCTGAGCCACCCAGGAAGCCCCTATAATATGAGAAAATGCAAAAAGAAAGGAAAACACAGGCTTATGGGAACAGGGAACCCAACCCCAAAGACACGCAAAGTGCCTGTAAGAGATGCTGGGCAGTGTGGTAAGGCTTTCTAATATGGTTGCCTTAAGAGACAGCAGAATTGTATATCTTTCTTGTTATATGGAAGTAAATAAAAGACTGAAAAAATAGGACTGGAATGAAGGTCTTCAGGTTCCTGGTGCTCTTCTACATGTGCCTCCTATGAGTAGATCATGTGAAACGCTGGGCTGGATGAAGCACAAGCTGGAATCAAGATTGCCAGAAGTATCAATAACCTCAGATATGCAGACGACACCACCCTTATGACAGAAAGCAACAAAGAATTAAGAGCCTCTTGATGAAAGTAAAAGAGGAGAGTGAAAAAGCTGGTTTAAAATTCAACATTCAGAAAATTAAGATCATGGCATCCGGTCCCATCACTTCATGGCAAATAGATGGGGAAACAGTGGAAACAGTGTCAGTCTTTATTTTTCTGGGCTCCAAAATCACTGCAGATGGTGATTGCAGCCATGAAATTAAAAGGCACTTGCTCCTTGGAAGAAAAGCTATGACCAACCTAGACAGCATATTAAAAAACAGAGACATTACTTTACCAACAAAGGTCTGTCTAGTCAAAGCTATGGTTTTTCCAGTGGTCATGTATGGATGTGAGATCTGGACCACTGGACAGCAAGGAGATCCAACCAGTCCATCCTAAAGGAAATCAGTCCTGAATATTCTTTGGAAGGACTGATGCTGAAGCTGAAACTCCAATACTTTGGCCACCTAATGTGAAGAACTGACTCATTGGAAAAGACCCTGATGCTGGGAAAGATTGAAGGTGGGAGGAGAAGGGGATGACAGAGGATGAGGTGGTTGGATGGCATCACCGACGCGATGGACATGAGTTTGAGCAGGCTCTGGGAGTTGGTGATGGACAGGGAGGCCTGATGTGCAGTAGTTCACGGGGTTGCAGAGTTGGACATGACTGGGTGACTGAACTGAATGTATGAAAAACTGATTTTTAAAATTGCTATCCCTAGTGTCTACTTTGTAACACTGTTTCCTCATCTTATTTTTAAATATTAAGAGAGAAAATGGTTTGGCATTTCCAAACCCTTGAAATTAAGGGTTAAACCTTTAAACCCTTAAAGCTAGGATGAAAAATGCTCTCTGAAAGGCCAAAAAGGAAAAGAAAAGGTGGAAGGAAGTGCATTAGTGCACACAAACTCACACATGCACATATGAGGCACGACCACAGTAAAGAATCTGCCTGAAATGCAGGAGACAAGGGTTCTAGCCCTGGGTGAGGAAGATCCCCTGGAGAGAGGAATGGCTACCCACTCCAGTATTCTTGCCCGGGAAATCCCAAGGATAAATGAGCCTGGCAGACTACTGTCCATGGGATTGCAAAAAGTCAGACACAACTGAGCCACTAACATAGTAAAACTGGGTTTTTTGAACAACTGTATTGCAACCCAGCTCCCACTAAGTGTGGTCCCTTCAGTGTGGTCCCGCAGACGCTCTCCTGAGACGACCGGGTGCTGCCACTTAAAAAACCTCTGCTTGGGTATATCTAACAGCAAACAACGTGGACGTAACTAGTGTTAGGAAACTGCTAAACGCTATTTGATGAAAAGCGGAAGAATGAGGAGGGTGATCCAGTGGTGAAATGCTAGTGGTGAGACACAGCTCTAAAATAGCTGGGCCAATTTACTCTCGAAAATGACTTCATAAGAATCCACATTTGGATATAGTATACTAATGCATATATATGGAATTTAGAAAGATGGTAACAATAACCCTGTATATGAGACAGCAAAAGAGACACAGATGTATGGAACAGTCTTTTGGACTCTGTGGGAGAGGGCGAGGGTGGGATGATTTGGGAGAATGGCATTGAAACATGTATATTATCATATGTGAAATGAATCACCAGTCCAGGTTCGATGCATGATACAGGATGCTCGGGGCTGGTGCACTGGGATGAACCAGAGGGATGGGATGGGGAGGAAGGTGGGAGCGGGGTTCAAGATGGGGAACACATGTACATCCAGGGTGGATTCATGTCAATGTATGGCAAAACCAATACAATATTGTAAAGTAATTAGCCTCCAATTAAAATAAATAAATTAAAAAAAAAAGAATCCACATTTGGGAAGAGGATTATGGGTGACTACTTTTTAAGACAAGCATATTCTTCACATTTTGGATATATAAAATCTGTCATGATTAAAAGAAATTTAATTTAATTTAATTTCACTTTATGAAAGAAAAAAGTTACATTAGTGAAGTTTATGGCCATCATATAACATACTCACAAATGTTCCTTGGTACTTAGTAAAAACAATGGACATTTTGTAAACTAATCAGTCCACTTAGAATTCAATGAAAAACATTTACAAATCATTTTTTAACCCAAGCCTAATTGATACTGAAAAATACAAAAGTTTTAATGATTTCAATTAAAAGTCTTCTGATTATTCCTCTATACATATAATCTCCAGAATGCTATTAAAAATTATAAAACCCAACCAAGAAAGTTGCAAGCAGTCTTCAAAAGATAGATTGTTTATCAAGACGTTCCCATTTTCCAAGTACCATTTGATCAGCCATCAAGTTTCACCTAAAAGTTATCTTATAGCTGTTCTGTATGTCGTTGAAGAAAATGTTAAAAAATGGTGGTAAACACGTAAGAAATTCATCTGACAAAATACAGGGACTGTAGATCATGTTGTTCTTTTAGTCAGAAACTCTTGAGTCACTGCTCCTTAGATATTCATTGACCAAATTCTCAGAAAGTATACTTTAGCTCACCAGTTTAATATTTTTATCAGATATTAAAGGAACATTAAATATAGAAAGACTTATGGTTACCAAGGTGGGAGGGTGGGATGAATTGGGAGATTGGGAGAGACATATACACACTACTATATAAAATGACTAATAAGAACCTCCTATAGAGCACAGGGATCTCTACTTAGTACTCTGCAATGACCTATATGGGAATAGAATCTGAAAAAGAGTGGATATGTATATGTATAACTGACTCACTTTGATGTACATCTGAAACTTACACAACACTGTAAATCACCTATAATCCAATAAAAATTAAAAACTAAACATTACATGTTTGTTTCTGTACCCTAAATCAGAAAAAAAACTGAAATAATACACAAAGTCATAACTCAGATCTTGAAGATACTTTGGGTAGAAAAATAAACGTGTGTATACACAAATGAGGGTGATTCCCTGATGGCTCAGTCAATAAAGAATCCACCTACAATGCAGGAGATCAGTCCTGGGTGTTCATTGGAAGGACTGATGTTGAAGCTGAAACTCCAATACTCTGGCCACCTGATGAGAAGTGTTGACTCACTGGAAAAGACCCTGATGCTGGGAAAGATTGAAGGCAGGAGGAGAAGGGGACGATAGAGGATGAGATGGTTGGATGGCATCACTAACTCAATGGACATGGGTTTGGGTGGACTCCAGGAGTTGGTGATGGACAGAGAGGCCTGGCATGCAGCAGTTCATGGGGTCACAAAGAGTCGGACATGACTGAGCAACTGAACTGAACTGAACAATGCAGGAGACCCAGGTTCGATCCCTGGGTCAGAAGATCCCCTGGAGAAGGGAATGGCAACCCACTCCAATATTCTTGCCTGGGTAAACCCACGGACAGAGGAGCCTGGTGGGCTACAGTCCATGGGGTCACAAGAGACAGACAAGACTTAGTGACTAAATCACTGCCACCATACACAAATGAACATGTATCTACATACGCACACTTAAATGCGTTTGTAAGCAAGCTGAAAGCAGTGAGAGCTGTTAGCCCAGCAGGTGGATAAATGCACCTTAGTCTGCACAGCTACACTTCTTAGGAGTAGGCATTAGTTCCACACAGAGATCTGGCAATCATCAGACAGACCCAAAGTTTTAAGCCCATAAAAAGGAGTTACTTTTACAGGGAGGCAAATACCACAAATTTCTGGTTATCAGTCTTGTTAGGTGATCTCTACTGATAAAGACAGGAGAATATACTAACAGGACTTATTTTTACAAGCTTCCAGTTATAAATACCAAAATACTTTCTTTAATGAACTGTTAATCCCACACATTTATAAAATGGGCTATCAAGTGCCATTTTGGATTGGGGTCCATGTTTTGAAGGGATTTATAGATACAGGTAAAATCTGTTGCCAGGCACTATTTGCAACCTCAAACAAACTTAACAGCTGAGACCACGTCTATTCTCAGCCACCACTACCCTCAACCTTTTTAAGTCAGGGTCACCAGGATTTTTTCACCCTTAACATAAACAGCAGTAAATTCTCTGAGGGCAAACATACCATTCTTAACTTCATAGGCTAAACGGATATGCAGCAATTGAGGATCAGATTGCTATCTGCTACATTTTGCATGCATTGTTCTCCTAGTGTTGTTGAAGTTGGTGGCCTAAATTATTTCTTAACGTCTAATATTTTTATGCCACTGGCTAAGAAATACCAGTAGACTAAAATCAGCTTAAGGCAGTTTAAGTCAAGAGGAAACTCACTAATAAGCTGATGACTAGCTGAGATCTTAACTCACCTAACGTCTTAAATAACTAAGTTCAGTTACATAAAACGTAGATTTGACAAAGCAAAAACAGTGGAAGGGTACTATTTCTCAAGAGGAAAAGTATCTAAGGACAGTTACCTAACAAGAAGAACACGGAGTAAATTTACACAGAGGATCTAATTCTGTCAGCGAGAAAATGAGAAGAATTCGGAAAGCACTGACAAATCTGAAAGGAAAAGAGTGGCTAGGCCCAAACAATAATCATTCTCTTGTTTATTATTATTTTTTAATGTGATCCATAAAATTCAAAAGTTACATACTTTATCGTGTTGAAAATACACGACATAAAATTTTCCATCTCAGCCATTTTTAACTGTACAGTTCAGTAGGGTCACATTGTTGAGAAATCTCCAGAACATTTTCATCCTGCAAATCTGAAACTATCCCCATGAAACAATTCCCCTTTCCCTCTTCCCTTCAGCTCCTGGTAACTTTCATTTTCCTTTCTGTCTCCATCAATTCAACTACATTAGATGTCTCATATAAGAGGAATTACAAAATTACATAGTATTTTTCTTTTTGTGACTGGTTTGGCCACCTGATGTGAAGAGCTGACTCATTTGAAAAGACCCTGATGCTGGGAAAGATTGAGGGCAGGAGGAGAAGGGGACGACAGAGAATGAGATGGTTGGATGGCATCACTGACTCAATGGACATGGGTTTGGTAGACTCTGGCAGTTGGTGATAGGCAGGGAGGCCTGGCGTGCTGAGTTCACGGGGTCGCAAAGAGTCGGACACGGCTGAGCGACTGAACTGAACTATTTCACTTAGCACAACACCTTCAAGCTTTATCCAGGCTGTAGCGTGTGTCAGAATTTCCTTCCTTTTAAAAGGCTGAATAATATTCCGTGGTATGTATATACATTTAGCATAATCCATTCATACATCAATGGACACCTGAGTAGCTTCCATCTCTTAGCTTTGTGGATAATGCTGCTATAAACATGGGTACACAAATATCTTCTTGAGAATCTGCTCCCAGTGCTTTTGGATATATATCTGGAAATGGGATTAGCAGGTCATATGGTAAATTCTATTTTTTAATTTTTTGAGGACTCTCCAGACCGCTTTTCATAGCAGTCACACCGTTTCACGTTCCCATCAACAGCACACAAGTGTTTCAATTTCCCTACATCCTCATCAACATATGTTATTTTCTGGTTTGCTTTTTTTCTTTTGGATTAAAAAACAAAACTATTCACTCTTTGGGGCTTCCCTGGTGGCTCAGACAGTAAAGAATCCACCTGCAATGCAGGAGACCTGGGCTCGATTCCTGGGTCGGGAAGATCCCCTCGAGCACACGGCAACCCACTCCAGTATTCTAGCCTGGACAATTCCCATGGACAGAGGAGCCTGGCAGGCTAGCTACAGTCCATGGGGTCGCAAAGAGTTGGACACGACTGAGCATATATACAGTTTACATCTACAGTAGTTTTCAGCTTAAGGTAAGAATGAAAGTTGGGTGAAAAAAAAGGAAATAATTGTCTAAAACTTTTCAAAAATTTTAAATGTAAATAGTCAACTAGATCATTGCTCCCAGAACTTAAAAATTTAACTCCAAATTATTTAGATTTTTTTCTTTTGAACACCCCATCCTTATTCTGAGCGATCAGGGAAAAGATGACTAAGGACTCATTCAACTGCAAACATAGAACAGCTGCCAGTGGTAGAGACAGGGTTGAGGGGGACATGACGACAGGAGGGAAGGGAAGACTCAGATTTGCACGTTCCCTGGTGGCTCAGACGGTAAACCGTCTGCCTACAATGCAGGAGACCTGGGTTCAATCCCTGGGTCAGGAAGATCTCCTGGGGAAGGAAATAGCAACCCACTCCACTACTCTTGCCTGGAAAATCCCACCAGAGGAGCCTACCAGGCTACAGTCCATGGGGTCGCAAAGAGTCGGACATGACTGCGCGACTTCCCTGGCTTCCCTCTTGAAGGTTCCCTCTCCAGTCATTGCCACAAGCATGTTCATCAACACCAACAGGAGCTCCTGAAAAGCAGCTGACTTGCCTGTTCCCCAAACAGCTGAAAACTGAGAGGCTCACACCACCAGCAGTAGCTACCTAGACCGCCAGAGGAAGCTCTCAGTGGCCCACCTGACTTTGGGAGTGACAAGCTGGGAGGTCAGCAACTGTGCCTTGAATAAGAGAATGACCCGTATTGCTTCCCAAAGCAATGCATTTCCCTTATCAATAGATCTAACCAGACTGCTGCTCCAGTTTTGTACACCATGCCCCTAGTTCTCTTCTGTCCCTACTTCATCATTATTTGCTATTGTTGTTCAGTTGCCAAGTTATGTCCCACTCTGTGCGACCCCATGGACTGCAGCAGGCCAGGCTCCTCCGTTCTCCACTATCTCCTGGAGTTTGCTCAAACTCATGTCCATTGAGTCAGTGATGTCATCCAACCATCTCATCCTCTGTCGTCCCCTTCTCCTCCTGCCCTCAATCTTTCCCAGCATCAGGGTCTTTTCCATTGAGTTGGCTCTTCGAATCAGGTGACCAAAGTCTTAGAGCTTCAGCTTCAGTTCTTTCAATGAATATTCAAGACTGATGTCTTTCTGGATTGACTGGTTCGATCTCCTTGTTGTCCAAGGGACTGTCAAGAGTCTTCTCCAACACCACAGTTCAAAAGCATGAATTCTTTGGCGCTCAGCTTTCTTTATGGTCCAACTCTCACATCCATACATGACTACTAGAAAAACCATAGCTTTGACTAAACGGACCTTTGTTGGCAAAGTAATGTCTCTGCTTTTTAATATGCTGTCTAGGTTGGTAGACAGCAGGTAGATAGCTTTTCTTCCAAGCAGCAGGTGTCACAGAGTTCAAAAACAAACTATTTAAGACCATACAAATGAGGCTAGTGGTTATCTTAGGGGGGGAAAGTGGAGGTTAGAGACCAGATAAAAAAGCGTGAAGGCTTCTAGGGTGCTGTCAATGCCTCCTTCCCAATCTCGGTGGCACTACATAAATGTGTATGCTCGAAACTCAGAGTTGTACACATGTGTACCTTTCTATGTCCTAACTTTTTAAAGCATATATTCCAGGGAGGAAGCTGTAGTATTCCAGATGAAAAAAGATGGCAGGTCAAGCTTGGGTAAGAATAGAGAGCAAGTGAAGACAAGATTTACAAATTGAGATGTATTTTTTTTTCCTGCTTTTGCATTTTGTCTCAAGTCTCTGTAGGTCTAAGAAAGGCATCAGCAAACTGAATGTCAAGACAATGTATCTGTTTGAAGAAAGTGCAGTTGCTTAGTCATATCTGCCTCTTTGTAACCTCGTGGACTGTAGCCCACCAGGCTCCTCTGTCATGGAATTCTCTAGGCAAGAATATTGGTATGGATTGCATTTCCTTCTCCAGGGGATCTTCCCAACCAGACGCATTGTAGGCAGATTTGCTTGAAAAAGATAACAAATTTGAGTACAGTTGTAAATTCCTGGGAGTAAACACAAGTAATTTCCAGACATATTAGAATTTAAAAGCTTTGTGTTTGACAGCACTAGATTCAGGGCACATTTAAGACCCAATCAAGTGAAGGGCTTGCTTGGGGCTTCCCCGGTGACTCAGACGGTAAAGAATCCACCTGCAGTGCAGGAGACCTGGGTTTGATCTCTGGGTCAGGAAGATCCCCTGGAGAAGGGAATGGCTACCTGCTTCCAGTATTCTTGCCTGAAGAACTCCATGGACAGAGGAACCTTGCGGGCCATAGACTGAGTGACTAGCAGTTTCAGTTTCAATACCTAATCAAACTAAAAATATAGACTATAAGGCATTACCCTTTGTGATAGAGGGCAGATCAAATTTTAAGTAACACAGTATTTTAAATGTACACTCACAGGTGATACCATGAGAGATCAACACTATTAAAACTACCTCCTGTTTCCCTACAAGTCTTTCACAAACTAATTTTCACTTAAGCAATTTAAGAAACGTCCTTGTTTATCAGTATTGCTGAAGCACACAGACTTTAGATGTCTATGACATATATATAGCAATTATAAACATATAAATAATTGCTACTTCAAAAATCTCAACTCTGTCACTTTCTATGGTCATTTCTAAGTAGTCTATTACACTCAGATGCTGCCTGCCTAGGAACCCAATTCTGCCTCGCTGGTAGCCCCTCTTCTGAAAAAATGCTCCCCAAACTATCTGATACCGTGGCCCAGTATCATTCACATTCTTGAAGACAGCTATACAGGAACACCTATGGTCCCTACCTGGTAACATTACCACAAGGCGTACATTCTAGTCACCTTTGAAAGATGCTTAACACTATACTGGGTAACCATCATAGTAATCATGCACTCTAAAATACTCATTTTTCTGGGAAATTTGTGACCATTGCCCATAGAGTCTCTTCCCCTGACAAGAGCTAAAGGAAGAAAGGAACCTACACCAATTAATTTTATCTCAGATTACATTTAGCCACAACCGTGGGCTCTCACAGTCTGCATTATCAAGCACTCGGCTGATTCTGATCAAGGCCTACTCATGTAGTGTTCTACGAGGGAGACTAAAATACTCATTTGCTTTTACTTCCTCAATCACATTCATGCAATAAACATCTACTGAATATCCTCCATGTGCCAAATATTGTTATTTAAGTCCTAGGATTTGTGTAACTATTAGAAGGTCCTTGCCCCCATGGAGCTTACATTCTAATGGAGGGAAACTGAAGTATCCAAAGATAGAAAAATAGTGAGGCAACCTGGGAACAAGGTTATCCATTAAAAGATTCCTGGTTATGACAAACTAAATATGGATTTTGAAGGATATCTTAATCCCATTTTACTGAAAATGCTCAAAGGCAATATTTTAAAACAGCAGCAGGACTTCCTGGTGGTCAAGCGGATAAGACATCGAGCTCCCAATGCAGGACACCTGGGTTCAATTCCCGGTCAAGGAACTAGGTCCCACATGCTGCAAAGAAGACCTGGTGCAGCCAAATAAATAAATATTTTAAAATACATTAAGACAGCAGCATGTGCCCAATATTTTAATACACACATAGATACAAAAATAAAAATACACATTAAAGGAAGCTGAAATGATCAAGGCCAGTAAATAAGACAAATATGTTGGTAATACTTTATTTTCAATAACCTGGTCAAGTCTTCTTGACAAAATGTGCAGAGTGTATGCTAACATATTGAGTATCAGCACCAAGTGCTGACATCAGGCATGGTTTACACACCTGCCCAGGACTATCTTATCCCCGTGTTAACACTCTTCAGAATCAAGGACTTCTCCCATCTTTATCACTCTAGTCACTACTTCTTTCCCAACCTCGTTAAACAGATAACCGAGGATGAACTGGGCCCTATACCAAAATATTAATATAACCTATCCCATTTAGTTAAAAATGTTCTTCCAAGTTTAGCCCTTTTCAAAAAGGACTAAAGTTATTAAATGCTTTGTTTAGCTATGTTAAGACCTGTGAATTGGCTTTCTTTTCATGAGCAAAAGCAATCATATACACCACACATGGAACAACTCAACTCACAACTCTTAATCAGTAAAGTGAACTGTGAAAATCTGAAATTTATACAGTATTAATATCAATTTTCAGAACAGGCACAGTTGCATATGGCTATACCTTTCATGCCCATTTCGTCCAGACAGTTTTGTGGACTTCTCTGCATTGGTGTATTGTAACCCAAGAAGAAAGACACAGGAACAGAAGGGAAAAAAACATCATGGTCGGGAAACTTAGGATACAAGTTATACATAGGAAAACCTGATTTACCTCAAAAAAACAATTCTGCAGAACCACCTGATAACAAGCTGTTTGCAAACTCTCGTCAGTTCACAAGGGTGACTCAGAGTCAAAATAGGAGGTCCATGGGCAAACCAAGCCCAGTTGCAAAATCAACTTTTCCGTGTAAAACCATCCCGGCTTTCTTCTGACAGCTATCCAACTGCAGTTCAATTTTAGTCATGTCTGGTTAACTTTTCAAGCTGACTTCAAAATATTAAATGTGGGTCACTTTCTCAGACGACTATCTCAAAGAAACATGGTTACTGCATTTTGAAAAATGCAACCATCTGGAAAAGTGAAAATTCAGCATTATGTATTAGAACTGAGTTGGAACACTAAGGGATTCATTTACTGGATATGTACCTTTCATCACCTGTTACCCTAACTGACATCATTCAAAAGCCAAATTTATGTTTGTTACGTGGATTAATCTTCTCTTCCTTCAAACAAGTCTAATTTAACAAAAGGGTCAGTGATTATTAACACTCCCTTTTTCTAAGACAAACAAATACATATAAATCCCTGTCCTCTATTTTCTAGATATAAACTGAACCTCCTTCACATTTGGGCAATTCTAAAATTAAATTATCCATGCCCCTCAAAGAGATATTTATACAAAGTACTTTGTGAATTATAGTTTCTAATTTATCTGCAGTTATTTAAAAAATAGCCCCTCTCCCAAAATAGCCCCAATTCAGGTAAGCACAAGTCTAGGTTTCATATGGCATTTAAATACCACACTAATTAACAACTTGGAATGACACATTTTTAAAATGTCATAATTATTCACATAATTTCCTTATTTGAAAGTGGAAGAGATGGTAATACAATCTGTAGTGATCTATCTGAGCATAGTAAGACATTTTATTACTACACACAGAATTCTTATTTAACAAAACCCACTCATTTGAGGTCTGAAGGGTTATATAAATAGTAAAAGTCTAAATCACTTACCTTTTCAATACATACAAAAATGCAAATTCAATGTTTATAATGTATTAAATGGAAGCCCAAATGCTAATTTTTCAATGAATAAGTAAGATATAATTTGGGCACCCTGTTAGAAAGGTGTTTAGACAATTTATTAAATTCTTTTTCTGCTTTTTCTGTTTATTGAGCATAATCTTTACTAATAGCACTACCAAAGATCAACCCAGAAATGGTAAACTTATAGTTCCCATTACTTGTGGACTCTAATGAGATTTTACTATATTAATATTCAACAGAGATGGTTGAATGGCATCACCAACTCGATGGAAATGAGTCTGAGCAAGCTCCAGGAGTTGGTGATGGACAGGGAAGCCTGGCATGTTGCAGTCCATGGGGTCGTAAAGAGTTGGACACAACTGAGCGACTGAACTGAATATTCAACAGAACATACATTTTTAGAAGGATTCAAATTTCTACTCCTCCATATCCAGAAATTAAATTTTAATCCAGCAAAGCAAATGGATATTTATCACTTATACAGAACACAGAAATAGGTCCTGAATATATGTAAACTTCATATACCTTAACTAATAACATAAAACAAAATGGAACTGCCTATTTCATGGCAGCCTGGAAGGATAATTATGTAATAAACGACAATAAGAAAAAGTCACTCATCATATAGTCTAGTCTTTATTGAAAGACTTAACTTCAACTGTGGTTTACAGCTTTGGCTTCAGTTGGCCAGTCATTTCAGCCTCTCACTGCCAGCAGACATGAAAATCAAGTGGTAATGCCATGAGGGGAAATACTAGTAGAGAGATCAGAGCAAAGAAGGTGGTAGTCAGAAACACATCACCAAAAATAAACCTCAAAGTGATTAGGAAATAAACATTTTCTTGCTTGCCAAAGAATCTTTGCTGCTGTTTTTAATGAACATGGAAAAGGCAACGATTCTTAGGCTTAAATTGGATCAAGATAGCACTGACTTCACTCTGTTATAAAATAGTCTTGAGTCTGTGTTAGCTTGATAGTTGTATTTTAAAATGGTACATTGCATTTGGATAAGTAGCTTTGTATTTTAAAAACCATTTAATAAATATTAATAATTTCCATTAACTGAACTGAGCATGTAATCTTGTTCTTTCAGATTAAGATGAAAAGACTTCAGTCATATGTTTACTATGCAGTATTAACTAGTCTGGTGTTGCAACAAGTTACTTAATTTACTGGCAGACCAAAAAAGGCAAACTGAGAGTTTAGTTCAAGTTTCACATATATTTAAGAAAATTTTAACTAGGAGGCATTAATTGATATAATTTGAGTGTTCTCCTTATAAAATATAAAGTAAATTTTCCATAACATCCCCCAAAGATACTAATCATGAACAAAAGAAATAAGGGTAAATTTTATAATGGATGAAAGTAATAAATGAGTACTGTGGTTAAAACTAAAGTGCCATAAAAAATTTGGCCTGAAGACGAACAACTTCAGACTCTGTAAATTTTCATATTTAATAAATTTCTAAATGGGGGAAGAAGGAAAATACCAAAATTACTGTGGAGACCAATTTACAAAACCATTATTTTAAAGCTAATTATAAGACTTCAAAAGTTTAAAAACCAGTAATTTGTGAGTGCTAACTGTATCTTATAGTATAACTATAGTTTTTTTCATTTTGGTGCCCAGACTTCAAAACATTTCAAATACACTGCCTAAACATTTGCACCCCCTAGCTGTCAGAATTCAAATAGATAGAATTTTTCTTTTACATTCCTGTTATGATAGAAATTTGAGGCAGATTTTATGCACATGGCCTGAAAAATACCTCAGAATCAAGTGTTAATCTTACCCAAATGAATCATTTACAAATTCTGCACTCATACAACTCAGCCTCTGTTCAGACTTGTCATCCCATGCACACTACCCACAAGGAAAAAATTAAAAATAAAAATCACAACTCTGTGTACTATTTAAGCTGAATATCCAATTATAAATTGGTACATCAAACTGTCTAAATAAGATGTTTTAACAATCTTGTTAAAAAAATTCTTGGGCAAAATATATCTAATTTTAAAAAACACCCCAAGATTTTTTAAAAACGCTTGTACTATACAACTTATAGGAACCTTGAAATAGGCTTACAAGGTTTTAATCAAGGTATTTACATACCAGATGATGTAAAGCAAAAAGAGAAAAAAGAAAAAAAAAATCGAATTTCCAATGACATTTTAAAATGTACTAATGCATCAGGTTTGTATGAAATTAAAATTAAGGCTTTTTCTGTCATTTGTATGATTTTAATCTTACATAGTAGCCAACCTTGGAAATGTCAGTCTTTAACATTCTTACGCATCCATTGCATTCAATGCAGTGGAGTGTGTTAAGTGTTACTTCAAATAATTACATTGTTGCTACCTCTATGTTGAAGCATGCTTTGAAAACACTGTATTCAATATTTACAATGTATATCATTTAAACTTCATGTAAAAGCATAGGTATGACTGTCTGACTTTAATACAAACACCATACTTGGGATTTTCCCCCCAAAATGAAATGTAGTTTACTACAGTTTTAATTATGAACACTTTTTAAAGTTTTAAAAATATGTCCTAATGTGGATCACCAACATTTGCTCCAGTCAGACAATGCTGTTCCTTATCTGGGTTACAAAATTTCTTTTATCAGTCTGGTTTCAGTTTCTTTAGGCACAGAGAAAGTATTTCCTCCAAAGCGACTCCAAAATCATACATTTCTTCTCAATATCACTTTTTTTCCTGCTGACTTCGAATGTGGTCCACCTCAGGGGTGGGGAGGGGAGTATCAAAATTCAGGATGAACTTATATGTGATTCCCAGTTTTTCATGATCCTCCCTTTTTTGCTCTTTTAAAAACACAGTGAGTTAAAATACTGAACAGCAAGATAAAAACGGAATATTATCTAAGAATCAAAATGTATTACCCATTTCTCCTATTATATCAAAATTGTAGTCAGAATTTTTTATTTACTTTATTTTAGTTTTTATACACAAAGAAAAATCATGTTCATATCCATCATGAACAAAAACTTAAAAAGGCAGAACTAGAAGACATGTGTCCTTCACCAAAGCAAAGCTGTGCTAAAGGTTCCAAACATTTCAATTTTTAAAATAAATATTTTCATTTTCCGATGTCTACTTTCATGTCTTCAGAGTGTCACAAGGAAATTGAAGCTATCATGAATTACATTTTGTTTAGAGTCCCCGCTCACTGTGTTTGGTAACTGGCCATGCCATATCCAGCTTGGTTGGGAGGAGGTATTACAGGGGGAGGGGCTTGTCCTTGGGGAGGCTGAGCACCAAATCCACCCATCCAAGCAGCTGAAGGTGATTGACTTGGAAGAAAGATAAAAAAAAAAAAAAACTTCAGCAAACACAAATAAAAAGATCATCTACACATTTACACAGAAATCAAGCAGAGCCTAATCACAGAATAGACAAGAAATCAAGATACCTACAACAAAGAGCAAAGAAATAAATGTTACGTATCTAGCCATATATGCAAAATATATGTTCTAATATTAGTCTTAAATTTTTGTTTAGACAACATAATGTTGTCTGATAAATATCTCAAAGCTGATTTTTTTAAAAAATAACAAATGATTCAACACATCTACCCTCCAAATACTGCACACATGGTAGATATGTGTATCAATTTATAAGCAATTTAAAAAACACATGTTTATATTGGAAGGGGGAGGAACAACTGCTGAGAATAAAGATCTAGGCTGGCCCAGGGGGAAAAAGTACAAGGAACAAAGCAATCAAGCCATAAAACAAAAAGGGTAAACTGCTTTGTATTAGATAAATCTTGGGAGACTTCTCACACAAGGTAATAGGCATAAAGCATTAAATTTCTCCACATAAATAAGAAAAAAGATCTTTTCCATGCAAAGGTAAATAAGTAGATAAAATGGTGTAATGGAAATATAAGTCAAACTCTACCAACTGCTGAGATAGTAGGACACATCAAATGCTATCCCAACCTCCCTTCCCACTGAGATTATAAAAAGCAAAGTTTCAGCATTTTCCATAAGGTTTCTACAATGCTTATAATACCACATAGTTCAATGCATTTAATTTTAAAAGATTCTCCCCAGGAAAACATACTTTTAGATTCCTTTTGTTGGAACTTTATCTGTTTCTACACTAGAAAAACTCAAACAACTTACTCGACTCCAAATCCCTGTTGATTCCATGGCTGCCCGTATACTCCATAAGGCGGTACTTGCCACCCATTTGCCATATACTGTCCATACTGCTGTGGGTTTCCATAAACTTGGCTCCACTGGCCCCACTGACTATAGTCAACCTAGGAAAAAGCAAATTACTGTTTTAGGAAACGAGTAAGAAACACAGTATTTGAAGAAAGTGGGAGACAAGGAAGAGAAAAACTAAGTAAGCACCCTTATGTGAATAGGACTCTGTTATTTATCATTGTCTAAGTTTATTGGGGTGGTGACACCTGTGAAAAGAAAGTATTAAGATTCAGTTAATACCGCAAAATAATCACTTTTGAAATAGCATTAATAAAATCAACTGAAAGCAGCTATATGCTTTACTTTTTGTTTGCTTTCTTTTACAGACTTTCTAAAGCTCTTATGTAGATATGTAATATGGAAACCTTAAAAAGTGCTATGAAAAATCGAATTACCTGTTGAAAGTTTTTAGTCATATCAGGAGATTCTTTACCCCAATAGCATTTAACAACATGTCCTTCAATTGTAGTACCATTCACCGAAACAATAGCATGAGCCGCACTTTCATGGGTAGAAAATCTGAGAGAGGAAGAGAGGTGGTTTTTTTTTTTTTAAACTTAGTAATACAGAAACCTCTTAGTTTAAACCTATCAACTTGGTATTTTCCTAAAGCACATCATGTAGGCAGTTTAAAGTTCTATATTGCAAAGAAGTACTGAAACAACAAACACATACTTGAGGGGATCAAATAAAGTAACTGAAAGGAATGGATCACATGTGAGGTAGAATTATACCTGACAAATGAATAGCCCTTTTCTGGAAAAACTCTGATTTCCATAATTTGCCCAAATGGTGAGAAGGTCTGCCTCATAAGCTGATCTGAAAAATAAACATACAAAAAATGTAAAATATTTAGGGTTCATGCTATCAAGAAATTACTACTAATGATGATGAAGCACCACAGAGAAGGCAACTAGGAAAAGAGACACTATACCTGTTAAGCCAGAAGCAATTCCTCCACAGTACACAGTACAGTTTTTTGGACTTGACTGGTTTACTACATCTTCAAATCTCAACTGCTTAGTGTTATCTGTATGCAGAAAGAAAGAAAAAAGTGTTGACGGTTATATAGAATTATAAAATGGGTTACTGTAATACTATAAAGATATGAGATATGCCTCACTGTGGGGAGAAACAGAACTTTTTTCTCCTTGACACTATTGATTTGATCTATAAAACCAGCTGGTTCACAGCTTCAAATATACTTACATCAAATCCCAGTTTTTTTCAGATAAATATACTGAAAATTAAATGAGTCTTACAATGCTAACAAAATTAAATTTTAAGAAATGAAGACTCTACTAATAGATGACTTGTGAAGTGCCCTTAAAAACATATAAAAGCAGACGCATCTCACTTTCTTGGGTACTTTTAGGTGCAGGTGGTTTACGGGTGGCCCAGTTGGTTCTGATTTGACGACCACCCAACCACTGACCTCCCATATGCACAATTGCATTTTCTGCATCCTGTGAAGAAAAACAAGAAAACAGCGATTACCAACACAGAAAATAACGGTATACAAGACTCACTAAGAGGAAATAAAATGCTGGCATTTCTGGATACAAAAATCTTATCAGTAAGTGACTCATTATAGCAATGTTTATTTATAGATTTTAAGATACTAGGAACAGCATTTAAGCATCAAGGGAAATTTATAATTCAAACATGCAAGGAGAAAAATTACAATCCCACTGATAACCAAGAAAAGGGACACAGTTTTTTTTAAATATCTTGTTGATCTGTAACATATCTTTTACTGTAGAGTATCTAAAAACTCTTGATATTATGGTCTAAATCATCTTCCGTTCCGTTCCGTTCAGTCACTCAGTCGTGTCCGACTCTTTGTGACCCCGTGGACTGTAGCCTACCAGGCTTCTCCGTCCATGGGATTCTCCAGGCAAGAATACTGGAGTGGGTTACCATTTCCTTCTCCAGGGGATCTTCCCGACCCAGGGATCGAACCCGGGTCTCCCGCATTGGAGGCAGACCCTTTAACCTCTGAGTCACCAGTGAATCACCTTACCCCTTACCAAATCTACATTCTAACAGCAATGGATTATGATTATGACAGGGCTTCCCAGGTGATGTTAGTGGTAAAGAACCTGCCTGCCAATGCAGGAGACTAAGAGAGAAGGGCTTGATCTCTGGGTCAGGAAGATCTCTTGGAGGAGGACACAGCAACCCACTCCAGTATTCTTGCCTGGAGAATCCCATGGACAGAGAAGCCTGGTTGGGCTATAGTCCCTGGGATCACAAAGAGCTGAACACGACTGAAGTGACTTAGCACATACACATGCACACATGACTATGACGCAAGATTTAAAGCTTAAGACAAAAAACTTCTGCATTGATTTAGAATGCTGTAAAAAAACCTTTTTTTTGGCCATGCCACATGGCATGCAAGATCTTAGTTCCCCAACCAGAGATCGAATCCAAACGCCCTGCAGTAGAACTGCAGAGTCCTAATCACTGGAACGCCAGGGAATTCCCCTAAAATGAGTTTAGATTATAGAGGTTAACGTGCATTTGCAATGAATCTAAGCAAAAAAAGAATATGACTCCAAGGCGGCCCAGTGGCTGGGATTCCGGGCTCCCAATGCAGGGGGCCTGGGACCAATCCCTGGTCATGGAACTAGATTCTGCATGCCTCAAACAAAAGAGCCTGCATGCACAGGGAAAACTAGAAATCACACATGCCACAACTAAGTCCTAGAACAGTCAAAAAAAAAAAAAAAATTCTTGTCCCTTTATCTCACTGCTTCAATAAAACGTGCAATTTGTTGTTGAAACTGTTCCAAAATGTTAATATCAATGCCCATATATTATCTGATGTTACAGTTAATGCAAATGCTTAGATATTTGGTGCCTTTTTCTTAAATACAAGCAAAAATCAATGTGAACTGCCTAAAATTTCATTTACATAACTTGCTGTAGTCATTACCATCCCAGCTACAAAAATACAGATAATATAGTTAAAATTGAGATTTTCATGGTTATGACAAATATAATTTAACTTCCCTCCAAATTCTGAGATTAGCTCATGTGTCCTAATTTTGAGTTTTACTTCTAACACATCTTACCCATACCAAGTCACAATTGCAAACTTCAATATTCTTCCTTATAATCACCTTATAACCAGTCTATCTTTTCCCATTTATTTCCAAGCTTATGGGAAAAAAAAAAGAACCATGCCCTATTACTCAAACGAACAAAATCACACAATCATCATGTTTGTTGTTAACGTCCAAAAACATTTACTGATGACTGAATTTTGTATTAAATTCAAATTGAGCTGAAAGAACATACCAGTTTATTATAAAAAGACACAAAGCCATAGCCTTTGGATTTTCCAGTTGCCATGTCTTTAACTACTCGGGCATCCCTGTGAAAAGAAGCACAGCTAAATGAGGGAAGTGAGAGTCATCCTCAAAATAAAAACTAAAAGGAACCACACACACTGTATTGTGAGCATTTTTTTAAATAAAATTTCAGTTAGCCCTAATTAACTATAGCCATTCCTGAACTCTCCCTAACGCTTCTTTACCTGTTAGAAAAAAGCAGTAGGACAAAAACATGTAATAAACATGCAACCTAATCAAATAGCCTGTGCTTTCTAAACTAAATGCTCAAATCTGAAGATTAATAGGAACAATAGTTTCCTTTGCTAATATTCTATTGGCTAGTGTCCTCTAAGGTTTACTGGTTCTATAAATTACTGTAACAATGCTAACTACTTTACCATGCAAACTCTAAATAGTTAAATGTTTTCTGCCTAGTGATACAAAATATATGAAATATTAAAAAATTGAAAAAGAGGAAAAAATAGGAATTAAAAAGGCATACATGGCCTGTTAACAGATTTCTTTATTTTTCTTGGTCAATTCTCTACCATCATTTTGGAGTTTGGGCAGCTGTAAATTTTGAAAAATTGACATTTTCAGAAATTTAAGAAAGGAGAATAAAAAACTAACAACAATGCTAAGCACACCAGTACGAAAACAACAAATTTACACAGAAATTTTAGTGAGTAAGTTAAAATGATTGGAAATATAGAACTCCACTGAATATAGAATGTTAAAATGTAAATACTAAAATATGTATATATAAATAATGTATAATAATAATAAATAGAAATGAGAAAAAAATCTACAACTGAGTTCCAGTGTGCACAGTTCCTTGCAGTTAGCCTTCAAGATCCTGTCCATTCTTATGAGCAATTCTGCAAAATAACCAGAATGCTATTACTTTTAATTGTGACTTGGACTTTAGAAAAACTGCAGGTCTCAGGTATAAATAAAGACTGAAAAACAGCAACCTGTATTATTTTTTACACTGATTTTTAAAACAGTACTACTTACCACATTTATTAGAGATTAAAAAGCAAAGCAAATATCAAAATAGAAAATTAAGAATTACATCTATCAAATAAAATCTACAGAACAACAAATTGTAGAGAGAAATATTGTTGTTCTTAGGTGAAACATATTTTTGTAAAGTACTAAAACATTTAACTTAAATCTACAGGAAATAAATACATAAAATAATGTGATTTTAATTAGATAAATTGTGATAAACATTTTACAGAACTTGTAAGCACTTTTAATTATCCAATATATTAGATCAAGTAACAATACAGTAAAATCTGAGCATAAACTTTGTTTAAAAAAATAAATAAACCACAATTCGGTCCTAACTAGCAGAATCAAACACCACTAACAAAAAATAATCTACTAATTAATCCCACATTTATGGCTCAGACATTGAAACATTTTAATACTGTAATAGTGCTACTTTTCAGCTAAAATATCAAAACACATTTATCATTAAAATAACATGTACATTTCTAATTTCACAATATACCCAAGGATTTCCCTACTTTTCCCCCGCTTATAAATTTCTTCTATAAAAGTTTAATACACAACCGAAATCACATTTAATTTTGGTTAACCTGTATCTTTAACCACCAAATTTTGAAAACATTTGACAAAAGCTAGACTTCATAATAGGAATTACCACCCAAACATCTGCTTTAAAGATAACAAATAGAGTCACTTAAAATTTTTTCACATGTTATACACAGGATTAGATGAAAACAAGACCCCAAAACATTGAAATGACATTAACATTTTCAACAACATCTACTAATCAAAAAAAACCAAACAAACAACAAACAAAAAAAATCACACTAACTAGGGAAAGAAACTCTTAACTCTGATACAAGTTCATCATATACAATTTTGCCTACTGCTATTGAATATAGTATTGATTATGATACTTACGATATTTTACCAAAGGGGGCAAATGCTGATTTGATATCTTCTGTTGTAATTTCTGGACTCAAATCTCCAACAAACACGTGGAAATGATCTGAAATCAAAGCATTTAGTAATCAAATATTTAAGAAGTCAGGGACTAAACCTTTTTTAGGCAACACTAAAAGGAAGAAAAAGCCCTATGTGAGCTGGTAATGCTGCCAGGATAATTTCAGAACTCTTCGGTAAAATGCAGCAGGAGTACTTACTGGAAGTATCTTTTTTCTGGCTACTTGGTGTTGTTGCCCAGTTTACTTTGACCTCCTAAAAATAAAGATTATATTTCATAAAATTATTAGGCATGTCATTATGACTCATAACACTTACCACTTATTAAATCATTTATAAAGCAGAATGAATTTTGGTAAAAGCACTAAGCTGAAGAAAACAAAACCATCACTTGGCAGAGCTGAGTATTTGTTTAAAAACTTGCTAAGAAAGAACGCAAACTAATCTGACATGAAGATAGATATACTCATAAGGTGCCATCATTTATTATCTTACCTTTCCCAAAATTTTTCTCCCATTCATAGCAGCTAATGCAGCAGCTGCATCTCTGTGTTCATAAAATTCCACAAAGCAATATGGGTCATTGCTTGTATGCTGCAAAACAGAAAATCCAACAGAAGAGTTGACCCTTCTGCTATCGGGTTGCTGAGAAGAAAATCCAGGAAAAAACATTACTGACAGCTAGGAATGTACGAAGTGAGACTGTATAAGCTTATGAAAGCCTAACACTTTACAAAGCCTAACACTTTATAAGATTTACACCTATACCTGGCCTTGCACCTCAGAATATTGTTGTACTCAAACAGAACTACAAAGCAGTAGAGAATCATGATCGTCAGTATTAAATAAAAATATAGGATTCTGGTGAAATATGTTAAATATAAAACAGAAGTTTATACTAAACAAAACCTCAAGCTCAGATCTGAGAGATGAGGACCACTCCTTACCACTGCTCTCCTCTCCCAACATTATTTTCAAAGGGATGAACTCTATTTATGCATCATAATCCTTCATAAACTGTATCCCATGACTATAAAAAAATAAAGAAATGAACCAACTTAACAAACTTTACTCCTGATTGAAACTAGGATTAGTACTATACATGATGAGACAAGATTATGTATTTCTCTGGATAAGGAAGGAATAAGAATGGAAACCGAAAAATTTCAGATTTATAACCAACTGTTGAAATGAAATCCGTTTCAAAAGCTTTGAAAACATTGGAGATTCTATACACTTTGAATTTGGCCTTCCAAAGGCCAGAAAAATGTACCAGTGATTAAGAAAAGGTTTTCTGAAAATGTGTCTGAATAAAATATTCCAAGGCAAAGCTATGATTTTACATCAGAAAATGCCAATATAAGAGTGTCTAATACAATGCCAATAAACATTAAATAAACAACATAAAACTATCAATAATAAACAACAAAAAAAATATAAAAGAAAGTACCTAAATTACAGAAACTATATCACCTATGAACCAAAATGGAAATGAATTTTTATAAGATGGCAACCTATAATGAACAGCTATACAATTGTACAAATTTATTTTTTATGTAGGCTAAAAATATTCATCACTGTTCAATGTAAAATACACTAAAAATAAAATTTAAAATGTGGCAATTCCAGCTGCACTTACAAGGGATTAAAAATACCAGATAAAATAAAGCTCTTTTCAACAACCACTGTTTTGCATTCCAGGAAAGTTTTAGAAGAAAAACCAAAATAAGACGTCTAAGACAATAGTGGTGAAGCAACCCGAAGGCATTTCCTTGAGGGAAAAAAAGCGTAATCGTTAATACTGACAAGAAAACTATGGGCTCTCATTCAAAATCCTATTGTTGTAGCCACGTGAACGTGAATGTTGTACGTGCCAGGCAGAGAAAGGAAATAGGGGTAAAGACTCCAAAGAGAAATAAATATTCAAATTCCTTTTGTGAAAAAGAGTTGACATTTACCAGTAACATTCATTGAAGAAAGGATCTCAAAGTAAGTAAGAAGCTAACACTGTGCTAGTCAGCTTTCCCCCTCATCCTACCTCTTTTGCCCTGATGGTCTCAAAGGAAAACATGGATAACTAGTAAACTGTACAGGAATCCAATGGTGGAAGTGGAATGACTATGACAGGCTTCAGGTAACTAGTCTACTTGTGCATACTGACTGCAAATTTATCTAAGGCCAGATGCCATTCAATGTACGCACATACATGTGTACACACACTTTTAGATATTTGTATCACACTGCATTTCATCTCACTTAAGACACCATTGATATTTTTTGTCACTGTCAGAGATGTTAAAATTTTTTAACATTTGCCTTAGAATTGGTAATATACACTTATTATAATAGATGGAGGTGGAGCTTCCCAGGTAGCGCTAGTGGTAAAGAAACTCAAGAAACTCAGGTTTGATCCCTGGGTTGGGAAGATCCCCTGGAGGAGGGCATGGTAACCTACTCCAGTATCCTTGCCTGGAGACTCCCATGGACAGAGGAGCCTGGCGGGCTACAGCCCATGGGGTGGCAAAGAGCCAGACACGACACAGCATCTGAGCGCACACACACACACATGTGTATAGGGAAAGCAGCTAGAGTCTAAGATACAGTATCTAAAGGAGAACATCGTAAGGGCAAGAAAGAGATTTCTCACACACTGAAATGAAATTTATGAAAGGAAACCAATAGTCGGCAGTAGAGTTCATGGCCTTTGAAAGCTTTCCACTTACACCACTACCAAGGGACACTATGGGGGCTTCCCTGGGGGTCCCACGCTTCCAATGCAAGGGGCATGGATTAGATCCCTAACATACTACATGCTGTGCAGCCAAAGGGAAGAAAAAAAGTTTAAAACCGACTGTGTCCTTACCTTCGTCTTGTCACCAATTTTTGTTGGATGACATAAATATCAAAGCAGAGAAATATGAGACTTTAAAACTATTTACAAGTTCAAGTGTAGGAGTTGTAGAATATGGATAAATTATGAAAGTTCACTTCACACCCTTCCACCCTCAAGTGGCTGATTGTGCATATAAGTTAATTTTTTAAAAAATCAAATGTTTCTCAAAACATTTTCTAGTGACTTTCCACTTTCTCACATTCCATTCTTTCCTAAACACCCTCCAGTCAGTTTCTAACCCAACCACAGCAAGGAAACTTTGTGCTGAGCTCACCAATGACCTCTCTGCCTTCTTTGTGATCCCTTTTCTTCCTCATCTTGACCTTCAAGCAGAATTCAACACAATTGAGAACTCTCTTCCTCTTCTAAATATTCTCCTCTAGATTCCACCATATTCTCTTGGTTTTCCTATTTCCTCACTGGAAATCTTTCTGAAGGCATTTTTCTCCCTCTTAACTCAAACTATTACTGTCACTTCAGTGTTGAGGAAAGCCTGGCGTGCTGCAGTTCACAGGGTCACAGTGTCGGACATGACTTATCGACTGAACAGCAAGTGCGGAGATGCACCAGGGCTCGTGCCTAGGCCCCCCTCCACGCTCTCCTCTCTCAGCGCTTTCTCTAGATCTACAAACCACATCTTATCCAGTCCCATGGCTTCAAATATCACTGCAAGTCAGTATCATCAGCACTGGTCTCCCTGGAGTTCCAAAATATTTACATATAATGTCCATTTACTGATATATGTCTAAAACACATCTTAAATTTAACACTGCCAACGCAGAGCATGATTCCCACCACTTACCCCATTCATCCCGCGCCCCCTTCAGTCATGCCCATTTTAGCAAATAAACAGCATTACCATCCACACAACCACAAACAAGAATTCTTCTTGGTGTCTTCATTTCCTTGTGTCCCACGGCCAATCCAGTCCTATCGACACTGCCTCCAAAATACATCTCAAATTTATCTACCTCTACTCCTGTGGCTACCACTCTAAAGAACAAGTCCCCCACGGCATCTCTTACCTTGACTAGTGAAATAAACACAGCTAGTTTCCTTCTCCTTCCGTCCTTGCCCCCTACAATCCATCCTCCATACAACAGTCACTTTCCAGTCACCTTTAAAATGCACATAAGACTGGAGAAAGTCTTATAAGCAGTTGCTAAGTCATGTCTGACTCTGTGACCCTGTGAACTGCAGCACGCCAGGCTTTCCTCAACACTGAAATGACAGTAATAGTTTGAGAAAGTCCAAGCCCCGCAATGAAGATCCAGGACAGTCCCTCCCCTGAAATCAAATAGGAATACTTTACCACCCTACCTAAAGCCCCGGGTACAACCATAATAAAACCCAAGCACCCTGCCATGGCCAGTATTGCCCTACTGATTCCAAACCTTGCCTGCCTACTCATTTCCCACCACTCACCAGGCTCCAGCCACCCTGGTCTTTGGTTCTTCAAACACCCAAGCTAACTACCAACTCAAGGCTTTTGTACGGGCTGTTCCCTCTGCCTCCAGCTCTTAATGTAGACAGCACCATCTTGCTATTCCCACCTCAGCTCAAAGAGGAGATGATTTCTGACAGCAATCATTACCAGGCTGGTCCCATACCCAACATCCAGTCTGAAAAAGACGCATTTGATCCTTTAAAATTTGGCTGAGTCAACTGCTCGCTGACAGATTTCTGGATCACAGACCTTAACCAAAAAGCCTCAACATTCAATCAGGCAACTTCTGTGCCCGTCTCCTTATGAACCTTTATTATTACATTCACAAAACAGATGCCAACGGCAGCAGGACGCCTCCCCTCACCACCCAGGCTACATGGCACCAACACTCCACTCATCATCAGCGAACTGTTTCATTCTCTTCAAAGCTCTTACCCCTATCCAGAATTACTGTTCACGGTTTTCCACAACAGTTTACTGTTGTTGACAATTTTCTCATTAATACATGAACTCTTGGGCACCTTGCTGGTCTAGCTCTGCAGTATGTCCCCAGTGCTCTGAACGGTGCCAAGTATAAAGGAAATGTTTGATGAATGAAAAGAGAGAATGAGTAATAATCAAAGGAAGGAAAGAAGAGGTAATATACCAGACAGATAATCACTGTTAGTTAGGAAAGGAGATCAAAAGGCCACTTTGCTTTACAGGTTTTTAACAGTTTCTCCCGTCTCGGGATATCACACAAACTCAACACAGCTCTGGCCCTTGCTGAATGCTCCTGCCTCATCTTCTGGCATCTCAGAAGACAAATCCCATTCCAAACTCAACCACGTTATGGTTTTTATTTTTCCCTTAATCTCACAAAAACTCCCGCTCTCTGTCTACTGGGTTGGATCAACATTCTTCTTTCTACCTGGATTCCCTTCTTCCTAAGATTCCTATCCAGCCAGTTTCCACTGTCCTTTCTGGTTTCAGCTGAGACACGGAATCCTCCCCTGACTGAAGACTGTGTGGACCTATATGCTCCTAAAGCACTTGAAACTGTCGGCTTCCGCAGCATTTACTACCCTATTATCATTCAGTTCAGTTCAGTCGCTCCGTCGTGTCTGACTCTTTGCAACCCCATGAATTGCAGCATTCCAGGCCTCCCTGTCCATTACCAACTCCCCGAGTTTACCCAAATTCATGTGCATCGAGTCGGTGATGCCATCCAGCCATCTCATCCTCTGTCGTCCCCTTCTCCTCCTGCCCCCAATCCCTCCCAGCATTAGGGTCTTTTCCAAAGAGTCAACTCTTCGCATGAGGTGGCCAAAGTATTGGAGTTTCAGCATCAGTCCTTCCAATGAACACCCAGGACTGGTCTCCTTTAGGATGGACTGGTTGGACCTCCTTGCAGTCCAAGGGACTCTCAAGAGTCTTCTCCAGCACCACAATTCAAAAGCATCAATTATTCAGTGCTCAGCTTTCTTCACAGTCCAACTCTCACATCCATACATGACCACGGGAAAAAACATAGCCTTGACTAAACCGACCTTTGTTGGCAAAGTAGTATCTCTGCTTTTTAATATGCTGTCTAGGTTGGTCATAACTTTCCTTCCAAGGAGTAAGCGTCTTTTAACTTCATGGCTGCAATCACCATCTGCAGTGATTTTGGAGCCCAGAAAAATAAAGTCTGACACTGTTCTGTTAACTCCTCTGTCTCCCTCATCAGACTGGAAAATTCTATGGGGCTAGGAACTATTTTATTCATCACTGTATCCCTAGCACTTACCATGGTACCTTGCACAAACTGAATAGTTCAAAAAAAAAAAAAACAACAAACAAAACAACACACAGAAACGTTAACAAATAAAAAAGAAGAAAAGAATAAACTGAAACACAAGTCACTGACCAAAAGTATGATTTTGAGGTGGGGGAGGGAAAGGAAAACAAGTTAACAATCCAATTCAGACTCCTGTCTTCATCAAGCTGCTCAGGCAGCATTTACTAAAAATGCTCAGGATGCCCGTGTGGCACATGGTCATAATAACCAATGTTCTGCACACACCACCCCCCAAACGTCAGGTGTAACACTCTTACTGTAAACAGATGAAATATCACCTAGTTTCTCAGTATTTTGAGATAAGCTGCTCTAACAACTTTTTATAAGCAGCATCACCTGAAGACAGCATCATCATGAAGGACTATTTGAAAATAAGGGCACAGAAATTTTGTCCTCTCAACTTCTAGACCGAGTTTGTCAGTCAAACCAAACAAGTCAACACCACAAACACTAACCTCTCCATCTAGTAACCTGAGGCTTAAAATGATACAAATCAACTCAAGTATCTCAAAACGTTAAACATGATGCTAACTGTCAGCACATGGAACCAGGAAGCTCTTACCTCTGTGATCATTTTACAGCTTTTACAGGGTCCAATCTGACTGAACAACTGAAGAATAAGAACTTCTGTCACATCTCTGGAGAGGTTACCTACGTATCTGTATAGGAAGAGAAAAAAAAAAAACTATCAGCAATTTCTCTTCAGCTCTGGCTCTAAAGCATTATCATTTACACATCATCTTTTATTTCAACTTCCTCTCTCTTCAATAAAATTTTTCCAATTAAGCCTGATTTTTTGTGTGTAAGATTAACTCTCACCTAGGAAAGCAAAAGTGTTCTGAGGGCCCTAAAGTATCACTTCAAAAGTCTTTATAAAGAACAAAACAATGTGATTTTTGCATACCCCCAAAAGCATATTATTCTGTAACCTATATATATCATTTTCTCATCTGTTAGAATAAAAATAATAATTTAAACCAGTCTCAAGAAAACTACAATGTTTAGATGTGAAACACAATTCAAAATAATGTATAACACACACAGTACCACAAATATTGACTCATTAAAACACCCAATCATAGCGGGGTATCACATATAAGGTTAGTTTATCTTAGACCCTCAACCAAAGCAATTACATGAACAAAGAACAGAATCAAAGTTATAGCAAAACACACAAGAGATTGAAGGATTTTGTTCTGTCCTGGTAATAAGACTGTCATTGATGGTATGTCTTCATTATTTCGTTTCAGGAGAGCAGGGTAAAATAACAAAATTTCCTCATCTAAAATGCATCAGAATCAACAAAATACATCTTTATGTAGATAACAAAGCAAATATAAAGATTTCCATAGAAATTCAGAAAAAATTAAAGACAAATTCAGGCATACTTTTGACTGTAACATATCTAAAAATTAGGTTTTTTTAAAATTACAAGTTGAATATATATATTTTGTGTAAGAAATTTAATACACAGGTTAAGTTTAAAAGAAAAGAACACTGCCACTCAAAGATGACCACCTTGTATCATGGACCTATCTCAATTTAGCTGAATAAACTTTTTAAGTCTTTCCGGTACTCAGTGTATAATTCCTAAAACTCACATCTGTTATGATCCTCATAATCCAAACAATATTTGTAAAACTTAAACACTGTTTCTTATGAAAAAGAAAATAAACTTTATTTTCCTAACTATAATATATAACATCTGGAAACAACATATTGAGACCAATATAAGCCTTGCATCTACAGCTGCCACAGTTTAAGTTGGGACACTCTGAAAGGGAAAACAAGACTGAGAAAGGTAAGGTTAAGTGTGAAAAAAGAAAATCTGATTAAGAATGAACAGCAATTTTCTTGTTTACCTAAGAATTTCATCGTAATGGGTCCTAATAACTTTAACACACTCTAACAATGAAACATAAGTCCAATGTTACTTGAATGGAAAACTAAACAAGTGACAGACTGGTTCAGGTCCACTATGTTGCCTTTTTCGTTACATTTAAAGTAGAGCAGACCCACAAGCAGGCTGTGCAGGACACACTCCCAGCAGCAGTGAAAGCTGCATCACAGACTTTTGAGCCGGCCAGACAATTACCTGTCTCCTTTCTTTTTTATTTTAAACCCATAGGGGTTTATGAGTCTGTATCCTTGGAATTTTTTATACAAGGTAGACCTAGCTATAAAGAACAGTGACATTGGTCTCTGAAGAGTTAAAACTGACTGAACCTAAAATAGTAATAGCTCATTTCTAAGTGGAGAAGTTAATGGCAGCCCACTCCAGTATTCTTGTCTAGAGAATCCTATGGACAGAGGAGCCTGGTGGGCTGCTGTCCATAGGGTCGCACAGAGTCGGACATGAGTGAAGTGACTTAGCGTGCATGCATGCATTGGAGATGGAAATAGCAACCCACTCCAGTATTCTTGCCTGGAGAATGCCAGGGACAAGGGAGCCTGGTGGGCTGCCGTCTATGGGGCTGCACAGAGTCGGATACGACTGAAGTGACAGCAGCAGCAGCAGCTCATTTCTAAGAGAACAGGAGTTTCACGTATCAAAGCTAACTAGTAACAAAGTAAAAATTATTGCTTTTATGTAACAAACTGTAAATGATTTAAACAATTTTAAGTTTGTATGAGTGTTTAAACATCTTTCCAGGAAAAACTGCATGGGCATCCTGTTTCACAGGATCTTTATTCCAAGTCAATCTATTTCTAATCAAAGAGATTCTGAAGAATTTCTAGAAGCACATTTAGATATATTAATTTACATTATGAGCAACAAAGAGCAAAAGGTTAATTTTAGAATGTCATGAAATACTTATAGAAAAAGTCCAGTTTTAAGGTTTCCTATTTTTCAAATATTTTCACAAAAAATTCAGTGGTAAAGCAGCAAACTCCAGAAGCTAATACAAAAATGGCCCTCCCTAACCACATGTAGGACACAGAATCTGACAGGATAAAAAGGATATAATTCAACACATAATTTCACCTAAATTATACCCAAATCTCAAGACTGCCTTTTCCTTCACTCAGAGTTCTGTAATTCATTCGTCTACATTTGCCTTCATCCTCCATACAACTTAATACAGAAATAGCTCATAACTTTTAAAACACTATACTATACAGCTTAAGTAGGTACCTTGACATTATCATAAAGTTATCTGTCCCAAAATAAATACTAACAAAAATATTCAAGGCTTGACCTGGCAAAAATATCATGCCTTGGCAGTATACTGAAATATTACCCTTTTCCCTTCTAAATTATATGTCATTTCTACACTTTCTTTCTGCTTTGGTTATGAGGCAGTCAACATATTCTAACATTCCAAGGATTTAAAAATAAAATTTCTACTTGATCAACACAGAATAACAGAAAAAGACAAATGGCTCAAAGGTTTGTACCTGACAATTCAAAGAGAAAATACTTAGGCAACTCGGAACACTTTTTAACTCAAGGTGGGGAAAAAGCATACATTAGGTCTATTTTGTCTTCTAAGAACAGTAACTGTAGGAATTAACACATTAAAAATGGGAAATGGTGTCTTTATCCCCAACATCAGGGTTAAAATCAAATTTGAGACTAGAACTTGGCAGTTTCACAGTAGGCAAAAGTCCAAATCGCCAAACTACTTTCTATGTCGAACTGGGCAGAATTTTAAGAACACCATGCCTTTCAGAAGACCAGTCACACTTTCCATCACTGACTGTGCTCTCACTCTGAAAAGATTAGCCCTACACAGGCCAAAATTATCAGCACTTTTACACAAGATGCTATGGCTAAGTAACATTTTTGGTTTTGTTCTTACAAATTCTTATGTAAGAGAAGATTTTGCAACAATATCCTTCAAGGGGCCTCTAATGAACTGATCAATTTATCAATATTTCATTTTAGGAAGGAGGCAGGGCAGAAGAAAGGTACAGGAGGTATATGTGAACTGACCAACTATATAAGGAATATCAACACACATACATTTTAGAGAAACAGAATATGATTAAATTGAATGAGAGGCTTAATTTAATTACAGGTCCAATACAGCCAAACCCTTGGTACAGCTAATCAATTTTATAATAGTATTTAATAGTATTTACTTCTGCTATTGCCCTTGGATGGTCAGATTATACTCTAAATCAACGGTTTATTTCCTCCTTTTGACTGAGTCTCTATTAGGAAGAAAACAGCCTAAAAGATGGCTCTGCACAACATGGTATAATCCCAGATCCACAATTCCTATTCATTGTGGTACATGGAATAGATGAAGAAAATAAAACTACAGTAGAACACCGTTACAATTTAATGCTGTATAACAGATTCAGAAATACCATGGATCAAATCACTGCACTCGAAGTTACCCACAATACAAATCTGAAACATGAGTCCTACAAGATAGGTGTTGGGCAGTCCACTTCCAACACCAGTTTTACACAGAATTTTTCTCATTTGTTTTTTTAGATCCCAAATTACCCAATTTATATTAGCTCCCCCCACCCCCGCAAATGTCAAATGAGAACAAAGAACATCAGAAAACAGACCTTCAAAGCAACTATATGACAAACTTTAGGCTCAACATCAAAGCAATTCTGTATCACTTTAAATACCATCAAATAAATTAGTAATACTGTAGGTAATGAATATTTAAAGACCTACCTAGGCTATAAACACCATATTTTCTGATGATAGAACCATATGTCTTAGCTTGTGTGTGTCTGCAGGAAAAAAACCTCACTAGTAACACACAGGCATTTTAAGGAAACAGTTTAAGATAAACTTTGTTAAGAGTACATTGTTTTAAAACATACCAACCACTTTAAAGCCCAAACCAAAGATCACAGTGTAAAATAAAAGAAGGATCTCCAAGTCACCTTCAAATTTTTCATCATGTTACTTGCATCTAGAAGAACCTTTTAATACGTAAAATATGCATTACTTTTATTAAAATCTGACAAAATGTAACTGTGAAACATTCGCTTTTATCTCAAAATTGTACGTTTGAGGTTTAAAATACATATATATAAATCAACAGAGCACACCACGTATGACCATGTCTCCCTATATATAATTTTAAATCAATCAGGATTTCTTTAAAAACGGACTTAATATTAAATTTAGTGAAAAGAAGTAAAATCATTGTAAAATATTTGAGTACCTCTTACGTTCCAGGCAGGGTAAGACCTAGGAAGATGTAGCAGTCCTTGTCTAAAAAAAAAAACAACAAACCTTCCCATGGAGAAGAGTGGGAGAAGGAAAAAGGAAGAAGAGCAAACATGTGCTGACATCTGACATAAAACGTACAACCAAGCTCAAGATGTTTCAGTACTTATATGTATACATGTCACATTTTTAGACAGCTGTAAACATACTGAGAAAGAACAGGAGTTTGGAGAAGGTCGAGGTAAGAATTCGTAAGTGACAAAGAAATCAGTCTGTGGAGTAAGGTCTGATAGGGATGGAAGAGAAGGCAGATGCAAAGTAGTTATATGAATTAAGGGTACTGCAGTAGCATTTTATTTAGCATGATAAAAACCAGGAATTCTTCGTAAGGAACAGATACAGTTAAAGTGAAACATGCCTCAAGAATTTACCAATTATTCAGTAGCTATTATGATGCAATGATGACATTTCAGAGTTTCAGATGCAATGTAACTTTTCTCTTTGTTAAATACATGCTTGCAAGGCCTAAATTCAGCCTTCCCAGATGCTTCCAAGAACACACTGCTAACTAAATCCCAAGTCTTGGCTTCAACAGATGTCAAGAGGACAAATTTCAAGCTTGTCCCAATTCTCTCTTCTGGGAAAAGACAGCAGAAATGGAAGACAGCACAAAACATACACTGAAAACTAGGCAGGCTTTTCATTCAAGCATTTGAAGTGCTTAAGCTGGCCTCATAAAATTCTCAAAAAGAATAGCGGATACTTTAGGGAGACATTAGAGAAACAGGAACAAAAAAGTGTAAATCTCCCCCATCCCAATAAGACAAGAAGCCAATCTTGTACCAATGTTGAACACAGATATCTACCTTCTTGACCGAACACACTTTTCTCGCTAGGAGTAGAGAAGAGAAACTGGTCAAACTTCCTGAATACCCGTCCACCTTCGTCCATTCCCCCCAAATTTCCCCATCAGATAGCAGAGCCAAGTGGACTATGATCCTATCAATACGGGCAGAGGCAAGAGAAAACAAAGCAGCGACCTGACGGACTCCCTGCACTGCAGGCAGGTGTGCTGAGCTTCGAAACGTCAGGAAAACCCAAGGTACCCAACTTAAACATTTAACTAGGAATTACTCACACTTCCAAAAAAAAAAAAAATTGCAGGAAAAAAAGAAAGGAGTGCCACACTATTTGCAAAGGAATGCAAATGCTGAGTCATCACTTCAGTAGAAAGGCAAGGAAACTCGAAGAAGCGATTGGAAGATGAAATTCATTCATTACACTGGGCTTCAGGTAAAGAGCAACAGCAAGATCGAAGAAAGAGCGCTCAAAAGACACACATCGAAGAGCTGATTAAAAAAACAAAACCAAACCTCTACTTATCCAACACTGAAGGTCTCGACCCAAGAAACAGATTAGGAGGAGGTAACACCAATGAGAGCAAAAGCAAGTTTAACAACTGGTTGTCAGTTTAGCGTAGGTAGCGCTCAAAGTAAACTTCATCATCCAAGAAGGGAAAAGATGCTCGGCGGCAAGAGGCATCCCTTTCTCACTCTCAAAGTAGCGGGCGCTGGGCGAGTGTTTCTGACAGCGTGGGCGCGGGCACGTGGGGCAGAAACAGAGTAGGGGCTAGAGTTCCGGGCGAGCGTCCGGCTTCCTCCCGGAGTTCAACTTAGGGAGAAGAGCCGGCAGCGCCTGGAGCCGGCGACGTGGAGGGCGCGAGTGCCGACTCCTCGCGACCCACAAGGGGAGGTGGCTGCGATCCCACCCCCAGGCCCACCCCCAGCAGGCCCGGCCCCCACGGCCCGGCGCGGGTGGGGGGGACCCGCAGCTCCCGGCCCAGCCCCGGGCTCCCAAAGCAGACCGAGAGCAGGCGCTCTCCCGGGCCTGACAGGCTCCGCCGTGCAGGAACCCAGCTTAGGAAGGGGGTGCAAAGAAGGGCGCGAGAGAGAAAGGTCGAAGCGAGCCCCGGACCCCAGGAAGTGACTGTGTTTGGGGGGGAAGGGAGGGCTTCCCTTCCAAGGAAAAAAGGGACAGATGAGGAATGCACTTGGCGTCCGCGCCACCGCGGCCAGGGATCCACCGGGAAGTCCCAGCTTCGGCCCCGCACTCCTGCTCCCTCCCACAGCGTCCCGCGGTGCCAGGGGGCCTCCCCGCGCCTGGCGCCCCCTCCGCCTCGGGTACTCACAGAGTCCGGGGCTGCCCGTCGTCTTCCATCATGGTGGGTGCGCCGGAGCGATCCCGGGACAAGGGGGAGGGCAGGGCCGGGGGGGGAGGGGGCGGGGAGGAAGGGGAGGGGGGCTCCGGGCACCGGCTGGGGACAGAGGAAGCGGCCCCGAACCCCGCTCTAGGGCTTTCTCCCCCCAGCCCGCTCCGGACACTGCGCTCCAACCCGGAGGAGCAGGAGGAGGAGGAGGATGGACAAAATGGCCGCCGCCACCAGCCAGGCAGGAAACGGGGCAGAGCGCAGGCGCGGCCCGCCGGGTCACCGCTCGGGCCGGCGGCGGCGACCCGCAAGGGGGATCGCTAAGAGGGGAGGAAGACGGGCCGCTGGGGGAACCCGGTGCGGTGTCACGGCGAACCACGTCGTCGCTGTGCGCCGGCCGTCGGCGAAAGCCTGCCAATTCGAGTCAAAAAAAAAAAACAGAACCGCCGGGAAGCTGATGTGTCTGGGAATTGTGGTCCTAGAAATGAGAGAGGGAATCACTTCTCCCGAGGACTTCTGGGAACTGTAGTCCAAAGGAGACGGCCGGCACCAGCGGAGCGCTGGGACGCGGAGAAGAGACTTCTGGGTAGTGTAGTCGTCTGTGAGGCGTGCGGCGACCAGGAAGTCGGCGTGCTGGGAGGGTAGCGGGCGGAGAATAAAAGCTACGGTAAGAGGCGGGGAAACGAGGTAGGGGAAAGCCCCGTCTTGGAGGTAGACTACAAGTCCCAGAGTGCCTCGCCCTGGGGGCTGTCTTAGCACTGCTCCTGGCATTTTAAGGCTCTTCTGTTGGCTCCGCGGGAGCTGCCGCTCCGCCTCCATCCAGCGTGAGAGCGGTTTCTTCGATTGCGGCTAAAGGCAGTGCTCTGACTCCGCGTGGAGTCCGAGCCCTCAGGGGCTCTCTGGCCCCCCATTATTAACCACAACGGCCGGTCTCCTGTCATCAACCGCTACCCCGCGCGACGGGCGAAGGGGATAGAGTGGACCTTGTACCCGCGCTGAGCTGCAAGCTACGCTCGCCGGGTCCCCCCTGCGACTTTCCCAACTGCCAGCCGCGTCCTGTGGGCGCGTTTTCCCTCAAATAGGTATTCGAACCTGGGTTGGCGGCATGTAAATTGCTTTGGGGGTCGTGCTTAGTCGTGTTCGACTCTTTGCGACCTCTGTAGCCCGCCAGGATCCCCTGTGCACGGGATGTTCCAGGCAAGAATACTGGAATGGGGTTGCCATTTCTTCAGGGATCGAACCTGCGTCTCCTGTATTGGCAGGCGGATTCTTTACCACTGAGCCACCAGGGAAGCCCCAGGGAAAATTGCTTTACAAGTTTCGAAGATCTCTCCATCCGTTCACTCATCGGATAAGGCGATAGGAAGAGCAGGGGGTTCATAGAACCATGTTGTTAAGGATTGACACCAGGCTGAGGAGTTTGGGCTTTGTCTTCTAGTCCGTAAAAAGCTATTCAAAGGATTTATTCTCTTAACTGGACCTGGGTACAGGACTGTATATATCATAATGCAGTTTATCATGGATCCATGCCTGGCCCACTTTATTTATCTCCTGTTGTTGCTCTAACAGAGAAGGCAGTGGCAACCCACTCCAGTACTCTTGCCTGGGAAATCCCATGGACAGGAGCCTGGTGGGCTGCAGTCCATGGGGTCGCTACGAGTCGGACACGACTGAGCGACTTCCCTTTCACTTTTCACTTTCATGCATTGGAGAAGGAAATGGCAACCCACTCCAGTGTTCTTGCCTGGAGAATCCCAGGGACGGGGTTGCCTGGTGGGCTGCCGTCTATGGGGTCGCACAGAGTCGGACACGACTGAAGCGACTTAGCAGCAGCAGCAGTTGCTCTAACAGTCTTAGTGGCTTAAAACGACAGGAAGGTATTCTCTTACAGTTCTGAACTGAGTTTCACTGGGCTATAACCAAGGTATTGGCAGGACTGGTAAAAAAAAAAAAAAAAAAGAATGGTTGCAAGAGATGAGGATGAACAGGTGGAGCACAGGTCATTTTTACCCAGTGGTGAAATTATTCTGTTTGGTATTGTAATGGTGGATCCCATAGAATGTACAACACAGTGAATGCTAATGTACACTATGAACTGTTAGTGAGTAATCATATGTCAACATTGGCCCATTTTTTGTAACAAATGTACCACATAAATGCAAGATAGTAGTAATAGGGGAAACTGTGTGGTAGAGAGAGGATGTTTCAGAACTTTGTACTTTCTGCACCATTTTTCTGTAACCTTAAAACTGCTCAGAAATAAAGTCCATTACAAAGTGGGAGCGGGGAAATGGTATTTTTGTATCTTTTTGAACTTTTTTCATACGCTGTAACATTCATACACTGTAACATTCATACACTGTATGAAATTCACACATATTTTATGTATTCAGCCATTTAGTTCATTAATTTTCACTCTTGTATAAGATTCCAGCTGGTGAATATACCAGATTTTGTCTGATTTCTCATGAATGGACGTTTGGGTTTCTTATAGGTTTTTGCTACTGTGAGCAATGCTGCTATGAACATTCTTGTACTCTTCTGTTACAGATTTACAAGAGCTTTCTTTGGTTTGTTTGAGACTATGAGTAAAAGGTTTGTTGAGTCATGGGGTATGTGAGTATTCAATTTTAGAAGATAATGTCAAACGTTTTTTTCCAAAGTGGATACACAGATTTGCATTCCCATTAGCATTATATAGAAGGTTTTATGAGTGGATCCATAACTTCTTCAACACTTGCTTTGTCAGACTTTTTACACTTATCAATTGAAATGTTAGCTCAGTGTGGACTTAATTTGCATTTAATAATAAGATTGAGTGTCTCTTCATATTTCATAGCCATATGTGTTTCCTCTTCTGAAAAATGCCTGTTTATATCTTTTGTCCATTTCTCTACTAGGTTATATATGCTTTTTTTCATTGGTTTTAAGGAATTCTTGATGCTGATCCTTTCTCAGTTATGTATATTGCAAATATCTTCTCCCAGTTTATAAGCTGTCTCTTTAAATGCCTTTAATGAACAAAAGTGCTTAATTTTTAAAATTATTTATTTTTGGCAGTACCTCATGGCTTCCCTGGTGGCTCAGCTGGTAAAGAATCCGCCTGCAATGTGGGAGACCTGGGTTCGATCCCTGGGTTGGGAAGATCCCCTGGAGAAGAGAAAGGCTACCCACTCCAGTATTCTGGCTTGGAGAATCCCATGGACTATATAGTCCATGGGGTCGCAAAGAGTCGGACACAACTGAGCGACTTTCACTTCACTTCACTTCATGGCTTCTGAGATCTTATTTCCTGGACCAAGGATTAAACCCACACCCTCAGCAGTGAAAGCACAGATTCCTAACCTTTAGACCACCAGGGAATTCCCAAAAGTGCTTAAAGTGGTCAAATCTGTTTGGAGTATGTATGTGTGTCTTGTTTAAGAAATATTTTCCTACCTCAGCTTCTAAATCACAGATTCTAAAAGATACTCATCCATGAAGTCTACTAAAAGTTTTTAAACTTAATATTTGAAATTTAAGTCATTCAGCTACCTGGAGTTAAGTTTTCTACAAATATAGGGTAGAGATCCAATTTCATATTTTTCCACATTTATAATCATTATTTTAAAATTCCATTCATTGAACAGTTCCACACAGTGTTTCCCATTTGACCTGACATGCTCGTTGTGTCATCGTGTCATTTGGGTCCTTAGAAGATCAAGATGCACTGAAGGAAAATTTGTAAAGGGTGAAATAGGACAGGAATAGGCAAAAATCCCACAATACATGTTGGACACTTGTGAAAAGGGAAGTGGGCAAGGAGGGTTGGCTAGGAATTGCCTCCAACTTGGTGCAACTCGGAGATAAAATTGACGAGGTCACTGGAGACCTTCAGAGAAAAGTTTGCCTCTTAGTGGAGACCCATGTCAGACAGAAATGGCTCCGCTCCTGTACCCCTGCTGTCTCAGTCACTGGCTCAAAGCAGCCTTGGGAGAGAGCATGGTCTGTACACAAATGCTGCCATGGCTGTAAAATTGCTGTCTTCAAATCTGGGCAAGACCTAGAGGTTGTCCACTAACTGTGCTCCTAGCCCCAGGTTCTCTTGGAGGGAATTTTGAATAAGGTACCAAAAGCAGAGACATTACTTTGCCAACAAAGGTCCGTCTAGTCAAGGCTAAGGTTTTTCCCGTGGTCATGTATGGATGTGAGAGTTGGACTGTGAAGAAAGCTGATCGCTGAAGAATTGATGCTTTTGAACTGTGGTGTTGGAGAAGACTCTTGAGAGTCCCTTGTACTGCAAGGAGATCCAACCAGTCCATTTTAAGGGAGATCGATCCTGGGTGTTCATTGGAAGGACTGATGCTAAAGCTGAAACTGCAATACTTTGGCCACCTCATGCGACGAGTTAACTCACTGGAAAAGACTCTGATGCTGGGAAAGGTTGGGGGCGGGAGGAGACGGGGACGACAGAGAATGAGATGGCTGGATGGCATCACCGACTCTGTGGGCATGAGTTTGAGTGAACTCTGGGAGTTGGTGATTCACAGGGAGGCCTGGCGTGCTGTGATTCATGGGGTCACAGAGAGTCGGACACGACTGAGCGACTGAACTGAACTGAACTGAACCTTCATGGTTACCAGAGTCCTATGCCAGAGTTTCTGGCATGCACAGGTTTGTTTCCAGGCTCTCTAGTCTATGCCTGTTGTCAGTACAAAACTCTTATCTTCATGAGAAGTTCAAATCATAGGGTTAGTCTTCCCCTTTCTGCTTTTCTCTAGAAGAATCCATCTATTCTCAGTCCCTTTGTGCTCAGTCACTCGATTGTGTCCGACTCTTTGCAGTCCCATGAACTGTAACCTGCCAGGTCCTCTGTCCATGGGATTTTCAAGGCAAGAATACTAACTGAATCGGGTAGAGTAGCTTGCTATTTCTTACTCCAGGAGATCTTTCTGACCCAGGGATTGGGTCTCTTGTGTCTTTACCACTGGGCCAACCAGGGTTTTCTTCCACATACGTTCCGAGGTTTTAAGTAGAGGAGTAGTATCAGGCCTATACTGGAGCAGGAAAACTCAAGCAGGTGTCTAGATTATCACAGGGATGAAAGATTTCAGGCTGAGAGAGCTTCTGGGCTAAATTTCAACAAGTCAGAGAAAAGGAGTTACAAATTGAGTAGACTGAGGGATTGGGGACGGGAGGAGACGGGGACGACAGAGAATGAGATGGCTGGATGGCATCACCAGCTTGATGGACATGAGTTTGAGTGAACTCCGGGAGGTGGTGATGGACAGGGAGGCCTGGTGTGCTGTGATTCATGGGGTTGCAAGGAGTCGGACACGACTAAGCGACTGAACTGAACTGACTGGGCAGTAGCAATGAAAAAGACAAAGTTATAAGATAACAGGGCGGCAGTAAGGCGGGAGAAGGGAAACAAACCAAGCGAACTCCAGTGTTAATGGCTTGCCTATCTTCCCAGATGGTGAATTCTTTCATTGAGTCAGGAAACACAGGAAGGGAAACACAGGTTTTAGGGAAAGTGCGTTTGGTTTTGCTCTCCGTGATTGCACACATATCTAAAGCTGCCCAGCATTCAAATGGATATGGAAGTCTAGAGCGCAGGGACCCAGACTAGCTATGGGAGTGAGATATCTGTAGGTGTAACTGAGGTCTGAGGTGAGAGAAAGCGTCCCCTGGGGAGGGTATGGGAGGGAGGAGGGCTGAGAATGTGAGAGGACAGTAACACATAACGAAAATCAAAGAAACGACCTTACAAAATTGATAAAGATCAGTCAGAAGGAAGGGCTCCTACCCGAGACCCATTTGGATGGACACTATGGAAAATGCCAGAAAAAGTAAATAACAAGTATTGGTGAGGATGAGCAGAAATTGGGACTCTTGGGCCCCGTAATGGGAATGTAAAATGGTGCAGCCACTGTGGAAAACAGTATGGCAGTTCCTCAAAATTAAAAACAGAATTACCATATGAGTCAACAATTCCACTTTTGAATATATACCCCCAAGAAATTAAAAGTAGGATCTCAAAGAGAAACCATACACCCGTGTTCATAGCAGCATTACAACAGCCAAAAGGTGGAGGCAACACACATGCCCATTGATGGTTGATGCATAAACAAAATGTGGCCGATACATGCAATGAAATTATTATTCAGCCTTAAAAAGGAAGGCGATTCTGACACATGCTCCAACATGGATGAACCTTGAAGGCATCCTGCCAAGTGGAATAAGCCAGTCTCAAAGGGCAAGTATTGTACAGTTCCACTTATTAGGAGGGGCCTGCTGTTGCTGCTGCTGCTGCTGCTAAGTCACTTCAGTCGTGTCCGACTCTGTGTGACCCCATAGACGGGAGCCCACCAGGGTCCCCCATCCCTGGGATTCTCCAGGCAAGAACACTGGAGTGGGTTGCCATTTCCTTCTCCAATGTGTGAAAGTGAAAAGTGAAAGTGAAGTCGCTCAGTCGTGTCCGACCCTTAGCGACCCCACAGACTGCAGCCCACCAGGCTCCTCCATCCATGGGACCTAGAACAGTCAAATTCAGAGAGTAGGTAGAAGGGTGAGGTGGGGGTTTGGGTAGGAGGAGCCGGTGTTTAGTGTGGATGGAGTCTCCGTTTGAGATGATGAAAACATTGCTGCGATGGATGGCGCTGATGGTTGTATAAAACAACTGTGCTTAATGCCACTGCACTGTACACTTAAAGATGGTGTCGATGGTAAATTTTGTTATATATATTCTACCGCAATCCTTTAAGAGTCTGAGAGAGATTTTGTCAGGAATTTGACATGTAATGAATACCTGGTTTGTTCGCTCTTACTGAAAGGAGAGCAAACAACAGAGGGAGAATTGGAAGATAATGTCAATAATTACATGAAAGACCAAGTGAACAGAAAATCAGACATCTACCATCTCATGAAAAGGAAGCTATATTGGATCGGAGAAGTAATTGTATTGTTTGGCTCAGCTGTGCATAACATTTACATGGTCATAATGATAAAGGCACTGAAAATTGATTTAACCAAAATTATATTACAGCAAAATATGTGTTTGTGTGGTAGATGAGGGGTGAAAGATAAATTCTTATCTTTTATAGCCGAAGTCAATAGATAATACCTAGAACTGAGGAACCGGGAAATGGCAATATAGTCAAGCTATTTAAAGATAGGGAGTAAATACTGAAAATGATGATTCTGGGAAGAAGAAATGGAACAGGTTCCAGAATTTCTGGTTTCCTGACAAGCCTTATACATGTTAATATTTTAAATACTACATATATAGATCTGATAAAAATTAGAATTCATCTACAAAGAAAATAAAGCATCAGCATGGTTGGACCAATGGAAAAATTAACCTTCTCCTCCCCAGTGCTAAGCCTTAGACCTAAGAGGGTGGTGTATATGATGAAAGACCTTTACTTTTTGTAAAATCAAGCAACTAAAACATGTAGCAAAAGGCTGGTCTAAGTTAAAATCAGACAAATGAGGAACATACACCCATTGAAAAACCAGCCCATAGCAGTCTCAGCCTCTGCTGTGTGCAAAGTCATTTAGAAACAATTTCAAAAAGCCACCAACCTCTGATCTGATGAAAAGGGTCCTCAAGTCTGTGGTCTGTGACAGTGGGGACCAGGGTCTGTTAGGTTCTCCAGAGTCCTTAACGTGATGCTTTTTCCTATAGTCCTTCGCTCCCCCATCTCATGTCTGTTAGATCAGGACCCTAACTTGAACACAATCATCAGTTAAGAGACTCCACCTTAATTTCTCACCTCTAACCACTTTGGAAAACAAATCTAGCAATTACCTATAAAATTAAACACAAAAATTACTATATGATCCATCCACCCCACTCTGATTTATTTACTCAAGTGAAATGAAAGTTTATACCCACACAAAACCCGTATCAGGAATGTTTATAGAGCTGTATTCATAGTCATCAAAAACTGGACATATCTTGTGACAATTTTATGTGCCAACTTGGTTAGACAGCAGTACCCAGTTGTTTGGTCACACATGAGTCCAGATGCTGCTGTGGGGATATTTTTGTACATGTGACTAGCATTTACAGTTTACTAAGTAAAGGAGATCATCTTCAATAATGTGGGTGGGCCTCATTAAATCATTTGAGGGTCTAAAGAGCAATCACTGACGTTTCCCAGAGAAGAAGAAATTCTGCCTTGAAAATGTAACATAGAAGTCCTGCCTGTGTTTCCAGACTGCTGGCCTACCCTTCAGATTTTGGACTTGTCTCACACTCATATGAACCAATTCCTCAGAATGAATTCTTTTTCTTGATAGACACAGATGCAGATATTGATACAGATGATAGATAGATAGATGTATATTTGCATGTATTATATATATAAATATATATACATATATATGTGTGTATATAGGCTTCCCTGATGGCCCATATGGTAACCAATCTGCCTTCGATGTGGGAGACCTGGATTCAATTCCTGGGTCAGGAAGATCCCCTGGAGAAGAGAATGGCAACCCATTCCAGTATGCTTGCCTGGAGAATTCCATGGACAGAGGACCCTAGTGGGCTACAGTCCATAGAATCACAAAGAGATACACCTGAGCAAGAGAGAAATAGAGATGTATATACACACACACACACACACGTATGTATCCTACTGGATCTGTTTTTCTGGAGATTGACACATATCAGTCCTGATTGATATATATCCTAAATGTCCTTAAACTTCTGAATAAACTGATACACTATTCGTACAATGGAATCCCACTTAACAATGAAAAGGAATGAAATTTGCGTGCAACAACAGGAATGAATCTCAAATGCATTATGCTCTATTCTTTCATTCAAAAGAAGCCAGGTTCCAAAGTCTACATGCTGTGTGACTCCATTATATGAAATTCTGAAAAAGACAAAACTGTGGGAATGGAAGAAGGTTAGTGGTTGCCAGAGGTTGAGGGCTGGAGGAGTTGACTGTAAAAGAGTTTGTGGAGATTTGGGGGTATAATAGAATTGCTTTACAGCTTGATTTTGTAATAGTTCAGTTCAGTTGCTCAGTCGTGTCTGACTCTTTGCAACCCCATGGACTGCACCATGCCAGGCCTCCCTGTCCATCACCAGCTCCCGGAGTTTACCCAAACTCACGTCCATTGAGTCAGTGATGCCATCCAACCATCTCATTCTCTGTCATCCCCTTCTCCTCCTGCCTTCAATCTTTCCCAGCATCAGGGTCTTTTCAAATGAGTCAGCTCTTCACGTCAGATGGCCAAAGTATTGGAGTTTTAGCTTCAACATCAGTCCTTCCAATGAACACTCAGGACTGATCTCCTTTAGGATGGACTGGTTATATCTCCTTGCAGTCCAAGGGACTCTCAAGAGTCTTCTCCAACACCACAGTTTAGAAGCATCAATTCTTCACTGCTCAGCTTTCTTTATAGTCCAACTCTCACATCCATACATGACTACTGGAAAAACCATAGCCTTGACTAGATGGACATTTGTTGACAAAGTAATGTCTCTGCTTTTTAATATGCTATCTAGGTTGGTCGTAACTTTTCTTCTAAGGAGTAAGTATCTTTTAATTTCATGGCTGCAGTCACCATCTGCAGTGATTTTGGATACCCCCAAACATGAGTTTGAGTGAACTCCGGGAGTTGGTGATGGACAGGGAGGCCTGGTGTGCTGTGATTCATGGGGTCGTGGAGAGTCGGACACGACTGAGCGACTGAACTGAACTGAACTGAAAATAAAATCTGTCACTATTTCCACTGTTTCCTCATCTGTTGTCATAGTTACTTGACTGCATAATAATTATACCATCATAAAAATATGCTAAAAATGCACAAGAGGAAATCATGTAAAGAAAATTACTGAAAAGAAACTGTATGGTAACACAAAACTTCCTACTTAATGATACATAGAGTTGAGAATGAATCTGGAATATAATAATTATGTTAAAAATAATTGTTGGGCTTCTCTTGTGGCTCCGTGCTTAGGAAGCCATCTGCCAATGCAGAAGAAACGGGTTCAATCCCTGATCTGAGAAGATCCCACATGCCTCAGAGCAGCTAAGCCTGTGTGCCACGACTACTGAGCCTGCTCTAGAGTCCAGGAACCGCAACTGCTGAGCCCACAAGTCACAGCTTCGAAGCCCAAAAGCCCTGGAACCCGTGCTCCCCACCAAGAGAAGCCACCGCAGTGAGAAGCCCATGCTCCACAACTAGAGTAGCCCCCGCTCTCTGCAACTAGAGAAAAGCCCACGCAAGAGACCCAGCACAGCCAAAATTAATAAATAAATACAATTTAAAAAAAAACTTTTTGTTGTTCAATTGTTTAGTTTTGTCCGACCGTTTGTGACCCCATGGACTGCAGCATGCCAGGCTCCTCTGTCCTCCACTGTCTCCCAGAGTTTGCTCAACTTCATGTCCATTGAATCAGTGATACTACCTAACCATCTCATCCTCTGGTGCCCTCTTCTCCTTGTGCCTTCAATTATTTCCCAGCCTCAGGGTCTTTTCCAATGAGTCGGCTCTTCGCATCAGGTGGCCAAAGTATTGGAGTTTCAGCTTCAGCAGCAGTCCTTCCAATGATTATTCAGGCTTGGTTAGGATATCAACATAAGACAATATGTATATAAAATAATATGTACACTAAATTTAAGATATGTACCCTACATAAGTTAAATATACTTAGTTTTTGTTTAGCTATTTTTAAAGATGTTTTTATAAAAAATCCAAATACCAATAAACTGAGATGGTTAAAAACAACAGAAAACCCGTGTTGTTGCTTGTGTCTTTAGTTTATTTTCACTCCTGTGTTACATTCCCCTTTGTGACTATTGCAGTTTATTCATTCTTTCATTAATGTGCATTTTATGCTGTCACTGGGCTTTCTTGGTGTCTCAGATGGTTAGGAATCTGCCTGCAATACTGGAGACCCTGGTTCAATCCCTGGGTTGGGAAGAGCCCTAAAGAAGGGAATGGCTACCCACTTCAGTATTCTTGCCTGGAGAGTTCCATGGACAGCAGAACCTGGCAGGCTACAGTCCATAGGGTTGCAAAGAGTGAACACAACTGAGCGACTAACACGTTTACTATACTCTCACAAGTAGTGTTGCTGTGAATATTAAAGAAAGTATTACTTAATATTTATCCTTTTCCTGAAAATCTACCACTATCCCTATTGTCTACAAAATAAAACCCCAAGGGACCCATGATTGCATCAGTAGCTTTTTCTGGGTTCTGGCTTCTGTCTTGGTTCAGCCAATGGGGAGTACTGGCTAGTCTTGCCAGATAAAATACAAGACACCCAGTTAAATTTGAATTTCAGCAATATTTTAGCATAGGTATTTCCCATGTAATCTAGCAACCCTTATGGTTAGGAGGCTGGAAGAAAGAAAAGACAGTATTTATTTCCGCAACTTCCTACCCACTGGGTTGCTACCCTCAGCTGGTCATGTCCCCTAAAACATAACCAGCAGCTTCAACATACAGCTCACCAGGTTCTAGTAATTGGTCCTCCCTCTTGCTCCGTCAGGCCTAAAAGTGGCAGTTGATAGCTCCCAGTTATTATTAGTACTAGGGTACTGTAGCAACTCCTCCTTGTGGCTGCTACTAAACCCTGCCCACACTTTCGTAAATAGATCCCTGATTCATTTCAGTTTCCCAGTTTGAGTGTTGTCTGTGTCCTGCAGATATGAGGCTGTTCCTGGCTTTTGGAGACAGAATAAGTAAATCTATCCTTGACATTCCCATGGCAATTTGTGTAAACCCTTATGACTCCTGGTAAGGCCAGAGTACAGGGCTTCTCCTGCAGCCCCACATATCAGATCCATTTAAGCCCCTCTGATTCTTTCTCTCCTGTAGTTTGTCGCTACCATCTCCTTTGGAGCAGGAAAAAAACAAAACAAAACAAAAAAAACTATTCCAGAGACCTTATGGCTTCCTTTCCTCTCTGTGCCTTTTGGTATGAGCTCTGTATTCTGAGTCCTTCCAGGCTCTTGGTCTCTGAGACCTTAGGAAATCTTTCCTCTCTCAATAAACCCAGCTCTTGCAACTGAAAAGTGTAGCTCTCAAGACCAGTGTCTTACATGTTTGAAAAATCCACTCAGATGCTCTGTGAACTGCTATGACAGCCCTAGTTCCTGACACACTCTGGCCTGAGATGATAAATAGCCTTTGTTTTGCTCAGTCATGTCCATCTCTCCATGGCCCCATGGGCTGTAGCCTGCCAGGCTCCTCTGTCCACGGAATTTTCCAGGCAAGAATACTGGAGTGGGTTGCCATGCCCTCCTCTAGGGGATCTTCCTGACTCAGGGATTGAACTCATGTCTCTTGTACCTTCTGCGTTGGCAGGCAGATTCTTTACCATTAGAGCTACCTGGGAAACTTGAGATGATAAATATCATGGCATTTGATAAGGGCCACAAGGCAGTAACACAATACTGTGATCAAACAAAAACCTCAGCTATCTCTAAATTTTATCTCACTGTGTAGTACTTAGTACAGTGAGAGCTTGGTACAGTGTAGTTTAGTACAGTGAGAGTTTAGCAGTTGTGCTCAAGAAAGATGAAAAAAGAATTAAAAACATGAAAATAGTTATCCCCAGGACTTCCCTGGCAGTCCAGTGGTTGAGACTTCATCTTCCAATGCAGGGGGTATGGGTTTGATCCCTGGTATGGATGTGAGATAAAGAAGGCTGAGCATCAGAATTGATGCTTTCTAATTGTGATGCTGGAGAAGACTCTTGAGAGTCCCTTGGATAGAAAGATCAAACCAGTCAATCCTAAAAGTAAATCAACCCTGACTATTCATTGGAAGGAATGATGCTGAAGCTCCAATACTTTGGCCACCTGATGCGAAGAACTGAGTCATTGGAAAAGACCTTGATGCTGGGAAAGATTGAAGGCAGGAGGAGAAGGGGACAACAGAGGATGAGACTGTTGGATGACATCACCAATTCAATGGACATGAGTTTGAGCAAACTCTGGGAGATGGCGAAGGACAGGAAAGCCTGGAGTGCTGCAGTCCTTGGGGTCACAAAGAGTCAAACACGACTTAGTGACTGAACAACAACAATTGGGAACTAAGATCCCACGTGCCTCGTGGCCAAAAGCCAAAGCAAAACAGAGGTAATATTATAAGAAATTCAGTCGAGACTTTAAAAATGGTCCACATCAAGAAAACATCTTAAAGTAGTTACCCAGAATTGAACATTTCCTCTGGGCTGTGCAGACAGTACCCGTCTTCACCACGCCGGCGAGGAGAGGGAGGTGCTGTTTCAGTGCCCACCCTTCTGCCCTGGCTCTGATTCATGCCAGGACCGGGATTCTGCAAGCTACAGTTCTTCTCTCACAGCTGGCCAAAAAAGGGCCACAAGGGGGAGTGTGGAAGGTAGAAGGGACTTCTTCCTATTTGCTTGCCGGGAACAGCTGATGGTTCCAACTCCCAACTTCTTTCCACATTCCCAGCATGGCTGGGTGGTACCCACTTTTCAGCTGTCTACACCCCAGCTCCATGAGGGCCCTCCTCCAAGGTCCTGAGCGGTAGCTGGAGATCCCATAGGTCTTTGCGATCAATTGTTACACCAGTGACCCTTGAGGGATGATAACCTCTTGAGGTCAGTGCCCTCGTGGAGTCCCCTCCACTGTAACTCGGGCTAGGCCAAGTGATCTGCTGTGGTTGGTGGGATATCAGCTAACAGGAGGATGGATCAGAACTTGCACTTTGAGGCTCACTCTCTTGGACTGTTGCTGCCACCATCACCAGGACGTTGTTCAGTTGTGTCTGAGTCTGCGACCCTGTGGACTATAGCAAGCCAGGCTTCCCTGAGGAAGCGCCATTTAGCTTCCTTGAGGATGAACAAAGAGAGCGAGAGAGGCAGGCCAACCCATCAGCATGTCTCAGCCTGCTTTCCAGCAAAAGACTGCAGCACGAGTGAGCCCGGGCGAGACCCTCAGAAGAACTGTCCAGCCAGCCCACGTAGTGTGAAGTCTCTAAGCTCTGAGGAGATTTGTTGAGCAGCAATAGATGACTGAGGCAGTTCTGATGACCCCAACCTCTTCTCTCCACCGAAGGAATGGTAGCTGCTGCTTGTGGTTATTATCTGTAGCTTCAAAATACATATTTTTGTCTTTTTTAGTCCTCCAACATGTGTAACAACTTCTCTTTGTTAAACCAACTAATGTAATTTCTGTTTTGCTGACTGGATCCTAAGCCAGTATTATTATACCCATTGTACAGATGAGAAAACTGAGGCTCAGAAATTAAGAACTAGGTCACAGTTAAAGGTTCGGAACTGATTCCAGAGTCCTTGCTATACTTTATATTGGAGTATTCTTCTACAGCAATAGATACTTGTACTAGATAATAAACAAATTGTTACAGATTGTTATGATGACAATTATTTGCAGTTGATGTCACATAGGAAGGCTTCTGTTCAACATCTGGAAGTCTCCAGCGTGTGAGCCAGCAGAGGGAGCTCTGTCCCCGCCAGCTGACCCAGTGGAGAGCAAGGGTAACAATACTTCTCCCCATCTGAAAGGTTTGGACAGAGGGGATTGTGAGCTCCTGGAGGAGAGGGGAAAGGAAGCCATGTAACATTTATGAAGGCTCCAGAACTCTGTCAATTTTGCTTATAAAATATTATAAACTGGAGCTGCTCTCTTTGGAGTGGACTGTCCCCCAAGAGAAGGAATTCAGTGTCCTTCCTGTCCTCCTCTGGCCCTACGCCTGATTCCACCGAGGTCAAGAGGCGTTTCTCTGGAACTCAAGATGGGCCACACCTGCCAGTGGACAGTTACTCAGTTAAAGGGACCTTGTGGCTCTTGCCTCTGTCCCTTCCTGTGAAAGGATAGCAGGAGTAGGAGAGGGCAGGCCTGTGCCCTCCCCAAGAGCCCGTGACCAAACCACCTCTCCTCCCTTCCCCTTTCTTCTCCAGACCTGCACCAGCTCTGCACTTGGCTCCCTCGCTCTTGCCACTGGCTGCATTTCTCCCTGATGATCTGCGTGAAAGCTGACTTTTCCTCTTATCACGACTGCAAAGTCTGACACTCAAATCTAAGTTCTGGTCTAGAAATACTAGACTTAGAACCTGTAAGCAGGCCTTGGGGTCCAACCAACACGGACAACAGGGGCAGTACCCATGCAGCCCGCCTTAACTCCTTTCTCTGCCATGGGGTTTAGATCAAACAGTCAATGATTCCTTGGCCTCTCACTTACCTGCTGTTGCCTTCTGTTTGGAACTAGGTCTAGCTAGAGGAGTGCTTCCCTGGGGGCTCAGACAGTAAAGCATCTGCCTTCAATGCAGGAGACCCATGTTCTATCTCTGGGTCGGGAAGATCCCCTGGAGAAGGAAATGGCAACCCACTCTAGTACTCTTGCCTGGAAACTTCCATGGACAGAGAAGCCTAGTAGGCTACAGTCCATGGGGTTGCAGAGTTGGACACGACTGAGCGACTTCACTTTCACTAGTTAGAGAAGATAGGCCAAAGGTAGAATTTGGGACTTCTGGACTTGCCCTAACTAAAATGCCTTTTTTTTAAGTTGAAATTTTTTTACTGCTTCTCCACTTTTCAAAAATTATTTTTTTTAAATTGGAGTGTAATTACTTTACAGTGTTGTGTTATTTTCTGCTATATAACAGCATGAATCACCTGTATGCATACATATATCCCACCTTTCTAAGAGCTTCCCTCCCATCCCCTCATCCTACCCAAGTCATCACCAAAATACCATTTTAAAACATGATGTCATATGTAACACATACTAAAGAATGTAATATATATGACAGTGTCAAGGATAATAAAGTGAATACTTACCACCCCACCTAAGAATTAGTATATTACCCACCCCCAGGTTTCTCTATCCATATGTTCCCTCTTCTCTCATCCAATCTCTACTCCTTTAAATTAAGGGGTAGTTTAAACTCAGTTCAGTTCAGTCACTCAGTCGTGTCCGACTCTCCGCGACCCCATGAATCACAGCACGCCAGGCCTCCCTGTCCATCACCAACTCCCGGAGTACACTCAAACTCATGTCCACAGAGTCGGTGATGCCATCCAGCCATCTCATTCTCCGTCGTCCCCTTCTCCTCCCGCCCCCAATCCCTCCCAGCATCAGAGTCTTTTCCAGTGAGTCAACTCGTCGCATGAGGTGGCCAAAGTATTGCAGTTTCAGCTTTAGCATCAGTCCCTCCAATGAACATCCAGGATTGATCTCCTTTAGAATGGACTGGTTGGATCTCCTTGCAGTATAAGGGACTCTCAAGAGTCTTCTCCAACACCACAGTTCAAAAGCATCGATTCTTCAGCGATCAGCTTTCTTCACAGTCCAACTCTCACATCCATACATGACCACGGGAAAAACCATTGCCTTGACTAGATGGACCTTGGTTGGCAAAGTAATGTCTCTGCTTTTTAATATACTATCTAGGTTGGTCATAACTTTCCTTCCAAGGAGCAAGCGTCTTTAAATTTCATGGCTGCAATCAGCATCTGCAGTGATTTTGGAGCCCAAAAAAATAAAGTCTGACACTGTTTCCACTGTTTTTCCATCTATTTCCCATGAAGTGATGGGACCAGATGCCATGATCTTTGTTTTCTGAATGTTGAGCTTCAAGCCAACCTTTTCACTCTCCTCTTTCACTTTCATCAAGAGGCTTTAGGCTGAGTCTTTTTCCATTCACTTCTGCTTTCAAGTACTAATTTATCACAATTCTGTTTCTTCTTTAATTACATTGACACTTTTAAAGTATTCAGGCCCTCAATTTGGATTTATTTCATTATTTTCTCATAATTACATTCAGGTTAAATATTTTTGGTAGGAATTCCTTGTAGGTGATGCTGTGTCCTGGTGTTGATCTGTCCCATTACTGGCCATATTAAAGAAGATGTGAAGAAGATAATTGGTGAAGATGTCCACCAGATTTCTCCTTTGAAAGACACTTCTTACTGTTTGTAATTATTAAGTAATTCATGATGTGATCATTTGAGTGGATGTAAATATCCTTTCCCCCAACATTATTTTGCCAGTGGTTTTAGCTCTCATTGATGATTCTTCCTTGAATCAATTAGTACAATAGTGGTTCCAGGGCTTCCCAGGTAGCACAGTGGCAAAGAATCTGCCTGTCAATGCAAGAGACACAAGAGACATGGGTTCGAACACGGGGTCGGGAAGTTTGCCTGGAGTAGGAAATGGCAACCTGTTCCAGTATTCTTGCCTGGAAAATCCCATGGACAGAGGAGCCTGGCGGTCTGCAGTCCCTAGGGTTGCACAGAGTTGGACACGACTGAAGCAACTTAGCACACACGCCAGCTAGACTCTCACAGGACAGGGAGCTGGTCTCATTCTTCTGTCCACTGCGTCTCTGGCTCTCAGTGCAGTGCCCAGTGCATTCAGTAGGCTTCACATGTCAGGTTGAGGTCTGCCCTGGGCCCTGTCGCAGACCCTTTCCTTATAATCGAAGATAACCCAAAGCTCAGCAGAATCACCAGAGCTGCTGCTCTGGCTCAGTCCAGCTCCCGACCATCCAGTTATACTCTCAAAATTTAAATGGACCCCAGGAGCCAAGAAGGAGTTGAAATGCAGAGCCAGCAACAGTTTACCTCCATAAATTTGACTCCCTGTTGCTCACAGTATTAACTCTGGTTTCAGGCACTTCCACTTCAATTAAGACTTGGCACACTTCAAAATACCTCTGAACAGCAGGACACTGATTGAATTTCGAAGTGCCAGGAAGCCAAATGGAAAAATAACACTAAAACCACTGGTCCTTTTACATTGTCGTTAAAAGTGTAAACAAACAGCTATTACACTTCTTTTAATCTTGATTCTGTTCCAAATTAACCTGGAATAAATATAGCAACTTTACAGTTTTTAAGCAGCCCCATTAGGCATGTCCAGACCAGTCTACAGCGCTTTTGACCTGAGGTTCCAGCTTGTCTCTCTGCCCCACTCTGGGTACACAATGTGAGTCAAAACTATAAGATTTTGTAAATGTTGTCGAGGATGTTTGAATTATTCAAATGGTTGTTTTCATGTATGTTCAAATATAGAAACTCTGGACAAGTTTATAATTATATATTTTATTTAAATTTTTTTTTCAATTAATAAAGATTTTTACAGAGAGCTTGGAAATAGCTTATTTTATTTATTAATTTAGTTTTTGGCTAGTGGGATCTTAATTCTCTGACTAGGGATCAAACTGGCGTGCCTTACATTGGGAGCGCTGAGTCTTAACCTCTGAACCTCCAGGGAAGTCCCCAAGTTCCGGGCAATCTTCCTGACCCAGGGTTCGAACCCATGTCTCTTGTGTCTCTTGAACTATAATTCAAGCATTATAGTTTAAATGCTCTCCTTTGGTCATATAAATTATGGTACCATTCAATGAAATAGTGCCCAGTTATTTAAAAAGAATGTGGGAAATCAATATGCTTGAACGTGGAAACATGCCCAAGCCTATTAAGAGAACACAAGCAAGTTGCAGAGCATTACGTGTAACATCTCTCTGTGTGGATGTGTACGCAGATACATTTTCTTGTAAGCACAGAGTATTTCTGGAAAGAGACCTTCCATCATGTCTGGGAGTAGAATGGCTATGATGACTATCATTAACATATGTGAGGTGCTTGCTCTCTGCCAGGCATTGCACCAAGCATTTTTTCCCCTCTCTCTCTATGTGGATCATTTTTAATAATATTTATTGAATTTTTTACAGTATTGCTTCTGTTTTGTGCTTTGGTTTTTTTGGCCATGAGGCATATGGGCTCTTAGCTCCCTCACCAGGAATTGAACCTGCAGCCCCTGCATTGGAAGATGAAATCTTAACCACTGGACCACCAGGGAAGTCCCTGCACCAAGCATTTTTCAATACTCTCCACAGGAACCCTAAGAGGAAGCTATTACTATGATCTCTCAATTACAGACTAGGAAACTGAGGCCAGGAGCAGAAAAGCAACTCAGTTTCAGTGTCCTAGGTTCTTTTTTTTTTTTTTAACTTTGAATCTACATTATTTCTCTCATAAAATCTTTGCCTCTTGGATTTTGAAACTGAGAAGGGCAGTGAAAAGGTTCAATCCCAACAAGTTCTGTTATGACAGTGAGTGAAATTTCAAGTTGCATCACTTCTCACTGCATGTACTGTTTCCCAGCAGCCTTGCATGGAGAAGGTGATCAGAAGGGTCTCAGTGGGAGCAGGAAAGAGGAGAGGCCAGTGGGAGGCCCTTCAGGAGCCCCTGAATCTTGTTTCCTTAGCGTGTGATTATAGATGAATCGACCCCACTGCCATGAGAGTGACAGTAAGGAGGCCTCAAAACTGAAGGTTAACACTGTCTCTCAGTACCCTAAATAATGCAAGATTAGCTACTGGCTGCAAACTTTTACCCAGGGGCACCTGGATAAAACCCATTACCGTCCAATATTCACCATGATGCCAGATGTTCCACTAACACTTCATTTGACACTCACAATAACCCTTGGACTCCCTAAACCCCATTTTAACACCTAGGAATCTGGCACTTCATGAAACTCTGTAATTTAAGGCCCACAGCAAACTGCAAGATTAGGACTTGAATTTAGGTCTATCTGCTTCCCTCTGAACTCCCACTGTGGGCTTCCCATGATGAGCTGATGGTAGCCAGGTGTCACAAATTTCATAGGTTTAGCACTACTTACATAGCACACGGGCTCAGTCGCTCAGTCATGTCTGACTTTTGCAACCCCATGGACTATAACCTAAAAGTCCATGGACTTTTCCAGGCAAGAATACTGGCATGAGTCACCATTCCCTTCTCCAGGGGATCTTCCCAATCCAGGGATCGAACCTGAGTCTCCTACATTGATAGGTGGATTCTTTACCACTGAGCCACATGGGAATCCCCTTACAAAGCATCCCTCATCCAAATTGTGTAGGACACAAAAAGTGAACAAGTGCAAGGCTCCCCCACCTCACGAACCGGCCTCTGTCTGCTCTCGAGTCTTCTTCACTGAAGGATCGCTGGGCAAATTGGCCTCTGCTCCCAGATCGCCCAAGGGCCACCTGCCTAATGACCTCTGAAACTGCCCTGAATCTTATTCCTGCCAACTACAGCTGAGACCTTCCCGGGCTGACAGCTGTATCCTAGAATTTCCACCTGGGCTCTGGTGCCTCAGCCTCCATGGACTGGCCACTGTTGCACCCACAGACTCTGATACTAATAATGCTCAGGCCCCATAGTCCTCTAGAGATCCAGCACTCTAGAGATCAGGCCTTCTAGAGATCCAGCTTGGAAATGCAGCAGCGTGGCCTCTGCATTTCTTGGGAGGGCTCATGGAGCTCTGAATCTCATGCCCTAGAAGTCTGGTGTCTTGGACATAAGCTCCTGGGGCAGTTCCTAAAGGACTTTCTGAGGCTAAAAATGATGGTGATGGGCAAAGCTAGTCTCCTGCCACCCCAACTTGAACACGGGGCGGCCTGGAGACACGGGCACACACACATGTTTCATACCTCTGGGTTTGCTCTTCCCTCTGCCTGAAATGCCCTCCCTTCCCTTGGGAATTAAGTTCAGATGTCACACCCTCAACTCCAAGCTGAGCTACTGCTTTCACGGCACCAGAGTTAACCGCCATGCCAACTTCCTGCAGTGAATCTCGTCTTCTCCTTTGCACTGCCAGCATTTAAGGATGGGGCCCGAGTTCGGGTCACCCGCGGTTGCTCAGAGAGTCTCACCTGACACCTGGCTCGCCACGGCCGCTCAGAGCAGGCAGGTGGCCCTGGCCGGCACCTGTGTTCTGAACCTCCAGGTGGCCTCTTCCTTGTGCAGCACAAGGTTCCCATTGGGTAGACATGTTACATAAGTGTGCAAGGCTTGTGTTTGCGGCTTATCTGAGTTTCATCTGCAGAAGCCGTAATTGAAATAGCTTCCACGATGGGAAAATCACTTCTAGAATTCAATTTCCAAGCTTGTGGCCTGGATCGTTCAAGCTGATTACAGGAAACGGTTGGAGTGCTAATGCTCCCCATGCTGCATCCAGATGGGTGTGTTTACTAGGCTAAGAAATGTTAATCCTGTCTTTGGCCCCAGAAATATCTGGCCTCCTCTTTGGAGGAAAATAGAAAAATAGGGTCGTATAGCCAGCTTGGCTTAATTATATTCCTCTAAAAGAATGCTGTTTTCAAAACAAAGCTGGGGGAGGAGGTTGCCAATTTTAATAGTCTGCTACTGACACTGATTTTTTTTTTTTAATTCAGAAAAAGAGTTGTGAGTAGTCAGTCTTTAGCTCCATCACAAGGCTGGCCAAACATCAGGAGTCTGAATGCTGACTGAATGCTAGAGGAGAATGCCTGGGGGAAGGAGCCGAGGTCTGAATCTGCTCTCCTCCGAAGGATGTGAGTAACAGCGGGCAACTGACCAAATGACAAAAAGGAGAACTGACTCAGTCCTGGCTTCTTGCCAAGCACCATGCTAAAATCTCTACATCCTTTACATGATTTGATCCGATGACTCTTTGAAGATTATTATACTAACTCCCTTGCAGCTCAGAAAACCAAGATTCAAAGAGTGGCCTGCTCAGGGACTTCCCTTGTGGTCTAGCGGTTAACACTCAGCACTCCCAATGTAAGGGTCCTGGGTTCGATCCCTGGTGAGAGACCTCGAATCCACATGCTGCAACTAAAGATCTTGCATACATGCACCTCAGTTTCTTCAGACGTGTCTGACTCTTAGCAATCCCATGGGCTTTAGCCCACCAGACTCCTCTATCCATGAAATTTTCCAGACAAAAATACTGGCATAAGTTGCCATTTCCTTCGCCAGGAGTATCTTTCTGACCCAGGGATTGAACCCACATCTCCTGCGTCTCCTGCATTGCAGGTGAATTCTTTACTGCTGAGCCACTGGGGAAGCCCTAAAGATCCTGCATGGGGCAACAAAGATCCAACCCAGTCAAAAGAGGGTGTGGAAAGAGTGGCCTGTCCTAAGTTGCAGGCATTCGTACGTGCTTTGCAAACACTTTCTACGATTTCAAACAATTTTTTTAACCTCTCCATGGTGGCAATACAACCAGCCCTGCCTCTGCATGGCCACCTCTGTCCCATGCAGTGAGAATTCAAGCTTTTCGGGCTGCAAGATTGCAGGAGGACAGCGGTGCCCTGTTCTCCCCGGGATACATTTTTCCACCCAGTGCTCAAGAAGGAGGAGACAACAGATTCATTAACCGAAAGAGTGACCCGACACTGGCCTGCCCTGTCTAAGCTCTCTGAGAGTCTGACTTGGGTTGTGAATGCAGGGAGTTAGCATGGAGAGGAACAGAGCTTTTGAAGCCCTGTATCCCTAGCATGGAAGTATTTCCAGGCCTCCCCTACCAGCTTCCCACTGATGATAGGGAGATAGCTAGCAAGAAAGGAAGAGTTCCTCTTTGTCAACTAAGAATGCCACCTCCTGGGAATTCCCTGGTAGTCCAGTGGTTGGGACTCTGCGCTTCCAGTGCGGGGGCTGAGGATCAGTGCCTGGGCAGGGAACTAGATCCCGAATGCCACAGCTAAAGATCCCACATGCAACTAAGACCCAGCACAGCCAAATTAAAAAAAAAAAAAGCCACCTCCTGATGCTAGTGCTGAAGCTCACTGTGGTCCCTAACTCAGCCCTGTGACTCAGCTCACAGCCCCCTGCCTCCCAGACACTGTTTGTGGGGCGCTGTAATTAGTTAATGAACCATCTGAATGATATTTCTCTAGTCATTCAACCATCCCCCCCACTCAGGGTGCTAATTGTGTTTGAGGTTATTTAAAAACATTATCGGATCCAAATAGAGTTTACATCAGCAGACAGCGTGATTAGCAATCCTGCTTTCCCTGGTGTTTCTCAGCTGTGCTGCGAACCGCCTGGTGAGTTGCGCAAAAAACGGCTTTGCAGCCTAGGCTCCCACTCCCCAACCCCAGGGGTCTTCTCTGAAACAAGCAGCTGCCTGAGAAGGGAGGTCATAACAGCAAAAGTAACTTGTGGCCAGAATCCAGTGACCTTCGTTTAGAACAGATTGTTTTCAGAAGAGTTGCTCCATTAACTTGATTATCTCCTCTTTAGATGAGAATTCACTCTCCTCCCCATCCCCCACCCCCAGTCTGAACTGCATGGGATGTGGGATCTTTGTTTCTGGACTAGGGATCAAACCTGCGCCTCCTGCAGTGGAAGCTCAGAGTCTTAACCCCTCACTCTCTTTTACCTTTTTACTTTACAAGAAAATATTGTGACACTAATCTTGGTCTACCATCCCTTAACACCTTCTGTGGAAATATTAGAGTGATACAGTTAAAAGCATGTACCTCTGCTTACTTAACATCTCTAAGCCTCCATTTTTTTGTCTGTAAAACAGACATCATCATAGTGATTCTAACAGGGGCTAACCTTTTAGCGCTTATTATGTGTCAGGCACTGTTCCAAGTATTTTACACAAACTATCTCTTGTGAGCCTCAGGATAACTCTGTGAGATAGCATGATTAGGTAATATAACTAGATGCCTGTGATGATCCTTGGGCTTCCTAGGTGGTGCTAGTGGTAAAGAACTTGCCTTCCAATGCAGGAGACTTAAGAGACGTGGGTTCCATCCCTGGGTCAGGAAGATTCCCTAAACGAGGGCACGGCAACCCACTCCAGTATTCTTGCTAGGAGAATCCCATGGACAGAGGAGCCTGGTAGGTTACAGCCCTTAGTATTGCAAAGAGTCGGCCACAACTGAAGTGACTTAGCACAACCTGATGACCCTCACTCTTTGTGTCAAGAAACTGAGTCATGGAGTCATGGAGAGGGCCAGTAACTTCTCCAAGATCACTCCCCTGCAAGTAATGGAGCTCAGATCCAAATTCAGGAGACTGATTCTATGCAAAAATTACTCCCAGTTCAGTTCAGTGGCTCAGTCGTGTCCAACACTTTGCAACCCCGTGGACTGCAACATGCCAGGACTCCCTGTCCATCACCAATTCCTGGAGCTTGCTCAAACTCATGTCCATTGAGTCGGTGATGCCACCCAACCATCTCATCCTCTGTCATCCCCTTCTCCTCCTGCCTTCAATCTTTCCCTGCATCAGGGTCTAACCCAATGAGTCAATCCTTTGCATCTGGTGGCCAAAGTATTGGAGTTTCAGCTTTAGCATCAGTCCTTCCAAGGAATATTCAGGACTGATTTCCTTTAGGATGGACTGGTTGGATCTCCTGGCTGTCCAAGGAGCTCTCAAGAGTCTTCTCCAACACCACAGTTCAAAAGCATCAATTCTTTAGTGCTCAGTTTTCTTTATGGTCCAACTCTCACATCCATACATTACTACTGGAAAAACCATAGCTTTGACTAGATGGATCTTTGTTGGTAAAGTAATATCGCTGCTTTTAAATATGCTGTCTAGGTTTGTCATAACTTTCCTTCCAAGGAGCAAGCGTCTTTTAATTTCATGGCTGCAATCAGCATCTGTAGTGATTTTGGAGCCCAAAAAAACAAACTCTGACACTGTTTCCACTGTTTTTCCATCTATTTCCCATGAAGTGATGGGACCAGATGCCATGATCTTTGTTTTCTGAATGTTGAGCTTCAAGCCAACCTTTTCACTCTCCTCTTTCACTTTCATCAAGAGGCTTTTGAGTTCCTCTTCACTTTCTGCCATAAGGGTAGTGTCATCTGCATATCTGAGGTTACTGCTATTTCTCCCAGCAATCTTGATTCCAGCTTGTGCTTCATCCGACCCAGCATTTCACATGCTGTACTCTGCATATAGGTTAAATAAGCAGAGTGACAGTATACGGCCTTGATAGACTCTTTTCCCAATTTGGAATCAGTCTGTTGTTCCATGTCTGGTTCTGTTCCTTCTTGACCTGCATACAGATTACTCAGGAGTCAGGAAAGATGGCCTGGTATTCCCATCTCTTCAAGAATTTTCCACAGTTTGCTGTGATCCACACAGTCAAAGGCTTTGGTGTAGTCAGTAAAGCAGAAGTAGATTTTTTCTGAAATTCTCTTGCTTTTTTTTTAATGATCCAACGAATGTAGGAAAATTGATCTCTGGATTCTCTGCCTTTTCTAAATCCAGTTTGAACATCTGTAAGTTCTTGGTTCATGTGCTATTGAAGACTGGCTTGGAGAATTTTGAGCATTACTTTGTTATCATGTAAGATGAGTCCAATTGTGCGGTAGTTTGAACATCCTTCGGCATTGCCTTTCTTCGAGATTGGAATGAAAGCTGACCTTTTCCTGTCCTGAGGCCACTGCTGCATTTTCCAAATTTGCTGGCATATTGCGTGCAGCACTTTCACAGCATCATCTTTTAGGATTTGAAGTAGCTCAGCTGGATTTCCATCACCTCCACTACCTTTGTTTGTAGTGATGCTTCCTAAGGCCCACTTGACTTCTTGATCCAGGATGTCTGGCTCTAATAACTACTCTACTACTCTGTTTTTTTCATATGGCTGTGAGGACTCCGTGAGATTCACTGAAGAAATATTTACTGTGTGCCAAGTACTGTCACAGGTGTTAGAGTTAAATACAAACCCCCCCCTGCCACCGCCACCTTATAGATATCACATCCTTTTAATGCAACACTCAGGAGAAGGCCAGTGCTCAGTTCCAAGTGTTAGGATTTTAGAAGTTTCCACTTGGTATTTTAGTTATTTACATACACGTTTTTAAAATTATCTATTTATTTATTTGGCCAGTATGGGTTTTAGTTGTGGCATGCAGGATCTTTAGTTGCAGCATGCAAACTCTTAGTTGTGGCATGTGGGATCTAGTTCCCTGACCAGGGATTGAACCTGGGCCCCCTACATTGGGAGCACAAAGTCTTAGCCACTAGACCATCAGGGAAGTCCCTATATACATGTTATAATGCTCCCACTAGATTATAAATTCCTTGATGGCAAGAATAATTTCTGATTCCTTTCTGTATATTTTCTAACTCCTTACACATAGTAGCAAGTCAATAAACATTTGTTCAGTAAACAAACCCTACTGATCGTGAATGTATGTAAAAGAATTGCAAAAAGTTTTTTATCCATGTATTAATGCAAATGTTTCAACATAATCTATTGGGATTGCATGCTCAGTTGCTCAGTCATGTCCTACTCTTTGTGACCTTATGGACTGTAGCCCACCAGGCTCCTCTGTCCATGGGATTTTATAGGCAAGAATACTGGAGTGGGTAGCCATTCCCTTCTCCAGGGGATCTTCTCAAACCAGTGATCGAACCTGGGTCTCCGGCATTGTAGGCAGCTTTACTGTTAGAGCCACCAGGGAAGCCCTATGGTTCCAATGGAGCAATTGCTAATCCCAGGGCATAGGCTGTCCCTAGAATGTGGATGAGACCTACCAACGACACAAGGCAGCAGTGAGTAAACAGTGAGTATTTACACACAAGCCAACACAGGGAATTTTTATTGTAAAGAAATTTTTATTGTTGATCAACAAAAAGCTGTATTAGTTAGCTGTATTGCTGCATTTCAAATCCTAGAAGATGATGCTGTCAAAGTGCTGCATTCAATATGTCAGCAAATTGGAAAACTCAGCAGTGGCCACAGGACTAGAAAAGGTCAGTTTTCATTCCAATCCCAAAGAAAGGCAATGCCAAAGAATGCTCAAACTACTGCACAATTGCACTCATCTCACACGCTAGTAAAGTCATGCTCAAAATTCTCCAAGCCAGGCTTCAGCAATACATGAACCGTGAACTTCCAGATGTTCAAGCTGGATTTAGAAAAGGCAGAGGAACCAGAGATCAAATTGTCAATATCCGTTGGATTATCGAAAAAGCAAGAGTGTTCCAAAAAAACATCTATTTCTGCTTTAGTGACTATGGCGGAAAAGGCAATGGCAGTCCACTCCAGTACTCTTGCCTGGAAAATCCCATGGATGGAGGAGCCTGAAAGGCTGTAGTCCATGGGGTCGCTGAAGGTCGGACACAACTGAGCAACTTCACTTTCACTTTTCACTTTTCACTTTCATGCATTGAGAAGAAAATGGCAACCCACTCCAGTGTTCTTGTCTGGAGAATCCCAGGGACAGGGGAGCCTGGTGGGCTGCCGTCTATGGGGTTGCACAGAGTCAGACACGACTGAAGTGACTTAGCAGCAGTGACTATGGCAAAGCCTTTGACTGTGTGGATCACCACAAACTGTGGAAAATTCTTAAAGAGATGAGAATACCAGACCACCTGACCTGCCTCTTGAGAAATCTGTATGCAGGTCAGGAAGCAACAGTTATAACTGGACATGGAACAACAGACTGGTTCCAAATAGGGAAAGGAGTATGTCAAGGCTGTATACTGTTACCCTGCTTATTTAACTTATATGCAGAGTACGTCATGAGAAAAGCTGGGCTGGATGAAACACCAGCTGGAATTAAGATTACAGGGAGAAATATAAATAACCTCAGATATACAGATGACACCACCCTTATGGCAGAAAGCAAAGAGGAACTAAAGAGCCTCTTGATGAAAGTGAAAGAGGAGAGTGAAAAAAGTTGGCTTAAATCTCAACATTCAGAAAACTAGGATCATGGCATCCAGTCCCATCACTTCATGGCAAATAGATGGGGAAACAGTGGAAAAAGTGACAGACTTCATTTTGGGGGGGCTCCAAAATCACTGCAGATGGTGACTGCAGCCATGAAATTAAAAGATGCTTGCTCCCTGGAAGAAAAGCTATGACCAACCTAGACAGCATATTAAAAAGCAGCGATATTACTTTACCAACAAAGGTCCATCTAGTCAAAGCTATGGTTTTTCCAGTAGTCAGGTATGGATGTGAGAGTTGGACTATAAAGAAAGCTGAGCGCAGAAGAATTGATGATTTTGAACTGCAGTGTTGGAGAAGACTCTTGAGAGCTCCTTGGACAGCCAGGAGATCCAACCAGTCCATCCTAAAGGAGATCAGTCCTGAATATTCCTTGGAAGGACTGATGCTGAAGCTGAAACTCTAATACTTTGGCCACCTGATGCAAAGAGCTAACTCATTTGAAAAGACCAAAGACCCTGATGCTGGGAAAGATTGAAGGTGGGAGGAGAAGGGGATGACGGAGGATGAGATGGTTGGATGGCATCACCGATGCAATGAACATGAGTTTGAGTAGGCTCTGGGAGTTGGTGATGGACAGGGAGTCCTGGTGTGCTACAGTCCATGGGGTTGCAAAGAGTCAGACACGACTGAGCGACTGAACTGAACTGACTGATTGCTGCATAAATATTATTCACAAATTTTGTGGCTTAAAACAACAGGAAACACTTATTATCTCACTTAGTGCCTATGGGTCAGGAGTTTGAGAGCAATTTGACTGGAGGTTTGGGCTCATGCAGTCAAGATGTTAGCCAGGGGAGGTTCGATAGGTAGGAGACATATATACATATATACATGCCTACGGCTGATTCACGTTGATGTATGGCAGAAACCAACACAATATTGTAAAGCAATTATCCTCCAATTTAAAAAAAAATGATGTCAGCCTGGATTGCAGTTACCTGAAGGTTTGACTGGGGCAGGAGGATCCACTTCGCTGATGACTCACACACAAGCTGATACTGGTCAGCTCCTCTCTGTAAGGGCCTCTCTACACGGATACTTGAGTGTCTTCAGTGTGGTGACTGGCTTCTACCAAAGGGACTGATTTGAGAGACCAAGGAAGAATCTGCAATGTCTTTTATGTTCTATGTTGGAAGTCACACACCCTGTCTTTTGCGATATCCTATTGGCCCTGGTAGCTCAGATGATAAAGCGTCTGCCTGCAATGCAGGAGACCTGGGTTCCTTCCCTGGGTCGGGAAGATCCCCTGGAGAAGGAAATGGCAACCCACTCCAGTACTCTTGCCTGGAAAATTCCAAGGATGGAGGAGGCTGGTAGGCTGTCGTCCATGGGGTCGAAAAGAGTTGGACATGACTGAGCAACTAAATAACAACAACAAATAATAAAGCTATGTTAGTAGTACCTGGGTCAAGTGAAGAAAGTTTCCTAAGACCCTTCTGCAGGATCTTGAGGGATGAGATGGAGAGGATCCAGATGAAGAGAAGAGAAAAGGCCATTTCTGGCAAGAAGGGACCCGTATAGGATATTTTGGGGGGAAGGTGAGACTGTAGTGGGGCTGGAAGGTGGAGAGAATCTGGCAAGTTTGGCTGAAACAGGTCTGGGGCCTCAGTGAAGTTCTTGGGTTCTTCCCTGAGAGTGGTGGGAAGTTCTGGAAGGTTTTGAAATAGGAATGACTCCTGTGGGTGCCTCCAGGGGATAATGTTTCCTTCGAATGATTGTTTAAACCCATGACCTTCCCTGGGGGCTCAGATGGTAAATAATCTTCCTGCCACTACAGGAGACCTAGGTTCAATCCCTGGGTCCAGAAGATCCCCTGGAGAAGGAAATGGCAACCCACTCCAGTATTCTTGCCTGGGAGAATTCCATGGACAGAAGAACCTGGAGGGGTACAGTCCATGGGTTTGCAAAGAGTTGGCCATGACTGAGCGACTAACACTTAAGCACAGGAGTATCCACCTCCTTCAGGTTCTAGATCACAAGGGGTTGTGTATGCTTTGAGGAGAGCTGTGGTCTCCATTATACAGAGATATCCATGCTTACAAGGAACTGCCCTTCCACTGGTTTCCTTTAATAGCAATTGCTCCAAATATAATTCTATAGGCATCCAAATTAAGCAAAGCTTTTTTTCAACACCAAGAAGGCCACTTCTCCATAATGGAATTATGTCATCAGAAGTCTGAGAAAAGTTTCCCTGTGGACTCCTCATCAGATAACTTGTCCTCCTTCTACAAAAAGCCTCCCAACCAATTCAGAAAATAATGTCTGGAAAGTAATGCTTTCAGAAGCTCAGGCCATGCTAATAAACAGCTTATAGCAGATTCACGATTCCTACGTAAGTGAACTTAGGTCCAAAGATGCCAGTCACAAGTTTTATACTTTAAGTGTCTGAGGGCCAATTTTATTTCTGGGCTTTCACTTGGAGTGAGGGTGGCTTTGTTGAAGCCTGGCCCTGGGTAGAAGGACCAGTATGTTGTAGAAGCTCCTGGAAGCTGCATGGTCCACGGTTAAGAGCCTGCCCTCTGTTAGTATGGTTAACAGCCAGCTTGTTGTTGTTGCTTAGTCACCAAGTGGTGTCTGACTCTTTGCAACCCCGTGGACTGCAGTACGCCAGGCTCCCCTGTCCTTCATTATCTCCTGGAGCTTGTTCAAATTCGTGTCCACTGAGTCAGTGACACTACCTAACCATCTCATCCTCTGTCACTCCCTTCTCCTGTTGCCCTCAATCTTTCCCAGCATCAGAGTCTTTTCCAATGAGTTAGCTCTTTGCATTAGGTGGTCAAAGTATCGGAGCTTCAACATCAGCATCAGTCCTTCCAATGAATATTCAGGGTTGATTTCCTTTAGGATTGACTGTCTTGATCTCCTTGCAGTCCAAAGGACTCTCAAGAGTCTTCTCTAGCACCACAATTTTAAAACGTCACTTCTCCGGTGCTTAGCCTTCCTTATGGTCCAACTCTAACATCTGTACATGACAACTGGAAAAACCACAGCTTTGACCAGACGGACCTGCCTGGGCTTATATCCTGACTCTGACACTTTCTACTCTGTGACCTTGGGTAAGGTTCAAATGTTGACTCAAAGTGCCCAGGTTCAAATCTTGACTATCCATTCACCGATGGTGTGACCTTGGGCAACTTTCTTAACCTCTCTGAGCCTCGGTGTTCTCTATAAAACAACAATAATAATGACTTCCCTGGCAGTCCAGTGGTTAAGACTTCACCTTCCAATGCAGGGAGTGCGGGTTTGATCCCTGGTTGGGGAGCTAAGACCCTACATGCCTTGGGGCCAAAAACCAAAACAAAACAGAAGCAATTTTGTAACAAATTCAAGACTTTTAAAATGGTCCATATCAAATAATATCTTAAAAAAAATGCAACAACAATAATAATGACACCTAACTTCACAGGCGTTTGTGAGACTTGAATGAATCATGCAGGTGCCTGGTACTTAGTTATACATTCAATCAAACCTAATTTTCATTACTATTATCCCTCTTCTAGGCCCAGCAGCACCATCTCTCACTTAAATGCTCATGTTGGCCTCCTAACTAGTCCCCTGACCTCCAACCTTGCCTTCCTACAAGATAGTCTCCATATGGCAGCCGAAAGATTTCTTAAAAACACAAATCTGGGACTTTCCTTGTGGCCCAGTGGTTAAGAATCCGCTGCCAAAGGATAAGACTCGGGTTCGATCCCTCATCTGGGAAGATTCTACATGCCTCAGAAAAACTAAGCCCAAGTGTCACAACTACTGAACCTGTGCTCTAGAGCCCACAGGCTGCAACCATGGAGCCTGTACACCAAAAGCCCGTGCTCCATAAGAGAAACTACCACAATGCAAGGAAGAGTTGCAACTAGAGATAGTAGTCGCAACTAGAGAAAGTCGCAACTCACTGCAACTAGAGAAAGTCCCTGCACAGCAATGAAGACCTACCACAACCAAAAAATAAAAGTGAAGTCGCTTAGTTGTGTCCAACTCTTTGCGACCCTGTGGACTGTAGCCCACCAGGCTCCTCCATCCATGGGATTCTCCAGGCAACAATACTGGAGTGGGTTGCCATTTCCTTCTTCAGGGGATCTTCCCGACCCAGGATCGAACCCAGGTCTCCTGCATTGCAGGCAGACGCTTTAACCTCTGAGACACCAGGGAAGCCCTAATAAATAGATAAACACAAATCTGATCGGATTACTCCTCACTTAAAATTCTGCAAATGGCTCCATAAGGTCCCACAACCAAAACTAAATAAGTAAATAAACACAAGTCCGATCATATTACTCCTTATTTAAAATTCTGCAAATGGCTCCCATTGTTCCTACCATAAGGTCCCACACCCTAGGGAGTCCTCGACGGCCCTGCAAGATCGGGCCCAGCTCACTTCGCAGCGGAGCCCCATGCCACCACGCACCTACCACACTGGCCTTGTTTCCTTTCCTGAAGGTTCCTTAACACAGACCTTCACACACGGCTCCTCCACAGTCCTCAGCCCCGCCAACTCCTACTCATCCAGCAAGGACCAGCTGACGGGTGACTTCCTCTAAGATGCCTTCCTAACTTCTGGGCTAGGATGGCTGTTCCTTCTTGGTGTTAACAATTGTGACTAAATTCTTATCTGTACAACCTTCCTGCCCATGTGGGAACTTGGTCTAGAGTTTGTGTTGTTCATGGAACATCCTTGGCGTGGTGCATGGTCCATAATGACTACTCAATACATATTTCAAGAATTGTGAATGAATGAACAGATGTGGCATTTCCTGGGAACTAACCCTCTTCTGCCCGTGCCATTCTCAGAGCCTTGATTCACTTTGGCCTCTCTTGCTCTGTGTTGGTAGCGGTGAGGAAGAGGAGACACATTGTCTAGAAGCCAGCAGTCTGAGGACAGACCGCCCGATTGGAAAATCAGAGCAGGCAAGTCATTTAGAGGCTGTCTGTTCAATCCTCTTCCTTGTTCACATTGTCAGTGACCAGGAGCTCACGCCTAACTGTGAGCAATTCTTCCCCATCTCAAACTTAACCCTGCCTCCTTAAAAGTTCCCATCCCTCCCTGAGATGTTCATTTTCCTCTGAGACTTCTGTACTTCCCAGCTTTTACAGAGTTATATAAATTGCTTGGGTAGTTACAGAGAAAATAATACAAATTTTAAAATTTGAATCACAAAACCTAGTTCTGCTTTTTTTTTTTCTTCCTTCTGCTTTTTATACGGACAAGAAAGAAACCTAACTGCTGGCCTCCTCTCCCACATGAGGTTGGAGATGGAGTCCAGCTTGAGCATAGCTTGGCCTCCCTTGTTTCTGGGACTTGCCTGCTGTTGGCAGGGACCATGAGCTGCTAATAACTAGCAAATGCTTTTCCCAACTTTCTTTTTTTTAATATGCGTTCTATTTTTTTAATATTTTAAAATTTGTTATTTTTTTACATTATAAAGTGGTTTGGGTTTTTCGTTTTGTTTTAAAGGGATTTTTTTGGCCACAGCACATGGCATATGGGGTCCTAGTTCCCTGACCAGGGATGGAACCTGCGCCCCCTACGCTGGAAGCTCAGAGTCTTAACCACTGGACTGCCAGGGAAATCCTTTCCCAGTTTTCAAATGCACCTTTACCAGCCTAGCGCTGTGGGTAAGGAACACAGTATGGACTCCCAGGGGCCCACCAGGCCTATTCCAGAGAGTATTGGTTGCAGATACTGTGAAGGTAAAAACTGCCTGCTTCAGTTCCCAAGTAGGTCTTGGTATCTTGTGGCCAACAAACAGTATGGAATAGCTCGATGGGTAAAATGAATAAAATTAACCTGGGAAACAAAAAAATTTTGGAAAACTAAAACAGATTTTTCCTAGGTGAAAGTGAAAGTTGCTCAGTTGTGTCCAACTTTTTGTGACCCAATGGGCTGCTGTATAGACTGGAATTCTCCAGGCCGGAATATTGGAGTGGTTAGCCTTCCCTTCTCCAGGGGATCTTCCCACCCCAGGGATTGAACCCAGGTCTCCCGCATTGCGGGCAGATTCTTTACTAGCTAAGCCACCAGGGAAGCCCTTTGCTAGGTACAAGTGGGCTAAGCTCTAGCCTACACCTGTAAGAACAACCCTAAAGAATGCCAAGAAATAACAGGTTAAGACATGGGGTGAAATGCTCCATTTATACATGAGCACATTTTCTTATTTATTATTGATGTACCCAAAATGAACACCACTAAAATAAATCCAAACAAAAACAAAGGAAATGCTGCTAATTATTCCCCTCTATTTACTAAGGATAATGCATCTTTTGGTGAGTGAAGAGTGATAAAAAAAACTAAACCAGTTTGGCCTGTCAGGGTGAATAGTTGCTGCCTTGTAGAAGAATTTGACCTTTAAACACAAAAACAATACCCTCCCCCAAAAAACATTAAACTAAAGAGGCTGAGTTTCCAAAGAGATCTAAGGAAAAAAATGAAAAGCGTCCTTCAAATTGAACACCCCATTTTGTATAAAATGGAAATGGCTCCAGAGAGTTGCCCTGAGAGGTCTGTTCCCCACAGCCGTGGAAGGGAAAGGAAAATGTGTATTCAAGCACAGCAACAACAAAAGACCGTGTGTGCAGCAGCCAAGAGGCGGCCCAGGAACACCCAAGCTGGGAAAGGCTCTGATTCTGTGGGACTCTCCCTAATCTGCCCAACCCTCCTGGAAGGCAGGGAAACTCTGTGTCTGTCTTTTACCTCGGTGTTCAGTCCCTAGCACACAGCAGTAGGTGCACAATAAATATGACAGACCTGGTTCAAGAGCAAGGAAAGTTCTGACAATGTGGCAATAATAACAAGAATGGTGATTTTTTAAAAAAATTGTTTGTTAGAGAGGAGACTGCCCTGGGAGTCCAGTGGTTAAGACTCAGCTCTTCCACTGCAGGGGACTTGGGTTTGATCCCTGGTCAGGGAACTAAGATCCCACATGCTGCGTGGCCAAAAACAATATTTGCTTTTAACTGAAGTATAGTTGATTTACAATGCTGTGCTAGTTTCTGCTGTACAGCAATGTGAATCAGTTGCACACATATCCACTTTTTCTAGATTCTTTTCCCATATAGGTCATTACAGAGTAGTGAGTAGACGTCCCTGTGCTATACAGTAGGTCCTTATTAGTTATCTATTTCATATATATTAGTGTGTATATGCCAATCCCAATCTCCCAATTTATCACTCCCCACACTTTTACCCCTTTTGGTAACTGTAAATTTGTTTTCTCCATCTGTGAGCCTATTTCTGTTTTGTAAATAAGTCCATTTGTACCATTTTTTAGATTCCACATGTAAGTGATACATATTTGTCTTTCTCTGGTTTACTTCACTCAGTATGACAACCTCTAGGACCATCCATGTGGCTGCAAATGGCATTATTTTGGCAGTTAAGGGTGATTTAATGTTATTTAATTTCCATCTCATTTCCAGGCAGCGAGACTACAGAAGTTCTATTTTCTATTTGTCTGCATTGTCTGAGTTGTTCACAAGTATGTTTTTTGAAGAGAAAGGAAAAAAATTATCTCCCCACTGGGACAAAGTAATTCTCTTAACCATCACTGCCAATTCCTTGACCCCTTTTGGAACAAGGTTGGAAATTCATTCTTCCATAGATTATAATTCAATATGAGGACAAAGTGAATGCCTTCACTCTATAAATATTTATTTAATACTGACTCGTGAAGGATCTAGGCAGGCATGGGGAAGACGCATGCTCAGAAAATACCAGTTTCCGGCCTAAGATGGAGTCAGACATTAAGCATGTACTTCCACTAAGAAGATCCAGTTCAGTTCTGACAGCTGCAGAGGACAAGGGACCTGGAGCCAAGAGCTCCTGTGTCTCCATCGTGTCTCCTGCTTGGGTCTCGCGCCACAGCTTTCCTCTTGCTGTTTCCCCTCCCAGAAGGCCCTTCCCCCTTCCTGCACCTACTCAGACTTGACCTTGCTTCAGAATCCTCCTCAGTTCTCCAGGTCCTGCTCAAGGCCCTCTCTGACTGCTGAGGCCTTCACTTCCTCCCTCCCATCAGCATCTCTTTCCACCTGGGCTAAGTCAGATACTGCCTGGAGGCTCACACAACCCACCAGTCATTACATTAGTCAGAGTTCTCCAGAGAAACAGAACCAACAGGGTCCATCTACCCAGCTATCTATCTACCTAGAGTGAGACAGAGGAGAGAGGGACAGAAAGGCATTTATTTTAAGGAATTGGTTCACACGGCTGTGGAAAGGCAAGTCCAAAAGCTTCAGGGTAGGCCAGCAGGCTGGGGGCCCAGTAAAGAGTTTTAGTCCAAGCGCAGTTTGCTGCAGGACTCCCTCTTGCTCAGGGGGACATCATCTTTCGTTCTGATTAAGACCTTCAGTGGATTAGACGGGGTCGACTCACATTATGGAGGACAATCTGCTTTACTCCAAGTCCACTGTTTTTAAACCTTCATCTCATCCAAGACACATCTTTACAGAAACATCCAGAATGTTTGACCAAGTATCTGGGCTCTGTGGCCAAGCCAAGTTGACACAGACAATTAACCATCACAGTACTGTTATTCCTCTAATTAGGGTCTAACAGCTTGGAAGGCACAGGTCAGCTTCTACATGTCTGAGTCTGTAGGAACAGGGCCAAGCCCAGGGACTACTGTCAATATATCCACCAAGAATGGAAGAATGGAACAATGATACCTGACAGACCCTCTGGAAGCCACCTCATGCACCTTCTAGAAACAATAGAGGGTGTGTGACTGACATCTGCCTGATTCCCAGAGTACAAACCACGTAACTGCAGAGACACCAAAGCATAGCTTGATCCTTTCTCTGTTCTGAAAACAGCTCTTCAGACATCCTCAGTCATACCTTCCAGGAAAACAAAGACAGAAGAACAACAACACAGAAGCATGTTGTGGCCTAGGGAGGAATTTCTGAACTTGGCCTGTGACTGTCCTGTTACAATATACAGTCCTGTTTCAGGCTTTACCTCTCTCCTAAATCGGTTACTAATTCAAGCCACGAGCTCCAACCTCTTATGCCCCCACCTCCCCCCCGACCAACTTTAATCAGCCCACTGGAGATAAACCAGGCTCTGAGGAGGGCCCTAGTGATTTTTCAGACAATTCACAGTCCAAGCTCAAATCTGCAATTCTAGACCTAGAATATAATTTCCAGACTTCCCCTCGGTACCTGAGCAGGCTGTCACTCAGGCTGGAGGAGGAGGAAAGGCCTGGCCCAGATATCTCAAGCAACTGCAGAGGTGGTAGGTCCTCAAGCTATTTTTCAATGCCAGTCCTCATCTTCCTGTGCCCCACAATTATCCAGTCCCTTTTAAAATTCCCTCTTTCCACATCTGTAAAAATTCTTTTCATTCCTCCTCAGTTCCAGCAGAAAAATGGGCAAAGGATAGGTACAGGCTGTTCAAAGAAAAAGAATACCAAATATCTCTTAAACAGATGAAAAGATGCTCGATTCTGCTCATAATAATATAAATGCAAATTTAAAGTACAAAGGGAATATATCAGATTGGCAAAGATCGGAAAGTAAGGTACACACTGCAGGGAAGCAGGCACTGTGAACACAGTTGGGGCAAGGCTGACCTTTTCTGACCTCCTTGGAGAACAATTTGGTAAAACATCTCAAAATGCACTGGTTCGATGACCAAGCACTTCCACCTCCAGGTATTAATAGATGCACTTGTATATTCATGCAAAATGACGTGTGCCCAAGAATATACATTGTGCTGTTGTTTGCAATAGCTCTCTAAAGGTCTATTAACAGGGTTCCAGTGAAATAAATTATAGCCTATTGTACAGCCACTTAAGGAAATAAGGAAGGTCTGTGTGGACTGATGTGGAAAATTTTGCAGGGTATTAAGTGAAAAGAATAAGGAGGTTGCCAGTGCGTGTGATGTGCTAGAATTTGTGGGTGGGAAGAATACACATACATGATGGGAAATGCATGGAGGACCCCTGGGGACATTGGTTGCAGGGATTTGGGAACCAAAACCCAGCAGACTTGGGAACCAAAACCCAGCAGACTTGGGAACATCTGAGAAAAATAATGAGATTTACCTTTTTTCTTAATACTGTTATGGGCTGAACTGTGACTCCCAAAAATTATTTGCAGAAGCCCTTATCCTCAGTATCTCAAAACAAGACCTTATTTGGTAATAGGGTCACTGCAGATGTAATTAGCTAAGATGAAATCACACAGGAGCAGTATGGGCCCCTAATCCAATAGGCCATGTATCCTTACACAAAGGGAACGTTTGGACCCAGACGGGCACACGGAAAACACTGATGATGAAGACAGAGATTGAAGTCATTCTCGGCAAATTGTTAGAAGCCAGGAGAGAGGCATGGGAACAGATTTTTCTCCCTTGCAGTTCTTAGGAGCGATCAACCCAGCAGACACCTTGATCTAGGACTTCTAGCTAGCAGATCTATGAGGCAGTACATTTCCATTGTTCTAAACCATCCAGTTTGTACTACTTTGTTACAGCAACCCTAGCAAATGAAAATAGTTTACCTGGGTACCCTTTGGAGGTGTGTAAGCAGGCAAACGTATTACCCACTAAAAAATAATGTTTTTTCCAATATAAATGCCCAAAGCTCCCTGAAGCCATCTCAGATTCACCAGTCTGGGTTGATTTCTCTGTCTTTCTAGCTCTTCAGTTCAGTTCAGTTCAGTCACTCAGTTGTGACCGACTCTTTGCGACCCCATGAATCACAGCACGCCAGGCCTCCCTGTGAATCACCAACTCCCAGAGTTCACTCAAACTCATGTCCACAGAGTCGGTGATGCCATCCAGCCATCTCATTCTCTGTCGTCCCCTTCTCCTCCCACCCCCAATCCTTCCCAGCATCAGAGTCTTTTCCAATGAGTCAACTCGTTGCATGAGGTGGCCAAAGTATTGGAGTTTCACCTTTAGCATCAGTCCTTCCAATGAACACCCAGGATTGATCTCCTTTAGAATGGACTGGTTGGATCTCCTTGCAGTCCAAGGGACTCTCAAGAGTCTTCTCCAGCACCACAGTTCAAAAGCATCAATTCTTTGGCGATCAGCTTTCTTCACAGTCCAGCTCTCACATCCATACATGACCACGGGAAAAACCATAGCCTTGACTAGACGGACCTTGGTTGGCAAACTAATGTCTCTGCTTTTTAATATGCTATCTAGGTTGGTCATAACTTTTCTTCCAAGGAGTAAGCATCTTTTAATTTCATGGCTGCAATCAGCATCCACAGTGATTTTGGAGCCCCAAAAAGTAAAGTCTGACACTGTTTCCACTGTTTCCCCATCTATTTTTCCATGAAGTGATGGGACCAGATGCCATGATCTTCGTTTTCTGGATGTTGAGCTTCAAGCCAAGCTTTTCACTCTCCTCTTTCACTTTCATCAAGAGGCTTTTGAGTTCCTCTTCACTTTCTGCCATCAGGGTGGTGTCATCTGCATATCTGAGGTTATTGATATTTCTCCCAGCAATCTTGATTCCAGCTTGTGCTTCTTCCAGCCCAGTGTTCCTCATGATGTACTCTGCATAGAAGTTAAATAAGCAGGGAGACAATATACAACCTTGACGTACTCCTTTTCCTATTTGGAACCAGTCTGTTGTTCCATGTCCAGTTCTAACTGTTGCTTCCTGACCTGCATACAGGTTTCTCAAGAGGCAGGTCAGGTGGTCTGGTATTCCCTTCTCTTTCAGAATTTTCCACAGTTTATTGTGATCCACACAGTCAAAGGCTTTGGCATAGTCAATGAAGCAGAAATAGATGTTTTTCTGCAACTCCCTTGCTTTCTCCATGATTCAGCGGATGTTGGCAATTTGATCTCTTGTGCCTCTGCCTTCTCTAAAACCTGCTTGAACATCTGGAAGTTCACGGTTCACATATTGCTGAAGCCTGGCTTGGAGAATTTCTAGCTCTTAGAACATTTTATTCTCTGCCACAGCATTTTACTGTTTTGTGATGTGACTTAACTGTTCATGAGGTTCTCACCTCCACAAAGGGGACTGAGCCCACATTTCATCCATCATTATGATCCTAGAGACTGGCCCTCAAGTGTTTGGTAGAGTGAATGAATAATTAGGTAACTAGGCATTTTTCACCCCCTTCCTCCATTTCTATTCTGTTTTTGGCTTGATAAGCTATCAGTTCATTGATGGTTAGAATAACATCACTGCAACCTGACCCTAAGATTTGGAGAATTTGATAGGTGAAAGGAAAAGAAAAAAAAATCTCATTTAAAAACACACTTAGGGGACTTCCCTGGTGGTCCAGTGGCAAAAACTCCCACTCCCACTGCAGGGAGCCCAGGCTCTTTTCCTGGTCAGGGAACTGGATCCCACATGCCACAGCTAAGGTTCAGATCAATCACTCAGTCATGTCTGACTCTTTGCAACCCCATGGACTGCACCACACCAGGCCTCCCTGTCCATCACTGACTCCCGGAGTTTACTCAGATCATGTCCATTGAGTCGGTGATGCCATCCAACCATCTCATCCTCTGTCATCCCCTTCTCCTCCCACCTTCAATCTTTCCCAGCATCAGGGTCTTTTCAAATGAGTCAGTTCTTTGCATCAGGTGGCCAAAGTATTGGAGTTTCAGCTTCAGCATCAGTCCTTCCAATGAATATCGAGGACTGATTTCCTTTAGGATGGACTGGTTGGATCTCCTTGATGTCCAAGAGACTCTCAAGAATCTTCTCCAATACCACAGTTCAAAAGCATCAATTCTTCAGTGCTCAGCTTTCTTTATAGTCCAACTCTCACATCCATACATGACTACTGGAAAAACCATAGCCTTGACTAGACAGACCTTTGTTGGCAAAGTAATGTCTCTGCTTTTTAATATGCTATCTAGGTTGGTCATGGCAACCCACTCCAGTGTTCTTACCTGGAGAATCCCAGGGACAGGGTAGCCTGGTGGGCTTCCGTCTATGGGGTCACACAGAGCCGGACACGACTGAAGTGACTTAGCAGCAGCAGCAGGTTGGTCATAACTTTTCTTCCAAGGAAGAAAATGTCTTTTAATTTCATGGCTGCAGTCACCATCTGCAGTGATTTTGGAGCCCAAGAAGTCTGTCACTGTTTCCATTGTTTCCCCATCTATTTGCCATAAAGTGATGGGACCAGATGCTATGATCTTAGTTTTCTGAATGTTGAGTTTTAATCCAACTTTTTCAGCTAAGGTTGGGCACAGCCAAATAAATAATAATAATAATAAAAATATACAGAAACTCAAAATACATTCAAGTGTTTCACTTCAAATGAATTGAGAATTTAGTATTTTGCAAGGGATATCAAACCAGTCAATCCTAAAGGAAATCAACTCTGAATAGTCATTGGAAGGACTGATGCTGAAGCTGAAGCTCCAATACTTTGGCCACTTGATGCAAAGAGCCAACTCACTGGAAAAGACCCTGATTCTGGGAAAGATTGAGGGCAGGAGGAAAAGGGGGTGACAGAGGATGAGGTGGTTGGATAGCATCACTGACTCAATAAACAGTTTGCTCAATGAGTTTGAGCACACTCTGGGATAGTGAAGGACAAGAAGGGAGGCCTGGTGTGTTGCAATCCATGGGGTCACAAAGAGTTGGACACAACTTAGCGACTGAACAACAAAGGAACTAATTCCTCAGACAAGGAAAGCTGATTTGGGACGATAAGGAGTTAAGAATGTCTTCCTGCCTGCATGGCTATTCTTAACGAGGGACAAGTGAAACAAGGTCAGTTACGCTCCAAAGGGTGGTTCTTGTTATGGATTACAGAAGCAACGTTTGGGACAGGCAATAGAGACAGAGCATGGCTGCTATGTCAGGTTCCTAGGGCTGCCTTAACTAAGCACTACAAACTAGATGGCTGAAAACAACAGAAATGTACTGTCTCAGGACAGGATCCTTCCTTACCTCTCCCACCTTCTGGTGTTTGCTGGCAGTCCTTGGCTTGTGGGGGTATCACTCCCATTGCAGCATCACATGGTGATTTCCCTGTGTATCCACACTTTTCTCCTCTTATAAGGACACTTGTCATCGGATTAAGGGTTGCCTTAATCCCCTGACCTCATCTTAACTTGAATACATCTGCAAAGTAAAGTCACATTCCAAGGTTCTGGCTAGCTATGAATTTGGGAGGAACACTATCCAAGCTGGGCTTCCCTGGTGGCTCAGTCGGTAAAGAAGCTGCCTGCAGTGCAGTAGGCACAGGTTTGATCGCTGGGTCTAGAAGACCCCCTGGAGAAGGAAATGGCAACCCACTCCAGTATTCTTGCAGGGGAAACCCCATGGACAGAGGAGCCTGGAGGGCTGTAGTCCATGGGATTACAAGAATTGGACACAACTAAGGGACAAAACCACCAACTACCACCTATCCAACCCAGCACAGCTGCTCAACAGGGTCTCAGTGAGGGTGGAGAAGCACAGGCTGTAGAATCAGACAGATTTCACTTCAAATCCTTATTCCACCTGCCGATCAACTATGTGAATACGGGCAAGTTACTCACCATCTCTAAACCTGTGTCCTCCTTTGTGCAATGGACTTCATGCCTCCTAGAATCGCTGAGAGAAATAAATAAGATCAGGTCCTGGGGTGCTTAGCACCAGTGCCTGATATTTTAAAAAATTAGACTTTAACACTAGAGTCCCCATTTCCAAGGCTCCTGCCATCCTTTCAGGGAAGAGCATAGACAGTTAAACAGCAAAACAGAATAGTTTATGATTAAAGGCCCAGCTGCCTGGAACAGGATGTACCTGCCTCAGGAGGTCAGAGAGCACAGGGCGGCTGGGCTGGAGCAGGCACAGACTTTAACTTTTAATAACAAACAGATGCAAAGTTATTGCTGAAATCTGAAACTTTGAGCTAAACCATATTGATTTCCCCTCCCCCTCTGCAGGACATATATCTAGAGCTTATTCTCGAGGTCTCTACAGCAGAACCAGACCAGCAGGTATCTATTCCTCTCTCCCCTCGACCACCGACTGCCTGTGGCCCCCTCCCAGTGAACCTGACCATCAGGACATTCCAAGAGGCCAGAGTTTCCCTCCTAATGGCCCTGGTCTCCCCTAGTCTAGGCTGCCCATAGTGGAAGGGTCCCCTTGGGAGGCCCTGGCTGGTGAAGCTGTGCATGGCTGCATGTGTTGATCTCTGAACACATCCCAAAGCAAACAAAAACAACCTGGGATAATCAGCGTTTTGCCCAGATCGGGGAGAACTGGCTGTTCTACGCCAGCTCATGTGTTCCATTAGAAATGGATTAAATCATCCAGACTCGGAGATCTTTCAGGTGACATTTTCATTTAGAATTCACCATTAGAGCTGGGCTTGAGTCCCTTCTCGGTGACCTGCACAATGAGTCAGCCAAGCCCATCCACACCGTTGACAGGACAGGCTGTGATCATCCACAGCCGTCTGCTGCTGCCCTGGTTTCCTTGGCATTGAGAAGATTATATGCACAAAGCTCTGTTTCGGGCGTGTCCGACTCTTTGAGACCCCATGGACTGTAGCTCGCCAGGCTCCTCTGTCCATACGGATTCTCCAGACAAGGATACCAGAGAGGGTTGCTATTTCCTTCTCCAGGTTATCTTTTCAGCTGAGGGATAGAACCCAGGTCTCCCACATTGCAGGCAAATTTTTTACATCTTAGCTACTAGGGAAGATAGGAACTAAATTTTTTTACCTTGGTGACTAGTGGAAAATAAGCCATCAATTCACTGACTGTATTTATCGAGTGCCTGGTTAGAAGCATAGGCTCTAGAGTCAATTGACTGAATTCAAATCCCGCCTCTCCAGTCATGAGCTTTGGGACACTGAGCAGGTTACCTAGTGTCTTTAAACCTTAATTGAGGAGAATGTTAGTAATATGTATCCATTAGGCTACTGGGAGGATTGTTCCAGGGTTAGTTCCTTGAGAAGCAGATGGCAGAGAGAAATTGGCCAACAGGATTTTATGAAGGGATCCTCCTAAGAGTAACACCAGTAAAAGTGAGAGCAGGAAGCAGGACTGGGCAGAGGGAGAAGCTGAGCTGGGATGCAGTCCCAAGCAAGTAGCAACCCACCCCAGGGGCACGCTCTGGTGCTGGGAGAGCGCATTTGCAGTGCCTCGAGTCGAACCCAAAGGACAGGGTCCTGACCCCCCTCGGTCAAACAGTCACTGGATCCAGGCTGCCCCGAGAAAGAGATGTGATCTTGGGCAAGGCAATTTTCATCAGCTGAGTCAGTCTGCAAAGGACGCTGGTGATTGGTTTCCTGCAGTGTTTTCAACATCTAGATCCTTCATTCCTGCAAGGGGATTACAGTCACTATCACAGATTAAACGAGATTATCCACATAAAGCTCATACCACAGTACCTGGCATTCAGTAAATGCTTGCCACTTGGTCACCATTACAATCATTGTTTTTACAACTATTAATTGTCAGGCACTGTGCTAGAGGCTGGGGACTCAGTGTCGATCAAGATTCTGCTCCTAGGCTCAAGAAACTCAGTGCATAGCAAATCAGACCATCAGGCAAGCAATTGCAATGCAGAGCACTTGATAGGGTGCCCCAGGATTTGTATGGGAGCATCTAGAGAGGGCACATGACCCAGACTAGGAAGGTGAAGGAAAGTGATACCAAAGGTGATACCTGGAGATGGAGAGGAGTCAGCCAGGCAAAGGGTGTGGGTGCTGTCAGCAGTGGCGAAGAAAGCTGAGGAGAGACTGTGCTCATGATGTAGTCCAGCAGAGCCAGCAAAGAAAGTGGGCATCAGAGAGAGCGGAAGAAGGGTCTTTTACACAGCAGGCCAACAAGTGTTGGATTTGGAGATAAAGAGGGCAATGGGGAGCCATTCAAGCGTTCTAACCAGAGAAAGGACATGGCCCATTTGTGCTTGAAAATGGTCACTCTGGCCACCATTTGGGCAATGGATTGGACAAGAACAACCTAAGAGGCTGTTTCCAGGGTCCACATGATGGACCAGGATGACCTGGACTAGGCTGGTGGTGCTGAAGAAAGAGAGGATCCCCATAAACAAGCAGCACCGGGGTGACGCCACCTACAGACTCGATGATGGGATGGAAAGAGAAAAATGGAAATTCAGGGTCATGTTTCAGCTTCTGATAGGCAAATGAACTGCAGAAGGCCTTGTGTCTTGGTCCATTCGAGCTACTATACCAGACTAACTCAGACCAGGGGGTTTATAAGCAATAGAAATGTATTTCTCACAATTCTGGAGACTGGGAATTCCAAGATCAAGGCACCAGCTGATTCAGTGTCTGGTAGGTGCCAGAGGACAGCCATCTCCTCACTGTGCCTTCACATGGTGGAAGCAAGCAGGGAGAGAGCTCTTTGGTTTTTTTTTTTTTAAATAAGGGCATTAAACTCATTCATAAGGGCTCCACCCTCATGACCTAAGCATCTCCGAAAGGACCTACCTCCAAATGGCATCACATTGGGGAATATGTTTCAATATATGAACTTTGGGGGACACAAATATTCAGTCTATAGCCCCTGGGGAATGAGTGTCCTAAGATCTAGAAGAAGAAAAAGCCATCAAGAGTAGACATGTGCCTCATTATTCAGCATGGCTTAAAGGAGCTTCTTTTAGACAGTTCTCCAAGATTTATGACTCCATTGTAGACAAACCCACTTGAAACCCCTGATGGGCTATAACTCTCAGAAGCGGTATGTTAATCCCAGAGGAACCTGTTTCTTCCCTGCTTCTCTAGCAAATCTAACAAAAAAGCAAACAAACATTAACACTAGCAAAGAATGTTCTGTCTTTAAATGTAGTAGTTGTAGTGAAATCGAGCAAAGGAAGAAAATACAAATAAACATTCACCTTGGAATCAACCTTCAATAAGCCATACTTATTGAGTATGGACTCTGGGCCCAACCTTCTGCTCAAGGCTTCAAAAATAAGGAAAAATATGAGAGCCATTGGCAATCCAGTGGTTATGACGCTGTACTTCCAATACAGGGGACACAGGTTCAAGCTCTGGTCACTGAATTAAGATCCCACATGCCACCCAGCGCAACCAAAAAGTAAAAATAAAAAACAGGCCCACTGACTAGTGCACTTGAGGGCCCAGCTCTTTCAATAATAATACTTCTTGTGGTAAATTGGTGCACTAGCACATGGGTTTATACCTCAGTCTCTTGTGTATTTGGTGGTGACTTGAGTCAGTCATTGTTGTTTAGTCACTAAGTCATGTCTGACTCTTTCGTGACCCCATGGACTGCAGCCTGCCAGGCTCCTCTGTTCATGGGATTTTCCAGGCAAGAATACTGGAGTGTGTTGTCATTTCCTTCTCCAGGGGGAACTTCCTGACCCAGGGATCAAGCCTGCATCTTTTCGTTGGCAGGTGGATTCTTTACCTCTGTGCCTCCTGGAAAGACTAACCTAGTACCGGGGCTTAAACATCTCTGGGTTTTCACAAAGCTGAGTTTTTGTACTTTAAAGCTGATGAGTAGACCTATGTAAGTGAGACCCCATTCCACTGAAAATGACTGGCAGGTCTCTTCAGCATTTGCTCCAAAAGGAGTAATTTGAGGGTGGGACGAGACCAAAAAAAAGTGTTTCTGAGGGTTCCAGAATGTCCTCTGCATTTGAGTTGGAATATTGGGCCCAATATTACTTTTGCCCAAGGCATCTTCTCAAAAATGTTTCTGGGGAAGGGAATGAGCCTGCAGGCATAAAAGTCTAAAATGGGACCTCCCAACATACCACCTCTGGGGCCATACTGTCTCTCTCTCCCAGAGAAATTGAGGTGCTTGGTGGAGGTTACAAGTACAACCACCATTTCATTAAGCACACAAAATTTTTTCATAATTTGAATTCTTTCCTACTTTCCAAAGGGCTTCCTAGGTGGCTCAGTGGGTGAAGAATCCGCCTGCAATGCAAGAGACATGGGTTTGATCCCAAGGTCGGGAAGATCCCCTGGAGAAGGAAATGGTAATCCACTCCTGTATTCTTCCCTGAGAAATCCCATGGGCAGAGGAGCCTGGCGGGCTCCACAGGGTCGCTAAGAGTCAGGGGTGACTGAGCACGCATGACTTACACTACTTTCCAAATGAAGGTCAGATTAAGATAGCAAGAACCAACTTGCACCATCAACAAGACCCAAACCCCAAAGAATGTTTTTTCTTTAAAGTTCTTCACTGCAACGACAGGGTCTACATTTAAGACATGTGCTTCAGCAACATGCATGCGCTGACGCAATCTTTCTCTAGGATTCGAAAGAAAGGCAGGTGAATTTCCATTTGTACTTCCATTATTCTCCCTGGCTTGCTTCTGGTGTCGGATCGACATTCCAGAGCCCCTTCCGGACAGCCCTTAAACCCATGGGAAAAAAGTGCTTAACTGAGGGTCACCAATGTCCCGGAGTATCAGTAATCAGGGTGTGCAAAGGCGAGGTGGGAGAGACTCTAGTTTAATCCCCAACGACTTAAAAGGCTAACGATGAGTTTGTTTTTACACGAAGCTCGAAGAAGACCGAGCGAGTCTGAAAACCGAAACCGGCCCAGGACACGCAGATGACTTCCCCGGGGGTTCGCTGGACCTGCCGCACGGCGGCACAGGCATCCCGCGGAAACAAGCCCCCAGCCCAGCTCAGGGACGACTCCGCCGGGGAGCCCCCGCCCCGGGGAGCCGCGATGGGGGGAAGGGGTGGCGGGGTGGAGGAGGGGCGGCCGGCGGACGCCCCGCCCACGCCCCGCCCACGCCCCGCCCACGCCCCGCCCCGCCCCGATTATAGCCGATGACTCAGGGCGGAGCTCCGCATCCAACCCGCGCCGCCGCCAACTTCGCTGGATGGGACCAGAAGTTTCTAGCCGGCCAGTTGCTACCTCCCTTTATCGGCTCCTTCCCCTTTGGCAGCGAGGAGGCTATTTCCAGACACTTCCAGCCCTCTCCGGCCACGTCACCCGCTCCTTTAATTCATAAAGGTGCCCGGCGCCGGCTTCCCGGACACGTCGGCGGCGCTCCCGACTCTCCGCTCCGACCGCGGCCAGCGAGCGACCCTGCACCTGGAGGTCCCGCACCCCGTGACCCCGCGACCCGGCACCCTGCAACCCAGCACCCCGGCGGCCGCCCCTCCGGGCCGACCCCGACCCAGCATGAGCGCAGCCACCCACTCGCCAGTGGTGCAGATGGCGTCCGGCAACGGCGCCGGAGACCGCGACCCCCTGCCCCCCGGCTGGGAGATCAAGATCGACCCGCAGACCGGCTGGCCCTTCTTCGTGGACCACAACAACCGCACCACGACGTGGAACGACCCGCGCGTGCCCCCCGAGGGCCCCAAGGTGAGCAAGGCCCGCGCCGCACCCTGGCCAGCGGCACCCCCTCCATCGACGGCCAGTCTGGGGACAGGGCCGGGCGGGGGCGGCTGCACTGGGCCCGGCTGCGGGGACGCGAGGCGCCAGGTGCCCGCCGGCCGCAGCCGGTGCCTCGGAGGTCAGTGAAGGCCTCCTGGGACGCACGGATCCCCGGGAGGACGCCAGCTCCCAGGCGGGGCGGCCTGCTGCGCCCCCCACGAGCCCCCTCTCCAGGCCCGCCCTTGGCCGGCGTCTGGGCCAGTTTGGGGAGGTTCCCAAGACGACTGCCCTCCCTGGGTCGGGTTTGGTTTCCGGGGGTCGGGCGGGAAGTGGGACCCGCGTGGTGGCACCAGGTCCCGTCCACCGGCTCCATTCGAGGGGCCCTGGGCCAGGAGACGACGGGTGGCCGGCCTGCTCAGCACCAAGGCCCGGGCCAGGCCCTGCCACGGTCTCCACCCGGCTTCCAGGGCGCAGATCCTGGTTTCACTATGCTGGCCGAGCTTTGGCAGACGCCAGGGAACCGTTGGCAAGCTTCTGTGGGGGTCCTTTAGGGTCTCTTAGGAATTTTACATCCTTAAGTTCCTGAACTTGGTTGAGGGTATCTTGACTTCACTCTCCCATCTCAGGCTCAGAGTGACTCAGGAGACTGATGTAAATGCATTCCTTTTCTATTTTTTTCCCTTCTGTATTTGAAATTAAAACTGTATTATTGTTTGAAAGTTGTCTTCACTACGAATATATTGGAGTATGACTTGTTAAAAACAAAATGCAATCTTCCAGGCGATTTCTAAACTGAAGATGCGAGACTGTCTCCTAGTTGGCTATCGCCTTAGATACTGCCTCACCCTGTTCAGAAAGAGATTTTTTTTAATACCAGTACAGTCCCTTCCTCCTTATGCTACTAAAATGTTTAGGATTTGTTTCTTATCCCCAATACACAAATAATTTAGTAGTAATACTTTTGTTTTTGTATTAAAAGTATGTCTCATTTACTTATACGCAGGGGTGTATACACAACTTAACCCTTAGAACCATGAAAATTTGAAAATACAAACTTGGAATGAGTCCGTTAATTTAAAAAATTATAACTAATTGTACTGCTCTTGTAATTTTCTATAACTTTGAGGTTTTTCAAAACGTAAAGCTTGGCAAAAAGAAATAGACTTGTAGTAGTGTTACATTGTCTGGGCAAAATAAAAGACATAAAGAGCTGGTAAGTTATTTTGAAGATTTAAAAATTCACAGAATTAAAAATGTTTTATAAACCATTCTTTTAGAAGAAAAAAATCTGTGTTAACCGTCTTCATTTTTATGTGGTTTTTGCCTTTAAAATATTTATGAAACTCTGGTGCCCAACAGTGGGATATTGTATAATCAGCAGCTTACACTTATAAGAAATTAATTGTATATTTATTCCTGAAAATTATTTCAAGAGTCTGTAATTAGCTGGGATGGACATAACCATGTATTCCTTTCGCTTGTCTGTTCAGCCCATTATTGAGTGAAACTAAAGCTCATTTCAAACCAGCTCTATTACTGCAGCCTGCAAGGATGTAGATCTTTACTGAGGCAAAAAAAAAAAAAAAAATCCTGTCATTTTGAGGCTTCCGTCCTATAGAGACAGGAAGAGTCAGAATCCACTGGCGTCGCTGGTGGTGAGTGTAGATCAAGTATGAACATATCCACTGTGAGTTCACTGTGCATGCCACATCGCTGGCACTTTGTTTTCAACTTGAAACTCACCCAGCAGGTTGAGATCTTATGTATGATGGATGGGTTAGGCTGTGGTTTTACAAACTTTTTCAAGGGGGAAGAAAAAAAAAACAGATTAAGTTACTATTATTTTTCTCAACAAGTAGAACATAAGAGCTAGTAAATCAGAAGTTTGATGCTGTAAATGTTGATTTGAAAATTTAACAGAATTTTAAAGTCGAAAGATCGTTAAAGATCTTCTAGCTCAGTCTCTATTTTTCTGAGAAAGAAACCCGCAGAGTTCCCATGTGTTTCCAAAGGCCATTCAGCCAGTACCAATAGCCAAGAGAGACCTACATCGGAAAGTCCTAATAAGAGGCAGTTTATTGTTCAGAAGGTAGAAGAGTCTTAAATTTCTATGAAATTTAAGTGTGAAGCGTGCAGGCTGGAGTTCTTGATTGTTTTTCTGCCCTTCTGACTACTTGGATGGTGATGGCTGGATGTGATCAACTCAAGAAAAGAGCTGCTTACCATCTTAATTATTTGAGATTTCTCAACATGGCACTAGAACATAAGGAGAAAACTAACATTCACTTCATTAGCTCTGTGGGCTTCATGGCTTTCAAGACTGTGCTTTGATGTACGTAGAACAACTATGTGACTAATTCACTTTAACTTCTGTGAATGACACCTTACTCCAGAATAAATACAATGAAAAATCTTGCAGTCAGTTCAGTCGCTCAGTCATGTCTGACACTTTGGGACCGCATGGACTGCAGCACGCCAGGGTTCCCTGTCCATCACCAACTCCCGGAGCTTACTTAAACCCATATCCATCGAGTCCATGATGCCATCCAACCATCTCATCCTCTGTCGTCCTCTTCTCCTCCCGCCTTCAGTCTTTCCCAGCAGCAGGGTCTTTTCCAGTGAGTCAGTTCTTCGCATCAGGTGGCCGAAGTATTGGAGTTTCAGCTTTAGCATCAGTCCTTCCAATGAACATTCAGGACTGATTTCCTTTAAGATGGACTGGTTGGATCTCCTTGCAGTCCAGGGGACTCTCAAGAGTCTTCTCTAACATCACAGTTCAAAAGCATCAATTCTTCAGTGCTCAGCTTTCTCTGTAGTCCAACTCTCACATACATACATGACTACTGGAAAAACCATAGCCTTGATTAGAAGGACCTTTGTTGGCAAAGTAATGTCTCAGCTTTTTAATATGCTGTCTAGGTTGGTCATAACTTTTCTTCCAAGGAGTCTTTTAATTTCATGGCTGCAGTCACCATCTACAGTGATTTTGGAGCCCCCCAAAATAAAGTCTCTCACTGTTTCCATTGTTTCCCCATCTATTTGCCATGAAGTGAATATCCTTTACTAGCACTTTATATCAGAAATTGGTTTCTTAATGCGGATTGAGAAAAGAGCTCTGGCAAAAGACAAAGGGTGATTTTAGAGGAACTGAGCTCAGAAGACCCTCTGAGCATCCTTACCTTCCAGAGAAGATGCTGTCAGTCAATAAAGAGCTATTCACTGAACATGAAAAACAGAGAAAGCCCTCTTGAGGGGAAGACAGTTTCTGGGGTGTTTGCAGTTTAATCGTATGGGTAAAGGAATGAATTTCTTGGAAGGAAGAAGACTAGAACTTTGTGTGTGGTTTAGTCTTATTTGTTGTTGTCTTAGAGTTTATCCTCTCCCGTTTCCCTGAGGTGTTTAGCGTGACCTTTCATCCCACTTTTAAAGAGGGGGCAAGTGAAAGTGTCTTGCCCTTCACTGCAGAGGCAGGACAGCTAAAGGCAAAGGCTTTGGGCTTACTCCAGCTCCACTCTGAGGATCTGAACCTCCCCACCTGCAGTCTTCCTAGATGTCAATTTTCTGTACACGTGGGCTGCCCACTAATCTCCTGGCAAGTTCCTACCAGTCCAGGCCCCTTCTCTGGCAGAGGGCTTGGCATCCTCTTCTAGATGTACAGTTTCTATATAGGCCGCTCCTCTGGCTCACCTTGTGAAATAAACAGAGGCCAGATGCTTTGGAGTGTGGTGCTGTGCCGCTCCCTGGGCAGAGGAGCAGGGCGGTTCTAGCTTTTCCTGTCCCGGAGGTGCCTGGGCACGGATTCCTGAGCTTGGCAGTCTCCAGGGAAGCCTGAGGAGAACACAGGTTGCCAGCTGTGCGTACTTCCTTGTTGGATCCAGGTTGCTCAGGGTAGGACCCAGAAATCTGTATGTCAAAAAAAGCTGCCCCATTGGTTCTTGATTCTGGCGCCCGGGCACTTGGGAGTCACTAAAGGACAATGATCCCACATCCTAGAGGGGGTGGCGTGGGGGAGCTATGTGAGCCTTGCACCTGTGTGAGCCTTGGCATCCTCACGGGAGCCTGCTTCACATCTAAACCTGTAGAGCCATCGCCCGAGCCTCCCTTCCTTCCAGGTGAAACTCAGCAGGTGCCTGAGTTTCTGGGGGTGACGATGGGGGTGGCAGGGGGAGGGGTGGAGCCTGGCAGGGTGCCAGTGCCAGGTGTGGGGAGGTGATCCCCAGACCCTTGTGAACCCCAGGAGAAGCAGGCCAGAGGCTTGCCCTGCCAGCCGAATCTCACCAGTCATTTGACAGATTATCCTCAGGCCCTATAGGAGACAGGTATGAGCATCCTTGCAGAGGAACTCAGAGCCAGTTTGTATTTCAGTTGAATCAGAGACCCATTTGTTCCCCTTCACGTTCAGGAGAGCTTCCTGAATATTCCAAGAGATGAGATCATCTTATGGTTTGCAGATCGATCGCAAGCTCTTGTGCCTCTTAGAATCAGAACACAGGAAAGGAGCGACCATTCTTTCCTTTGTATTTCCAGCCAGTTGCAGTGACTCTGGAGCAAATGTCTGTATCACAGATGAATAGCAATTTGCTGAGGGTTTGATAAAGAACATGGCCAAACAAATGCCTTCGTTTGTTTCTCAGACCTTCATTTTCCCCTCTAAAGAACAATCCGGGTTTGGCCTATGCAAGACCTGACCAGTAACTTGTCCCCTGTTTTGTGGTGTATATTTGCCCTTTACAGGGGGTAGAGACAGTATGCAGGAACTCTGACGGCAGTTGACGTTAGCCAGGGCCGGGAAGGCTTAGTTGTTTGATGCTGTTGGGGCTGCCTGTGAGTCAGAAAGCTTCATACCACCCATGAGCCTTGATTAGCGTTGTCCTCATTTCTGGAATGACACACAGTTGCCTTATATAAACCACTCTACACGTTGGTTCCTTCCCATTGACATTTAAAAACGACCTGGCATTTTTCATAAAAATTAGGAAGCCATGCATAAATCCAAACCTGCTCTTTCTCCTTCATAGTTTTGACGTGTTAATGTTGCTCTTAACGTGTTTAAGATGCCTTCTATAGAGAAACTGGGAGCAGTAGCTGAAGGCTTTGCTTATTGGGAACCTCTGAGGATCCTCTAGTGCTGATGAACTGCAAGGAAACCTCTCTCATCCCCGACAGCGGGGTTCTCCAGGCCTCCCCGGCTCCCCATGGCTCGTGAATCAAGTTTGCATGCCCGTGATCCTTTTGTTTCTCAGCTCTCAGACAAAAAGCTGGACTTTGGAAGCGAGGCTCCAAGTCCCCTCCTTTTGCAGATGTGAAAGTTGATCTCCAGCCCTTGTTTGGCGTCGTGCGGCCTGGTGAGATAGCTGGTGGTGTTCAGTCTTCACATATTTCTAGGACGATTTCTTTGGGGGCCTCAGCAGCTTTTCGGCTGGTCAGACAGCTCACAAAAGCTTAATCAGAGAGAATTTCTGTAGGAAGGGAGGAACCGATTATTTTTCTGTCTGTCAACACCTTTGTAGACATGTGCCAGACACAGGTGGGTGCTTTTACAAACCTTACCTCTTTAAACCCTCAAAGGCACTCACGAAGGTGGAAGCCATCAGATTCACCTTATACACGAGGAGACAGACGTGGAGAGAGGGGAGGTGCCCGGCCTGAGGCCTGTCAGCTGTGACAGAACAGACTGTTGTGAGCAGAGCTTTACCCCCACCCCAGGTGACAGACTCGCTGCTAGCGGGCCTGGCTGCTTCTTTATACTTAGACCTTTATACTCCGATCTCGCCGGGCACAGCCCCGATTTTAAACAGCCTTGAGTCCATCTCCTACAGCTCGTCAGGCACATTGGCTCCTTTCCTGAGCCTGGGTCTGAGCTGAGAAGACAAGCCCTGGTCTCCGCTCCTTCATCTCTGCCGAAATTTTTTGAGTGCCCGCTCTGTGCAAGTCATGGTGTTAAATGTCATGCAGAGGACAATTCTGCTTCCTTCAGGGCCATTTTCCACAAAGCATTTCCCCCATCTCTCGGGTTAGAAGCAGCCCGTCCCGGCTCTGGACGCCACATTACTTTCAGTTTGAAACTTTCCTCCCAAAAGGCAGCACGTTCCTGCTGTGCCTCAAGGTCACGTCCCCTGTGGGCTGAGCGTCCCAGAGGCAGACTCTGCGTCTCTTTCATCTCTCTGCCTCTTCAGGGCCTGGCAGGGTCCACGGGCTCAGTATGTACAACTCTGTGCGGAGAAGAGGAAAACGTGGGCCTGGGCTCCGGAGTGGACAGGCTGTTGAAGAAAAGCGTCCCTTACTGACGTGCGTGTTACAGGAAGCCTTCTGTCGGATCCTAAGCCGCGTCAGCCTCGTCCCCGAACGTCTCCCAGTTGCAGGCTCCTTTTTATTGAATTTCTGAATGGCCTTTTCTCCTCAGGGGACTTAAGTATTGATTCCCTAAGTTCATCCTTACGTGTCTGGAGGCGGTCTTTTTTCCGTCCCCGCCAGTGACACAGCATCTTAGAGCCGGCCTGCCAGGGAGGCTGGTTGCCGTCAGCAGCCAGACGCCACTACGCCAGTGCTGTGCGAGGAGCCTGTCTCCAATTTTTCTGTTTGTGAGGCTGGCAGTAAGGTCAGACGCTGTAGAGCAGCGAAGCCTCTTACTCACTGTCCGTTCTGAAGAGCCCAGGATTGTAGATTGTTCACTGCCTCCATATTATTTTGTATAGTGTGTGTGTGTGTGTGTGTGCACTCAGTCGTGTCCGACTCTGTGTGACCCCATAGATGGCTCCTCTGTCCCTGGGATTCTCCAGGCAAGAATACTGTAGTGGGTTGCCATTTCCCACTCCGGGGGATCATCCCAGCCCAGGGGTCAAATCCACGTCTTTTGTGCCTCCTGCAGTGGCAGGCGGATTCTTTACCACTGTGCCACCTGCAAAAGCCTATGTACATGAAGTGCCTCCTGAGAGCTCCCCACCCAGAGCTGCGTCCTGAGTGAGGGAGATGAGACTTAGCCCTGAAAATTCCCTCGCATCCTGTTGAAGAACAGGCATTTCCTATTTTGAAGTAACTTCCTCGGTTTCTTGAAAATTTAAAGTAGAATTGTTGTATTTTTTCCAATTACGTTAAAACTTCTTTTTTGGACAAAGAATGAATGAATGGTTTAGAAGTGGAAACGGCAGGAAGATAGGAAAGAACATGTGTGTAGCAGGGAAGGCAGCCACATGACTGTTTTGAATGTTCCAGATTATCCCACGGAGCCCGAGGGTCAGAGTAGGACCCGGCTCTGCTATTGGGCTGGACCTGGGTTCGCTCCCAGCAGAGGCCCTGGGCTGGGCCTGAGGAGGCTCCGGTCTGTGGTGACTCAGAACTGAGTGCCCCACTCTCGCTGCCCTGCCTCAGCCAGGCGGTGACTCAGCATTGAGCCTTGGCTCCTTGACCCGGAGCACACTTGAACTGAATGTTCCAGGTCTGCGCCTCAGCTCAGCTCCACCGGGTGAAGTGAAATGCTTTCCCTCCTGCTGCGTTTTCACCCCCGGGAAGACTAAGGCTTTGCAGACCTTTGTCGTTAGCCAGCAACAGTCATTAATTCCACAGTGTACAGATGTGGCAGGAATAGCGAAAAGGTTCACGTGTCCAGTGGTCTCAGGTAAAATCA